>NC_137215.1:22095223-23295223 GCF_949987685.1 Ammodytes marinus | reverse complement strand
AGCAGTGCTGAAGCTGTTGTTTCCTATTTTAAGACATTGTTGTAGTCCCAGCTGATGGTTAAACAGTAGAAAGAGTGTGAAAAGACTGGGTCCCGCTGTATTACTCAGGCTGCACTACAGCGTCTATTCACAGGCGCGATCCCACTACTGAGCGGCACGGGGGCTTTGACCTGCTCCGTTTCCGACCTGGGCCGGTGCACCCCTCCTTAGACGACCTGGTGGTCCCGGGCTCCCCCAGGAGCACCATATCGATACCGAACTTAGTGCGGACACCCGATCGGCATAGTCCACTGCAGCTCAGAACTCCTGAGCTCAAACGATCCGCCAGCCTCAGCCTCCCGGTAACTTGGATTATAGGCGCGCGCCACCACACCCGGCGAGAGAAGCCTTCATTCATGGAGATTTTGGGGTTTAAAACTGTGACTTTATCAGGCAGAAAGCTCTGGTGCCATCTTGAGACGGCCGAAAAATACAACACCTGTAGACTTAAAGGCTGATCAGTGTTTGTCTAATTTTCCTAAAACATTTTCAATTATAACACCTTACTTTAATAATGATAAATTCCTTTTTTAATCACAACATCCTCATCCTTCAACACAATCTTAGCCTAAAGGAATCACGTATGACTCAAAAGGAACTACTTTGTGTTTGCTTGTAGAGACATATATTATCTAAAATCATCCTTCTCAAGAAATTATACCAACATCACTGCAGTTCTGCTGTAACGGACTATGACGTCATTGCAGTTCTAATATAACCCATTATGACATCACTAGGGTTCTAACTGTGACCAACTATGACATCATTACAGTTCTACTGTGACCAACAATGACACACTATAGTTCTACTGTAACGGACTATGATGTGACTGCGGTTCTAAAATACCCCACTATGACGTCACTAGGGTTCTACTATGACCAAGTATGACTTCACTAAAGTTCTACTGTTACCAACTATGACATCACTATAGTTCTACTGTAACCCACTTTGAAGTCCTTATTGTAAAATGAGACACTCATGATGACCCACACATTATACGAGCCAATTGTCTCTTTCACAGCAGACATTTTGACCTGTCACAGAAGGAGAAGCTCAGGTGTAACTGGTAACTTTAATGATGATGGCTGTGTTGTATTCAAGTGTCCCAGTAAGCCATGACAGTGGTAGTCAGACTTCATACATTTCATTATACTGTATAAACATCAATATCTTCTGTTAAAAAGACCAATCAAGTCTGTTTTGTTAGCCTACATTTGGTGTGGATGTTCTGCAGTTCTTTTTCACCAGGTAAGTGTCTGAACTGTCCACTGGACGGTTTGTTGCTATTAATGATCTTACAACATGGCAGAAGAGTCACAAGCCCGTTTTACACAGAGATTGCGGCATATTGACGGAACAACATCACTCCAATATGCCGGCTTTGCTTGCTTCTGTGTTATTTACACAGAACCAAGCAACGCCGGCCTGCTGGCGCATCAGTAGCCCCTTTTACACAGCGCTCCGGAACGAAAGAGGTGCTTGTAAACAGCGTCAGGTGTGACGTAAACATTTAGCGCCGCGCCGGTCAGCTGCTTTACAACAACAACAATGGCCGGTGAATTGAGAGCAGAAGTGCTGGAGCTTGCAGTAAGAGGGCCGTATTTTACTGTCCCCACGATGTGCCAGTTGATCTCGCTACGCGCTGAGTGCAACATCACTGGGACAGTTAACCAAACTGACTAAATCAATCCGACCGCTTCACCTCTGTGTGTGTGTGTGTGTGTGTGTGTGTGTGTGTGTGTGTGTGTGTGTGTGTGTGTGACAGGTTGGTTGTGAGCGAGTCTCTTTGTGAGGGCAGCGATCTGCCAATCAGACATACACACAGTGTGTGAAGTCACGTTACTGTAGACAGAAATAAAGTGTGGATATACGCTCAGACTTAGGATAATAATAGTGGCGGCGGAATGTGTTAGCAAAACAGTAGCTCTGTGGCTAACAGCTGAGCCGGAGCCTTCAGTCAGCTGAAGCAGACAGTCTAGCGGGGCGAGCAGACTATTCCCCCGTTACTAGGTCGACCTTCAAACTGAACAAGAGCCCTCCGCTGCGCGTCGGGCTCCTGCTTCAGCTTGTCGGTCTTTATTTCTAGCAAGTGACCCGTTCGCTATACTTTATCCCTTACTTAGCCTAGCCTAGCTTTCCATTGTACAACTTCTCCTGGGCAGAAATAGACTCATACACTCTGCAAAATGAAGCGCGGGGGTTTGGATTGAGCAACGGACCTTATGATCAGCTAGATTATACACCGTTCCTTTTATTTGGTGATTTTTACGGGACATCAGGCCGCCGTGGTTAATGTTAAACACACGTCCTTCAACTGCTAACATGGTCGCATGTTTAGAACGTAGACTATGGAACGTCAAACGCCCCCCTGTTCCGCAACAACAAGCTGGAGCATTTAAACAGAGAGGCGGAACTGATCGTGTCGGGAATCTTACTACCCCCCGAGGTAGTAAAATTCCCGGAACGATCACTCGCACCTTTCTTCCCTCGTTCCGCAACTGTCGCATTTACACAGCTGGGGGGAGGGCCGAAAGGCCGGCATATTCCCGGCTTTCACTGGCTGTGTAAAAGGGGCTACAGTGAGACAGCTTTAAATGTTTGAAGTTCTGATTTTGACTAGTGTGGTTGATGGTCATTGCTCCTCTCCTCCAGGTGGAGGCGGTGTAGGACAAAGAAAAACAACTGCTTTCTCGAGTTTTTCATGGACACAATAAAATAAAGCAGCAGTGCTGAAGCTGTTGTTTCCTATTTTAAGACATTGTTGTAGTCCCAGCTGATGGTTAAACAGTAGAAAGAGTGTGAAAAGACTGGGTCCCGCTGTATTACTCAGGCTGCACTACAGCGTCTATTCACAGGCGCGATCCCACTACTGAGCGGCACGGGGGCTTTGACCTGCTCCGTTTCCGACCTGGGCCGGTGCACCCCTCCTTAGACGACCTGGTGGTCCCGGGCTCCCCCAGGAGCACCATATCGATACCGAACTTAGTGCGGACACCCGATCGGCATAGTCCACTGCAGCTCAGAACTCCTGAGCTCAAACGATCCGCCAGCCTCAGCCTCCCGGTAACTTGGATTATAGGCGCGCGCCACCACACCCGGCGAGAGAAGCCTTCATTCATGGAGATTTTGGGGTTTAAAACTGTGACGTTATCAGGCAGAAAGCTCTGGTGCCATCTTGAGACAGCCGAAAAATACAACACCTGTAGACTTAAAGGCTGATCAGTGTTTGTCTAATTTTCCTAAACCATTTTCAATTATAACACCTTACTTTAATAATGATAAATTCCTTTTTTAATCACAACATCCTCATCCTTCAACACAATCTTGGCCTAAAGGAATCACGTATGACTCAAAAGGAACTACTTTGGGTTAGGGTTCTAATATAACTCACAATGACGTCATAAGTGTTCTACTGTAACCAACCATGACATCACTACAGTTCTACTGTTACCAACTATGACATCACTATAGTTCTACTGTAACCCACTATGAAGTCATTACTGTAAAATGAGCCTCATGATGACCCAGAATCACAGTGAGAACCATATCGATACCGAACTTAGTGCGGACACCCGATCGGCATAGCCCACTGCAGCTCAGGGGCCATATTCACAAAACATTTTATCTTAGCGCTAAGCGTACTCCTGGAGCACTAAAAGTTCTTAGTAAGGATTAATTTCTTAAAACCAATTCACAAAGCTGATAAGACCAACTTTTACTAAGGAATGGGAGGGACTCCTAAGCTAAGTCTAGAGGGCGGTGTTGACCTTGTTGCTATGGATGATGTCATGTTCATACCTTCTATGCCCACAGTGATTGGCTGAGAGGGAATGAGAGCTAAGAGTGAATTTATGACAGAAACACTGTGTGAGATATCCATATTGTGTTTCTGTATTAAAGTCAAGAGTTATACAATTAATGACAAGTGACACTGATTTAACATGTAACCCAGATACTGCAGAGTTTCCCTTACATTCGTTCACAATTAACCTACAATAGCGCCACATAGGTCTATTCATTTTAAATGTTACAATGATTTGAATTGGAAAAAATATCCTCATTGAACAGCCGCACGCCATGCACTCTCACTGTATTTCTCTCAACGGCGGACTATGCAGCAATAGTCAGACAGCGACAAACCAGGAAATTCACAATTTAGAAATTAAACCCAAACGTGACACCAACAGTAACTTTCAGTGCATCGTAAACCCAAAGCAACTGCAGGGAAAGGAACTTAATAATTTTCTTTTATATAAATATAATAAATATAAATGTGTCTATACTTTCTAAATATGACTAAGATCATTAAACCCTCACAGCTATTAAGGTTCCTTTTGTAAAGCTCACTAGCATTAAATCTCTCCAAAATGCCATCAAATGGTTGTCTGTGATTTACTCTTAGTGATAGGAGTCCTCTCGAGGACTCCTAGCTTTTCATAGATTTAGGAGCTAGTTTTAGCGCTAAAATGCTTTGTGAATTACACTTATCTTAAAAAGTTAGGAGTCCTAAAATTAGGAGTTAAACGCCCCTTATTTTTGAGAGTTACTCCTAAATCAGCACGTTAGGACCTACTCTTAGCCTTAAAATGTTTTGTGAATACGGCCCCTGAGCTCAAACGATCCGCCAGCCTCAGCCTCCCGGTAACTTGGATTACAGGTGCGCGCCACCGCATTTAGTGGTTTCCGGCTTCCAACTCCAAAGCCGGTTTTCTGGCTACCAGGGCCAGGTTTCTGACTAGCAACCCAAGGGCCAGGTTCAAGGCCAGGTTTCCGTCTACCAACCCAATGGCCAGGGACAGGGCAGGTTTTCCAGCAAGCTCCTGCCAAATGTATTTAAACAATTTTAAAATGAAACGCAGTTCACTACTTCCCAACACTGAGTATAAGTAGAAAACAGTAATACATATAAAAATTAGAAGTTTATGTAGCACGGGTTGAATGTAGCACTGCGCACCTTTTGCTTGCAACCCAATCACGCTTGATGTATTAATTTGCGGGTCTCCATTGCTGTTTGTATTGACAGAGGACACATGGATGTTGCTTCCATACAAACATAAAAATCTGAGCTGCCTTATCCTATGTAGAATGATGAAAAAACTAAAAAGTGCTACAATCGCCCCACATCTCCCCTACTGATGCCACACAAATGCACAACAACAATGTTCCATTTCAAATTAAAATACATTGACTTAAAATACATAAAATCATGGGGATGAGCCAAATAATGTACACAAACGTTTCAATTTAATGTTCCCATCAGTATTAAACTGAACATCAACACAAAAACACACAGCACAGTATTGGGCCTGATCATATATTCATTGCGTGAGAGTGAACAGAGCAAGACTAATAACAAAGTACATTATTCACATAATCTAATGCGCAATAGTCAGATTTTTGCTTGACAAAGTATTAAAGGTGGAGTCAGTGATTTTGGAGAACTTTTTGTCAGAATCAGTAAATATCTCCTAGTGATCAACTACGTGTCCGTATTGTGTGTGCGTTTAAAAAAATGTAAGTGTTAATACACAGCCTGGACTCTGTAAACAGGTATGTAGCTAAACAGGTACGTCGTAGCAAAATCCCTTTTGACATAAAAGGGATGGTTTTGACTACAAACTTTCTCCACAATCGCTGACTCCACCTTTAATATTTACACTTGCAAAGGACACATCTAGAGCTTAAAGTTGAGCTACAGCCAGAGTATATTCACAATTGTCACAGCAGCTCACATGGCCCCAACAGAATAAAGACAACAAAAACTTATCATCCGACATTTATATTTCATAATTTCTGAACCTTCGCAGCAGACTGGATGGTGAGTCAGCAGCCCAACGGAAACGCCGATGGCAGTAATCACCTAAGCAACAATGACAAAAAGTCAGTTAATTGATATCGATGCTGTGTGAACAACACACTCCAAGGTACTACAAGCTAGTACATAGTGAATTATGAATGTGAATGAAACAGTTCAGACCTGCTCAAGTAATACAGAAAGCAATGTGTAATGATCATACTATTAGAATTCGTCATGCAATACACAATACTTGATAATTATTTGCTCATAGAGAAAAGATTTGTTATCAAAAAACACACACAAAGTCATACACACTGCTTCGTGTCACATTTCAACCCACTTTTTGTCCGGTGCTCAAACTTCAAAGCTTCAATGTGCCTTGAAGTGCAAAAACATAACACTTCACTCAAAAGGGGGACAGCACTTAGCCCCTTTTATTATGGCTGCTAAATGTCCCTATTTTTAATAGTCAATGAGCTTTCCTTTACAGCAGAGGGGCACTTCAGCAGCACACAGTTTTCCTCTAGCCACAGACTGCTCCTCTGGGTTTTCAAAAACACATTTCTTATGCTCTAATTGGCAATTGTCCCCCCCCCATACACACACTTCAAAAGCATTGTGCATTAAAGGAAATCGGTTCTCCATACTCTTCATTAGTTATATGTTTTCAGAGAAACACACAAACAAACTTTCTCCACTGTTTTTCAAGCAAAGTGAGCTGTTGATCTAATTCTGACAGCCTATGTGTCTCCTTTGTTTTTTATGCGCGGCTTAATTTCACAAATCCTCTTAATACTACTTTGAAAGCTTTTTGCAGAATTCTTCATTGATGTTTTAAGTTAGAATTAAATATGCAATAACTATGCAATTGTAATGGGCCTTTTTTAATCCAACATCGATCCCAATGGTGCCAGGACTATGGTCTGAGATTAATATATAATAATGGTGTATTGATGCAGAGATTGCTGATGCAAATTTAGAATCCACTAAAAAGTTGTCTATTCTTGTATAGGTGCCATGAACTTGAGAAAAGAATGAGTATTCTTTCTCGGCGGGATGCTGAATTCTCCAAATATCGACATTGTTTAGCGATTTCATCAGATTATTCAATACAATTGTGGAGTCCAAAAGGTTTACTGGGCGAGAAGAAGATCTATCCATAAATGTATCTAAAATGCAGTTAGTCTCCACCTGCTATCAAGATGGTTGTAAAGATTGAGACTGAAAACACTACGGAAAAAGCCTGGATTATCAAAGTTTGGTGCATATATACAGTCATATGAAAAAGTTTGGGAACCCCTCTCAGCCGGCATTATAATTGACTCTGCTTTCACAAAAAAAATATAAAAGTGGTATGTCTTTAATTTACTAGGAACAGCTAAGTACTGGGATGTTTTCCAAACAAAGATTTTTTGAAAAGCAGTATTTGGTTGTATGAAATAAAATAAAATGTGAAAAACTGGCTGTGCAAAAATATAGGAACCCTTGTGGTTTTGTTGATTTTAATGCCTGTAACAGCATGTACAACTGATGACTTTAAACACAAAGTTGGTTAAATTATGTTGTTAAGCCTTGAACCTCATAGAAATGTCTGTTTAATCATGAGAAAATGTATTTTAGGTGCCTAAATGCAAGTTGCACTTCTCTTTGACTCTCTGCTGAAGTGAGACAGAATGGGATCATCAAAACAGCTCCCAAAAGATCTGAAAAACAAAGATTGTTCATTGTCATGGTTTAGGGGAAGGCTACAAGAAGCTTTCCCAAAGGTTTCAATTGTCAATTTCGACTGTAGGGAACGTTGTCAGGAAATGGAAGGACACAGGCATAGTGGCAGTTAAACCCAGGCATGGAAGACCAAGAAAAAAACAGGAGCGGCATAGGTGGAGGATTGTGAGAATGGTTGCACACAACCCACAGATCACCTCCAAAGGCCTGCAAGAACATCTGGCTGCAGATTGTGTATCTGTACATCGTTCAACAATTCAGCGCAATTTGCACCAAAACATCTGCTTTTTATAAAGACCAAATAACTTAATTTTTGTCTCATCAGTCCAAAGCATTTTCTTCCAATATGAAGCTGGCTTGTCTAAATGAGCTTTTGCATACTCCATGCAACTGTATCTGTGGCGTGGGCACAGAAAGGGCTTCCTTCTCATCACCCGGCCATACAGATGTTTTGGTGCAAATTGCACTGAATTGTAGAACCATGTACAGATACACAATCTGCAGCCAGATGTTCTTGCAGGTCTTTGGAGGTGATCTTTGGGTTGTGTGCAACCATTCTCACAATCCGCCGCATATGCCGCTCTTGTACTTTTCTTGGTCTGCTAGACCTGGGTTTAACTGCAACTGTGCCTGTGTCCTTCCATTTCCTGACAACGTTCCTTACAATAGAAATTGACAATTGAAACCTTTGGGAAAGCTTCTTGTAGCCTTCCCCTAAACCATGACAATGAATAATCGTTGTTTTTAAGATCTTTTGGGAGCTGTTTTGATGATCGCATTCTGTCTCACTTCTGCAGAGTCAAAGAGAAGTGGAACTTGCATTTAGGCACCTAAAATACCTTTTATCATGATTAAACAGACCTTTATATGAGGTTCAAGGCTTAACAACATAATCCAACCAATTTTGTGTTTAAAGTCCTCAGTTTTACATGCTGTTACATGCATTAAAATCAGCAAGACCACAAGGGTTCCCATATTTTTGCACGGCCAGTTTTTCACATTTGATTTAATTTCATAAACTAAATACTGCTTTTCAAAAAATCTTTGTTTGGAAAACATCCCAGTACTTAGCTGTTCCTGGTAAATTAAAGACATACCACTTTTATCTTTTTTGTGTGAAAGCAGAGTCAATTATAATGCCGGCTGAGAGGGGTTCCCAAACTTTTTCATATGACTGTATTTAGCAGGGTGACATGAAGCATCAAAATGATGCCTGTCACAATAATAAATTGGCCGTTTGGGTCAGTTTTGGTGAACAAATGTTGAAAAGGAAGATTCTTCTTAATTAGTACGGCCACGCCACATGCTTTAGCTGAAGGTTGACTGAAAAGTTTGTCCTATCACATTGCATCTCAATGGGCATCTTCATGTTTAATATGAGTCTCTTGTAAAAACATAATATCAGTATTAACGCTTTGCAAATTAGAGAATACCTTGGTTTTAGCTGGATTATTTAAACCTCTTACATTCTAAGCCATTAGATTGATGATGCTATTTCCATTTGAACTGTTAGTAGGACCACTCATGACAACTCCACATTGCACAAATGCTGGAAACCATAACAAACTGACAGAATGTCGTGAGTAACGCACACAAAAGTAGAAAAGAATGAACTATCCCCTACCCTCCCCATTTCCCCTTTCCCAATTAAGGGATAATATTAAAAAAACATTATAATGGAACTACTTTGCAATGGGCCTACACATAATCCTAGTAAACTACTAAATTTCAGTTCCACACCACCTTCACATAGTGAGCTAAGTAGGCTATTATATCGCTCCGATTACAACAATTTACAATTATGTTATTAAAACCCCTGACACTAACAGCTTATACAAGAATAAATTCAAATTAACGTGCTGATGAGAAACACCAGAGTACAGTTCGGTTAGAGATGAGAGATCCTCAGACTCTTTGTTCTGTGAAGAAAGCTCATCACAACTTTTTTCCAGCTCGGTGAGGTGGTCGTCTCAAGTCTCTTCCAGGCTGGTTATGTGGGAGGAGTTTGTGGCCAAACTTGTTTTCACCCCAGCGAGGGACAACTCTAGGTTGTCAAACCATATGTTGATAGAGTTTTCCATTCATCTAATGGCCTGTATGATAGACGACGGGGAGTCGTCCTCCATCAGTGTTGCAGAGAGGTCATCACTGGCGCTAGCCAAGTTTGGTGAACTGCTAGCTAGCTCGTTCAACAAAAAGTCACTTTCACTCCCCTAAAGATAGTCCAGTGTTTTTTTCTTGGTCCTCACCATATTTAAGAGCTTTATGCGTTATTTGCCACTGTCAAAAGGCTTAAAAATTAGCGATTTCTATTTAAATTAAGCGAAGGTGGAGGAGCAGAGTAAAAACACAAACTACTCCATGGCCTGCTCACTAGCGCCCCCTCTCTTCATTATTTTGATACCATTTTGAAATGTGCTTACTCTGGGATGGCATGGCATCACATGAAGCGATCATCGGATCTTCTTGCTCAGAATGAAGGTCCTCTGCTCGGGAAGCGGCAGGGAGTTCTGCTTTTGAGGCCTCCAACATCGGTTCCTTCTTGTTTCTCACAGCCCAATGCATTGACTGCAAAACAGATGGCCAAACACGACAGTTTTCTTTTCTCAGTTAAACGGATATACAATCATTTGAAAAATCAATGCCTAAAGTTAAGACAATATACATACAGTTTTGACAGAGTCATTCAATGCTTGCCAGTCGTGAAAAGTCATCATAATGCCACTCCTTTTCCAAAGATCGTAGTTTTTTCTCTTGGTTTCATTGCATAGAACCTCTTTGGCTTCCTGCAGCTTTTGGAAATCGACCACTGTCAAAAAGAATTAAAAAAATCAGGGTCGAAGATGGAACAATATGCTTACCTAATAAGGAGAAATAATCACCCTCTGTTTGCAGGCACTTGTAAGAAGCAGTATATTAACATAATTTGCTTTGAAGTCAAGACATCAGAAAGAGGCTTTGACTCATATAATGTAAGAAAATGTTTAATAAAATGGCAAAAAAAAAAGACCATCACAAAAGGTAGTAAAAATAAAAAGTTGAGTTCACCCCAACTTCAATTCACACTTCTGGCTGTTTAAAACATTTTACAAAATGTTATGTTTCCAGATTTCAAAAATCCTTTGTTGTTACGTGTTACAGAAATGGTTTGTACCTGCTGTTGGGTTGTCTGGGTGTTTGTCTGGGTGACAAGCCAACGCTCGGATCTTGTATTCATTGAGAATCTGTTCCGTCTGCAAGGGTAAAGAAAAAAATAATATAGCATAACTTTGACAATCTAAGTCAGGAATAATTTCATCACGTGTGTCTTAAAGAGGCCACATTATCCTCTACATACAATACATGTAACGGAAACACCCAGTGGTTGTCTGAACCGTTTCTATTTTAGGCTATCTTAAACAACATACATTTCAGGCCTTTTTTTGTATGAGCTGCTATGTGTTTACGTATTCAGCTGCACATGTAGGCCTAATATATGTGTTGAAGAACTCATCACAAGTGCAATTACCATAAGACAAGAGATGACGCACGACTTGACCTCTTTTGCTGATGCATCAACTCCATATGGTTAACACTTAGCAAAAACGTAGATAAATCATTCATTTAAAACAACGTTTCTGATCTTTGGCGTAGGCTACAGTCGGCTTTGAGTCCACATTTGAACTCTTAAACCCTTGTGTTTTGGTGTTTGTGTAGATCTGGATAACCATCGTCACACCAGCAAATAAGCTATAGCCTAGCAGATCCTTAAAACCCACTGGCCAGAACTTACTGAAGACAATTCATCACATCCTAAAAGACCGTAGTAATCCACCAAGTCCTCTGGTTTGCAGTTCAAAATAGCCTCCATAAAAAAAAGCTGTGATCAAATGTACGTGTGTTGTTCTTGAAGCGCAGCAGATTGACTCTGCGATCCTGAATCCCAGAATTCGGTTCAGTGACTGTTGGAGCTTTATAGGTCCATGGAGCTGACCCTCGCTGCAGCTGTAGATCACTTCCTGACAATGTCCTCAACAGTTTATCTTGGAATTATGTCAACTAGCTTTGGTTAAATAATGGCAAGACTGCCAAATGGTTAAACTAGCCAAGGGAGATCTCTCCTAAGTTGTGAGACCCTTTTTCAGCATGACGTATGATGCATTCAGGTGTCTGACCAAAGCTCCCCCTCAGAACCAAATGACGAGCTTTCAAGGGGGCATGAAGTAAATTAAACGTAGCTTTTAAAGTTGTTAGAACCCAAAATAAATGACTGATAACCTTTTGTTGTTGCTGACTTGGCTACATATTATGTGACATGTGAGTAAAAATTAAAAGGATGCATTTGCCAGATGCGTACGTGTGATTGAGGACATGATGATATAACCTATGTTTATTTAAATTACTCACGGCCTATTACTAAAAAAAAGTGGCGTTTAAGCCTTCTCAAAACTTTGAGCAATCATTAATGAACAATTACATTTGCTCCAAATTAGTCAGACGGAGATTGAAGGCAGCAATATTTTGTTATGGTTCTTCGTCATCGACGTAAAGCGGCGACGCTCGGGCCGTGTCTACTGGTGGAGACGGAGTCACGTGCTCGATGCAAACTAGCCAGCTGTCGGAGAGGAAGGATCTGCCCAGCGGCTCTGTGGGCTGAAGATGGCGGACGGAGAGAACACTCTCGGAGCGGCCTTTTCAGGCGCCTCCGAAATGGAAGAACCTGCCGCGAAAAGGTCGAAAATCAGTCCGTCTACTAACCACGCTTTTAAAGTCGCCAAAGCACACCAGTTATTATGTGTCTCTGGAGATTCGGGGAGCCGAGAGGCGGCGGTGAACTGTGCCCAACCAGAGGAGAAGGAAGCAGAACCGGTGATGGCGGTGGAGCAGGCCGCAGCAGCGCCAGGCGGAGACAACAATGGACTGGGACTGCTGTGCTCCGAGCCGCACAAACCAGCGGCTAGACTAGACGACAGCGCTGTACTTGGGACCACTGAGGAGTCTTCTGGTACCTAAACGGTTTTATTAACAAAGCTTTTTGTATTTATGTGTCCATTGCTTGTTAAACTAACTTACCCGGCGAGTTCGAAAAAGCTAACGTTGAACAGCACATACGTGTGTGTGTGGTTTAGAGGTGTGTTACTGCTCCTGTCGTAAACTTTAACTTTTCGCAAGTCAACGCCAAAATGGAAAGAGGAAATTGTCGATTTAACTAGGAACTTAGCAATTGTTAGCCAGTCTATTTAACACTTTTCCCGAAGTTAACGTTAGCACACTGTGGTGGTTGTCATGGAAATTGGTTGTAGTCGATCATAGTGGCAATGTCTGATTCCATTTGCTCATTTTCAAAACTTCTCTGCGCATAGATTTCCTCGGACATGATGGTCTTCCCTCCAACGGTCTGTCTGTCACACCGGATGACAACAACGAGGAGGAGGATGACCGATCCTCACATGCAAGCTCAAGCGACTGGACTCCTCAACCGCAAATAGGTAACATGGTGAATCTGAATAGCCTTAGCAGCTAAAACAAACTTGCCTGAAGCAGCTTTTATTTCTACCCTGATACTATGCATTCTAAAGTTGAAGATTGTTAGAACTACTTTATACTTTCAAGCAGTGGCATAGTATTTCTATTTTAAAATACAAGTCCTGCTGTTGTATTCTTGGCCAGGTTCCTACAGTTTCATCCAGCAACACATCAGAGAGACCGATCCGAGGACCATTCTGAGGGAATTGCTGCCCGAGACCGTCCTCCCACCTGATTTAGATGACATGACATTGTGGCAGATCATCATCAACATCTCAGAACCTCCAAAAAGGAAGAAGCGGAAGGATATCAACACCTTAGAAGATGTGGTCAGGCTGCTGAAAGAAAGTAAACGGATCCTTGTGCTGACTGGTGCTGGGGTATGTATACAGACTCATTCTACAGTTGTACTATTTGAATGTGATTGACTGAATACATAGTAGCAGTGTTCATGCTTTATTGTATGCTTTTCTTTTCACAGGTGTCGGTATCATGTGGAATACCAGACTTTCGCTCCAGGGATGGAATATATGCACGGCTTGCGGTTGATTTTCCTGATCTTCCAGACCCACAAGCTATGTTTGACATCGAATACTTCAGACGAGACCCGAGACCCTTTTTCAAGTTTGCCAAGGTTTGTTCATTGTGTCCACTTACTTTGGTCCAAATCAGAGTTGATATCAATACAGCGAAAAATTATTTGAAGGCCCCCAAACTACAGTCCTAGTGTTAGAGAAAAATAAACATATATTTCCGTATTCAAAAAGTAAATATGCTCACATAAATCTTTGCATGTTGCTAAAGAGATAAAGTCATGCTTAAATACTGAGGCTTCCACATTAGCAAATATGAGAGACATCACCTCTGCATGAAGAGAATATTAATTTGGGGTGTGTAGAGTGATATCGCATGAATGTAGCAAGCTTTGGATTTAACCCTAACCCTCCAATTAATAAGTGTTGAATGCATCCTCTTTGTTACAGGAGATCTACCCTGGTCAGTTCCAGCCCTCCCCCTGTCACAAATTCATATCCATGCTGGATAAGCAGAAGAAGCTGCTGCGTAATTACACACAAAACATTGACACACTAGAACAAGTGGCGGGAGTTCAGCGGATTATCCAGTGTCATGGTAAGTGATACAGCTAATAAAGGATTCCACTAATTATTTTTTCTAGTTGATGGTGAGAGGTTATTAATAACTTTAATTTCAGGGTCCTTTGCAACTGCATCCTGTCTCTTCTGTAAACACAAAGTGGATTGTGAGGATGTAAGGGAGGACATCTTTAACCAGGTATTTATTCATTACAAACTGATCCAAGATAACGCATTTTTACTTAATAATTATAAAAAAGAAAACGACAAAGCTGAGAGAAGCGCAAGGCCATGACCAAGATGTGGGCTGGAAAGATTTTTTGTAGGCGGAAAAAATACATGAGAATTCCTAGAAGTGGTGTTGTAATTATTTTAGTGAAAAAGTGTTTCAAGAACACGGCTTGTTATCTTTAACAGACTGTAAATAATTCCTTTAAGCTGGTACTTTCATCTTAATTTTAAAAAAAAAGTAGACAGACACCAACAGTAAAAAGGAAATGTAGGGGAAAGTGGGGTGAGTTGTGCATTTTGGAAGTTGCAAAACCCCTTGTTTCTAGAAAACCGTGGAAGAAATTGGAAATGTGACCACATATTTAAGAAGAGCCATCCATTTGACTCATCCTGTAAAGAAGGGAGACACAAGGAATAAGATATAAGCACATTTAAGCTCAAAAAACTGTGTTTTGCCTTTCAAAGTAAAATTTCCATGATCAAGGTTTTTTGATTATTGTGTCTGAACAATTATAGACACGTTTGAAAACATTTGACACGTGTTTTAGTGCTTTGGTATGCTACACTTTGAATCTATATAGTTAGCACGATGTCAGCCCTAAATTGCTGCATCATGCCTATTATCCAAAATTCTGGGGATGGGGTGATTTGTGCCAAATGGCCTAGGTGAGTTATAAGTAAGTAAGTAAGTAAAATGTATTTAGAAAAGCACATTTATGACAGTTTACACTGTCCAAAATGCTGTACATAGTGCATTCAGTAGGTAAACAATGAAGGTAAAATAACAATAACCAAAATAAAAGACGTAAAGCCCATACATCCACATAAACACAGATAGTAGTGCAGAGGTAAGTAAGTAGTGCAGAGGTTAATGGGGAGGAAACACCAGGGTGTACATATGGGTTTTGAGCCTTGATTTAAAGGCAGAAATGTAGGGGGAATCACATTTGTCAGGTGGCAGTTGGTTCCACAAGCACGGTGCAACTAGTGCAAAGTACATTTCTGAGAGTCGTGCCAGTGGCATGGCTGTATACGCTGGTCACCAAAAGAAAGTGATTGTCTACAGTAGCTCAGAAGAGAGTGACATCTCAATTCCACTTAACGACACCACTGATGAGAGTTCAGATGGCCAGAAAGATGATGATGGTGACTTTGTCATTGTGAGCTTTGCAGGCAAAACCACCTAGATCTGCTAGGCCTTGTTTAAGAAAATGTACCTTCAATCTTTGTCAACTATTTACTTTATTTACTTTAAATACACCTTAAATAAGTGATTGTCTAATGGATTTGTCTTGCATTACAGTTTTTGAGATATATATAAATTGGCACAATTCACCCCACCTTATTTTCTCCAAATGCACAAATTTCCGAAAAGCTATATTTCTTAAACAGTTTATTCCAGATCCAAAGTTTTTATTGCCAGGGATGCACAACATCCTGAAATATATGTACATATTTGAGTTGGAGACATAACTGTCAAGGCCTCACTTTAAAATCACTTTGAGTAAAAAGTTGCACAACTCACCCCACTTTCCCCTATATGGTTTTAGATTATTTCTTATTTTGTTAACTTTTCTTATTTGTGAATTTTTAAAAGGAATTGATCATGTTTTAAAATGTGCCATGGTTATCGGTTCCAGCACACACTCAGTGCGTTTCCATGGCACAACTAGATTGGATTAAGACATATACCGAACTAGACACTCGAATGGACCGTGTTACTTGTCTGAGTATACATGGCCCTTCAGTAATTGGATAAATGTCCGATGCATGGCTCACCACTATGTTAGGTGGCGCTGTAGTTGCCCTTTCAACAAGTGGTTAAGAGCCACGTCCGGTTCCCTTCCGGCAATAATTTATATATATATTTATATATATTTTTATTAGGGCTGTCAAGCGATTAAAAAAATTAATCTAATTAATTACAGGCTCTGTGATTAATTAATCTAAATTAATCGCATACTTATGTGACACTTTTATACCTGTTTGTAAACAGCTGTATAGCCTACTACAGTTTGTTTCTCTGTGTCTCTCTCTCGCGCGCGCGCTCGCTCTCCGTCTCTCGTAACTTCTGTCTCCTCCCCTCAGCCAGCTTTATACATGAACTAGCGCCGAATTTTCTCAAAAAAACAAGCAGACAAAATTACGACTTTCCATCTCCCACAACAGACAGCGCTGCACTGCCACCATTTCGTAGCCTACTCATAGGCAAAAATATTGAGACACAAGCCCCTTTTACACAGCCAGTGAAAGCCGGGAATATGCCGGCCTTTCGGCCCTCCCCCCAGCTGTGTAAATGCGACAGTTGCGGAACGAGGGAAGAAAGGTGCGAGTGATCGTTCCGGGAATTTTACTACCTCAGGGGGTAGTAAGATTCCCGACACGATCAGTTCCGCCTCTCTGTTTAAATGCTCCAGCTTGTTGTTGCGGAACAGGGGGGCGTTTGACGTTCCATAGTCTACGTTCTAAACATGCGACCATGTTAGCAGTTGAAGGACGTGTGTTTAACATTAACCACGGCGGCCTGATGTCCCGTAAAAATCACCAAATAAAAGGAACGGTGTATAATCTAGCTGATCATAAGGTCCGTTGCTCAATCCAAACCCCCGCGCTTCATTTTGCAGAGTGTATGAGTCTATTTCTGCCCAGGAGAAGTTGTACAATGGAAAGCTAGGCTAGGCTAAGTAAGGGATAAAGTATAGCGAACGGGTCACTTGCTAGAAATAAAGACCGACAAGCTGAAGCAGGAGCCCGACGCGCAGCGGAGGGCTCTTGTTCAGCTTGAAGGTCGACCTAGTAACGGGGGAATAGTCTGCTCGCCCCGCTAGACTGTCTGCTTCAGCTGACTGAAGGCTCCGGCTCAGCTGTTAGCCACAGAGCTACTGTTTTGCTAACACATTCCGCCGCCGCTATTATTATCCTAAGTCTGAGCGTATATCCACACTTTATTTCTGTCTACAGTAACGTGACTTCACACACTGTGTGTATGTGTATGTCTGATTGGCAGATCGCTGCCCTCACAAAGAGACACGCTCACAACCAACCTGTCACACACACACACACACACACACACACACACACACACACACAGAGGTGAAGCGGTCGGATTGATTTAGTCAGTTTGGTTAACTGTCCCAGTGATGTTGGACTCAGCGCGTAGCGAGATCAACTGGCACATCGTGGGGACAGTAAAATACGGCCCTCTTACTGCAAGCTCCAGCACTTCTGCTCTCAATTCACCGGCCATTGTTGTTGTTGTAAAGCAGCTGACCGGCGCGGCGCTAAATGTTTACGTCACACCTGACGCTGTTTACAAGCACCTCTTTCATTCCGGAGCGCTGTGTAAAAGAGACTACTGATGCGCCAGCAGGCCGGCGTTGCTTGGTTCTGTGTAAATAACACAGAAGCAAGCAAAGCCGGCATTTTGGAGTGATGTTGTTCCGTCAATATGCCGCAATCTCTGTGTAAAAGGGGCTACACACACACACACACACACACACACACACGGGGCGGGGGCTAGACGGCTAGCGAACAAAATTGGAGGAAGATTGAGAGATAGGCCTACTGTTTTGAACCTAGCCTACATTGTTGCACCCACTAAATCAATAATGCACGGACACTGCGGAGAATTAAGTAAGATGTCTTCCTACCTTCATGCATCCCATAAACCGTCCATAGAGCCCTCGAGTCGGCCCCTTTCCCCTGCTTCTCTCTTTACCTTTCTCCCTTTAACCCACGCGCCCGGCGAGCTACAGGTGCAGCTCCGCACCACTTTTGCACCGGGTCAAAGGGCATTATAGAAGTGCGATTAATCTGCGTTAATTTTTTTAATCGCATTAATTTTTCTGTGATTAATTAATCGAAATTAATGCGTTAATTTGACAGCCCTAATTTTTATATACTATCTATGCAATCACCCTACTATTTTTTTACGTTGTCTCCTTCCACTTCCTTGTGAAATCCTCTGCAGGGATTCTCGAGCAGGCGCAGAAGCAAACTCCGATATGCGATGTCCGATACCTGTATACATGCAGAGAGAATGCCGACTATGAACGAGTTATCTAGGTGTTCTTATCCAATTTGTGTGCGAAGTAGATCGGATAAAGGTGTTTACATGCAGTTTAAAAGTCCTGTTGAAGTCTTATTCGTTTAGTTACCTGATTATGAGTCTGCATGTAAACGCACTGAGTGACTATCGTAATACCCCTTGATATAGCGAATATAAGACTATCAGTTGTGGAAGGAAATTAGTGTGGTACAGCTTTCCAGCTTTAAAGACATTGGCTATTGTGGATAATACAGACATGCAACCCCCATCTAAATTAATACAAAATGCCTTTCTCAAAATATTTTTTGTTATAATGCTATGAATTCACTGGTTCCTGCAGGTTGTCCCTCATTGTCCACGGTGTCAAGATATTCCCCTGGCAATCATGAAACCGGACATTGTCTTCTTCGGAGAGAATCTGCCAGAACTGTTTCACAGAGCCATGAAGCAGGACAAAGATGAGGTGGACCTCTTGATTGTCATTGGCTCTTCACTTAAAGTTCGGCCAGTTGCCCTCATCCCAAGTAGGTTTCGCTCAGATAAACAGTCTTTTTGATATACTGATATACACACACTCACACTCTCTCTCTCTCTCTCTCTCTCTCTCTCTCTCTCTCTCTCTCTCTCTCTCTCTCTCTCTCTCTCTCTCTCTCTCTCTCTCTCTCTCTCTCTCTCTCTCTCTCTCTCTCTCTCTCTCTCTCTCTCTCTCTCTCTCTCTCTCTCTCTCACACCCACCCACCCACCCACCCACCCACCCACCGGCCACTTTATTACCTGTTCTGAGGCTTATAAAAACAAAAAGCTAATCAGCCAATCACATAGCAGCAATTTAGGCATTTAGACGTGGTCAAGACAAAGCAAACCGAGCATCAGAATGGAGAAGAAAGGGGGTTAATGTGACTTTGAACGTGGCATGGTTGATGGTGCACGGCAGGATGGATCCATTCTTTCATGTTGTTTACGCCAAACGCTGAACCTGTCATCTAAATGTCGCAACTTAAATCGAGACTCATCAGACCAGGCATGATTTTTCAATCTTCTATTGTCCAATATTGGTGATGCTGTGAGATATGTGAATATGTGTTAACAAGAAAATTAACTGCTGTACCTAATAAAGTGGCGTGTGTGTGTATATATATATAATATAATATAGTGTGTGTGTATATATATATATATATACACACACACATATACTAGGGCTGTCAAGCGATTAAAACAATTAATCTAATTAATTACAGGCTCTGTAATTAATTAATCTAAATTAATCGCATACTTATATGACACTTTTATGCCTGTTTAAAAACAACTGTAGGCTACCGTTCGTCTCTCTCTCTCCCCCCGTCTCTTCTGTCTTCTGTCTCCTCCTCTCAGCCAGGTGAAAATAAGCCAGGTTTCTACATGAAATAAGTTTAGGAACTACTAGCGCCGGGGAAAAAAAACACAAAAAAACAAGCAGGCTAAATGACGACTGTCTATCTCCCACAACAGACAACACTTCACTGCCACAGGTGCAGTGCGCATAGCCTATGCCGATTCATTCACCATCATACTCGTAGCCAAAAATATACACACACACACACAAAGGAGGAAAAAAGACAGGCATATGCTAGGAAGAGTGAGAGGGGGCGGGTGTCGATCGCAGCCAGCAAACAAAAGTGAGATACGGAGGAAGATTGAGAGATACTGTTTTGAACCTACATTGTTAATTAGGCACCCACTAAATCAATAATGCACAGACACTGCGGAGAATAACACAAGACGTGTTCCTACCTTCATGCTTATGTGCCCGGAGCAGCCCATAACACATCCATAGAGCCCTCGGCCCCTTTCCCCTGCTTCTTTCTTTACTCTTTAATCCCGTGCGGGCCGTGTCAGCAAGCTACAGGTGCAGCTCCGCTATAGCCTCACCTCTTTTGCACCGGGTCAAAGGGCAATATAGAAGTGCGATTAATCTGCGTTAATTTTTTTAATCGCGTTAATTTTTCTGTGATCAATTAATCAAAATGAACGCGTTAATTTGACAGCCTACATACATACATACATACACACACACACACACACACACATACAGTAAATCCACACAAAACTTAACTTTCTCTCCATCCCATCCAGACTCGATTCCTCATGAAGTGCCTCAGGTCCTGATCAATAGGGAGCAGCTGCCTCACCTTAACTTTGACGTGGAGCTGCTTGGGGACTGTGATGTCATCGTCAACGAGCTCTGTCATCGCTTGGGTGGAGACTTTGAGCAGCTCTGCTACAACACTGTAAGACTCAATGAGATCACAGAGAAGCCCCCTCGGCTACCGGAACAGCCACCGAGTGAGGCCTTGCACGCTTCCAGCAACGCAGCTCAGGACGAGCACCAGCAGAATAGTACAGACTCCCTAACAAAGCCTTCAGAGGAAACAGAAAGCCTGAATGTCACAGAAACTGCTTGTATTAATGATAGACCTCCAGAGCCTTGTCCAAATGCTGAGAGTCCAAGTGATGAGACGGCCGAGCCTTCCGAGTTATCAGCAGAACACACACCAAAAGATGAGGCAGCTGAAGCAAAGAGCCAAACCGCCAACCTTGAATATCGTAGACGATGCTGGATGAATCGAATCAACAGAAGTCCAATCAGCAAACGCCTTGAGAGTAAGTTTCAGACCATAGCAGAGAGATAGTAACTGTTTTAATAGTAAACAAAGATTTATTTGAAAGTGAGACGGGTGTGTTTTAACACAGGTATTAACCCGTTCATCCCATTAAAGGTAAAGCCAGCGATTCTGGAGAACGCTTGTTGACTTTTTGTCAAATTCAGTGAATATCTCCTCACGGCCTGCTTCCTGTCCGTACTGTGTGCGCACTGAAAAAAAGTCTGGTGTTAATATGCAGCCTAGGTTCTGTAAACTTATATGTAAACAAAGGGGGTGTACGTAGCTAGCAACATGCTGTTTACAGAGCCTAGACTGTGTATAAACACTGGATTTCTTGTCAGCGCACACAGTACGTATAGTTAGCGAATTGTGAGGAGAAATTCATTGATTTTGACAACAAGCTTTCTCCAGATGCGCTGACTCCACCTTTGAATGAAATTCTTGCTCAACATACACGTTTTCTTTTTAACCATGATACAGCATGTAAGTACCTTTTTAATCATAAATGCCAAACACATTGAGGAGATGACACATAAGCATACAATGATAGATATGCTGAAAATAGTGATTTCAGCACTGTTAATTGTTTGAATTGTCGCCAACAGCAGGCCAGTACCTGTTTCAAGCACCAAATCACTATATCTTCCACGGGGCTGAGGTTTACTCCGACTCTGAAGACGAAACGTCGAGCTCCTGTGAGAGCGACAGCGACGAGTCTGAATGCAGCGAAGACGAGGTGGAAGAAGACAGCGATCTGGAGGAAGCTGGCGCACTGTCAGTGGATGGAGAGACATGCCTCAGAGACACAATACAACACACTCTAGCCAATGAGGCCACATCCAGTGTGCAGACAGACAAGACTTCAGAAAAGACTCAGAGCACCACACCCCTTTAAATGTAAAGTACCCAGTCGACAAAGCACTACTTGTCTTTTTTTATATATATATATATATATGTTTCGTATATTTTTGACTCATCAACCTTACTATTATTTTTCATAAAGTTGATATTGCGTGGCAACTTTGTGTGAATATGCATCAAGTTTTTTTTTTTTTTTCTGTGCCCAGTTTGGTCATATACATTGTGTCTGAAACCTCATACTGTATACTACTTACTAAATAGAATGCAGCAGTATATATATTTTTTGTGCCCATCTCATTTTGAATTCACATTTTCAGAAATGGAGCTGATGCTCTCATTTAATGCGATGTACCAAGAATTCAACACTAGATTAATAGTGTGTTGTCAGCTGTGCTTTAAAGATGTGTTTAAGAGTTGGTTCATGATGGCATTGGGAAACGTGTATATTTGTAAGCCTACTGCCTGCTAAATAGTGGGTACTATGAGTTTCAGACACATACATTAATCTTTAGATTTACGCATTGTCTATCTATTGCAATATAAAAAGTCCATCTTTGCCCTTTTATGAGGACTAATGTTAGAAAATTTAACAGTCCTGTTTAATTTTAGACCAAAGAACACTTTATCAACACGCTACTATGTTGTCATAAGCTTTGTATGTTTAAACTGTCGTTAAAATTTTGGAAAAAATATAACTATTGACAAGGTGTTCCCTCTGACATGTGGCAGCTACTTTTTATGGTCAAGCCTCTTATTTTTATACTCTGATGTGAGACATACTCATCAAAGAGTAGGTAATGGTTTTTATCTGTGCAAAGGTTTACTAAGTTGTAATGTTAAGCCTTAGGAATATATTCAATGAGTTCACATTGAAAACTGCACTTTTTTCCTTCTTATAAAGCTGGTTTTGTTGCCCGCATCACTTTTTACAGACTTGTAAGATAAAACGGTTTGGTTCATTATACAGAGGAGACTGCTGCCTGTGAAGATAAGTGTTGATAGATGGACATATTCTAGGGGTAAATGTCATCACCAACAAAATTCACATACCATTTACAAGGTAATGTTTTGTTTACGTTTCATGGAAATACGATTTTTTTCTACATCATTATAGCTATCTCTTTTGGGGTTCTCAGTAAAAGAAAAAGAAAAGAAAGAACAAAACTGACCATTCATTTCTCTTATTTCACACACACACACACACACACACACACACACACACACACACACTCCTGCCAGGTATTTGGTCTCAGCAACATCACCGTTATGGTGCAGACAATTACTTTAGTAGTGCGCCACCTATAGGGCCTTTCCTAAAAGTGTCTTTCCTTACTGAGCTATCAAAGAGTCTTGAGCAAGAGTGAGATGGTTTCTGCAGCAGACAGCGACTGAGTGACAGAAATTACAACTCTTATATTTAGAAAAGTATTTTAATTAAAAAAAGTAACTGTACAGCATGTAAGCATTAAACGTGATTAGTTTTTTAATAGCACCGTAGTTGGAAAAATAAGTTTGTTGAATAGTAGGCTAGCTATCGCTTAGCATTTCTAATTTGCGCATGCGTAGTTGGTTAAAATGAGGTTTCTACCTAATTGTAATTATAAGATAGTCAGTCCATTAACACTGGGTGTATGAACATTTTAGTCTTTAGTTGTGCATGGGTCAGCTAAAATTGGTTTGCAGAAAGAAGGAAAGAGAACTGTATTTATTTAGCGAATGTCTTTGGAACTACATTTCCCTGTTTTCTCCCAGCGGTCCTGCGATACGACATGTCGCAAAAATTCAGTTAACAACAGCACAACCGAGATGGATACCACCAAAGACGCCTGACAGTTTCTGTCTTTATCTTTATCATTATATCTGAAATGTTTATCAAGTGACGCCAGGTTTCGGCACACAGGAGCTGTCGTGAAAATGGAGGCCATGGAAGATGACAGTTTGGACCAAAAAGACGACCACAACCACAACTATTGTGCTAGCAGCAACAGTAGCAGGAAAGTCTGCACGTATCTAAGTAGCCAGCTGTCGGATTCAACAACGGTCCCGCAGCCTGCCTGTCCGCCGGTGCCGGGAGGAGAAGCGGAGGCTCGACGAGGGAAGATGAGGTCCGGCAGCTCCGGGGGGTCAAAGTGCATGGACTCCGATTCCAGTAGCGACAGCAGCGAAGTCAGCGAGACTGACTGCACTGCTCCGCCGCCAGCCGCCGTCGATGGGAAATTCGCCCTAGATACTACTTCTAAGTTCCGTAAGTTCACTTGAAGCAGGCTTTGTGTCACCAGGGCCCGCGGTACTGTGATTCCACTGCAGCTTGGCCTGCTGCAGAGTTACAAATGTGTTGTACTGATGCTCTATGCAGCAGACAGGCCTGCTAGTTTGGACCTGAATAGGTTTCTGATATAACTTTGAACCTGACCAGCTCTCCCCTTCTCTCAGTTCTGAATGCGATGGCTGTGGAGGACTACCGGAAAAATCACTGGCCAAACCTGGAGAAGGCAATTGACCGCCTGCTGATTCAAAATCCCACAGACCACATCTCTGTTTCTTATGCACAGATATACAGGTAAGTCTATAGCCCACACACATTGAGTTGGTTCTGATTGTTCTACAGTAGGCGTACAGCTATGTTTCTGTTGAGTAGAACCATAAAGTCACTGTGTTACGTAGCCTACATCACCAGTCATGGGAGTTCATATCAAATTTAAGGTTTCTGATTTTCTCCTTTGCTTTACCCCCTAAGTTACGTCTACAAGTGTGTTTGTCAGCAGCACTCTGAGCTGCTCTACAACGACTTGATCTTAAAAATAACAGGTCATCTGCAACAGGCTGCCACCCATCTACAAGTAAGCAAATTCACTTGCAAGGCAAAGATGACATAGTAGTAAATGAACTACTGTATAAACGTCTAAAACTTTCATGTCTGTTTTCCAGGCCAGCCCACCTGAGAACTTCATCGAGAACTTTAACATTGCACTTACGCAATACACAGCTGCACTTCAATGTATAGTTCCTGTATTTATGTACTTGGTAGGCAACTTTTTGGCTTAATATCTGTTGTCGACGCAGCATACTTACAACTCTAGTGTTTCACAGATTTGAGTCTTTTACAGACTTCTCAATTGTTTCATCTATAATGTTTTCAGAACAAGTTCTACATCGAGTCCAAACTGAACAGAGACCTAAGAGAGGATTTGATGAAGCTGTTTGCTGATCACGTCGCAGAAAAGCATGTGAACACACTGATGCGTGAGTGAAGTGTACTGCTGCATTTTTTGAATCCCTGATGGCTGCCACCACATTTGGAAATTGTGCCGCCGCTTGTAACTGTGAACCTGTTGCACCTACCGACGACTTGATTCCTTGCTAACACAGATTACCTTAAGTGTTTGTTTTTATTAATTTTTGTCTCGTTCAGCTCTTCTCATCAAAGCCCATTCCATGCCCTTCCAAGTGCAGCCTTCTACAATGGCCAGTGTGGTTAAAGGCCTCTACAGCCTCCGACCCGGTGAGCTATGTTGTGTTGACCTGTTCTGCCGCCACAAAGCTTGTCTATATTTTCTGCTTTATTGTCACTTAAATGTGTCTGTAACTGACACAAGCAAATACAATAATTCCGCACTGCTCCACTGCATCAATCAGACTGAGCTGCACTACAAATATTCCTCTGTTTGCTAGATTTTTGTTTTTCCTCTTTCAGAGTGGGCCCAGTTAGCACCGGCTCTCTTCTGTGGGTTTATTCCCCAAATCAACCCTCCTACCGTGGAGTCTCTGCTGCCTGACTACGCCGCTCATGACCAGAAGTTACAGATGGAGCTCTCCATGAATGGGTTTCCACGGTTAGTTTTCTGGGGCTTCCCTCTTGAGGGTCTGAATGTAAACACAGCTTTTAATATTGCGTTTTGCTCTTTCACTTGAAATCACCGCATGCTAGTGAGTGTTCCTTGTCTAATCCTCCTAGTGTTATTGTCTGTATTTTTTTACCACTCCATCCCCTATGTTTTGTGTCCCTTGTTGTTGTTTAATGTTGTTGTCATTTGTGTGCACATATTTGTTCTGTCGTGTACATTATCACCAATAAAAAAAAAAAATGCATTTGAAAAAAAATCCCAGCAGTGATGTGTTTTTATTTTTTCCAGGGGGGACCAGTCTCGGAAGCGTGCGAGCGAAGATTGCTGATAGAAGAGCCATCGTCAACAACAGACCCGTTGCGGGACTACTACTGTGCCTCCCACTTCTTTATCACAAGCTGGCTCACTGCACTAGGTACAAGGTTGGCAACGTGTCCCCTTCATCTCCCTCGACTCAAGGTCACACAACACTGTGAACAACAAGGAGAGAGTTGTTGAGCAGACGCTTAATCTCACTGACTGCACTGAAAAAAAGCACACAGACTTCCATTATGGTGCTCTCCTCTGTGATAATGATGCATCCAGCTCCAATATTGGTGCGATGCTGCTAAGCTGGATTTTTCTCCACGTTGTCCTCATTTGAAGAGTGCCTTCATGGTGTTCTGATCGGATATCCTAGCGACGGATAGGCTGAGATTTGGTATTTCATTCCTAACCTTTAACATGGGGAGTGTCTTTTTTGATTGACTGGGCTAATCAACACTCTCCGTTGCTGCTAATAATACTGTCCATGTGATTTTACTACAAAACTCCTCGGTTTCACCTACAGTGTCTCTAACCATAGCGACTTCATCCAACACAAATCAGCGTGGCATGAAATGAGAACAAGGAGAACTTAAGTCACTGACCTCAACTAGGATTCTCTTCTTCATGTTGCCTTTACTGTGTTGGTAAACCAGATTGTATTTTCCCGTTACGCCAAAGAGGATATTGTTTCTTTTATAAATACATAACTGCATTTGGATTCAAGCTTACATTAAGAATGTTGTATGCTGTCTGAGTCATTGAGCCATTTAATTTTTGTAACAAGTTTTTAGCTTTGGTTGACCGGTTTGTTAGGTTTGAGTCAAACTTATAACTTGAAATACCACTTTTCTGTTTTAGTCTTGCCTGTAGGATTGTCAGGGATTGCCATGCAGGACATTACACTGTTTGCCAGAAATATTAGAAAACCACTTGTTGGTTTTTGACAATTTCCTTATTCTTCGGTTTGTTTGACAACTCACACGTCCCTAAAGCTGTAAATATTTCCAGCCTGATGCTCCAAGGATTTTACAAACTAATTACATGTAGATATTGTTTGGCGTTCTTGTGCATTAAAGGTTCATAACATGTATAGCCTGTTCATGATTTCGCTTTTCGTCTTTGCATAGTACACTAGCCTTTCGTCGCTGATTCATTGTTGTTAAAGGTGCAGTCACCAATTCTGGACGCTTGTAGTCAAAACCCCTTTTTCAATTCTATTCAGCGGCCTGTGGTCGATATGAGACGATATCATTTAACATTCTGTTACATTTATATCATCTCAGAAAAACAACAAAAATATGATTTTAAGATTTAACAAGATATTACAATGAAACACAACCAATGCTTTGTCACACACAGATGTGCAGAGAGATTGTAGAAAAAAAGTTGTATATTAACGACGGCGATATGCATCGCGACGGTTCCATCTTTCGCCAATTAATCAATATATCGATCTTTATTGATATATCGTTACACCCCTAGTGGTAATACACCTGGTGGGCTGGTCCTAGCCCCTTTAACAATCCCGTTTACAGAGCCTAGGCTGTATATTTACACCAGCTTTTTCTAGAATTGCTGACTCCACGTTTAAATGAATCACTAGAATAGAAGTATCTAATTTAAAGTGTTACACTGTTTTAAGTGTAAAGAGAATCTCTGGCATGCCTTTGGTTTCCACCGATGGGTCTTAGAAATTGGTTCTCCATTGTCTGTCAAATAAACTAACTTAATTAATCATGGGACACAAAAATTACAGTGGTTTTGATAAACGCCTAATGAAGTGGACTAATGAAGTGGACACTGTTAACTTGTTCTGAATCAAATCCCCTTTTCTCTAAGGCTCCAACAACAAAAACAAATCCATGTTAAAACGACTGTGAATAAAATTCCACTTGGCTCAAATGCTGTTTCAGAAATCTGTTGTAAGAAAAAAAAAAATTCTTCTTCTTAAACCAATAAAATCCTTGAATCCAGATACGCTCTACTCCCAGATGTTTTAACACCTATATTTCCTTCTGCAGTGATCACACAACATTCTTGCTTTGAAATGATTGCTGTAAATCTGCTGTGTTGACAGTGTGTGTGAGAGGCTCAACAAGGTGGCCTCCAATTCTGTAGGGTGGACTATTCTGACGGACCACAGAAAGAGGAATCCCTTTACAACATGCACCCCCCCACATCCCACCCCCTCCTGGCCAATGAGCATGGACACCACCCAGACACATGGGCCAGGCCTCCCCAAAATAACCTGCGACTACTGCCCTGACAAATGTTGCTGCTTGTGCATGGTGACAGGTTACCCTAGCTACTCGGCTCCATATTTTCTGTAAACTCCAAGGTTAACTGTCCGGCAAAAGTGGGAAGGCTGGGCAGCTGCCTGTGTCCCCAAGATTTACCCAGGTGGCAGCAAACAGAAGACCGGAATCTCCCTCTTTGAGCACAGGTGCACACTAAGAAGGATATACCAGTCCTTCACTGGGGGGCAGCTGGGTTTATTCTGAAGGTAAAACACACCACAACGTTCGCATTGACCTGTTGCCTGCCGTTTGTCATCAGCCTCATATACTGTGCATTGGCTGAGAAAATCTCTTAGCCTCAAGTCTTTTTCAGTTTGAACAGTTTAATTGAATTATCTTAACTTGCCTGGATGTGTGGGGCCCGTATGTGCGGGCTGTGTCTGTGAGTGTGCATGTCACCCAGCAGTGTCCCATTTCTGATAATTATAGTTGTTTGTGCAATTTGAGTAATGATTGTTGTGACTGCTCAACCTGCGATAACAAGGGCACACAGGATGAGGGGGACTGTTTTATTTTGTTGATTTTCTTCATGTAAACTGACCCCCTCACTATAATTAGATATGACTTGGTGGGCTTGGAGCCTGTTTGCAAAGGATTAATGTACACAACAGCTGCAGCTTCAGGTCTGTTGGAAGGGCATTGGTGCCTCTCTTAATTGCGCTGATTTGAGTGTCAGTAGCATATGTGTACCCTATCTCATGTCTGGATTCAATAACTTGCTCATGCCTAGTGTCAGAAAGTTGTACAGAGGCTAAACGTCATATACGTGCCGGTCTGAGGTGGAACTGGTCTCGTTGGCTTGAACCTGATACCCTGCCCGAGGCCGGAGGAAGGTTGAAATTAGGCTAAAATAAAAAGCTATTTTTATCACGTATCCCTTGCTTTTAACCACAGACTGTATTCTTGCTCTATCTTTGTGCCAAATATTTCACATGGGATACTTTGAACATAACTAAGTGTAATTTTAAAGTGGAGTTTCATCTAAGGTACATGTCAGTGTATGATCTTATTAGCTATATTTGTGTCGGATAAATAAGTATAGTGTTTTTAACTAAATCTTTGCTTTTCATGTATTTATTCAATCGACTCCCAACCACTATTTTCAGTCCTTTCAGTTACCGTAGTCATTTAAAGGTCTGATGGACAGACAACACAGGGACTTAAAGGACCATGTGTTCATTGTCCTTTTATTTGTATTCACTGAATGTTGCTTACTCAATATGCATTTGTTTTGGCTGCAACTACTTATTTAGTTTGCTGAATTAAACTAGTACGGGTCTGCGAAGAACACCCCATACTAAACTAAACTAAATTAAACTATTGATTCATTGCTATTTCAGAAAGTAAATAATGAATGCTTTATGAACTGAAAAACAGTCCAAAAGCCAAAGATAGTCCGTCTACAGTTAGGAAAGGCAAGGAATAACATAAATCTGAAAAAATTGATTTTTCTGTCTATTTGAATTATGATCATATCATTTGTTTGTAGATTGAAGATCTAAAACCTTTTGTAAGTGTCATAAATGAGTCAGCAGTAAAGTGAGAAGTGTTTTTCTGTAGACACTTACTTTAATGTAACTGAACCCCTTGTGATTAATTCCAACAGCATGCAAGAGGACAGCAGTGACCAGCCGCCGTCGCTGGCTCAGCTCTTGAGAGAGAGCTACCTGGCAGAGGCCCACGCCCAGCAGCGCCACAGCGAGATGAGCCGCTCGGACGCTTCTTCCCTACGCCTTCAGATCTACGGCTCGCTCAAAGGCAAAGCTGAGGACTCTGTGGGCCACAACGATCCCCAGTTCCCAGACCTGTCAGCCTTCCTCAGCCAAGAGGAGCTGGACGAGAGCGTGAACCTGGCCCGTCAGGCCATCGGACATGAGCCGTGTGAGGAGAGGCAAGAGGTCAAGGCCTTGGTCGCACCATTAATCCCCTCCAACATAACCCCCTCTGAGCCCCTATCTGTTCCCTTAGCTAAGCCCTGTTCTCCTCCCGTTGCCGCCCTCTCCCCTGTGCCTAGAGTCACCCAGCCTACCCAGCCTGACTTCAAAGCACTGCCAGCAGCACAGGCAACGCTTACATCAGACAGAAAGATGCTCAAAGCGTCCGCACGTCAGGAGAACGCGACCAGGAACAGCAGGGACTCCAGCGAAGGGTTTAACGACCAGAGTGGGTCTGCGAAGAACGCCCCGTACGGCCCCGAGAACCAGTCCAAGAAGGAGTTTCTCAACAAGGCGGCGGACTTCATCGAGGAGCTCTCCTCTCTCTTCAAGGCCAACAGCACCAAGCGGGTTCGACCGCGGTCCTGCAAAGCCCACAGGAGCAGGACCCAGAACAAGAGCCAGGTGGATGGGACGGTGTTTCCTCTCAGTCCGGATGACAGGGAGCGTTCCCCCAGGCCCGTGGAGGAGGAGATGGGGAGACCCAGCCCAGCAGTTAACTTACAACCAGAGGTTCAGATGGAGGCCGAGGTTGGGCATGTGGTGTTTCCAGACTGCAGGATCGCAGAGGACCCGCAGCAGCAGTACGACTCAGTTTCCCAGGAGGTAGTAGAGGAGCAGCAGGAGAAGGTGGAAGAGGCTGGAAGCTGTACCTTGACAGAAACTCCATACCCAACGGATCCTGTGTGTGAGCCTCCTCACTTCATTCAGAAACTAAAGAGCAGGGAGGTTTCAGAGGGCAGCAAGGTCCAGTTAGACTGCATCGTAAGAGGGCTCCCTGTGCCTGAAGTCCGGTAAGGAAAGAAGTGCCTTATTTCTTAGTTTGCAGGGGAAAAGGAGTACGATTTTATGTTTCCATGCTCTTTCAAATTGAGTGAACATTCATCTCAATGTCGAGCTTGAGTCAGTGGAGATGTTGCAGTAATAAAAGATTTCTGTCCATTTGGATGACCTTTTTGTTTTGGGAAGATGTAATGAGGACAAGAGTTAAAGGTCGGAGTAGGGTCTGGTGACATCATATTAGTTTTACTCAGGGACAGAATGTAAGAAGCACTATGCTTTAACTTTACAGATTAAGATATAACATGATCTTATAGTATTATAGCGTATCATGCATATTTATAGTTTTAACTGCCCAAAAGTTGATAAAAAGTTTTCTAACTAGAAAAAACAACAACAACAGTTACAAAAAAATACACCAATAATAGTATTCCAATGCCATAATCTTTAAGTAAAACAGTCACAGGGCCCCATTTTCTAAATAATGAGTGTTTTTTACTTTCAATACTTTAAATAAATTCGCTAAAAATGTAATTTGTTCTTTTTTGTGTGTGCTGACTTAGAAAATGCACATTAAAAAAGTATTGACAGAAATATATATATTGGCCTACGTGAGAAAAAAAAGACAGTTAGTCCAGCAGGGAGCACTGTTTAGTTTAATTTTCACTAGTAAAATGTACCTATGGCTATCGGGATATATCTTGGTCTATATTCTCTTAGGGACCAAAAAACTGTTTGTTTGTTTATTGTTAATGTGTCTCATGCATTCATGTTAGAAAATATGTACTGTTCAGCTTACTGTTATCAGAGATTTATACTCTCAAGTATCAATTTCGGTATAAACCCCTGAAATCCTGTATTAGTCCGACTGGTGTATTCATTGTTTGGAAGGTTAAGCTGTGTCTGTGCCAGGGCTTCAGTCTGTAACGTATGATTCCAAAGTAATTTTTATAAGTGAGTTGAGATGAATTGGTGCATGTCTTTTGTAGTTTCTTGGCCCTTCTAGACAAAAGTGACATGTGATGATAGCCAACAGCTGATTCTGAATGAGACTGCATTTGTGTATGTCTTTTGCTTTTGTGCATGTCTTTTGGTGGTTACGGTTTTTTGTGGGACACACTCTGATGAAGAATACCTTCAGATTCTTGTTAGGGGGTTGTTCTATTTATTTAGTGAGCATCAACAGTCAAGTGGCATAATATGAGAAGGTTATGCCTTTCATTACATTCAATTAAGTAATTTCTTATATCCGAGCAAAGCAGAATTTAAAAATGAAAATACACATAACTTGCTTATTTATACTTGCTTATGCTTGACTTGTGCTTTTTTTAATTATACTTTTTTAGATAGATTTCAAAACTCTGGCTTGACTGTAGTTTTCCCTCTCAATAAAGCAAAAACTAAAGTGAAGCTGTGGAGTCAGACTATAGGGGGCATGGGCTTGTTAGTCCAACTGAACATTGTTGAGCCACTAACATATACTTGTCCGGGGAGAATGTAGCTCTCTGCCATTTTTAGACTGGACCAGCTCTACGAGCTGCAGTTGCGTCTGATAATGGAACTGACTGAGCTCTTGACAGAAGCATGGAGAGTTGAGGTGAGATGATTTATACAATTCTTGCTTAGGTGGATCTCTCTATATGGTTTGGTTTTGGTCTCAGCGTCTTATAAAACTGAATATTTGAGTTCTGTATCAGTGCTTTCCACTTAAAATATCTTACTGTCAAGCGTGGCTCTTATTTAGCCTATTGTGTTTATACAAAGCTCTTTAGCTGATTTATTATTCTGATGTCAGAGTGTTTTCTCTTGCCCGTGCTACTACTGTGTTTGAGACTATAACTTAAAGGAGTCTAAATAGTGTTGTCAGGTTCACATTTCCTAACAGTGCGCTGTCTCTGGTGTGTCACTCTACAGCGTTGTGTGTGTATTCTGAGTCTATGTTTAGCATACTGCGTATTTGATCAGGTCAGCCTGTCAGAGCTTTGCAGGCTCCAGAGGGAATCTCCTCTCTGGTTCTGAAGTCCGGAGGGAAAATAGCCCCCCGACAGGTGCAGCAGAGCAGGGTCTTTGCCTCACAGACCAGCCTGCCACCTCCTCTACTACTCACGCTTTCAATTTAGACCCTTACTCATTAGAAATGACCGGACAGAACATTGGCAGCACATTCCAGCCTGCGTTGTATACCCAAGTATCGTGCAATAGATCTTCAGTGTCGTGCTTTCACTTGGAAGCTTAAATGAATTCCTCTCCATGGATCGGATCAGCAGAGAAGCCACAGGGAGCTTTGTTTGTGTTTTGAGGACTAGTTTTTTGTGTTCACTTTTTGAAGTTTTGGGACATCTATTAAAAGAAGTGTTCCATTACCCAAGAGGCTGGTGAAAGCGCTGGATAATGATTTATGATTGTATGACGACTTCTTGAGAGTGACACTTGACCTCATTCCTGTTTGTTTATTGGCTGGATTTTATAAAGCACCCAGGTCTCATCTGCTCAAAATAGACGTGCTTTGACGTCTGAAGCTGCTGCATATGTTGCTGGTCAGGACAGGAAGAGTTAAATGTTTACAATTATAGTTTTATGAATAAATAGGCAGCTGCCAACAACAACTGTACAGTACAAGATGTTACTAAGTAGGACTATTGCCACGTACCTAATCTTACCTAGGAAGGAAAGTTTTTCTGGCAAAAGATTTGATGATGTTCTGACATAAGTTGGTTTGAGCTTGCTTCTCATCCCTATAACATCAACACTGCGTTGAATTGGCCTCTCAACTGGCACGGCCCGCTGGTGGTGCTTCTTGTTTTACAGGGAAAGGGATCTGGCGCGCTCATCATCCAAAAGTTTTCCTTTTGGCCTGCTTAACTCCAATGATTGGAACCACTCCAGATACACTATTAGGGAACTATGAAAGACATGGCATGGTATCAGACTCATAGAAACAGTGGCAAAGGTTAATCGAAGGGAAAGGGAGAACTAAGTACAGTTTGAAATACTTAAGCAACTTCAGATTCTGAGCAGAGACTTCGTTGGTCAGGTTGAAAATACCAATGATGCATCCTGAATGTAACAATTTCATTGGAATACACACTACCCACTAATCCACATCAAGTTGCACTGCAGCTCACTGATTGTCCTCTAATCATAGGACACTTGCCTTTCCAAAACTACAGTACATGAAACAGCTTCTCATTTACAGAAAATTGACCATAGGTGTGTAGTGTTTCCAATATCTATCTATTTTGATGCACATTTTTTTTTATTATTGAGTGATTTAGGTCCTTCACCAACTCTTATTTTGGCATTTCTTTCATAAAAATACATAAATAAAACAACACTGAAGATTCCCTGTGGAATCTGTTTACATAGAGTAAAAATGTTTTGTGTGTATCCTTGAGGTCAAACAAACATGTTCAATTAATTTTCTTCCAAAGCAGACTTTTTAAATGTTTTAAATCATGCATTGTTTACACCCATGACCTTTCAATAACGGCAGTAACGCATTGAAAATCTTTTTTTTTTTTAATTGTAGCACTGGAAGATTCTTTCAATGCTCTCTTTTAAATACAGTCTATGGCCAGTGCTACGTTGTGCTGAGCAGTTTGTGGTCTGTGTTGAATCCTAGGTGGTTCTGTGAGGGCAAGGAGTTGGAGAACAGCCCTGACATTCAGATTGTAACCAACGACGAGTTGCACTCTCTGATCATCACAGAGGCGTTTGAGGAAGATACGGGACGCTACTCCTGCTTCGCATCCAATTTCTATGGCACTGACTCCACGTCAGCTGAGATCTATGTCGAAGGTGAATCTTACGTTCTTACTTTCTCTCTTGGTGACACTTTTTACAGTTAAGGCAAGACACTGCAGGGGAATAGGGTAAAACATGTTAACCTAGATATCATTATGAAACTTTCCCAGTTGATTACTTTCATTGAAGCAGTTATTTTTTTTAATACCGATTTTTCTGAAATGTTTGAATAAATATGCAAATCTGGCAATAACTAACCAACATTTTATAAATCAAAAAATACTGTTTAGGTCCTAAAAATTTATTTTCGAATGCCTATTGAAAAAAACTCATGTTGAGATAATGGCTGTTAAAGATCGTTGTATGGGAGGAAAAAAAAGAGTTTTAGTTTATTTTTATTAAAATAAACACCTAAATGTACATTTTGGACCTTTTATTTATAGAAAGAATATAGTATATTATGGAAGCAAAATAGCCAAAAAATCTCAAAATTGACTGGTGCTTGAAAAAACTATGTTTTTGCCCGTCGTGTCTCACCCTAAGGAAATGTGTGTACTTGCTTGTTCAAACTGACAGGTGCATCCTCCACGGATTCTGAGGGGGAACAGCACTTTGAACACCTAGCCCAGTGAGTTTATTGGCGTGGAGTTATTTAATAAAAAAATTAATAATAAAAAACATTTATATGTACATTTAGCTACCTAATTGCAACACTAAACAACACATACTTCTTTCTTCCTTCTGTGATTTTTTAAAGGCTGGAGGGGAAACCTTTACCTTCATCATCGAGCCAAACTCTCTCTTATGAAGAGGAAGACCCTCTGTCAGCCCAGCCTGCAGCAGCTGCTGAGGGGCCACCAGAGAAGCTGTCCTCTCCACCAGTTTACCAAATAATCCCAGAACCATTTCAACCAGTCCAGACATCGGCCACCGTTCTTCCATTCCCCGAGCCTTCTCAAACGTCTCTAGCATCCGCAGCATACCCTGCTCAGGAGGAGACGGTAGAGTCACCTGTCCAGATACCAACTCCTGTTTTGTCACCCGGCTACACAGACTTTTCAGAAGCCCATGTGGTGTCCACCTCTGTATCGTTCGTATCAACACCACCGTCAGCTCAGGCTACAGTGATAGCTACATCATTGCCTTTGGACTTAGTGGTCTCATCTGTGCTGCCTGTCCCGGCGGTTCCAACAGAACAGCCCCAAGTCGAGGTAGAAAAGCTTCTTTCTTCCACTCTCAATATTCTTCAATTATTTACGTTTGAATTTTTCAAACAATTTTCTTTTTTAGAGTCAGACCTCCAACCACAATTATCTTCAAGGGTTGAATGGGCAACCTATGATGGCTGCCCCTGTATTCACAAAGGTAGAGTCACTTTGAGAAGGACGCATACTGCTAGTGTGTGTGTGTGTGTGTGTGTGTGTGTGTGTGTGTGTGTGTGTGTGTGTGTGTGTGTGTGTGTGTGTGTGTGTGTGTGTGTGTGTGTGTGTGTGTGTGTGTGTGTGTGTGTGTGTGTGTGTGTGTGTGTGTGTGTGTGTGTGTGTGTGTGTGTGTGTGTGTGTGTGTGTGTGTGTGTGTGTGTCTGTGTGTTGTGTGCTGTGTGTGTGTGTGTGCTGTGTACTGATGTGACATGCAGCCTGTCTTTGTCACACTAGAACCTGCAAGACCTCCTTTCGTCACAAGGCCAGCTGGTGGTGCTAGAGTGTCGCGTCAAAGGGGTGCCTTCACCTCGGGTGGACTGGTACAGAGAGGGAAAACTCATAGAGGACTCTCCTGATTTCAGAGTTCTGCAGAAAAGTAAGCCCCGCCACTGCCCCACTATTTTGTCATACGGGAAGTAGAAATGAGAATTATGTAACTTAAAAGGTTGTGTCTTCTGCATAAATCCTGCATACAGCTACATGTATGTGTTTTTTTTTCTGGACGGAAATTAAAAATGAGACAAATAAAAAAGGCATCTTGAATCAATGGTCTTGGCATATGATGTTTTTTGCAGCTTCATAATAATTTTGATACTTGATTCTATTTCAGAGCCCAGATCTCCAGCTGAATCAGGTAAATGTTGCATTAAATCCTCATCAGTCCTCAACGTTAGTGTTGACTGAACCAAAGTTGCTGCCTGTTCTTACATGATGCTGCACTGTGTACAAATTACTCTGCTGAAGTGTTTACAGTCCTTGGCTGAGGCTTCTGCTCTTCCGCTGTGTATAAGCAAGGCCTGTTTTTCCCTGACTCTTGACCATATAAGGTAGTCTCTCATCCCGTGTCAAACCACCATGGCAGATCATGGAAGATCACTTCAACCTGCCTTAGCTGCAGATACACACTCAGCACCAGTGACACAAAGAAACCCTACTGCTGGGCATTTCAAACATAATTAATGTATCTCTTATCAGTGTGTTAAGACCCTTCTAGTTTATAAATTAATGAGATGTGATCTTGATTGTATGAGCATCATTTTATTTTTATTCTATTATTTTACCTCCAGAGGAAATATGCACCCTGGTCATTGCTGAAGTCTTTCCTGAGGATTCAGGGGTGTTTACTTGTACAGCAAGCAACAATTATGGAACCGTGTCCAGCACTGCTGCGTTAAGGGTCAAAGGTAACACTTCTGTTCTACAAAAACATCAACGACTATCATGTATTCTTATAAAAGGCTATTGAAAAGTGGAATCAGCGATTCTGGAGACCACTTGTTGTCAAAAACCCTATGTGTCAAAATCAGTGAACATCTCCTCATGATCAGTTACCATATGTACTGTGAGTACACTGAAGAAAGAAAAAACAGTGTTTATACATGACCTAGACTCTGTAAACAGTCACTTTGCTAGCTATGCTGGGGCCGCTTTTTAACATACCCTTTGTCTACATGCCTGTTTACAGAGCCTAACCTCCGTATTAACACCAGATTCTTTTTAAGCGCACAGAGTATGAACAGGTGATCGTTTACTGATTTTCACAAAAAGTAATTTTGACGACAAGCATTTTCCAGAATCGCTGACTCCACCTCGAAATTACTCATCTCAATCTTTCTGATCCTCCTCAGCAAATGGCAGTAACATTAACCATGTGAGGCCCTTCAGCAGTGTAACAATGGTGCCAAGTCAAATCCAAGCACCTTCCCTGTCAGCCCCCGCTGTAAATCTTCAACCAGAGGTTAACGCGACCAACAGCATCAAGCCCCACTCTAGCACCATTCGCCTAGACCCTCTCATTTCCAGCACCTTACGCCTGGACCCCTTGAACACCAGCACGCTCCGTCTGGACCCCCAGAGCTCCAGCATGCTGCGTCCAGACCCCCTTCGCACCAGTCTACCCAGTCTGGAACCCTCCAGCCTGAGCAGCAGTAGCTCCTCTTTCAACTCTCGCAGCACCAGCACCCCAAACCTAGACCCTTTCTACCTCCACCAGAGCCCTCTTGGGTCCAGTGGAGCACGCCCAGAACCACATAGCCGTGGACATGTGCTCTCCGGCCCAAAACCCTTCACTTCTTCATTTGCTTTTGAGACTTCAGGTGAGCAGGAAGTGTCCAGATCTTCAGTGACACTGCCTGACACAAGCCTCCAAGTCAAAGGGACCCCAAACCACAAGAACGGGAGCCCCGCTGTGGTGCCTCTCCCTGATCCCCCTCCGAACTCCTGCCTAAAGACAGGCGCCCTGACCAACCACAAAGACTCCCGCTCCAGCTCCAGAGTCGGCCGCCGTGTGCACTTCAGACTGCCTGAGGACGAGGAAGAAGAACTGAGCAAAGGGTCCAGTCAGTCCGATGAAGACAACAATGAGACGTCAGCCAACAGAGGACCACCACCAGTGCTAACTAAACCCAAACTGTGAGTTGAGCAACTAAAAGACGAGTAGATGGATCTCAATGTCACAACTGTTCCAAACAAGGCTGTCAGAATTGTGTATAATATGTAGTGTAAGGAAAAGGGATTGTATAGATGGTTTATCCGTATTGTGGAATTAGTCAAAATGAATTAAGTGGGCTGTATTGAGAGGTGGGAGGTTCCTCCTCCACTGGCTCAAATAGCAGCTGAAATCAGTTGCAATTCATAAATGAACGCATGTGGACTTCAAATGTGGACCTTCCAGCTTTCTAAAACAAGGGATGGCGTTTTCTATTTGTGAGTGTACTCCTCAAAATTTATATAAATCGATAACGCTGTTAATGAAATCTTGTCATAGGTTTTAAACATTAAGATAAATATGTTTCCTTTATTGTTTTGTCTGAGCACATTTATAATTATAGAAATTTGATTTGATGACAAATAAAATAGAACTGTTTAGAACGAAAGCTGTAGGCTCTACATACTTTTAGCTCTCATTATACATGCTCTACTGTCTATTCTCTACACTGTAGAGCATGGACAGTGTTTTGTTTGTAGGCTACTTGTTGCTAGTCCATAAAAGGGCAGAGTATCCTTCATGCTGACTTTGGCTCATTCCTGTCGGGGTTCACTGCATGGACATTATTTATGAGAAGCAGTGTGCCGAGCAGCTCTCATTTTCACCATGTATAGTGTCATTTTCCGGTTGTCCTTAAATTTTTTGGTTTGCTTTTCATCAACCAGGGACCCAGTCCAACTCCAGCTTCTGCACAACCAGGTCCTCATGGAGCAGCAACAGGACACTGAACCTCAGACCCAAACCCCCATCCAGCCTCAGCCCCAGCCCCAGCCCCCATTCCTGATCAGGACCCAGCCTGAGGTCCAAAGCTCCAACGAAGGTCCGCCGTGGTCCCAGAGAAGAATGCCTCTTGAACCCAATCCGCCACCTTTCCGGACGAACCTTAATGCCACGACACCCCTGCAGCCGACATCCTCCATCTCTGCAGCTCCAGTGACCTCCGCCACCCCTTCTCCCTCTCTGAGCTCGGTTGCAGCACTCAACATCCCCTTTTCGACTCCTTTCAACACTTCCCCTACCCCTCCGATTAGCTCCCTTCCTTCAATCCCTCAACTAAAGACTCTTTCATCACAGGTGACCTCCCTTCCGCCAGCCCCACAGCTGAAAACAGCTCCTCCACCCTACAGCATAGCTCCTGTTACCCAAATGAACACCATCCATGCCTCCCACCTCAACCTGGCCCCCTCAGCTCTTGCCAGAACTGCACCAACAACATCCCAGGTTTTTTCTCCTGCGGCACCAAAGCTTATTACAGGCCCCACAGGTCCACACCAGACCTTTCAGCAGATCACATCATCTGCTGCTTCTCTACAGAGAACCACTCATTCCTCTCTCATGAACCTCACCGCCACCTCCCACACCTTCAACTACGCCCGGCCTAAAGAGTTCCTAGCCGCTCATACCTTCTCCCCAGTCAGGAGTCCTTCCCCGACGGAATCCCCTGTCCCCTTGCTCCTGGAGCTGGCTGCCGAGCTCAACTCCTCCACGGCCAGCTCCCCTACACTCCCGCCGTTTTCGCCACCGCCCAGGATGTTCCCCACCAGAGAGCTCATGTCTCCCACAGGCCCTCCGTCCCTCGTGTCCTCCCCTACACCGGGGTCGGCCTCATACCTGAACAGCATGTATGCCCTGCGAGCCCAGTCGCCTCCCCAGGCCTCCTCGCCCACCTCAAGTGGCTCCAGCCCCAGCCCCATTCAAAACCCTGTGGCCTTCCTCAGCTCTGTGCTGCCGTCGCTGAGCCCGAGTCAGCCCACCAACTCAATGGGCCTGCCCAGGGGAGCCCCTTTAGGGTACGACCCCCTCTCCCTTTGACGGACTACAATGTGTAAATGTAGAGGGAATATTAGTAAAGTGGGATAGTTTTGGCATGTCATCTTTCATGTCCCTTTAAACTATAATATACATCCCATATATTACGATTTAATAGATTTTTTTTAAACTGAGGTTGTCTTTTGCACAATTTAAAAATCAAATTCAAAAAATACCACACACAGATTGTAAAGTTGTGCCTCTTTAAACCCCAACTGACAATACGTGAATTAATTTTTTTTTCATTATTGGTAAAGTGGGACACTCTATTTTTGCTTAAAACCAACAGATAAGCAAAGGGGGAGAAATGTCTTGATTTAATAATTTTTTAAACTTTGAAATATACTGTACATTATGTCTTGTTTATCATTTCTTATATGTTTTTATGTCATTTGAGCTTGCCCTGTCAAAGGTGAATTTTTGTATAAATAAAGCTGTTCTTATCTTAACTTATCTTCTATAATGTTCATGGGATTGCTGAACATTCACATGCTCTACTAACACCTTTTCCTCCTGTCTCTTCAGGCTAAAAAAGAGCATACCAAAACCGCGTCTCCCGTCGGCAGAAGACATTCGTGGAAGCAGAGAAATTCTCCTCCGTGACATTGAAAAAAAGCTCCAAATGAAAGATGATACTCTACAATTTGCATATCAACAGGTACCAATTAGTTTCCAGCTCTGCAGCTGTGCTTGATTTCTCCCTTTTTGACTAGTTTAAATGCAGTGATGTAGTGGTGATCAGGAACCATAGTTCAAATAACTAAAAAACATTTTTTGATTGATTTCTGACTCCATTACATCCCTGCTCAGTTAGATATTGGACTACTGTGTGAGTATTAATGTCAATAAATGATAGATTTGTTGACATTGAAGTTTACTGTGCAATATTAACAACGACTGTGCTGCATTCTCATCCATATCCATCTTTACTTGTGTATTCATTTTGAGATGACTGTACCTCAACAAATATTTAAAAATCCAAAATCAGAAAGGAACTAAGCCATTATTCCCTCCGCAGTCATCCACAGTTATACATCCCAGTGTGTGTCCATTTACCATAGCAACAAATGCATGCTAATAACAGTAGTGTGTGTCATTTCATCAGTATCAGTATGTGTGTCTTTGTTGGTGTTCATCATCCATCCCTATCCTCTCATAGAAGCCGAGTATTGAGGTGAAAACAGCAAGCAGACCCCTTGGACCAAACATTCCTGCTACTGTCATTAACTATGATGAGGTACAAGGATCTTGCCATCCCAAGCACTGCTTTTGCTCGAGGCGAGATTAAGAAACTTGGGATATTCTCATATATTTACTGAAACACTGTGGTTAATCATTATATTTTATCAAGTTTTCAAGCTTCTGTTAACTAATACATAACCTGCACGTATAATCTGAAAAACCTTTTAAAGGTTCAAATTCATCAAGTTAACGTAATGTATTGACGCTGTTAACTCAATTTACATTTTGCCCCATCAAAGCTTGCAGCCCCCTTTTCTTGCTGCTTGCTTTTCAGATTTTTGTCTTCACAACACTTTCAGGAAAAAAAAATATCCAGCTAGCTAGGTCTGAGTATTGGCAAGGACTTCACGATATGATACATATCACGATACATGGGTCATGATATGATATATCAAGATACATTATGATATTGTGCATATTGCAATATTCCACATAGTTCACTGAAAATGTAAGAAAAAAAAGAAAAAGAGCTGAAATACAAGTTGCTGTGTACGATCTGGGTGGTTTTTATAGATCACATTCTATTATATCTATAATTCAGCGGAAAAATTTAGTTTGGAATTTCATTCAAAACTTTAATACAATTACAAAACCCGGCAATTAGGCAAGTAACTGAGCTGTACTGCAACATCCACAGGAGCCGAGGGTGATGAAAATGAAAACATATTGTCATATTGTTGTTTTTCCTTTGAATTTGTTTGAACTCGACGCAATTGTAAATGAGGGTCACCCCTCAATTGGTCTCTCGAGGATAAATAAAAGTTAAATAAATATTATACAGCAATATGTATTCATTCAGACAAATTCCGCTGCATGATCAATCTGATATTTGAGTTTTATATTGTTACTTTAAATTCACTGCTGCAACATGGAAAATAGATGCACGGTGTCTCATGTTGGATTGCATACCATGTGTCACATCTGGCACAAAGACAGATGATGCATGCAGTAAAGTGATGTTGGCTTTGGAGATTACTTTTACGTTGTGGTTTCCCTTTTCCAGGAGTACAAAGTGTCCAATTTTGAGCAGAGACTAATGAGCGAGATTGAATTCCGTTTGGAGCGGACGCCGGTGGAGGAGTCGGATGATGAGGTGACGCATGAAGACGTCCCTACAGGGAAATGCATTGCGCCCATATTCAACAAGAAACTGAAGAACTTCAGGGCCATGGAAGGTGTGCCTGTCACTATCTCTTGTAAAGTCGTTGGAATCCCTGTTCCAAAGGTGAGCGGTTTAAGACTGTGGCATACTAGGTGCTCTCCTATGAGGCTCTCGCTGTGCCAGCCCAGTGAAATTATGACCTGTCACTTTTCTCCCTAACATTTATCCTATACATTTAATGACATCAGGTTTACTGGTTCAAAGATGGCAAGCAAATTTTGAGAAAGAATATTCATTACAAGAAGATAAGAGAGGGGGATGGGACCTGCGCTCTACATATAGAGTCCACGACCAACGATGACGATGGTAACTACACCATCATGGCAGCTAATCCACAGGTAATACTTTACTCTCCCTGTTCTTGTTGAAAACTTCTCCTCTTCAGCTTCACAATATGATTTTCTATTTGCAATTTAATGACCCTTCAGGGACGAATTAGCTGCTCCGGTCACTTGATAATCCAAACAGGACCTCCCCGAAACCGAATGACACCTATTCACTCTCAGAGGTGAGCAGGACTGAGTGTGCAGTGTGATCTGCAGAGGTAAGAAGAAATCCTCTGCAGCATGAAGAACCAGCCAATTATTGACTTTTCTTCCTGAAAATAATGATACTTAGGGATCATGTGTATCCATCTGACTAAAAATTCTAACATGCACCACAACAAAGTTTTCGATAACATGCTCTGCTATACTCCCTTTTCAGGGTACGAGCCCGCATACAGGAAGTCGAAAGTGAGCAAACGCAGGAGCGCTTCTTTCAGCCTCATTTCGCCCAGGCACCTGGGGACATGCTGGCTCACGAGGGACAACTATGTAGGCTAGACTGTAAGGTAGGCAGCACGCATGTAATATACAGTCGGTAAAATATTGCATTATTGCTTTGCCTTACTTTCACCCCTATTTTTCTTCCAGGTGAGTGGCCTACCCAACCCAGAGCTCATGTGGTTGGTCAACGGGAGGCCAATCTATCCAGACCTTTTGCACAAGATGTTGGTGCGGGAGAATGGCATCCATTCTCTGGTCATCGACCCTGTGACACAGAATGACGCCGGCATGTACACATGCATTGCAAGCAACAAAGCGGGGCAGAGCTCCTTTAGTCTAGAACTGACTGTTGTGGGTAAGGACTGAATACAAGTATGCAAATCAGTAGAAGGCTTTGGTGTGATATCCCCCACCCTGTTAGGAAGGTTCCAGTAATCTAAGTTATGTCCACTTTAGAGAAAGAGATGAAGCATCCTCCTCAGTTTGTGGAGAAACTACAGAACATGGGTATTCCTGAGGGAAGTCCAGTCAGGATGGAGTGTCGTGTGGTGGGTATGCCACCTCCAGTCATCTTCTGGAAGAAGGATAATGACACCATTCCTAGAACTAGGGCTAGATTTAGGTAAGTGGTAGTCTCTCCACATAGCTGTTATAGTCCCACATTTTGCAAGATTTAAAAAAAAAAATCTCTATTTGGGACTGGAACAAGTTCTCCATTATCTGTCTTTTTTTTCAGCATGACCCAGGATGCAACAGGTTATGTGTGTCTCCTTATCCAGCCAACATTGAAAGACGATGCTGGCTGGTACACGGTGTCAGCAAAGAACGAGGCTGGAATTACATCCTGCACCTGCAGGCTTGATATTTATGGTAAATATCTTGCATAGAAGTTTAACTATTAGCTTTGTGAAGACAATTTTTAGGCATGTCACTTAAGTAGTAATGCTGGCTACCTGCTGCACCTTCAGCACAGTGGCATCAGAGCGTCCCCGCACCAATGAAGAAGGCTCCACGCACGGGCAGCCGCTACGCAGCCCTCACAGGCCAGGGGCTTGACATCAATTCGGCTTTCACTACGTCAGACACCGGCCCCTTCCTGTTTTCCAGCTCCCCTCCTGAGGCCATGCTGGAAAGTGACGAATTGTGAGCGGACTGCGAAACACTTCAGCTTGGAGACCCCTCGTAGGCCACCCAGGCAGAGGAGGGGGCTAAAAAGCAGAATGATGATCTGAGCAGATTGTTGGGATTTGTGTGACGCATTTCAAGAAAAACATTCAGAATAGAGTGTCAACGAATGATTGGGTTAAAGCTATCAGCACTGATAGTCGGTTTGTCACCATTCCTATTTACTCATTTGAAGAGTGTTTCCCATACAGAAATAGACAGATCTGCCAAGTCTTAGCTCATGAGCAATTAGTACAGTGAAATAGTGTTCTGTGATGGGTTTGAATGAATCAAGTTTGTTTTCTACTTCATACTTAGCTATGATAGTGAAGCTGTTGCTGAATGTTAGTGATAACCACTTATGTGTACTGAAATTAAATGTATCTGTACTAGAACTATTTGTTTAGTTTAAAGTTTATTTAAAACATAGTTATATTACTAGGTTATTGTTTATTAATAAATTAGATAGAATAGAGTACATTAATAGACATTTGAATGTGCCATTTATATCAGTGTATTAAAATGGCTCCGCCAGGGTGGGATTCTTTCTACAATGAAATTATTTCTTGATGTTCATCTCTAGTTCACATTTTTGCACCATTTTGTTTCATGTGCATGCATGCCAATGGCTGATGAAGACGCAAATATAGTTATATCTTTTCTTTTTTAAAGATATTTTTTGTATTTTCAAGACTTTTATTGATAGTGCAGAGAGACAAAGATAAAATGGGGTATAGAGGGGAATGACATGCAGAGAACGAGCACCTCCGCAATATTGTATAACTAAACACAAACAGTGTCTGTTTAGTTATAATATTAATAATGCTGTTAAGTAAGTCTCTTTTATAGTTAGTTATTGGGTGTAGTTTTGTTTTCAGGTGATTGAATTCATCTTTGTATTGGCAAAGATTTATCTTAGTTGTATCTACAGTTGGAGAAATGTATATCAGAGGAAGGAGTCAGGTTATACTAAAAGCTATCAGAGAAGTGTCATTGTTTTTGTTTTCTTTAAATATGGACTGTTAGCTTTGCTTTAAAATGAAACCAACAAATCAAATCTATGTAGTCAAATAAGGTTATAATGGAACTTTAAAACAAATTCGAGTCCGTTTGAAAAACACATTGAAGAAAAGTTTGAAAGCACATTACTCAACTGATGTAAAGTTGCACATTGTAAAATAGTTTTGTCCTTCTCGGAATAAAGTTATATTTATTCAAATGAGTGATTATGTTTTACTCTGCTGGAACAGGTGGTTAGACGGCACCTGAAATCATTCTGCACCATTTTCAGCGCTTCCTTTGATTCACTGCTACATTTTGGCAGTGAATCACATGGTTGATACATATTTTTTTTTTCATCCCTTTTATTCAGAATTGTATGTAGGGTGTATTAAGCGACTTTGAGTTTCTAGAAAAGCACTATGAAAACAATATATTATTATATTATTAAAAGGGTTAAATGGGTAGTTTACTCTGACACTGATGTGGGTTAAAATATAGATATAGGCCTTTTCTGCTGCAGCCCCTAGACTATGGAACGCTCTCCCTGACCAACTGAGGGCCCCACAGACTACAGCTCTTTTTAAACGGAACCTCAAAACTCATCTCTTTAAAAGAGCATTTGGCTAAACTTTCTTTGAGGTTCCCCCCTTTTTAAGCACTTTGAGATTCTTGAATATAAAGTGCATTATAAATAAAATTTATTATTATTATTATTATTATTATTAGATATTTACTGTCATTACTGAGCGCTTGTTTTGACTTTGCTGTAATCAGAGCCCTATTACCTTAAACTGATGCCAAATTCAAAACCATTGGGAAAGCTTAGAAGCCAATTAAGCATTTCTAATCAGTCCAATTAGAGGGGAAGAGAGTTCAAATAGGCATAAAATTACATTCACCTAACGTGACCTAATTATACTCTGAGCCTCATCTGACCAGCTGCCAGGCCTAGTTGTTCACTGCATGTGTTGCACTTGTAAATATGGGCTGTGGGATTTGATTTAGTTGTTTTTTTGTTTGTTTTTTCATTTGATGTTTCTTATGTTTATCTTTTTTTTAAACTTTTTCAAAGTGGATTACTGAAGTATCAACAAAATAATAACTAATGTTTTCAGACCAGATTCTTAAAGTGTGTTACAAATTCAGCAATAAAGGTTCAAATTGAAAGGCAACAGTATTGGCACACTTGTGATGTGTTTCTCTATGCCCACTAAAGGCAAAAATGAGCTTATTCACACTGCTCATTTAAATGTAATCCTGTGATGATAATAACATTTATCAGGTCACTTCACACATGCAGTAGGAACTCTTTCCTACACTTTCTCCTGTTCCGAAACATACGCTTCTGGTCTTAATCTCCATTTTCTCCATAAGGAGAGGTGGATTTATGAGGGTGCATGTTTCTGTAAGAGCAGACGGGTTTCTCCTCAGTGGTGACATATGGCTTTTGACAGAGGGCATGGCTCAGCCCTTGGTGCTCGGATGAGCCAATCATGTGAGAGGCTGTACCAAAAAAAAAAAAGAAGAAGGAGAAGACACGGAAGGGCCGGGCCGGGTCTGAGACGAGGCCCTCAGACAAGACAAGCAGCAGCTGGCAAACTACCTCAATCTGTAATCAATGAACCAACTGGTAGATAGGATTATATGCCTAATTGCACAGCTAACCAGTCCATCCCAAAGTGACCAGACAGCATCAGCTTGTGTCCATGACCCAAAACCAGAGACGAGGCATTATTCCAGGCCTCTGACAGTGATTAATCATTCATAACCTACCTCACACCCAAGCTTTGAGTTGGTCAATACAGTGACAGGAGCTACACGTCCTTCCTGACAAAAGGATGACACCAGAACATAAAGCAGCAGAGTCGGAAGAAATATTCTGATTCTTTACTTAAGTAAAAGTTACAATACCCTTGTGTTTAAATACTATACTAGAAGTAAAGTGCTGGATTCCCATTGTACTTAAATTAAAAGTACATAGGTATTACCTAAAATGATTGTTAGTATCAAAAGTACTCATTAAGAATAATGGCTTCTTTTTACTGTGTAAAATAAATATTAACTATCATTGAGGCATTTTGAAGTGAAAAAAAAACTAAAAATAATTTGAACTTGTAGTTTACAAAAAGGTATCATATTTTACTAGCTCATTATTTTGTAAGCATAACAATATTAATCTGCATTGTAACAGTGATGCAGATGACAGATAATTGTATTGTAAAATAAAATAACAAAGAGTAGAATAGAAGCAGAAAGTTAAATAACATTTAAATACCCAGAATTGTACTTTATTGTTTACTAGAAACGAATCACATGATTTTTTCAGATAAACACACAGTTCAATGCAATTTAAAGTGTGACATAACAATGATTTGAATATAATGTAGCGTAAAAAGTGCGTACTGTTAAAGTAGAGTGGATCATTTTTAGTATTTTCTGTGACAGTCAACAGTGTGTTTGGGTGAATCCTTGTATTGGAGGAACGTGCTCTGAACTATCCTCCTGAGTTACAGAATACAATGTTGGCAGATGGGAAGGACAGACAGACAAATTATTCTGTCGGTCCAATTTTCTCGGACCACTACACAGATCAATTATTTATTTCTCATGTGGTCCCAAGTACATAAGCGACATTAATGCATCCCACATACTGCGATTCATTAAGACCGCAGCACACCGGTCCCACTGATGTCAATTTAATTCATAAAGCAGAAGAATCTTCTGGAAAATGTCAGCATTTCACCTGTTCAAAAACTGCACAACAAATCTCATATGGTCCAGCAATCTGTACACCATCTTGGCCCATATTGTTTGAGAGACATAATCCCCTGATATGCTGTTAAAAACCCCTCAGGTTACAAACCACACTTCCACTTCTGTTGCCTCAGGCTAATCTCAGATTATGGTTATTATCAAATGACCAGATACATGAGAAGTGAAAGGGGGCTTATGCAAATTCATTTATGTCCAAGGTGCTTCCAAAGATCCATTTTAATTCAGTAAATAAATTAGATTTAAATTGTGATACCTACATACTAATTTTTAAGATACACTGCGGCTAAATATAATAAATACTCAATCAATGATGTATTTCAAATTCCAAACATAAATGTTACATTTTAGGAAGAGAAAACATTTGAATTAAAATAATGATAGAATCAGAAATATAAAAGTTGTCATACAAGGCAAGTCAAGGCAAGTTTATTTATATAGCACAATTTAGGAAATTCTGAAATCCTGACACAGCAGAGTGAATACTTAAAATATCTCACATGTTCTCTTGCCGTTTTAGCATTATTTGTGATGTAGTTATATTCATCTGCATACCTGTCGGTTGTAATATACAATATTTTGTCAATATTCTGTATAATAATTAAATCCATTATGGCTATTTTTATGAGATTTGTATTAACTGCTGGAAATGTAACTGGGAAATAACCACAATGTTTGCCTTTTAAAAGTTTGTTGTGTGTTTTGCTGTGGTGAGTTGTGCTACCAGATGGTAGACTTTTGGTGTTTGGGACACATGGCTCTGAGTGAAGCCACGGTCGGAGAGCCCAGCCCAGCCCAAGATAATTGGAATTTCATTAAGGTTTTGTTTGTGTGTGCATGTGTGCGTGTGCTGAGAGTGGGTGTGGGTGTTTATGAGTCCGCATGGGTGTGTTTCTCTATATGAGCAATATTGAAGATTGAGGGGGAGAGGGGCAGGGACCCCACCTGCTGCCACCTGTTTATCTCCTCCATCTTATAAAAGCTGCTCCCTCACTGTCTCCAGGATCACAGACACCTTGGACTCTTCAGGCCTGCCACTATCTGGACTTACAAACCATTTCCGCACAAAGGACACACGGCTTGGACATCAGCCAGCAGACCTCTGAGGGACCTTGAAGCTTGAAACACTTGACCGGTGGTTGAATCTCTCTCATCTGAGAACTTGCATCTTTTTTTGATTCTTCAACCAAACGTCATGAAGTCGCGCCGACCCAGCTGCACTGACTCTGGATCCGAGTCCTCAGAAGCAGACTGCAAGAGCCCAGAGAAATATGAGACTGTCACCAGGCGACGGAACGCTGCCAATGCCAGAGAGAGGAAGAGGATGCAGGGTTTGAACACAGCCTTTGATTGCTTACGTAAAGTGGTCCCCCAGTGGGGCCAGGACAAACAACTGTCCAAGTACGAAACACTGCAGATGGCCCTCAGCTACATCATGGCCCTTAACCGGATCCTGACCGACGCAAGGAGGCACAACGCTCCTCACAGGCAGTGGCTGGACCTGCAGTTTGACTGTTCACAGCCTGAAAACTACCCCTGCCTCATGAGGTACGACTCTCCCACTGGACAGGAGTACATCCAGTCGCCATTTTCCTATCAGTTCGATAGCCATCAGGTCCACGCATAAACGGCTGCCACTCGGTAGACAATCAGTCATGTTGTTGGGAGTGAGTGACAATGTGAATATTTTTCCTTCCATCTAGGAGAACGTAAATACATTTGTATTGCATTAAATTTGTTTATTTATTTATCTACCTTTTGTAAGACCAGATCAGAAAGCATCTTTTGTTCAAGTGTAGCAATGAGAGAAATGTAGAGTCATTACAATGACAACTAGATTGCACTGAAGACACAGGCAATGCTATATTTTTGTATCATTTGTTTTGATATGGCCCTAAAATGTTTGTGCAATGTTCAATGGATTCTGAGAAAATCATTGGTCATTGTTGAAGTCAATATGTAACTGTTTTGTTAATGTTTACGTACATGTTTGTAGAGTTGAAAAATATTTGTTATTTTTCACATGCAGACCTCTATTTTGCTGAATTATACTTTTTGATCAAAAATAAAAAAAACTATTTTGTATGAAATGTTCCTCTTCTTCTTTATTGTATTCTCCCCTAAGGTTCAGTCGTAAAATAATTCAGTGTGAAATAAGACTATCTACCGCATCTATAGAGTTGGTTCATATAATGCAAAAAATTACTCTGACATACTGGCAACCTAAATAGTACACTCACTCACACAGACTTAAGTTTCACTGCATAATTTTCTAATTAAAAAAAAACGTAGTTATATTAAAATAATCTATAATAATAATATCACTGTGTCTCCTTTGTGAGGCAATAAAACAAGGGTTGTCAAGGAGAACTAATTTACAGCACCTCCTTTGTTTTGTGTGTGTCAAGTTCTCAGTAGGAGTAATGGCAGGTCATGTCCGCTCACTGCCTCGCTCTGCACCCCGGGGAACAAATCATTCTTTTGTCCTGAGCTCCTGTGTTCCGAGATAAGACACTTTTTACGTCAGTGGGGAATCAAAATCTAAACATTTAAAATAAACTCATTTTGAGGAGACTACGTAAAATCCTTTAAATTTTAAAATTCTCATTTTGTTTTCTATATAAAAATAACACCCTCTGAGTTCAAAAATATTATTCTGATTCAACTCTGCTAGAGGATAGTTTAATGTATGCAGAGAGAAACCAGGTTACCATATGATCAACAACTGCCCATTGCTGGAGGCCCACAGCTACAGATTTAAATGGCAATCAACGTCCACTGAAAAGTTATTGTTCCAGATTTTAAAAAGTTTGAATGGTGGCACAAGCCACAGCAAATTAAGGAAGCCTGTGTGCCAGAACCTGCCACGGCTTCAGCGGGGGAGCAGAAATTAAACTCTATTGTGTGATAATGGCTGTGTGTAATCGCTCTGTTCAGAGCCACTGAGGCATGAACACCCGTAGCTGGACCCAAACTCTAGCTGCATTAAGCATAACTGTACTTTCCAACTGCTGACATATTATAGACGTTATAAGCTTGCAGCTGATACGGGTTGTAATATTGTGAATTATGTGTTGTTTATCGCATATTATGGGTGGTTTAATGCCTTTAACTGCACAAAATAAACACACGACATACAAAATTACGATAGTCATTGCACACACAATTATACAAACCAAATGTAAAATATAGCTAAAGTATTCAATAGTTTAAACTAATTATTTAATTTGACCAATAACTCTTAAATAGGCCTATATGTTTCAGGGGGTTTTGTTGGGTTTGCAGAGGGAACTTGGCTGACAGATAAGTTGCCAAACAGATGGTCATAATCATTAATATGACATGTTGAATGCATGCATATCTAATAAAATGCATTCTAGCAATAAGCATGTCAAAAATGAATAGAAGGCATAGTCAAAAGTGCGTGGCGTTAATGAAGCCGCTACCATCAGTGACACTGCAATTACGCTCATCATTAATTCAGTCACAGCTGGTGACAAAAGAAATAATCGAAGGGAAATGAATTGATTTTGTCAATTGGAGCACGTTATTGGATGAGTTGTATATCAATAGTGACAACAATGTGCTCAGCATGGAAGTAATTGAGAGGGCAAAACAAATGAAACTGTCTTTTAACTACTTAATTATTTAGCCTTTCTGATGGCTGAATGTTCTTTTATTTTTTTAAGAAAAGATTTCCAGCTAATTAATAGGTGGGGGATGTCGTACTGTAGAGATTCTGATTATAATATGAATTCATTTTGAAAAGGTATTTATATTATTTCAGCTCTTCACTGGCAGTTTGAAGGAAGGTTTTAAGTGAAAGGGAGGGAGGTGCCTTACGCTAATTTTACATGATATAATTAAATTTTGACCAAATGCACTGCTTTTGAAAACATCATAATTATTATTTATTAGTATCACAGGCTTACTACAACTACAAGTATAATTAAATGTAGAAAAACCCACATGAGCTCTTATTAGTGTATCATACTACAGACCAATGGTTAAATCATAAGTGTTTGAAACTTGCTCAAGTATCCATGGAAAACCGGAGACAAGTATCAATGTTGCGTGAGTGCAACAGTTGTATAACCTCGGTTCGTATTAAGTGGTTGTCAACAAAAGCCCCAGCAAAGGACCAGCAGCTCCTCCCTCAGCAAAGCTGATGTCATCCACTCTTTATAATCACCTCTCCAGCAGGTGTTGCAGTGCTGCCTTCACTGCTCTTCTTCACTTTCCTCTGTCTTCTAAACGTCAGCAGTCCATACGAGAACTGCAGCATGAAACGCCTCAACAACCGGGCCGAGAGCCACCTGACTGGACAGGTGGAATGCGAGTTGGATGCCGTGGGTAACGGTGCCTGGGTAAACCAGGGATTCTGTGGCTCCCCTCCGCCCCTGCCCCGAGCTGTCAGCACCATCTACAACCCCCAGCCCGTCTTCCAGAGCTCCATGTCCATGAACGACATGTACAGACTGGATACCCCCGGCCCTTTCCCAGAGCAACCGCCATCCACCAAACAAAACTCGGTGAAGAAACAAAGAGGCTGCTGCTCTTTTATCAAAGGTAGGAACCTATTGAGCTGAGTAAAAGCAAATTTCTTCTCTTACTGTCATCTGTACAGCTAGTTTAGTATGGAAGAAACCTTGCACAAGATCTCAACAAAAATATCTATCTCACTGGGGGTTTGTTTTGGGGGGGATTCAGTCTGGGCCTGTACAATCTGCTGGTATGTCTCAATATTTTCAACTTTGGAACGTCAGCTACATCATCTCAATGCAGGATCAAAGTTAATACACCATCTGCATGAAAGGTCTCTCAAAACAGTCCTTGTCTCTCTAAAAAATGTTGCATGATAGATAATGACATACAATGAATCTTACACTGTAATTTCTCTCTAGGTTTGTGGGGTACAACATTGACTGAAAACACCTCAAACAACAGAGAACTCTTTGTCCGCACCACACTACGGGAGTTAATGGTTTATCTGGTGTTCCTGGTGGACATATGCCTCTGTGAGTATCTTATTTGACTTTTTCTACCGCCCAGATTTTTGTATTTACAATATGAATTCCTATTCCTGGCACTTGTGGCACTAGTCTCAAAATTCTAATAAAAAAATAATACATAGTCAAATATTATTTGCAAGTAATACTTAGCACTTCTCTTATAGGATCAAACTTAAAAATTAAAAATGTATTATAAATTGTTTACACCTACTTGCACAGATTTATACATGTAATGAAACCTGTTAAATTGAATTTCAAGTGCATGCATGTCATTTCCTTCTAAAACTTGTTAAACCAATATATGATTTTCACACAATGGTGTTCCTGTATTCTTGTGCCTTATGTTCGAGGTTGGCAAGCATATTTCATTCAACTATTAGTTTGAGTAATGATGATCACCTATTGGAAGTGCTCGCCATTTGGCAGGATGTTACTGTAAAGGGTATTGTTGATTTACCATCAAAAGCTTTTCCCCTGCTTGAATGCATATCACAAATGCCTTCCCCATCCCTCTGCCTGGAAGTCATTGTCCAGCTTGAGCATTAGGAGTGAAAGGGACATGGGCACCGCTCTCTTATGAGATAAGAGCATTTGGCCTCATCCATTGTTGCATTGTCTGGGGTAGATTTACATTGTTTGGTGATGCTATTTGAGTCAGGCCAGCGTGCTCTCTCTTCAAACAAATTACTGCCTCCAATCTGGATCCATTTGACCGCAGTGACATAAACACAAACAAAAAACACGAATCCTCAATCAGGCCTTGCGTGTCTGCTTGAAAGTGGTCTTATCTTAGACTGTTGAATAGAGCGACATTTAGAGCCCAAGCTGGGCAATGCCAGATAGGAATTAATGATTGGGCGTTAACAATTTGATGACGTTGCCTTTCAGTGACATACGGGATGACCAGCTCAAGCACCTACTACTACACTAAAGCCATGACGGACCTGTTTGTGAACACGGCCGGTGAAAGTGGGGTTAGGTTTCAGTCCATTGGCACCATGGCTGACTTCTGGACAGTAAGTTCAGATCCATATACATTTCCTGAATGTTTGCTAAATCACTTGGAAATGAGAGTATGAAATGTATTCTGTTCGCAATTCCAACTTCATCTACCCTCTCCTTTCTTTATATGACAAGTACACCCAGGGCCCATTACTGGACGGCCTCTACTGGACTAAATGGTACAATAACCAATCCCTTGACAGCGGAGAGCAGTCCTTCATCTACTATGAGAACATGCTGCTGGGAGTCCCCAGAATGAGGCAGATTAAGGTCATGAACAACTCGTGCAAGGTCCACGGAGACTTTCAAGATGAAATCCAGGGATGTTTCGATGTTTACGACGAGAAAAAGGAGGATGACCTAAACTTCGGCCTCATCAATGGCACAGCGTAAGCTGCTCTGCGTTTTCCTTAGTGTTACTTTAGGCATTCAGTTTGATTAAAGAACTACAGCAAATTGTTCTTCTTCCTTTGCAGCTGGACCTACCACACAGAGAAAGAAATCAAGGGGTCCTCTCACTGGGGTTTGCTGACCACATACAGTGGAGCAGGATACTTCCAGGACTTGGCCCGGACCAAAGAGGAGAGCAGCATCATACTAACGGAACTGGTCAACAGCCTATGGCTCGACCGAGGCACTAGAGCAGCCTTTGTCGACTTCTCCACTTACAATGCTAACATAAACATGTTCTGTGTCATCAGGTAAGGAGAACCAATGACATTAGTAATGTTACCCGTTAGTTGGTACTCATATTTTGGTTGACCAAAGTTTTGACTGCTTCTTTCAGGTTGGTTGTTGAATTCCCAGCGACGGGCGGAGCAATCTCTTCCTACCAGATCAGAACAGTCAAACTGATTCGCTACATCACCAACTGGGACTACTTCATCCTCGGCTGCGAGATGGTTTTCTGTTTATTCATCCTCTACTATGTGGTGGAGGAGATTCTTGAGCTGCGGATTCACAAGTTCTCCTATTTCAACAGTATCTGGAACATACTGGATATTATTGTCATCATGGTAAGAAGATTAACCTCTTATTTGATTCAAACATGTCTGATGGTGTCATTTTGCCTGGTTAAAGAAGTAAAACTATTCTCCTTCCCAGCTGGCCATCGTCGCCATTGTATTCAACGTTTTCCGAACCGTCAAAGTGGACAAATTGCTTGGCAAACTCCTGGAACAACCTGAAATATACGCTGATTTTGAATTTCTGGCCTTCTGGCAAACACAGTACAACAACATGAACGCGGTGAACTTGTTCTTTGCGTGGATCAAGGTAAAGCACTGACACTTTCCACTCCAACACATTACTCGTTTTAATAACTAACTATTTAGTGCTAGCTTCATCCAAAATATTGTATGTTTCTTCTTGTGATTTAGGTTTTCAAGTACATCAGTTTTAACAAAACCATGACTCAACTGTCCTCTACACTGGGCCGGTGTGCTAAAGATATCTTGGGCTTCGCCATAATGTTCTTCATCGTGTTCTTCGCCTATGCTCAACTTGGATATTTGCTTTTCGGGACAGAGGTTGAATCTTTCAGCACCTTCGTCAAGTGCATGTAAGAAGTGTCTCTGCAGGAAATATTTTAAAAGTGTGATTGAAAATGAATAAAATTATCTTTTTCCCTGTGCTTCCTTCTTCCTTCAGCTTCACACAGTTCAGGATTATTCTCGGAGACTTCGATTACAATGCCATCGACCGTGCTAACAGAGTTCTTGGGCCGATCTACTTTGTCACCTATGTATTCTTTGTGTTCTTTGTTTTACTGGTGAGTCATGCTGCCACACACTGGATGTTTCATTTTTAAAGGATCAAGATTAGCATTCTCCTTTTCTTTTTGTCTGGTCTCAGAACATGTTTCTGGCTATCATAAACGACACATATTCTGAGGTTAAGGAGGAGCTCTCATCCCAGAAAGATGAGCTACAGATTACTGATATAATCAAACAGGTAAAGGCAGTCATATTCATGTAAAAAATAATGTAAATAAATCTATGGATAAAGTTTTACAGACAGAATGATTTTCTCTTGTAACTCAGAGCTACATGAGGACATTTACAAAGTTGAAACTTAAAAAGGAGAAGATATCAGATGTTCAAAAGGCGCTGCGATCTGGATCAGGAGAAATTGAATTCAAGGACTTCAGGGAAACACTCAAAGAGTAAGTGGAAAAACATCAAAGAGAAAAGCATACGCTAATTTTAGTCTTAAACATACTGTAACCCTCACCAATCTGATGATCTTGTAGGATGGGACATGCTGATCATGAAATTTCTGCTGCATTTTCACGGTTTGACTGTGACGGGAACCAAATTCTTGATGAAGATGAACAAGAGAGGATGAAAAAGGAGCTGGAGGAAAAGAGGGTTTGTTTATTAAAGGCACACTATGCAACATTTTAATGAAAAAAAAAATATAGAGTCAAACAAAAATAATCCCACTCAATGATCACCTCTGCCCCATAAGAATATGTGGGGGGAGGGGGGGCACAAACAGAAGGGAGAGAGAGAGAGCTGGGAGAGCTGTGCAGGTAAACACACCACCACACATTCAATTGAGGCAGAAGTGATCGTTGAGTCAGATTACTTTTGTGCGACTATAATTTCAGTTAATGAAAATGTTGCCAACCTTTAAGTCTCTACTGCTTAACATACAACAATATAAAAACAAAGGCTGTTTTCATGACTGATTTCCCATTCTTCTCAGGATGCTCTTTGCGCCGAACTCAACAATCTTGGAATGACTTATGGGAAAGACTTACTGGAGAAGCCTCCTGCTACATCCAATGAGCAAAATAATCACTCTAGTCATACCTCTGTGGGTCAGGAACAGTTTCAAAGGTCAGATTTAACCTATGAAATGTCTCCAATTGTCTTTGCACTGGAAATTACTTTTATTACAATGGACGTTAACCAATAACTGAATTACTTTCTCCTCACATTAAAGACTGGCCAAACAGGTTCTCCACCTCGAAAGCTCTGTGGCTGGCATCACATCCAGGATTGAGTTGATTATGGAGAAACTGGGATTACAAGAGAATGCTAAAGGGAACAAAATGGCAGGGAAACTTAATGTGACCAATAAAGATGTGAGTATGGATTATTTTGTGCATCAATATTATCAACTCATGGAGTAGACTGAAAGATATATGATGCTATGTAACCGCAGTGTTTCTGAAAATGTGTTTTTGTAACCTACTGAAGGCTATACAAATGTAAAAATAATCCCCATCCCTTGCAACTGCATAGTGTATCTTTAATATATTTTGTATCAAAGAATTCTAGCAAATAAGACTCGACTTTCTTAGATTTATCCTTATAAATACAAAATGTTTCTTTTCTTGATTACCCAGAGTGCCGAGACTGCCTCAGATGGGAGTGTCGTGCTTTGTGTGGACAGAGGGATGAAGGCGGAGATTTCATCAAGGAGTGTTCGCACCAACGCCAAGTACGACTGTCATATGTGAATATCCTTGGAGAAACAGAATCATGGGTTATCTGGAAGCCACTTGACAGGTGAGGATGAACAGGTCACACGCCAACAATTGTTGGTGCGTTCCAATGTTCAGAGTCTGTTCAATGAAAGGAATTATTCAACGTGGAATACAGAAATTAGACAGATCAACAATACACTACTGACAAAATTATATGGCGATATTAAACGCTTTGCTTCAGCTTTCCTTACATAGCATCCACTCATTTTATGGAAATGTGTAAATACTGTATAAATATGTTTTGAAATTATTTGCTTACTAGGAAACTGAACTAGAGCTAAAATGATAAACTGATTAAAGTTCAAGCTCACATATATACAATGTATGTTGTAGATGAGACCTGAAATGTAACATCTATTTCAAAAGTATGTTAGACAAATGAAGTACCGTAATGCAATATAATCTGAGAATAATCAGTGTAAATGTCAACATCTGACGAAATCAATGTTTGCTTTGCTTAAGTCATTTAATGTTGATTAATGTTTATTGACCTCTGGCCTTGTTTGCACAGTTTGGTGAGATGTATCTTAAAAAAATATGGATATCTTTATGTTAAGTGATACATGTTTCAATAATTATTTATCACCCTTGTCCACCTCCTGAGTTGCCGAACCTTCCTGTTGTAATAAACATGTGATGAGTGATGGTATGGCCACAGCCATTCATTAAAACAACATTTCCATTAAATACAAAATATTTGGATTTGGGGCATATTGTCCAAGTGGACTATATGTTTATGAAAAAAAATGTTTTTAAATTATTGATGTCGTTATTCAGGTTTCATACTTCCATTACTGGAATCAAAAGGGTAAAACTTTTTTGAGCAAATTAATAGAAAATACATGTTGCATATAGGGCTGCAACTAATGATTATTTTGATAATCGATTAATCTGTCGATTATTTTTTCGATTGATCGATTATTAATCGATTAATGTTTTGGTCCGTAAAATGTCAGAAAATGGAGAAAAATTTTGATACATTTTCCAAAGCCCATGTTGACGTCCTCAAATGTATTGTAATGTCCAACACATACGGATATTTCAGTTTTCTGTCATAATAGGATTAAAGAAACCAGAAAATATTCACATTTGAGAAGCTGAAATCAGAATTTGGACATTTTTTATTCAAAAATTTCTCAAAACGATTAATCGATTATCAAAATAGTTGGCGATTATTTTAATAATCGATTCATCGATTAATCGTTGCAGCTCTAGTTGCATATTGCATTTAAAATTAAGAACAAATTAAGAACCTCAGTTTAATAGCAAGTATTTTACTGTGTCTGGTAAAATAACTAAAAATAAACTATTTTCAAGCTTATACATGTTCTGCTGTCAGAATTTCTGTGTAAAGCACAACTTATTGGTGTCTAATAAATGTACTGAATGACCAGCTTCAATTGTTTCTTTATTTGAAGTGACTATTGAGTTTTTCCCTTTAAATGGAAAATGTATGTCAACCTTTATCATCAAACATCACCTCTATTGTTCAACTTACATGTCTTAAAAGCAAACTGCAGTTACATTCATAATTTTAAGCAACAAATATATTACATTTCATAAGCGTGCAGTTTAAGCTGAAACATCACCCGTTTCCTGCTACTTCCTGAAAATGGCACACAAAACTTAAAAATGGGAAAGATCTACAGTGGAACATAATATACATTTGTAATGTAGCCTCTGTAGGTAACAAAGTTTGAATTTTACTGGCACACCAATTAAGGCTTATTTATAAATTATATTGCTTCAATTTAAATGGCATTTCTTTTGACAACATTCTACCTACAGTATGTACATTATTTCTGAAGTTTCATGAAGGTTTGTGATCAAGGTATATATATTTACACTCTCAGCACACATAAACAAAAACATTATCAAGTCGTTGGGTAGTACAACAGGAAAAAAAAGTGAGCTCACAATGAGTGTAATTCACTGTACAGAATGGCACATTTGCGAATAAAATCCAAATGGCAGGACGTATTTGAGAGATCCTCATGTCACAATTTGTCGGTGATTTTTTTAATAGTTTACCTGGAATATTTTAAAATAATAATATGCAAATAGTGAGAATGCGCTGTGATGTCACAGAAAGAGAAATGTAGGGTTAGACAGTGAGACCATAAAACACTCTTTCTGCCCTTTCTCAGGCTAGGATGATCCGATTAAATATTTTTTTGCACATTTATACTTCATAGGATCTCCGAGTTCAATACACCTTCATATTCCAACCGGTGAAGAAGGCCTTTAAGGTCAGAAAAGGTTCTCGATGCCCTGACACATCAATGACATATTTAGGAAACCTTCCAATTTGAATGAACCAAAACATGATGCAATATGATTAGGGGCTGGTTTTTTGTGCTAGATTAAGTCTTCTGAATACCTCGCGAAAACTCTAACAAACATTACAAATAAATGACTATAAATCAGTTGAGGTTATCAAGAGGAAGGATGAAGGGAGAAAACAAGATTCCATATATTTTCTAGGAAACCAGCCCCAGAATCAGTTAACTTCACAAAGTTTGGGGGTTCAAGCGGATTTTACAACATTTTCATTGGATAGTGCGCACGTGTGCTATTTAGCCTTTCCTTTGAGACACAAGATTATAAATTTGTCCACTCTAGGTAACATTAAGTTTTAAAATAAAGTAAATCAAAAGTCTGCAAAGAACATGCTTTCACTCAGATACAAAACATGAAAAACTTTTTTTTTTCTATTTTTTTTGCTTTTACAGCTCTTTAGGTGACCTTGACTTCGTACACCAAATTTGCCCAAGAGATACCACATCCCACTTTAATTTCCTTGAAAGCCAGTCGTTTATACAAACGGTTGCTTCACATATACTGTAAAAGGTAAACTACCTAACATTCCAAGGCCTCTATTCACAAAGCATTTTTCTATATTATATCAAAGTAGCACTACAACTCTAGCTATAAGCTGAAGTTAAGCCCGGTCAAATGTTTAGATCACTCTATGCCATTTTAAAAAACTGACCCATATGACAAATTTAACTTAACTTAATCAATACATGAAAACTTGGGAGGAGTTCTGTCTGTTGTATAAAATGACAGAAAAATGCCCAGAGTATGAAAAGTAAATATCTTTGACAAGTCTGTAACAAACAATTTTTCACTGAAATATTAAAAAGATATATTGGCAAAGTTTGATAATTCAATATTAATGTTAAAGTATTGTATTCTTTACCATGTTCCAGTGAGCTGCTGCAGTGACATGATGGCTTGTAGTAAGTGTGCTTTTTGCTCCACTTATCTAGCTAATATAACAAATAACTTAGCTGCTATTGTACAGCTCAATACTTTTTGCTCCAATTTGGAATTTGGAGAGGGAAACAATTGGTTTTGAAGGACTACCCTGGATTTTTTGATGGTTTGGCCCAATGGTAAACTTACTCTGTGTGGGATAAGAGGAAAGGCATCAGGAGCACTTTTTTATAACAGAAATATGGATATCATCAAATAAACTTTTAAAAAGATTTGGGTGAAATGAACACAAATTAAAATACATATGTTACACAGTTTTTTTTAGGAGCAACTATAAGCTACAAAGGCTTTGTGAATATGGCCCCTGCCCTTCTCCTACCACAGCAGCTGTCCAAATGAAAGAGTGCTGTGTGGTCTAAAAGGGTTGACAGAATCCTCTTGGTATTACACTTAGGTTAGATCCAGCTCACTGTGATTGATAGCCAGCCATGTTGAAGTTGGCCAGGTTGGACATGACTGGGCCAGGCGCGGCTGAAGCCTGGGCTGACGGAGATCCAAATCCTCCCACCCAAGCTGGTGACTGGGACTGCCTGCAAAGACGCCACAAATACTCAGTGACTAGGACATCGTAAAAAGAGCATCAGTAATGTAAAATAAAATAAACGCAACCCTAGGCTTGAAGAAAAATTGTCCTAGACAGAAAGTCTAATAACAATTTATCACAATTCAGAGGTATCTAATGACTGTGGTAAGTTTTTTAGTTTTTTTTGTTTGAACATACAAAAGGTTTAGGAATGAATTGAATAAATACTATGGAGTAAAACTCACTCTACTCCAAATCCCTGCTGGTTAAACGTCTGGCCGTACATGCTGTAGGAGGGAACTTGCCACCCATTGGTCACATACTGCTGCTGTCCATATTGCTGTTGTGGATTCCCATAGAGCTGGTTCCACTGCCCCCACTGACTGTACTCAACCTGAATGACACCAACAGAGAGAGAAAGTGAATCAATGTCTGAACTGCCCAATTAGATATTACAAGAAAAGGGTAAAAGAAAAAGAAATGTACCCTTTTCACCATTGACATTTCAGTCTGACAGGATTTGTTTGCACGTAATTCTTCTGATCACTCCCCTCAATTCCTGTCATAGTTCTACCATCAATACGTTTTTAGTTTTTTATTAAAAAATATAATTATTAAATAATAAATATAATTCTCAGTGACGTTTTCCCTACCTGCTGTGGACTTTTTGCCATGTCGGGAGATTCTTTGCCCCAGAAACACTTCACCAGGTGTCCTTCAATGGCGGTGCCATTTACTGAAACAATGGCATGGGCAGCGCTGTCATGAGAGGAAAACCTTTAAAAGAAAAACAGCAGGTTAGCAATCAAAAATATCACACATAATCTCATAATATCAGTCAATTCAGAAAATGCACAGTATTAAAACGTAATAATACTTAAAATATCCAATAGCAATTAAGGGGGTCACAACATAACAGAAAAGGCCACTGATAGTGAGTCAAGTACTGACTGGCCTGCCATTGAATCATGTGGTGTGCTTGTATTGACATCTAGAGGCCAAATGCTGCAATGGATGGAGGCACTACCTGATGAAGGAGTATCCCTTCTCTGGGAAAACTCTGACTTCCATTATTTGACCAAACGGTGAGAAGGTCTGTCGCATTAGGTGTTCTGAAAGAATCAATCAGAAAAGATGTTAAAGGAGTTGGTCTTGGGTGATCTGAGGAAAGTGCATGGTAAGTAATAAGAGTTGTATTGCCGAGTGGCTTAGGGATGTAACAACGCAATATTAGAGAACATATAACATGCCTGATAGTCCTGACTGGATCCCTCCACAGTACACTGTGCAGTTCTGTGGACTGGACTGAGATACTACATCATCGAACCTCAACTGCTTTGAGCCATCTGGAATAAAAACATTTTAAAAGAAAAGGTGTATGCTTAAAATTAAACCAATTTCAGATGTGATTTATGAAATTGATAAGAAGATAACCTAAAATCAGACATAGACCTGCCTGGCAAAATGTACTAATGAAAAACTTACTGTCCAGGACACTCTTTGGAGCTGGTGGTTTACGTGTTGCCCAGTTTGTCCTGATTTGGCGTCCTCCAAGCCACTGTCCCCCCATGTTAATGATGGCATTCTCTGCATCCTAGAAATACAAATCAAAGACAGTTACCCATTTGGAAGTGATGGTCGTGTAGAGTTTATTAGTGACCATGATCAGTTCTCAAAATATACAATATATATAATTAGAGGTTTTAATCTAAGTAACATTTAAACTGGTGACAGTAAACAAGAAACTATGTTATGTTAGATTTGTTTAAATGTTGTGACAAATGTTTTAACTATGATTTATTATATTTGAATTACTGTATATGCATTTAGGTGGGATAATAAACAGAAAATAGAAATAACCTTCAGTCTGTGTTCTTGCACTGGAGCCTTACCAGTTTGTTGTAGAAGGACACAAATCCATACCCCTTTGATTTGCCTGTCGTCATGTCCTTCACAACACGGGCATCCCTGGAGGGAAATGTGAAAACAACTTTAGTACAATTTCCACATTAAATGCTTCAAACTAAAAAGGAACCACGCAAAACACACTGAACTGTGAATCCTCTACTCTGTCCTATATTAATGTACATTAGCTATCAAGACCTTGACCACTGACTCCTAATAAAACTTCAAAGCAACAATTGAAAACAGAACAACAGATACAGATACATGCAGCCTACAGTATCGATTTAAATCATTTAAGATGTATAAATGGATCCTTGCCACTACAGCACCACCTTTCCGTTTTCTCAACAGTAGGTTACTGATTTTAATTTACAATAAGGAACAGAATATATGGATTACCATGCATTCTTTAAATCTGCTTTTGATGCTCTACCTACAAATAGAAATATATAGAAAATATTAACAGAGAAAAGGAATTAAAAGGCATACATGGCCTGTTAACAGATTTCTTTATTTTTCCTGGTCAATTCTTTACCGCCAATATGGAGTATGGAGATTGGGGAGCTGCAAATTTTGAGAAATTGACAATTTCAGAGATTTTGGAAGAGGATCATTGCACCACAAACAACACTATGCAAATCAAACTGAGACAATTTAAACATGGATTTAAAGGAATACATTGAGTATTGGAATTTGTTCATCTATGCTAGATCATTTTAACACATAGCATCTACAAATAAAGACATATGGAAAGAATGGAATAAATAGAGAAAAAAAACTACATCTGAGTCTCCAGAGTGCACAGTTCCTTGCTGTTAGCCTTCAAGCTCCTGTCCAATCCTATGAGCATTTCTGTAAAATAACCAAAGTGCTATTACTTCACTGAGACCCACAACTAAAAGCGGTTAAGGTTCATACAAACAGCTTACATTTTGCTGACATACAGTTTACTTACCACACCCTAAATATGCAAAGAAAAACAAGAGTGGGCTAAAAGCTGACACTTCAGTCATAAAAAACAAAGAGACAATACACAGACCACAAGGACAAAACTCCAATCTAGTACTTTAGACATCTTGAAGAAATACTTTCGGTAAAAAATAACTTAAATGAGGCTGTACGGATAGGACTGCATCTCACCACAAAACAATACATATGATGTGAGTATATTGAATATTCCGATATTTACTTTTGTTTGAACTTGAAATGATGTCATCTCCTCATCAACTATGTTTACATGCATGGATTTGGTGTCTTTTACTCATTATGTCCCTCCTACAGATCGTTGACTCCTAAACATAGCACAACAGATAATTTGGCTTTTCACTTGTAGAGTAAAAGCATACAATTCCCTTTAGTATTGCTTTTACAGTGTGAGTCGGTTTCTTAATTTTCATTCTTCTGATTTCTTTGGTGCTTTGTATATCGATCTATTGTTTATTTTGGTTGGGGTGTTTATACCTATTGGATTGTTGTATGCATGTAAACATGGCTATAGATGGTTCAAAACACAATCTTAAAGAGGTTTCTCATCAAGTCCCTAAATATTGCCCAATTTCAGATAAACCATTTAAAAGAAAGACCCTTCACAGTGAAAACTTACGAGATTTTCCCAAACGGTCCAAATGCAGCCTTGACATCCTCGGTGGTAATCTCGGGACTCAAATCGCCCACAAAAACATGGAAGTGATCTAGATTTTTATTTTTAAAACAACAAAGGAATTAAACCATTTACTATTCTCCGGTGAATTTTGATTTCAGCAGATAAAAAAATGCATTGGTGGACACTTACTGGAAGTGTCTTTCTTCTGGCTAGTTGGAGTGGTGGCCCAGTTTACTTTGACCTCCTAAAAGAAGAAAGTTCACAGAGTGCATTACTATAAACTATGGCATGACTTTAAGAGAAGCTGAACATTTTATATTTTCCACACAAGGACCACAGGGGAATTCAGAAACAATTGAGCTGCCTACCCTTGCTGTCCGTTTTAGGCCATCCACATTGTCCTACCTTTCCTAATATCTTCCTCCCGTTCATGGCTGCGAGGGCTGCAGCAGCATCTCTGTGTTCAAAGAACTCCACAAAGCAATAAGGGTCATTGCTTGTATGCTGCAAGGAACAAGGACAAATCGTTGGTTCCGCTACTTTGTAGAAAACTGTGATCTACTGTCCAACATGGGAGGCATATGTCCACAGTAAGAGACCACAAATGAAATTACTTTTAAGTTTGGGTTGAAATTCTTCATAACGTTTATGAATGACAGGGAACCTAAAGTTAGGAAGATAAACAAAAACCAAGCAATAGCCTATTGCCTGCTTACCTCTGTGATCATTTTGCAACTCTTGCAAGGCCCTATCTGAGTGAAGAGTTGCAGAATCAAAATTTCGGTTACATCCCTGGAGAGGTTTCCCACGTACCTGAAGGGAAACAAAAAAGGTGTTAGTTTACCCCGGGTAACAGTAAGGGAATGCAGACAACTATAGTGATAGTGGTTCTGAGAGAGCAACGAGAGCTTATTTCTGTGTAACCGTGTGTGAATAGTGATGGGGAGTTGCTAATGTGACGTTATTTACATTAGCTTAACCTACAAGCTAGCCCAGCGTTTCAAGCGACATAACAGTTTCCGCCATTAACACTTACATACGGCACACACGTATGTTATTATTTTATTCAGCCATATATTAAATCACTTGTGTTTGTGAACATTACGTGTTCAAGTTGTGTAGTAGGCAGAAATCACATGGTTTCATGAGACAGCGGGTAGATAAATTGGTCCCCGGTTCCCGACGTCAACGAAGCTAACCATATTTAGCGGTCCTGTTTGACACCTAATATTACTTACAGGGTTTTTGGGTGGCTTTCGTCGTCCATGTCCGACGCCGACATTTACCAGGACAGAGAACGTACGGTTCTTGGTTAATTTACCGACACCAGTGTACGTCGTTTACTGCAGCTAGCTAACTAGCTTAGAAGCTAGCTGACAGGGGGTGCCAGAACATACGTCACGCTGGTTCTCCACGGTTCTCCAGATAGCGTGCGTGCGTGCTCGTGAAGCGCCCCGAGGTCAGTATGAAGTAACGGGATTTACGGGAGGACACAGTTGTTACATTTAAACAGTGACAAATATACATGTCTTTGATATAGTGTTGTTTCTCGAGGTCATTCATTGACAAAAAACCCTAACAGCGAACACATTCAGTTTTGTATTGTATCACAAATTCTGACACTTTTATTTTGAAGCTGGACGCAAGGATGCGTTCGTTTTAATCACCAGTGGCTCGAACCTCCGAGACCTTTCTGGAATCTAGGCTGAAGTTTCAGCGTGGAGGATTAATTGGCTGTGTGAGCAATAGACGGCTTGAGCATATTTTGAATGACACAATCATGTTTGATAAAGTATATCAGTGATTCTAACTCTAAATGCTACAAAGGAGAAGTAGAGTCGATAGTAGGCGGCCTATTACCGTCTAGCCTATGTAGCTAAAGAAACATATTTTTTCAAGAATGGCTTCAATTAGTTTCTGGCAGTGCTTGTATTGTGAAGTAATTTTATCAAATGTCCAACATAGCTATGATTTCTCCTGTGACATTATTAACAGACAATGTTTTCCATCCAAAACACTGAAGGTTTCTCTTCAGTTACTCCTCGTATGAAGGTTTGCAGGTTCAACTTGTATTGAGCAACACTGAGATATATTCCATTAAGCCAGCTCAGAGGGAGGTCAAGACAGGACAAGTGGTGGTCAGTTACCAGATAGGCCAACATATTTGGTATTTGGACTTGGTAAATTCCGAGATGCCCCTTTATTCAACCATTAATATATTCTGTAAACATGTCAAGGAATGTTCTGGAGACAACATCACTGATGAAGAATCTGATAATCATTTGTCAATGTGATGTATCACTGTGTGTATGAATGATTCCGCTGACTCAATGCATCAGATATTGTAGTTATTTTGGCACGCACAGATGAACAATGTAGTACTGAACTTTTTACCCTAGCAAACAAACCAACAAAAAGATATGATAGGCCTATGTGTGTGCCACTATAGCAAAAACACAGTGGGATTCTAGAGAGGATCTGCACTATACACAGATTAAATGGCTACATTTATATCATTTATCAGGAATTTGTAAAGAAAAAATTTAATAGGAATACTTTAAAAAAAAAATTAGGTTATTATATTGACACAATAAAGGAGTTCTATATTGTGTCAATATAATATGATAATATTCATATTAAAATGTTTACAAATTCCTGATATTTGAAAGATAATGCAGGCCTAATTGTTCGCACTGCTAAACGACCATTTAGAGGAACTGGGTCCACGTCCACAGGCTATACTTATTTTGTTAGGGACAGTCTTCTCACTGTTTTCAGTAATACAGAAACCAATAAGCCTAATATAATTGCTGGGTCCAAACTGTGTTTTAGCATCTATATAAATAAACACAAAAATCCATGTGAGGGTTTCAGACAATCTCCAGCAAAGTGAGGATACATTTCTTCTGTTTTTTGTTTGTTTGTTTTTTGTTTTGTTTTGTTTTTTGATTTACTAGTAGCCTATTTCCTAGCCTGGAAATCCAGACCTGTGGCTGCTCAGCTAGGGTCTGGATTTCCTGGCAAAGTATTTCCCTCATAGGCTATGAGGCTGGATTGGAGAACATATGTCAATGGCAGTGTCACTGTGCCCCAACTCTCTCACACCACCACAGTTATGTAGCCTAATTGTGTATCAAATCATAGCAAACCCAGACTGAGTTCCCACAGACATGATTTCGCGGGTGGGAGTTTTGAGTAGGCTTAGGCTACATGTAGGCTATTTTTTTATTTGTTTTATCTTGGGATTCCCTTGTTTAGCAGGCATAGATAATTGTTCTCAAGTCGCACAGGTGTCCCCGAGGGTGGTGCCTCCGGAAATCCCTAGAATAATAAGGTGATGGTGATTTCCCAGTCAGCAGGAGAGATGGCTGCCATGATCACAGCAGCCACTATCTCCACAGCTGCAGCAAAAAAAGTAAACAGATTAGAGATAGCCTATAGCCCACTTTATGTCTATTGAGGGGGTGTCTGGCTGCGAGCGACACAACAGGTTTTGGGAACCCATGATGCCACTCGTATCTATCTAGCGCTGTCCGCCCCCGACGTTAACCCTGCTATTTCGAGAAACTTCCAGCCCACTTTTCCACGTCACTTCAAGGAATCTTTAAAGCGTCCGTCGCCCGCATAAAATGTTTCAGTAACCCGACAGACGGCAGCATGAACGGCATGAAGACGCACTCGCCGGCAATGGCAAATAATGACAGCGACCCTCTCCCCCTCGGATGGGAAGTCAAAATTGACCCTCAGACTGGATGGCCCTTTTTTGTGGATCACAATAACCGCACGACAACCTGGAATGACCCGAGGCACGACACGAAAAAGGTAAACAGCCTAATCAATTAATTAAGAGCGGAGGGATAAAGTTGGTTAAATCCGTGTAAAGACATGTTTTCGTTGTCGGCGCGTGCCTCGGTTCGGTACGCTGTCCGATCAGCAAACGCGTATTGCTACATCACTGTTATGCTATATTAATCTTGATGACCGTAGGCCTTGTTTGGCACCGCCGCCTCCCCCTCAAAGACAGATCATACGCCTATTATAACGGGTGATCAACCCCTGTGATGTCCCTGTGCCATGATCTAACCCTATTCTTACCCGATGACTCACCCTGCAGTATGTTAAGGCCACCTATGATGAGCCTCCAGTGTTTTGATAAGGTTTCTTTCATGCTGGAAAACGCTGCGACGTCCAGCTCGCCTGCTATTAAACTTTTTCCCTTACAAGGATTGAGGCAGGTCCAGTTCACTTTGGCCTGTGGAGTAGGCTACATGTGTGAAAGAGGCGCTGGCTGCCCTGCATATCATATTCGGCAGTAGGCTAGCCTATTTAATAACGTGTTGTGGAAACATTCAGGTCTGCAGAGAAAACCCGTGGGCTGAAGGGAGCTTCACCGGCTGCCAGTTGGTGATCTTTCGTCTCGGAGATAGACGCTGTTGTCCAAAGTTAGTGTCCCGAAGAATCTGCTAGAAAGACACAGCTGTCGGCCGGGGATAAAATTGGTGCATTGGTGCTGGCAGTGTGCTGTGTCCTATACTGAAATGGCAGAGGGCAAAGGGTCGTTCACAGCTATTTTCTAACGTTTGTGTTCAAGGAAAAAAGGCCAATGGCTTACACATTTATGAAATTTTCTTTGTAGTTCTGTGATATGTAGTTTGGTAAAGCGTTACTCATTATTTAGGCCTATATTATATCATTGACAGAGTAAACTATAGGGTAGCCTACCTGTTGCTTTTATTCCTCCATAGCTGTCAGGATTTCACTTATTCTAAAATAATTTAAAAAAGAAAGAGAGAAGGAAAAAAATACAACCTTGACTATTGAACTTTATAACATTGTTTCAATTTTCCAACATCCAAAATTGTGTGGGTGGTGTTTTTGCACTTTCTTTGTACAATTTAGATTTTATAATTGTTTTCATGCCATAGTATGTCCCCAACAAGGTCCTACTTATTATTGTTTAATAGCAGGACTATTGTTTGCGTACAAATGTATTATTGGACGATTTGTGTTCTTCTTCTTAAGACTAGACCAGTAGGTGTGGTCGCAGGAGGTTCATGGCAAATGGCTGCAAAATTATACAGTAGTTGTAAAATATTGTCTTTCTTCTTTGTGTCTGTATGACATAATGATGACTAGCGAATAACATGTTAGTTTAGAGGGTGTGCCAATCTATTATGAGTGGAATAATGTTAGCGATTCAGCCAGGTGAATGATGGCACTCTGAAATCAAACACAAACACAGCAGTTGTCCGGCTGGAATTTGGCTAAAGTTAATTTGGTTTATCAAATACTCAAAGAGGTGATACTTTTGACATCCCCCTGTGGAAATGTCACATTTTAACCTGTTACCTTTGCAGTAACCTCAGGACATAGAGCACTTTCCTGTGAGAAATACCTCTTCGATTGTCTTTTATAAATTTTTTAAGACTACATGTTTAGCTGCCGATATTCGGATAAGAATGTAAGATTGAAAACTCTTAGTGGAGGAGTAAGAACCTTAATGATTTAGTACATACAAGTCATGATAGCTAGAATAACTTGGTTAAAAATACAATCACTATAGAAAAAGTCTGTTGATACAATACAATTAATATTTATTTTAAGGTTTAGGGATCATAATGTCTGCCAATGTCTTTAGTCTTACTCGTGAATAATGTCTCAACAATTTTTTGTTGTTAAATAAGTAAAAGGAACCAACATCAATGTTGCCTTAAATAGTGTTATAGAAAGGTTTTCTAAGTACAGTTGTTTGTCACCTTTGCTGGAACATGCAATAGAATAAATTACAGGATTTGTGATGATTATGGTTTTGAATAAATAATTAGTGGCAATTCAACATTTAGAATAATATCTATCCACTTTTGGCTTTTGTGTCCCAGGTCAGAGATGTGTCAGCGAATGGACCCAACATACCACCAGAACCAAGCCCTCAGGAGACACAGAAGACCTTTTTGAGGGAGATGAAGCACCCCATTCTTCGCCCAGGTTATGTTCCTATCCCTGTCTTCCATGACGGCACAGAACTGAGGCAGCAACAGCATCCGTGTTATTCCTACATCCAGCCTAGCACTGCACAGAATATCCGGACGGATGGTCGTACACCTTCCCCGACGCCAGGACTGCACTGCAGGCCCAGGTCGCCTTTACATGCACCTCCTGACAGCTGCTCCCCTGAGCCTGGAAAGGCCAACTCACCTGTTTCTCAAACAGCAGAGGTGGGACTTAAGTGATACATGTAATAACATAAGTCTACGCATGCTACAACACTGTCTAATTTGCCAGTAACTGATAAGTTATGTTTTTAAGTTAAGTTAAAGTACCAATATTGATTTTTTTAACTTAAGTTTGAATTTGATCTATTTTTCAAGGTTTACACTATCCCGCATCACCAACCCAGACGGTCTAGCGGCACTGGTCTTCAAGCAGGGTACATCCCCATCCCGGTGATCCATGAGGGTGGAGGAGGCCAAACACAAACACAATCACAGGCCCAGTTGAATCCCTCCGTCTACGCTCAGCGCGTCCCCTACGCAGAGCACCAGCAGCCCTACTATCGTGTCCAGACTGACGAATGGCCTGGCTACTCTGCAGTAATGCAGACTCCCCGGGAAAGGGCTTCTCCAACAACATTTCCCCAGCATCGTGACTCCTCTTCCATTCACCTCCCACCTCATATTAGAAGCCAGTCACCCATCGTTACGCAGGTGCTGGGAGAAAGGCCACAGGTAATGTTTTATTTTTGTGTATTTTCACTTGGATTCTTAAATGTCCAATATTATGCTAATTTTTAGGTTCAACATTGTAATTTGGGTTTCTACTAGAAACTCTTTTCATGGTGTAGTGTCCACAAATCCCTTATATTCTTGACATTGCCATTGCTAAATCTCCTCTTTTAAGCCTCAGTCTGAAATGCTCCGTTTAAGCGCCTGTCTCTTAAAGCCCCACCTTCCAAAAAGCCCAGTCTGCTCTGATTCGCTTACTGGCAGTTAGATTCAGGGGTATCTAGGAATGTGCTTATCAATTTTGGAGGTAGTACTATGTTACTGTATATTGGTATCATATAGGGAGAGAAATCTTACTGGGGTTTTCAAACACAGCTTTTCTTAACATTAGTGTCTTGACAACGATGAGTATGTGTTGGACTGGATTGTGATGGATCCTAATCCCTTCTTTTTTACTTCTAAGACTCAGCAGCACGTCCTCACAAGAGACCCGCCCCAGAGAACGGAGCAGGAACAACCTAGCATCCAGCAGAAACCTGAGAATGTGCAGATCCCTCAGCCATTGCACGCAGAAGTTGTTGTCCAAAAGCCTCTGCAACCTCAACAGATCCAACAGTCACCAACGCAGCAGCACCCTCAACCGTTCCAACAACCTCCACTGCAGCACCCTCAAATGTTCCATCAACCTCATTTGCAGCAAAGTCAACAGATCCCACAGACCCAATCGCAGCACCCTCAACCGTTTCAACAACCTCCACCTCTACCGCAGCACCCTCAACCGTCCCAACAGCCCCCACCACAGCACCCTCAACCGTTCCAACAGCCCCCACCACAGCAGCCTCAACCGTTCCAACAGCCCCCACCACAGCAGCCTCAACAGTTCCAACAGCCCCCACCACAGCAGCCTCAACAGTTCCCACAGGCTCCACCTCAGCACACTCAAATGTTCCAACCTTCTCCACAGCAGCACCCTCAACAGTTCCAGCAGTCCCCACCTCAAACATCTCCGCAGCCTCAGCCTCACGAAGAGTCCATGCACTTTCCGCAGCCCCAGAAACCAGAGCAACCACCACAACATACTGCAGATATCACTGTTCAAATACCTCCAAAACCAGAGGCCCAGGAGGACATGACGGTTGTTCCCCCAGAAGAGGTCCAACCTGCAAAGGTAGAGGCCGAACCGGCATCTCAGTGCCCAACCCACCCAGGCTTGGCTAAGGTACACAGGATAGTGGAACGGGTCACTAAACTGGAACGGGAGGTCAAATGTTTCGATGGAAAGAAGAATGATAAGAGATACTTGCTATTGGAGGAGCTGCTGACCAAAGAGCTCTTAGCCCTGGACTCGGTAGACCCAGACGGCTGCGTAGACGTACGACAGGCGAGGCGGGATGGAGTCCGCCGTGTTCAGAACATACTGGATGAATTGGAGCAAATGGAGGAGCGGCCGTCCAGGCCTACCAGTGAGACCTCCATGGAGGGAGACAGCCTGACACAGAAAGGAGAGCCCACCATGATCGCCAAAGAGAATGTTCAGCTGGCAAAGGAGATATCGTAATGACTGCACACCTCATAATCAAAGGGAAGGAAGGATTAACTGCTGTATTTTCTGATAGTGAACAAGTCTGCTCCGGCTAACACGCCTCCTGTATCTACAGCATATGTGGAAGTTGCATGCATTGATAAACAGTGTTTGGTATTTTCTGCCATTAAGCACATTATTGATGGTAACTCAGTGCAATCATGTTTTCCAAGCCAATGTTGTTGCCTTCTATGTTGTGCCAATGTCTTCATAATAAGACAGATGTCATGATCAAGCTGTTGACAACAATATCTAGTCATATTAAAGTTTGAATAAGAGGCCTTTATCAATAAATGGAAGAAAAGTATTTTCTTAAGAGGTGTTCTATGTAGTTGCCTTCCCGTCTTGACCGAATATTTTATGAATCTTTTCTTAATCCAGTCAGCACATTAGCTAGTGCACAAGTGCAAATATCGGGGCTAGCATAATACACTGCAAAACTCAGTCAACAGAAAAAAGTATTTTTCCCTTTGTAGCCACATAGCCATGTTGGAGCTGATTTGTCACAGAACACAGTGATTATGTCCGTTAGATGCTGCTTTTTTGGTGCATTACTGTTTTTGCCGTCTTTGCACTCTGCCATCATTGAAATGTATCATGCTGAAAGATCAGCAACACTTCATCTGAAATGTATAAGTTACACACGTTTTGATTGATGTGTTTGAGTGTTTGTATGTGTGTTGGTTTACTTGTTTATTTCAAAACATTATATCAGTATTTATATCACTAAATAGTATTTTGGTACATTTATGAATGTGTAATGACAAATGCAGTGAGATGCCGATCTTACTTGAGATGTGAGACAATCAGCACTTGGTGCGAATAAGGAATCACAATTTAAATTTGTCAGAATGTTCTTCTATTAACACCAAAGCCACAATCTGTAAAAACACTGCGAGAGAAACGGCCGTAAAAGGCCTTTAAAATACCAACTTCATAAACAGATCATCTCCAGTCTGTTATTCAAAAAGGTTCATGATGACTTTTTGGACAACACAATTGTTTGTGTAGTAGCCTGTCGCTATAAGATGATCATGTGCCATCTGTAAGGCAGAGCCGCTGCTTAACACTTTTGAACAAATGATGGATTGTGGTTTAGTGTTGATCACAGTTAATGAGTAGGAGGCTGTTGTATTGTTGAAAGCAAGTCACGTTAGTATGTTTTAAAATAAAATGTATTTGACATTGATCCCCACTGATTCTGCAAAATCAGAGACTGATTTATTTTCGAATATATTAAGAGCATATGAGTATTCCTGTTACTGTATTATGACAGCTCTTTTCTGTATCTTTCTCTACCACATTGGTATGATACTTTCTGTAATTGTGTACATTATACCTTATACTGGATAGAAGGAGTTGTTATTTTTTCCTTCCAAGGATCTGAAGGCTGTCCCTGTCTGATCCAGACTTCAGCTGTTTTCAGTCTGAGGTCAGCTGCTGCCTGGCTCAGTGAGTCATATAAGAACATGTTGCCCCATATTCCAAGAAGGGTGGGGACACCCGAAATGTGTGTAAGTGGTGCGTATTGTGCTTATGTATGACCCTTTCCCATAACATCACTCTTATGGGTTGTCACTAAACAAGATGTGCTTTAGCTGTGATGGACTGTTACTTATTGCCATAATATCACATGATCAATTAATTAGGCTAATATAAAAAATAATGGCTATGCCTATAATGGCTGGTCAAAGAAAGCCATTCTTAATTCTGACAAGTTTTCACTGTCAGAATAAGTCCACATGTCAATATGATTTATTAAGCGTCAATAATTAGGCTACTTTCGTCATTATGCACATCACCTGTACACCGGTGATGACGGCACAGATCACGTGCTATTGTTTAGAACAGGAAACTGTCGGTTAGGTGTTCCTGAACGGCAGTCATCAGCTGCTCATTCTCACCCATTGATGTGTCTTTGCCTCTCTCTACTGTGTCCGGCATGACCGTGGGGCGGGAATGGGATGCTTCTCTGGCAGAAAGGGAAATCGATTATCAGTATGATTAGAAGCGGAATAAACAAATCCGACACGCATCCAGCTGCCCGTGCTAGCTCGCTAGGAAGCTAGCTACCGCAGCACAGCAGCCTGCCTGAGGGGGGACGAGCTAACCATAACCGCAGCTAGCCAGTCAGTTCACCTCCGAAACGTGGAAGTTTTTAATAACCTGTACCTGGCTGCCGAGCCAGCTAGTTACCCACTGTTGTTGTGTACCATAAAGGGACAAGATGGAGCTGTTCCAAGCCAAAGACGAATACATTCTTCAGAGTGGGGACCGTGCTCTGTGGTGCAGCCGAAAAGACGGGACCATGACAATCAGACCTGGTACGTTACGTACAGTACTGAATGACAGCTTTCTCGGTTGTAGCCGAGCCATTTAGCGACACTAACTAATGTTGTATTATTACGTAGTAGTAGCCTAGAGACAAATGTAAACTACGTATTTCATGGCTTGTCCGGACATGACGAACATTAGCCAATATAACTGTGTTTTCTCTCTCTATGGGTCTCTCTAGCCTTATTCTCGTTCGTCTCTGAAGTCAACGTTACCGTGATCATTTCTGCGCTCTGAACTGGCTTCAGCAAAACTGGCGTTTGTTATAGAAAATATAGAAATGGTTGGATGTGCCACTCCTACGTCTTATAAACATCGCCTTGCTTTTCTTTCCTGGAGTGCCAACACCCCATACAGAACAATTTGCTTCTAATGTACACAGTAGGCTACACACTAAAGGCTATGTGACTCTTGAGTTGTTCTTTAGAGCAAACAGACAAAGGCTACTACAGGACTTTGAGAAGCTGATATTAAAATAATTGTTGCTTCTATTTGATGGGCTGGAATTACAGCCGAACAGATGTACTTTTTTAAGAGCCATAACGTTATGTATAAGAACATGGAAGCTCAAAACCAGTCCAAACCATTGTAGTCTGTGTAGCAGCCCCTGGCATTACACTTTGGTCACATTGTGCAGAAGGGATGAATACTGCTGCTGTGGCTCATAGCTGTGACAACAATTAAATGTCACTCTTTGGTGTTGAATGACATCCTGTGGACTTTGAGAATGACACATTCCCAGCCAAAGTGAAATAAAAGTTTCACTATTCTCCAGAAGGCTGTGCCTGTTACGCTCTGTGTGTTGAAGAGGTATGGCTGTGAGTGTGCAGCCATCCTGAACAGGTTTTCAGTTGCACCGCTGTTTCATTATTTAATTGGAAAAAGGCTTTCCTCTCCTCACTGTGTTTCCACTCCACTGTCAAGCACACTGTGATGTATTTCCACAAAGTAACACATTCTCAGTCAGTTTTTTGTCCTCATATTATCATTATTTCTGCCAGACCTTTTCCACTCACAACCTGCTCCCCTGTACATGAAGTGCTCTGGCTGGTGGAACAGGAAGAGTCATTGTGTGGATGTTACCCCACGCTTAGCCACACCCGTCACATTTTTCCAATTTTCCATACTATGATGTTTTATCCGTCACCAATGCTAGGCATTCCGCCTTTCCTTTTAGTCACAGAGTTTGTACTCAGCCATAATAACTGACTTCAAACTTGGCCCTGTGTTAGAAAATCTGAAAGTAAACGGTAGCTATTCTTCATCTTTTCTTCGATAACATTACACCCTCTCCACTCAAATGAAGCCAGACACAGAGACCTACAAGATTGGTAGAGCTTTAGCGAGATTATCAGATTATCCCTGCATTGATGTATGTGGTTTTACTGCAATTACCAAAGCAATCTGTAGACCAAGTGTCAAAGTCTTTGAGGTTTTGGACTAATGTTTAATGGGTTTTATAAACCAGTTATAGCGTGGTAACAGGAAATCACACAACTGTGACTGTTTTGAGCTACTTTCTGTTTGGTTGAGTCATAGTTTAAGATCTAATCTCAGTGTGAATACATTTGGCACTGACTCCGGCCTATAACACCCTCCGCTGTGCTGTCTAACAACATCCTTAGGTTCTAAAGTTTCATCTTCATGTTTTTGTTTCAGCAACAGACCTGTTGTTAGCTTGGAATCCAGTGTGTCTGGGTCTGGTGGAAGGTGTCATTGGAAAGATACAACTTCACACAGGTGAGTGCAGAATGAAAAACATTTGAACAATTGTCTTTCAACCGTTCTCCAATTTTCCAGTATTTTCCATCTGCGCGCACTACACACTGGAGTTACCAAATCATCTAGGGCTCGGTAGGTGTTTTACTCACAAGGAATGGTGTGAAAAATGAGTGTGTCCAAGCACTTTGGAATGTGTGCACAGCTATGAAGGGAGGAGTGAGCTGATGGTGATGATTCAATTGATGATAAATCAGATTTTGTTGATGGCGTGCCTCTGTGGGCCCTAGCAGGGTAGAAAACAACATAACAACATAGATATATCTCAGGAATTCAGATGTAGGCCTATGATAATATACTTTAAATATTTATTTGCCAGATGTCTTGTGTTACCTTTATTCAAGCAAAATCTACAGTTACTGTAATGATTGGCGCGCAGTTGCTGTCTTCACACCTTTCAGAATGTGAGGAATTCTGCACCCATGACGCAGCTCCCCCCCTTCTTCTCTCTCCTCTCGGCAGATCTTCCTCTCGGCCTCGTGTTAATCCGCCAGAAAGCGGTGGTGGGCCATTTACCCGGCAACCACACTGTCTACAAAATCACCAAGATAGCTGTCATTCCCTTATCTGACGAAGAGCCTCTGGAGCTAGAGTTGGAGGTGTGTTGCTATTAATACTGTAATGAAACATGCTTGTGTATTGTGTTTCAATTATTGCATTCACCCCCCCACCCCCTTGATAATCCATTATGACCGCCCGTCATTGTTTATTTGACGTACCTTAGAATACCCCGTGCGCGTCAGCTTATGATTCATCTCTCTCAAGGGATGACAGTGCTGCGAAATGAGCTGTGAATGTTTATTTTAATTTTTATGAAAGGATCAGTTTTATTTTAAACCACACATTTTTTGCAGTGAAAATGAAATGCAGACATAAAATCAGTGTAATAGGTTGCCAAGGAGGTTGAATATTGCTAAGTTTTCAGTCTTTCAGGGGAGCTTCATGGACGATGAGACAGAATTTTTTCAAGTGAGTAAATACAGAGGAGGATTGTTTGTGTATAGACATTTAGAGCCCATCCTGTTGTACAGTGTGTTTGTACTGCAGAAGGAGTATCCCCCGACCCCCCCATTACCTAGAAGAACAAAGCTGTTAGACTCGTTAGTGAGTTAGTTAAGGTAAATTAATAACATATAGAGTACTGTATTGTTGTCCTTTTTGTTGTTGTTGGTTGTTTGTAGTGGGTAGTTGTTTAATGTCACGTTTATGAGATTTGTAAAAGTGCACACATTTGACATAGGACCCTCTTTTTCAGCTGTGCAAGAAGCATCACTTTGGAATCGACAAACCGGAGAAAGTGACCCAGTCTCCCGACGAGTCCAAGTTCTTGATGAAAACTTTCAGTCAGATCAAATCTAACGTGGCTGTGCCCATCAAGAAAAAGGTTTTTTGTTTTGTTTTGTTTTACAACTTCCTATCTCTTTGCAGTTCTCATATGATTTTGCCTTTCTTTTATTTTGTCAGCTTATCGCTCCTTTCTATCCACCCGCCCAATCCAGTATTCCCCTGCCTTCCAGGTCAAGGAAAACAAAGAGAAGGAGCGTCTGGAGAGGCGGCTGCTGGATGAGCTGTACAAGGTATTCATGGACTCGGACTCCTTCTACTACAGCATGACCTACGACCTGACCAACAGTGTGCAGCGGCAGGGAGACGCAGAGAAGTCCGGCCTACCCCTCTGGAAAAAGGTTTGTAGAGAAACATGTCTCATAGCTTGTTGTCCTATTTTTTTTTACATATGTATATCAGGGGTTAAAAAAAACATACATTTGGTTAAAAGTCATTTTTTTCCTTATTTGTCAAAGGTGGATGACCGTTTCTTCTGGAACAAACACATGATCCAAGACCTTATTGACCTTCAGGTAAAAGATTTGTCCATATAGCACTATGTTTTTTTTCACATTTAGATTTAATTCTTTCACAACTGCTGACATAATCCTAGTGTGTTTTATCAGGTTGTCAGCTAAAATTGCGTAGCTGACCCTTGTGCGTAACTATGGCAGTTGTAAGTTGCTGGGTAATAACCAGAGCATCATCAGATAGGTATGCAAATAGTCGGTGGATAAAAGGAGTAACGGCTCTCAGTTATGAAATATAATCTACTTTGAATACTTTGTGAATGCAAAGTGCTTCCTTATCAAGCTGGCAAACCTATTGTATTATTTTAATCTTTTTTTTTTTTTTTAATGCTCCAGGTGCCAGAGGTGGATTTCTGGGTAATACCCATCATCCAGGGCTTTGTACAGGTGGAGGAACTGGTGGTAAACTACAACGAGACACCGGATGATGAGAGGAGCAGCCCTGAGACCCCACCACAGGAAGTCACCTGTGTCGATGACATCCATCCCCGCTTCACTGTGGCGCTGATCTCCAGACGTAGCCGCCACCGCGCAGGTAGAGCTAGCTCTGGTTACTGTCCTCTTGCTTTAAAGTTAGTGATTCTGGAGAGCGCTTGTTGTCGCTACCTGAACATGCTGTGTGTCTGCGCTGAAAGAAATCTGGTGTTAATACACAGCCTAGGCTCTGTAAACAGGTATTTAAACAAAGGGGGCCCACCATAGCTACCAACATGCCCGTTTACAGAGCCTAGGCTGTGTATTAACACTGGATTTATTTTCAGCGCACACATGTTACGGACAGGTAGCTGATTTTGAGGTGCTGTTCACTGATTTTGAACATTCTCACTGACTTCACCTTTAAATGAAGGTCATGCCTGAACTGCTCCTCTGTACCTCTGTACCTCTAAATAGGGTTTCTTGCACAGAAGGATTTAAATAACTTGCTGTTTGTTAGGCCCCTCCAGGGAAGCATAATGTGTGATATAAATAATGTGGATAGAGTTGATTCTCCATTCTCCTTGCCTGAAGGGATGCGGTACAAACGCAGAGGAGTGGATACCGACGGCCATGTGGCCAACTATGTGGAGACGGAGCAGTTGATCCACGTGCACAGCCACACTCTGTCCTTTGTGCAGACTCGTGGCTCCGTTCCCGTCTTTTGGAGCCAGGCGGGATACCGCTACAATCCCCGGCCACGCTTGGAGAAAGGTCACTACAGCTGCATTATCTTACATACAGGGTTCTTCAGAGGCTTTGTCTTTGGGTGTAGTGGGCCTTTTACTTCCAGGTTTTTTCTATAGTTATTTCTTGTCTATTAACTTAATATAGTCATTGGTCTCTACTCCAGTTGTCTGTAAACATTTTAATTTTCAACTGGGATTTGGAAAAATTATAAATTGGACACAGGGCATTTGCTGCTTCTTCAGGTGATTTTAAAACCGTTCTCTAGGAAACAGCACTCCTGTTACAACTATGTAAAAATGTAGTCTATATCTCTTTATGTCTTTTAGCCAGATTCAGTTATATGGAAGTAATTTGTGTCAACTTTTTTCTGGTGTTTCAGGAGAGAAGGAGACCATGTCTTACTTTGCTTCTCATTTTGATGAACAGCTTAAACTCTACAAGAAGCAGGTGGGTTTGCTTAGCTATATGGCATGCTCAGCATTGCTATTAAATACTTGTAACCGTTTGTCATTGTGTTAGGATTGTTATTGTAAATGATTGTGGCTATTCTGTGGCTGTATTTATTTTGTAGTTATTACTGACTAGATTTGGTGTCATTTTTGCAACCAGCCTGGCGGAATCATCTTTTACCATACTTAGGAGTCAGCTTGAAAATGTATTTAGACAAGTTTTAGGGTTGTGTTTTAAAAATTGTTGCTGTTGAGGTTCCAAGAGAAGGTTGATGCTGGTATGCATGAGCTACACTATTGCCATTTTAAAGAATGCACAACAGGAAAGGCTTATAGAGGCATTTTAAAATCTTGTATTTTCCTTTTCAGGTCATCATCAACTTAGTGGATCAAGGTGGACGGGAAAAGATAATTGGCGACGCATTCCTAAAGCAAGTTCTGCTTTACAACAACCCCAACCTCACATATGTTTCATTCGACTTCCACGAGCACTGGTGAGAGAAACGCTTTGCTCAGCAGTGTAACTTACTACTCATAGATAATGTCGTAACAAAACTATTTTGCACCACAATACGTTGACTTCCCCACTATGCTTCTTATGTCCTGTTTCACAGCCGAGGTATGAAGTTTGAGAATGTGCAAATACTGACGGATGCCATCTCTGATATCATCACTGACATGAAATGGGCTTGGTAAGTGTCATTTCATTATTTGTCATTTTCAGAGAAACGCTGATAAAAAATATTATCCTTATAATGTTATCCTTATCCTTTTATGTTAGGGACCCCTTTGAATTATTGGCATTAAAGGTTGTAATTGTATGAAGGCACCCTGTCATGCATGTATCTTCCTCCAACAGGGTGGACCAGGCTGGAGTCATTTGCCAGCAGGAGTACATCTTCAGAGTCAACTGTATGGACTGTCTGGACAGGACCAATGTGGTCCAGGCTGCTGTTGGTCGGGTGGTGATGGAATCACAGGTGAGATCTTGACTCAGGCAAATGAAAAAAACATTTGTTATTATTATGTAGGTCTGGTCTGCTATATGCCTCGTGTAGGTGGTGCTTTCTCAATTGAATTGACTATTTCCTGTAGCAGTGTCCTTCTTAAATTGAAAGTGACATTGTTCCTTATAAAACGTGTGTGTGACTAAATAAACGGAACTGCTCTATAGTGTCCGTAAAAAGAAACTTCATTCACCCGGGAGCTCATCAACAGGGTGTCCGCGGAGTCTTAAAAAGTCTTAAATTTGACTTGCTGAAACCTGCAGATACCCTGATCAAGAATGTAAGGGATTGCAATAGTAAAATAGCTATTTGGTGGAAATACACAGCAAACGATTACGACCTGATCAATGCGTTTTTTTTATTTTAAAGTATGCTGTGTGAATATAGTATGCTCTATTAATAATACAGGCAGTCATAAAACGGCATAACCAACATTGTCAAAATCTTCATAGACTTATTTTGTTATTGCATTATAAACTGATTCAACACAAATCTTGTCTCTTGTTTTCCGGCAATTTACTCTGTGTTTGTACAAGAGATAACTGAGACGTCTACATGTATTTGCTCATACGATCACAGACACTAGTGGCAGACCTTTGATGTTCTTATATCACTAGACAGCAAAGTTAGAGGGACAGATCTTCAGTGCGCACAAACACAATCACATGTTATACATCTAACATCTTTGAAACAAATCCAGTTACTGTACCATATTCATCTTGGATTACATGTATTACACGTAAATACAGATATCAAATGAGCAGTGGACAAACACTTATGGACAAATGTACCTCTTCTCTTCCTGCAGCTGAAGAAATTGGGCGTGATGCCTCCAGAGCAGCCTCTGCCTGCCAAATGCTACAGGATTTATCAGATCATGTGGGCCAACAATGGAGACACCATCAGCAGACAGTACGCAGGCACGGCGGCGCTTAAGGTAACAACATGTGTTTTGACACCGGTCACGTCTGAGTCAGCTTAGCTTTGCTGCAAACAGTAGTGAAGTGTGTCATTTTCTTTTGTCACAGACAGTTGTTTGGTGAATAGTTTAAGCTATCGATACATAAGCCTTCTCATGAATCAACAAAGCACCCAGTATTTCCTAGATTAACACATCAGAATAGCTTATATTGACCAAGTCTTTTGGACTTGTAAAAACTTAAAATTCAAAGGTAAGTCAAAATGTATCTTTAACAACAACAAAAAACGGTTTGATCTATTTTAGGGAGATTTCACCAGGACGGGGGAGAGGAAACTGGCTGGTGTTATGAAGGACGGGGTGAACTCAGCCAACCGCTACTATCTGAACCGCTTTAGGGATGCTTACAGACAAGCAGTCATTGGTATGGAAAGAAATAAAGATATTGCAGCTTTGTGTGTGTGTGTGTGTGTGTGTGTGTGTGTGTGTGTGTGTGTGTGTGTGTGTGTGTGTGTGTGTGTGTGTGTTTTTGTACCGGTGTCCTGAAAACCACTCCTGGATTGACCCTTGTGAACCCTGTGCCTCTGCCTGCAGACTTGATGATGGGCCATCCAGTGACAGAGGACCTCTACTCCATCTTCAGTAAGGAGAAGGAGCACGAAGAGAAAGAGATAGAGAGCCAGAGGGGAGCGCAGGAGCAGGTCAGCCTCCTGCTGCAGACCTACATGCAGCTTCTGCTGCCGGATGACGAGAAGTTTCACGGAGGTTGGGCCCTCATCAATTGTGACATGAGGTTAGTGGCTAGCTGTCTTGTCTTATTATTTGTTATCTTTATGCCATCAGGTGTATAGATGATGATCCGCTTTTGGGCTATTTATACCAGTTTCTGTTCTCTTTTCATGATACCATTCTCTTGTTTCCCTCAAGCCTTGTCGATGCATCCAACAAAGACGTGGACGTGCTGCTGCTTCTCTCTGAAAAAGCCTATTACATTGCTTAGTAAGTCTGATTTTAAATTCTCCCCAAAAAGTTATTTAGGAATTGGTCGTATGGATTCAAAAATTGGTCTTCAAGATTCACTTATGTTTGCATTCATTTTCTTGTAGCTACGATGAGGAAGCAGATAAAGTCGACCAATACCAGCGCCTCAATTTAGAGGGTTTGGAAAAGATCGAAATTGGTAAGAAGAAGCAAGACTCAAAGGAGAAGTGACAGTTCTGAGTCACTCAACGCTTCCTAAAAGTGTGCTTAACAGTTTCTGAGTTACCTCTCAGCAATATCTGCACTGAGAATGATTCATGCAGAGAAAGTACATCACTGAAACTGGAAGTTATAGGTTGTGTTTCCTTTTGCAGGTCCAGAGCCTACTCTGTTTGGGAAGCCAAAGTTCTGCTGTATGCGTTTGCATTACAAGAACGAAGAGACGAGTGGATACTTCCACACGCTAAGAGCAGCAACACGCAATCCTGAGGATGATGGAAAAGGTAAGATGTTGCTCTTTAAGTCTTCAAATGGCTAAAAAACTAGGGCTGTCAGCGTTAATGCGTTAATCGTGGTTAATTAAAGTCAGGGCCTAACGTGTTGATCACGTGTTTTGTCCATTCAACGCTCCCTTACCGATCTGTCTCCGCCACCCACGGCAGTGAATCTGATAAGTTTAACTGTAGTCAATGTGTGTAATTCCACCATAGACTGTATATAAAAGTATCTACTTCTTTGCAGCTCTGGCAGTCCGGAGCCCTCTGCAGCAGATACAAGGCTTCTATTTTGCCATATGCCGGAGCACAGAACAGATCAAGCGAGACAGGAAGTCAGATACCAACACAACATTTAAACATCCAGTACATTTTCAGAATAAAACACTCGTGTTGAAGCCAGATCATATTTTATGTAACTATATAAAACAATTCGATTAATCGTGAATAACAATTGAAATTCAGCAATTAATCGTTATAAAACCTTATTTTCATTTAATTTTTACATTTGACAGCCCTACAGAAAACTAAAACTTTTTAGTTCATAAACTCTCAAAACTGCTTATGCTGGTTATGACTTACATTGTGTTACCTTTCAGACACATTACAATGCATAGCCGAGATGCTACGTATAACTAAACAGGCCACAGGGCTGGACCTGCTTGTGGTTGAAAAGAAACTGGAGAGGTGAGTACTAATTTGTCGTCACTAAGATAATTACCATTCATCCTAATAAAACTATGCTGCCATCATAGGAGTGTTTTTAACCAATGAAAGGATTAGTGTGTCAACCACTTATGTTGTTTGTCTCTGTGTTGCAGGAGGCAGAGTAAACCTCATGAGGATATAATGGGCATCCAGAACAAACCTGCAGACCAGGTGCAGGAAAGCTCTGGTCTGGCACAGGGCAAAAGTTTCCTCCTCAACAAGTTCTCCTCTCTCAATCAGAAAGTGAAACAGACCAAGACCAACGTAAACAACTTCAAGCCCCTCGGGAGGCTAGGCAACTTCTCCAAGCCTGATGTAACGGTCAATTTCCTAAAGCCAACTATGCATGTCAACATGTGGAAGTCTGACAGTAGCCTGGAGAACAACCCCGGCACAGGGGCCCTGAAAAATATTTGTGACGAGCACTCTGAAATGTCCGACTCTGACTCCTATAATTCTGACCCGGAGAACCTGTGTTCTGGTTCTTTAGAAAACGTGGACTATGTGCTGCCAAGCTGCGGCATTGTAGCATCAAACCCGCGACTAGGAAGTCGCTCCCAGTCTATTGGTAGCGTGGAGCTAAATATCCCCTCTGTTATCCGGGTGACTGGCTGTGATGGGAAGCAGGAAAGCCCCTCTCAAATCAGTGACGACAAATCCCCAGGGTCCGCCTCGGTGGCCGAAGAAGCCATTCTGATAGACTTTGGAACTCCCATTGATGCCTACTGCCACCAGTTTGTTCAAGACGCACAGACCAAACCTGTTGAGGTGTTTGGAGAGCAGCCGCTTCCAGCTGCTGTCCCTAAGCTCAACCCTGTGGTGCCTGTGCAGAATAAGACCCCAGCAGACTCGGACAAGGGGCCAAGCTCTGAGCCTCAGCAGGAGGAGCCCCAGCTTCCCAGGCCGTCCCAGCTAGACGTGGAGTCCACTACCTCCAGTACCAACCTCCTCACCGTCCAGAAGGCCAGCTCTGCAGCCTCAGGAGGCTCCATGAGGAGTCTGGGCTCACAGTTGGAGGGCAGCCTGGGCCCTTCGCCTGCCGACAGCAACGGCAGCCGAGTGGTGTCCCCCTTTGCCAAGATCAAGAGCTCCATGGTCCAGGTGGCCAGCCTCACCCAGGCGGGACTCACCCAGGGCATCAACTTTGCAGTGGCTAAGGTACAGAAGAGCCCGGAACCAGATACTGTCACCAATGAGGCCCAAGAGAGCGAGCTGAAGGCAATGTTTACACAGTGCCAGACCAGGATCATCCAGATCTAGTGCTTACCTTGTAGCAGGATTTTGTAGTCGTACGTTGTGTAGAAAAATGTCCTGTTTTGGTAGCTGTAGCAAAAGCTTGCACATAGCGCCACCACTCGGCCAAGAAACGCACTCTTAAATTTGCCCCTTTAGTTAAACTTGTTAATTTGTACAGAATTTACAAATATATACTTAAGCCCAACATGACTGACCATGTTTACATGCACATAATTGTGAATTCACTTACTCTTAAGAAAGATCTGATTGTCTGGTTCACTTTAGTTTTAACAAGGGATGTTTAGCTTCCTTCCTTTAATAATCAGTTGTCATCAGTTTAATCTCTCCCTATGGAAATTGCAATAATGTTGATGCCATGACATTTGTGATGTAAATGTCTAAGAATACCAATACTTAGTACCTAGCTCTTTATGGGTCCATGGTTCCGAGGCTATTTGGGGAATCTGGTATAGTTCCTGTTGTGTTAGTACAAACATGTGAGTGTAAAATCCTAAACAACCCCAAGAATACTTCTGCAGTTGAAGTAATGTATTCTATATGTACAGTTTTCTTATCTTAAGAGAGAAATGATTAAGGAACAAAAATACTTTTTTTGAACTCATGTACTGCCAGAGTGGTGTGCGGAGTAGTGTGTGCATGTAAACACGTCACTATCCTTCTGAAAAGTGACTGGACCCAAAGTGCTTGCCTGTGAGTGTAATGACAACAACTCAAAAGGATAGGGCAGGTAAACATCAACTGCACGTTGAAAGTCCAACTATGACTCCAGCATGTACTTGTACTGTACCTCCTCCTGTACATGCAGGCCACTTATTGGCGTTTGTGATACAGACCTCTTTATGTCCCTTTAATTTCCAACAGTTGTTGTAGAATCCGACCAAATATCTTTTCTGATTCCAAAAGGACGATACTGTGGTTGTTGAAAACTATTGAGTAGCTGTCAGAAACTAGCCAGGCGACAAACTGTTCGTACGTAGTTAACCTATGTAATATCAACGTTGTCAAGTGTAACGTAGAAGATATACCGTTTTAGAAATAATGCCTACACAATACGTTGGTGAGAGTATCCTGGTTGTCGATATGTACAGTGAGTATTGTTATGTTCATCCGTTTCCTAAGTACAGCCTTCCCTTAAGCTTTTTATATTGATGTTAGGGTGGCAGCTCAACGAGATATGAGCATTATATTTTGAAAAAGAATGCCCAGTACTGTCATTGCTAACCATGAATAACCAGAAAACTACTGGTTGGAGTTTGTTTTTGAAAGATATATGTATCGCATCAGCTATTGTGCTAATGGTGGTTCTAAAGAACTAATGAGGGTTTGTCCGGCGTTGTACATTGACGTTGCATGTTTGACAAAGATAGGAGAGTAGCATATAGTAAGGTATATATGCAATTGCACCCATCCAATTATAATAAGAAACACTGACGCTTTATGCACTCCCTAAACTGAAAGCATATTTGCCTTAACAGGGAATGGAAGTGGGATTATGTATATCAGGTATTTATGGCAAAATCTACCTTTTTAAAATCCATTTTAACATGTTACATTTGGTGTACTGTATAAACAATCGTGTTCAGGGTTACTGTATTTCATTAGGCTTTATCTTGGGATATCTCATTCTCCTGCTGTTCTCCATGGAAATGAGCAGGTTTTGTAAACCCGTGTGCTGGCTCTGTGTGTCTGTGTACTACTTAGTATGTGTGAGTTTGCGTGTCAGAGTATCCCTGCTGCTGCTGGTATTAAGGAGTGCTCGTCTCAGAGCCCAAGTTCTATTTATTTGTTAGGAAGCTGTAAACATTGTCATATCGTACATTTTATTTTTGTCTAGCGTTAACCTACAGAAATGAGGTTTTGCCTCATTAGTCACCTGTTTTTACTTTTATTGTCATTCAGTGGAAGCCAACCATGTCATCAGCCTCCAGAAGACATTACAATGAACCAAGTCATGTCCCGCTGCTGTGTATATCGGGGTCTATTTATGATAAAACAATAATCTGGTTTGCTTCAATCTGAAATATCCCAAGATAAACGGTCACTCATTTCACATTTCATATTTTACGTTTGCCTGTTTTCTGCATTTAGCTTGCTCATCAGCAGATAAGACGTGTGGGATTTACTTGTATATTTGATCTGACTGTAACTATGTTAAGAGAGACCGTGGCCGTATGTGCTACATTCTAGTTATTGAACCTGCCGATAGCAAGCGGTGCTGCCAAAGCCTTGAGGAAAGCGCTGTAATGCAAAGTTTTAATGCAGAGGGTAAGGGGTGTTTTTTTTTTAACTTTCAACGTTAGTTGTCAAGCAGAGCAGACACTTATTGTCCTACACTGGCTGTATGAAGCTCAAAGTACCAGTAATCCTCCACATTCCTCTTAAGAGACCACAATGTGTCTGGTTTTTATATGCAAATGCTGGCAGTTATATTTGATCCTATATATTCTGGGTGAGATTTTTCTCCTTTCCCCTTGTTTTACACCAAGTGCTTTTGCAACCACGTCTTGGTTTGTCATCTGTGGTTGTCCTCCACCGTCCCATTAAGACCCAAGAACATGACACGTTATCACACGCCTAGAGGTCTTAAAGCATTTGATTTGCACTGGTTTAAACACATTTTCTGGCATTAGCACCATTCCACCTGAATGTCTGTGGTCCTCTCTTCCCTCCTTTCCAACTGACCTGTTTGTTTTCCAAGGTGTACTGAGATTGTATTGTATATTAAAGTATCCTATTTATTCTTATCCTCTTTGGGTGTGTTACTTGATAACAAAGTGCACTGTAGACTTTGTTTAGGAAGATATTCCATTGGAATAAAAAGTATATGCGTGAACGAGTGTTGCATGAGGTTTATTGACAATTCCATGAACAGGAAGTCTCCATGCCAGCACATCCAACACTTTGGGCTTTATACACGCTGGTAACTAGCTTCATGTGTAAAACCATAGGTAAAAACTCAAGATATAATCCTCAAGACCTTGTTGCTTTATTTACATATGAGGTTGAGGGTTTTGTAAACTGATTTTTTGGTCTGAAAGATGAGAGGAGTTATACACATAATGGTGTTACTGTAAGAACAAACTGAACCCCATTAAGTAAACATATCTTAATCTTATCTGTAACTGCGTGGTAAAAAAAAATTTGAACACGTTAACTATTTGACATATGAAAAACATCTTTATTACAAACTTTTAAGGTATCAAAAAAGAAAAACTATGGTCCCCCTCATGTGTCTGTGTGATCACGGCTCATTGCCATTGACAGTCTTGTGCTGCTCCATCCGGCTCCTCCGCAGAGTCTCAATGTGTTTGGCTCTCAACCAGCTGTCAGTGCACAGAGACGTCTGTCCCAGGCTCAGAGACAGCAACCTGCAGACAGTCAGACATCCCACTCAAAACAACATAGCCTGGATAAATCAATACTCCAGATATATCTGGCATTTGTAATCTTGTGTTAAATTAACACTTTTAAAGAGTGGAGAAAAAGACAGAAATGCCAAGTAAAAGAAATCTATAAACTGAATGGCAGCCCACCTGGCCACAACGAGCATCCTGTGGAGATCCTCGGCAGACACACTCTGGGGGTCGTCCTTCCTCATGTCTACAAAGTCATCCTCAACTGACTGAGGACACAAGGAGAGAACAATCAGTTCACAAACACACACTAGACAGACACCCTGCTCATTAAACATGGGGTTTAACAACTTCTCTTCAAGCAAATACTTCAAAGTTATTACACTGATTATATTTTACATCAAAGCTCAACATGTGATTCCAGGTGGAGTCACATTCTGAACAACGCTTTTTGAAAAAATATGAATATCTCCCCACGATCCCCTACCTGTCTGTACTGTGTGCACTGAAAGAAAATCTGCTGTTGTTAATACACAGCCTCGGCTCTGTAAATCGGTATGTAAACAAAAGGGACTCACCGTAGCTAGCTACATGCCAGTTTACAGAGCCTAGGCTGTGTTAAAAACACTGGATTCTTTTCAGACACGAAACAGACAGGTAGTTGATCATGAGGAGTGATTCATTGATGTTGACCGAAAGTCTGTAATTAAATGAATTAGGACATCATGTCTGACCTTTGTCATTTCTTCAGAGATACTGTAGTCTAGCAGGCGAGCCACACTCAGGTAGATCCTGAACTTGTTGAGCTGTGATGAAGCCTGTGGATGCAGGTGGATGCCCAGATACTCCTCCAGGTTTGCTGGGTTGACCTGAGACTCTATGTGTATCTGACAGTCTGACTGTGGAATTACAGAGAGAGAGAGAGAGAGAGGAATATTGATGCCGATTCAGTGAAGAACTTTGGAACATAAAAACACTTAATCTATATGTAGTTTCTTTCACAGGTGTTACTATGCAGAAGTGGCCTCTGCCTGCTGTGTGCATGCCCAGTTTGGCATATTGTCAAAACCCCAAAGCACGCCAGAGAGGAGCGAGGCCTTGGCGAGCTGACTGTGAGCAATCTGATCAGCCCAGCCCTCTCCAGCTGCTGGTCAGCCGATAGCTGTGTGCTCCCCTGACTTGTGGTCAACTGGGGGACTTGTTTACAAGGCGCTGCCCTTCCCCTGCTACAGGACTAATAGATGGCCCGAGCCTGACGCCTCTCCCTGGATTGTTCCTGTGGCACACAGCTGCCGCCATGGCAACCCGTTAGACCAACGCACAGGAATAGCACACGGCACATTCCTCGGGGCAGTTCGCAACAGAGCGAGACCCGGGGGCTAAAGCTGCTGGCTGACCAATGGCAGCTGAGATGACAGCGCTAACGCCGGCTGGAAACAACCTCCGGCGTCAGACACGGGGCCGGTCTCACGAGAGGCTAAAGGAAACCTAACCCCTCCCTGGCCGTGCTAGGGGAGGGAGGGCAGTGGGCTAGGGCTGAGTTTCACGCCTCATCACTCATTGTCCTCACCGGTAGCAGCGAGCGGGCCTCCGACGCGACCAGCACGTTAATATTGCAGGGGAATTCCATCTGGTGGTAGTTAAAGTCATAATCAACCTTCTGCCACGAGATCACGTTCCCCAGGGCCGTTACGTTCCGCACGCCTACACCACACACACACACACACACACACACACACACACACACACACACACACACACACACACACACACACACACACACACACACACACACACACACACACACACACACACACACACACACACACACACACACACACACACACACACACACACACACACACACACACACACACAGGGAGATCAAAAACCTAGTTAGTGTCAGCACTGTCAAATCAGGCCGCAGGGAGGGCATTAACTGTGGAGTTTGTCGTCTCCTCGTGGTTATGTAGAAGCCTCACCTGTTGGGTCCAGTTGTCCCTGCTCCAGCTGGATTTCATCCAGGAAGAGGGAAGTGTTTTTGGCCAGCTGCAGGGCTCCACTCAGTAGCCGATTGGCCACGTAGTCCTTCTTTGGCACCAACCGCATCTGGTTCATGTTCTGGAGGCTCATGCCCAGATAGTACGACTGCAGGAGGGGAATGCTGGTCAGTGCCTTTCATTTTAGCCAAAGATAAGTAAATAAATACAGCGAAAACAGTTGCTTTTGTCACTCACAGAAGGCACTAGCTGCTGGATGATCTGGTAGAGGCGTTCAGTGTACGAGGCGACAGTGGGACAGCCACTCAGGTTCAATGTGAACTTGCCCAGAGGGAGAACATCCCGTCTAGTGTACCTGCAAGACAATCCACCACATTCTTAAAAGGTGCATTTTGTGACTTTGGGTGTGTCAGAGAAGTGAACATTTTCTAAAGGTATGTTCTAATAACTCACAGGAAAATATTTCCAGCAGCAGTGCCCACAGTTGTTTACAAACACACTCTAGTCTTACGTTTGGTTCCATGTGCATGAGTCATGTGTAGAGAAATTATGTTTTGTAAGCTCACTCTGCAAATGTTAACAAACCCCAATCCCCTGAAACTGCATAGTGCACCTTTAATTATTAAAGAAAGGAGCTCATTTGGCTTTAGCATCAGACAACAACACAAACAAAGACAGGAAGGCTCCTGCTATGGACTGAACTGGACATACACGTTTGAAATGAGATGCAGAATGAGGAACTCAGCAGCCAGGGCATCTCCAAGGAGAACGTGAGTGAAGTATGCCAGCAGCTCCTCCCTGACGGAGGCCATCTCGCTCAGGGTGGAAGATAAAACTGAGGAGAAAGGGACAAAGAGTTAAAGACAAGACATGTGCCCTTTAAAATCTTTACAAGACAGATTGAACTGGAACACTACGTCTCCTTTTTACTGCTTCCCCCCCCCCCCCAGACTGACAGGATAATGTGACTGTAACAAAGGTCACAAATGCCTACGTATTTCAAAACCACTGCATTCAGAGTGACACACAGAAAGCACAAGAGCGGAAAAGGCAGCACATAAGACATACAATCAATCAGACTTGCAACCAATGATTACTTTCAATGTTTGTTTACAATCATTCCGACAGCAATTTGAAGATTTCTTTTTGTATTTGACCAACAGTCTGATAGTATCAAAAGGTATTTCATTTATATACAAGTGAAAAAAGGGACATTTTCACAAAAAAAAAAACAGTAAATATTTAGCAATGTTGGTTAATAAATTAAACTACTTGCACTCATCTGCATTTTCTCCAGACAGACTATGCAATTGGCTAAAATGGATGTCTCTGCTTTTTAAATATGTCAAGAGCTGAACTCAAACTGTGCACAGTTAACATTAGTATCAAATGACATACAAGACGATTGTTTTGTCAACAACTGCCGGTTATTAATTTATTTGTAGTGTAATGTATTTTGCTGAAGATGACAAGCTTGTTTTTTTTGTTTACCACCTTCAGTGTGTAATACAGCAAGAGATAGACAATTAACATTGACTCAGCTGATATTTCCTAAATTTTTTTTTACAGTAATAATAATAAAATTTTATTTGACAGGGACAATACATACAACATTGCCACAAAAAAATGGGAAAATGTGATGCATACAAGACGTCTAGCTTCAGCTAATTTGCAGTCTTTGTCCCTGGTGTCCCCAGTGTATGTTGTTATTTTATTTTCCAATCTTCATTGTGGAGAGTGTTCTTTCGGTCTGAGTGCATGATTTATTGATTTCACGTTCAGATTTTGTAATTATTTCCCTCAAACTCTGCCCTTGTACTCAAATGACTCCAGCTTGCTACAGTATTAGATTTACTACACTTCTGCAAAAAAATTTTTTATGAAATCAATTAATCATGCTCTCAAACCCACGCTTTTGAGTAAAGATGGGGGAAATAACTCCATAGCAGTGCTGACGGATTTATAATTGCACACAGAGACACACGGAGAAAAGAAAAGATTTGGTTATTTAGTAGCATTCGCGCTGTTTTACGGTTGTCCTTACAGGCACTGTTGTCTTGCAAGGTATCGGAGGGCAGCAGGGGGTTGTAGTGTGGCAGTGGCTTGGCGTAGAGCATGTGGAGGCGAGGGACGAGTGAGGCCGGCGGACTGTGCACTCTCTGCTCCTCCGCTGTCTCCATACACTCTGCTGGGTCCAGGAGGGACGAAGAGGCTTCTCTGTGTGGATAGACATGCCAGCAATGAATAACCAATGAGCAAATCCCTACCGGTGGGGCTTTCAAATAGTTTTTTATTGTATTTATTTTTTAATGGTTTTTAATAGTTTTTTTTTTTATTTGCACAATTTAAAATGTACAGAACGACATAGATAACAAGAGGGAGGGGACAAAAAAAACAGCGGGCTTATTTGAAGCCTCTGCCTAGATATTTTTAATATGTTCATTATGTAATAGAGAAAAAAAATAAAAAACATATAGTACTTGATACTAAACTCACAAAACCAAGTGTCTTACTTTTGGTCTGCCAGAGCGCTGAGAGCAGGGCTGACGGAGAGGATCCCGTAGACTTCTAGCGTGTCGTTCAGTTTGAAGCCGGCCCCGTTCTCGTACACCTGCAGACAACACGCACCTTTCAGCTTCTGCTCTACACTGATAAACAGGGATGTTGGGTATTGTTAGGATTTTTTTTTTCCGACACCAGTACTGGCGATACTTTTCGGGTATTTGTTTCGATACTGCTTTACATAACTTGGTGCAAAAAATATATACACGAGAAGAATTGATTCGGATTCAGATGATTCATCGTCCTCTTTTCTTTCACAAATTTCACTCATCTGAAATTGAAACATGATTCAATTCAATGATATCAATAACAATGGGTATAGTTACGATATACAGCCCCATTTAGCTTGTACCTGACGTTCTTCACACTGGACAGATATTGTGGGTAGTGATGTCGTGCAGAAGTTCAATTATTAAAGTTGCATTTATAAATGTAGCTGATGTAACATAGCGGCCAAAACACAGGAGTTAATTGTCTCCTGCTCAGCTGACAGACTGTAACGTAAGTGGTGTTGTCATCTCTGAATCATCCAGTAATAATATATAGTAACACACCTTGACGAGGCAGGAGGGGCCTTTCTCTCCTGGGAGGGGGAAGTTGAGGTCCAGGTGGGAGGCAGATGTGGTCTGGCTGGAAGGAGCTTCGGTCTCCTGGCGCTTACAGTCACCATTGCCGTGCTGCTCGGTGGCACCTTGACAACCTGCCACCAGAGAATCTACGCTGTCAAATACTTCCCAGGTGTTTTAAAAATGCATTTCACCAACTTTTACAACTTTATATCAGCCTGTCTGTAAATAGTTAGTGGCTTCCTACATTTAACAGAGGGCCCAGTGTCCACTCAAACAGAATGTGCATTCAACAGACATTCTTGCATTCAACTGTGCGGTAAAGTCAAACTGCTTCGTCAAAACGCTACATTGGGCGTCTGTGGAGGAATTTTCTCTATGAGTTACTATTGAACTGATACAAACAGTTCATTCCTGTCCTTGGAAACAGCTGTCGAGAAAATAATCCCAGCAGCACCAAGATCTCTCCAGCGCAAACATAATCTCCAAATGGATTCTGACCAACAAAGTTAAACTATTTCTTGTTGAAAGATGGATCTTTTAAAAATGTTCTGCAGTAATTCTCTATTACAGATTTTTTTTTATTTTTTATTATCAAGATGAATAAACCAAGTCCATCATCTCTCATACCAGTGTGTGGCTCCCTCTGCTTCAGTGGCTGCGTATCCATGGCGTCCATGTCATCGTCTTCTTCATAGCTTCGTTTCTGTCTGGTGGGTGTGTAGGAGGTTGAGGGGACCACCCTGGCTTGGCTGGAGCCGGCATAGCTGTGTGACAGAATTAAGGAGAACTAGGGAGCAGTGTTCAACAACAAAAAGGACGACTGCAAAAAAAATCCTGTTTGAGGAGCATTTCCGGGTCGGGTAGGTACTATGACATATTGTGGACGAGAAGAGGATATGACTTTGACCCAGGGGTTTTCTCCAGGGATTGGCACACAGTAGAAAGTCTGTCTGTCTGCAGGCACGGTGTTTCTGGAGTCAAAATTCACCTGGGAGGTAAACACACATCGCAATTAACAGAGCTGAAGCTTAATTAAAAGGGTGCACTGTATAACTTGAGGGTGTGTCAGAGAAATGGTATTCTCATAACTGAATAAACAAGCTTTCCTCACAGCAGAAATGGATCCCTGGAACACTGTTTGAAGTTAGAAAGCTACCTGAAACATTACCGTTTCACTATTGTTGTTTACAGCAGCAGGGTCCACAGTTTTGTATACAGACATACGTCTAGTCTTATACATTTGGTTCAAGGTGTTCGAACGTACTTTCATTTAATTTACGATGATAGAATTATTCAATACTAAGAATTGATGTAGAATAAATGTATTTAACAAATGCTCTGAAATTGCATGGTGCACTTTTAAGCATTTTATGGAGAGGCAGACTTACCCCACATTCTGTCACATCTTTGTATTTCCCACATCGTAACACCTGAGGACAGTCAAATAAGATGATAACACGATGAAATGAAACACTTTATCGAATGCAAAGAGCATGCACTAATCAAATGAGAGGGCTGTGCATGCAAATAGCAGCACAGGAGAGGACAAGGAGGCTCTTACTTTAGCCTGTGTAGATGGATCCACAGTCTCGTACACCCCCATGTAGAACTCGGGATCGAACATGTCTTGGATTAAACAGCGAAACTTCACCAGGCTGTTTGGCTTCAGGTAGTGCAGAGGGACGTCGTTTAAAGACGGGATCTGCACCAAAAACCAAAGGCAGAAAGTCATTTAAAATGGCAAGTGTGCGGAAGCAAGCCGCGATGTTGGCGTTTACAGGCATTAACATTACCCAGGTATGAGCATCCTTCTCCCTCAGCTTGTCCTTAAAGAACTCAGTTGCCTTCGCCTCCCAGCCAGAGTTTGGATTGTTATGGGAAGCAGCTAAAATACCAACAAGAGAAAAAAAGTGTGATTGTTTTTTTTTTCATTTAAAAGTAACAGAAAAATACATTGGTCATTTTATAGCAAGACTTTTGGCTTTCAGAATTCCAATCATTAGATTATAGGTCACATATAAAGTAAGAATAGGATAAAAAAAGCATTTCAGGGGAAGGAGTTTCTAACAAGAGATACATTAACTTAAAAATCATAAAGAAAAAAATCAGCCCAATAATTGTTTGTAATGTGAATTATAACTTTGTCTTTGTGTAGCCTATGTGTCAATCACAAACAGAAATAAAATAAGTAAAAATATGTATTCCATGAGTCATATATGTAGAGTTGCTCTCTTCGAGCTACCTTAAACGCTTTGACACTAGCCTACAACTGACTAACTTATCAGTAGTTACTTTTTTTTAAGCAAGAAAACACTCCATATTGGTGATTTTTAGAGAACAGATCTTTGCATCTTAAAGTACCTCCTAAACTACTCCCTACTTTAAAAAAGAAATGTGTTTATGTAAAAATGAAAATCATTTATGTGTTTTGTTTACATAGAAATGGCACAGCTGATGACATAAATGCTGATTCAGTGGATTCAGAAAAGTCTATATTGAAACGCATTGAGGAGACGTGAATGCCCCATGTGGTGGGTTTTAAGTTTGGTGTTCAGACCAAACTGCACACCCGGTGCTTCTTTCTTGAACTAAAAGTAGATATGCTGAGTTGGAAATGACAGCCCATAGACACTTCATAAACTCATGTGCCCTTTTTCCTGATAGATTGGAAAGAGCAAAGTGACAAGTGATGAGCGATAGTTAGCATTTCCCGTAGCCGTGAAGCTAACAGGCTAGGTTCACGCGTTAGCTGCTGCTGTCAAAGAGTGAAGTTCCGGTGAGTCTTACCGAACATCCCTTCAACAACTCCTAGAGGGTTGTTAATCCAGTCGTGTGTGGAAGGCATCATTAGCCGGCGACAGAGGTCCAAAGTATGTAAAATATATCAAATTAAAATCCCTGCGAAAACACTATTTTGGTAACTTTCGCACAGGCACAGTCAGGCTGGCAGAAGTGAGGGCGGGAAAGTGTCGTCACCAGTCGAAGAGTGGGGTTGGATTGTTTTGGCCACAGAGACGACCCGGAGCTCGGAGCTATCTTGCTGGCTACTGGATATTAAAACCATAACATATGGTAATAACCGGCTGGCTGCATGCTTTTTAATTTGAGGTTAATGGTCTAGTGAGGATTAAAATAGATTCACTATCCGTATAAAATTACTTTCCAGAGTCCATTAAAAGGTGTGCATTTTTATTTGAATATGAAATAATTAAATGACTCGGTGTAAGTAATCTATATGGTCTAAAGGCGGCGGTAGTGAGAGAACGTGTCTGTTTTTCTACAACCAACGAGCTTCGCTCATAGGGTATACACTCAGATGGCCTGCGTGGTTTCAGCAGATCTACAAACAATGTGCTGAACGGTCTCGCTGTCTGTTGACCTACTGTTGATGTTTTAGAGATCATTATTCCTTTGAGGGCAGGGAAATCGATGTGGCGGAGACCTGCGCTTGCACACCCCTGCCTGCTCCGGTTGTGGCTACGTGTAATTCTAGGGGAAAATGGCAGATAGAAAAAATAATAATGCCCAAAACAGCAGTGCAAATTTGCTGTTTAGTGGCGCTCCGGAGTTTAACTTCAACCTGCCCTTCATGCCAGTGAGTCAGGCCACTGGTCCGGCGGTGCTGTCAGGAGGTAAGACTAAAACCGACTGAGGAAACGTCTGAACATTAGCGGTGTCCTTAGTAGGCTAAGCTAGCAGGCTAACTGGTTCACTGTGCTGCTGTCAGCTGATATTTAGTGTAAAAAGACATTTGAAAAGAAAAGGAAAACGGTCTGTGAGCTGTGAGACGTCTGTCAGACAAGTTAATGATATCTACAATGTGTTTTGGTCAGACTGTCCCTTACTATACTGGAAGAGAATGTAAAGTTAGTTTGACGACTCGTATTCAAAACATGTCCACATCCTGCTGTCCGAGTTAGCTGACAAATGAGTCCCTTTAAAAAGGTGCATATTTCTGTAATCTGGGTTGTAGTTCAAACGGAGCTGTAGTATTTCCACTTTCATGTCAGCCTCTATCGCTGGTGTTTCTTGTACTGAATACTGACACTGAGCTGAAATTATTGGTTTATTCTCAGTTTGTTGACAGAAAAACAATGATTAATTTTTGTAATGAATCTTGGATTTCAGTTTCACAAATGATTTGTTGCTTCTCTGTTTTATACCATTTATCACCTTTGTGTATTAGAAGGACACACCTAGATGTTTAGAATGTCACCTTTGGCTCTGGTGTATTATTGATGGCCATTTCCCATATGTTTTGACATTTTAGAGATTTAGTATTTGGTAATAGAGGTGCAAACACATTTCCATGTTGGTTTTTTATTTCATTTACAACGATTTTTACAGTTAACTTCATATATAATATTATACCTTGAAGTTGTATTTGCGCTATGTCTTTGCAGCATTTTTGTGTTTATTTATTTCTCAGGTGGCTCTCACTTGTTTGTTCCTCTTGATGTTTTTCTTCTTTCACTTTACATTTTTGAATGGAGCCCTGACACTCAAGAATTTCATTGACAATGACTGCTCCTGTAATTGCTGTGCTTATGACGAATAAACAATCTTGAGTCTAGCTGCATGCTAACTCTTTTAGATAAATTACACATGCCCGCTTCCCCTGTTATGATCCAACATGTCAAGTGTTATCTGTCGTCTCTTGCAGAGTCACCAACCAAAGTTCTCACTGTTTTCCTCTTGTTTCCATTTGGTTAGAGGATTCCACTGATGTTGGAGAAGAAGACAGCTTTCTAGGTCAGACGGCTGGGAACGGGCCAGCCCCCTCTACATTCAGTTACTTCTCCAGCCCCGTAACCAGCAGTGACCCGTTCGCCTCCATCGGCCAGTCGCCATGCCCGCCGCCGGCCCTGTCAGCAGCCTCTATGACAACGGGCCCGGTTTCTGTCCCCAGCTGTGTCAGCATGGCTCCGCCCCCACCGCCACATCCGGCCTCACAAATGAACGCTGCTCCCCCTGCGTTTGGCGGCGCACTTTACCAGAGCCCTATGGGGCGTCACACTCCTCCCCCCGCCACAATGACCCCGCCTCCTCCTCCCCAGATGCAGCAACAGAGCCATAACCCATACCGGCACACCCCCCTCAGCAGCAGAGCCAGCCCTTATATGCCAGCTCCAGAGGTCCTGCCACCAACCACGCACACACCTCAGCACAACCCATACTCCCTCAACTCTCCGCCACAGACATTCCCACCGCCAGGACCCGCATACACAATGGTAGAGTGACTGTGTTTAACTCACTAAAGGTGTCAGTGATTCTGGAGAAAACTGGTTGTCAAAATCACTTTTTGCCCAAAACAGGGAATGTCTCCTCATGACCCACTACCTGTATGCACTGTGTACGTGCTGAAAAGAACCTGATAATACACAGCCTAGGCTATGTAAACTGGTATTTAAACAAAGGGTGTTTTCAACAAAGCTAGCAACATGCCCGTTTACAGAGCCCAGGCTGTGTATTAACACACATAGTAAGGACAGGTAGCTGATTGTGTGGCAGATATCCACTTATTTTGACAAAAAGTGATTTTGACAACAAGCATTCTCCAGAATGGCTGACTCCACCTTTTAAGTTAAAGAAATGACAATTGAGTGCACCAGCTAAATGTCTTTTTAATGCAATCATCACTGATGAAGTGGTATTTATAATTGGGATTTGTTCCCCTTCTCCCTTCAGCCTCCACCTATGCACATTCATGGGCCTCCACCTCAAGCCTCCACTGCTGGAGCCGTAGTTCCTGCTGGTCCCATGATGCCGTACAACTACAACGTCTATGAGGCCGTGCATCCTCACTGGTTCTACTGCAAGCAAGTGGAATCAAAGAGCGTGTGGCTTCCTTTCAGCTTCATTGACTCCCTCCAGCTAGAGGAGACCTATAACTCAGGTGCGACGACACACTGCACACGCTCATAAATCATTTTGAAACATGGTGAAAACTCTGATCCGTTCCAACGTTTACCTGGAGCTTTTTGTTTTTCCCAGTTCAACCAGACCCAGAAAATGTGATCGTGCGTACAGATGGAGGGCGCTACGACGTGCAGCTATATGACCGCATACGCACCGCAGTCTACTGGGAGGAGGAGCCCACAGAGGTCCGCCGCTGCTCCTGGTTCTACAAAGGGGACACAGACAGTCGCTTTACTCCTTACTCCGAGGAGTTTAGTGACAAGCTGGAGGTTTGTCTCACTCCTGGGTTTACAGATTAGATTTATTTTGTAGCACTTCCACAAAAAAAATATATCTTTAAACTAGTTAAGCATTGACCATGACTTGCAATGTTTGTATTGTAAAGCAGTGTGTAAACTTGTGTCTCTAACTAACAGGCCGAATATAAGAAAGCCGTGTCCACCAACCAGTGGCACCGTAGACTGGAGTTCCCCTCAGGAGAGACCATTGTCATGCACAATCCAAAGGTACACACTCTTGTCCGATTTGTGAGGTGGTGCTCTATTGATGATTAATCCTATTAGTTTGATTTAATGAGTTCTGTCTCCCCCTGCAGGTGATTGTGCAGTTTCAGCCCTCCTCCATACCAGATGAGTGGGGCACGACTCAGGACGGGCAGACCAGGCCTAGGGTGGTGAAGAGAGGGATCGATGATGACCATGACGAAGTGCCCGATGGTAGGCAAGCTCCTCTGTACCCAAGTTCATTTAATCTGTTGTAATTAATCATTTAAAAGGTGTAGGCGTGTCTGGAAACTCTGATAGTCCCTGAGTATTTTTATGACTCTATAAAGTCAGATGAGTCATGTCAAAGGGCAATACAGGAAGAATTAGCCATCATAATCTGATTTATGAGGGGAAATTATATCTTTAAATACAATATTCATATTATAATAGCTGGTTGTAAATGTAATGCAGCTTGATTACAATTCAGCACAGATAAGACTTTCTCCTCTTCTTAAGATACAATTAAAAAGTAGAATCCAACATTTCCATCCTGTTCCCCTTTTCCAGGTGAGCTTCCTACGGTGGATCATCTGGTGTTCATGGTTCATGGAATCGGTCCCGTGTGTGACCTGAGGTTTAGGAGCATGGTGGAGTGTGGTGAGTACCACACAATCGGGCCATTTGACGGTATTGTTGTACCCTCCATCCATGGTGACGCTATCTATGAAATAAAACTGTACAAATGGTTGTGTTTTTCAGTGGACGACTTCCGCAGCGTGTCACTGAAACTGCTGCACAGTCACTTTAAGAAGCCGGTGGATGAGCATGCCATCAGCAGGGTGGAGTTCCTCCCTGTGCAGTGGCACACGGCTCTGCATGGAGATGCCACAGGGGTGGACAGGTGAGGAGAGGCAGCTTTACCCCTGGACCGTGGGAGCTTTCCATCACAGTCTATCCAGATAATGAAGGACTGTGATGGAAATGATTCTGAGCTCAAAATTAGAAATGCATTGAACTTCAACCTCACAATGATTGAAATACTGTTTGAAAATGTCAGTGTCGTCCACTTGGGTCCAGGCATCCCAATTCCGTTATCCATTAATGTTACAGAAAAAGAAGGGTATTTTATGGAAACGTTAGACTTATTCAAGCTTAATAAAGTGGATTTATATTTATAAAGCCCATTGGCACACGTGGGCGACGATCTAACCACTACACCACTAGCGACACAATGGAGACAGAATAATAAGATATATCAGGCTTTTGCTACACAGGCAGTACTTGTTAGAAGCCAAACCTCTTGTTATTATTGTTAAAATATATCACCAGACTTATCCTTTCTTATTTCTCATGGTAGGAGGATAAAGAAGATCACCTTGCCCAGCACTGGACGCTTACGTCACTTTACAAATGAGACTTTGTTAGACGTGCTTTTCTACAACAGTCCCACTTACTGCCAGACCATCATGGACACAGTTGCCCAGGAGATTAACCGACTTCATGCCCTGTTCATGGAGAGGAACCCAGACTACAGAGGGGGCTCATCAGTGTCCGGACATAGCTTAGGTAATAAAATAATAAGTCATTTTATTATGTCTTCGATTCTCTTTTGTGTTTTATTCTTTTTGTATGTTGCAGTGTTGGAGGGAGCAAAATATTTAGGAATATCATTGCCAACGACCAATGCCAATGTATTTGTTGTGCATATGATAAATAAACAAACTTTAAAAAAAAAAAAAAAAAAAAAAAAACATTGGCCACTGGCTTTGTTTTTCCTTCTGTTATTCACCTATATTGTATCGTTTGTTCTTTAATATTTGCAGGTTCCCTGATTCTTTTTGACCTTTTGTCAAATCAGAAGAATGGCTCTTCCCCACTGGCCATGCCAATCAAACCCACTACTAATGGAGACACCAAACAGGTCATACACCAGTTAATCAAACATATACATTAACGTGACATCTATTGTCCTGCTTTTGCTGAATGATGTAAGTATTTTCAAAAATAATGTTGCAAGACATAATTGTAAATTCTGCCTCTCGCATCAGGTGACGGCCCCGGTCACACAGGGAAATAATGCGGCCCCCCCTCCAGCTGTGGAAGAGGAGGACGGGGAGGAGTTTGAGGATCTGTCTGCTATGCTGGAACATCTGGGCTTGTCTGAGTACAAGAGCACCTTTGATGAGGAGAGGATCGACATAGAATCTTTTGTAAGTCAACAAGACTCCTTTGCTAATCAGAAATGTTGCTTAAAATCAGCAAGTCCAGAAGGGTCTGCGCAGTGTACAAAAAGGTCAACAAAAACAAAAAGTCAATGGACTGAGAAATAGATATGGTAAAGGTCCTGCAGGCACATTTACCATATGTTGCTAGTTGATAACTCTCTCCCTCTCACGTTTTTTCAGCTTATGTGCACAATCGAGGACCTGAAAGAGATGGGAATCCCACTGGGTCCCAGGAAGAAGATCGCCAAGTTTGTCAAGGAAAGGCTGAACAAGCAGGTACGTGTTGTCTCCCGAGGACCTGCATGGACATGCAAACAGATGGCGAAGACTGACTCACTCTTTGTCTTGGTTTTGTGTGCTCAGGCAGCACGGCAGGCCGCCCAGGAGCAGAGATCAGAGGTCAAAGAGGAGGCGCCCCCACCAGCAGCTGAAGCTCTCCCTCATCCCTCTATGAAGACGCTCTCAGCGGGCAACACCGTCTCCTCCATCCACGTCGACTACAATTACTTTGAAGTTGGCACCGGACAGGTGAATGGGACTGAGGGATAGTGCTCAAGCTGTGGAAAGCTGATTTTGACTTGACATTCAATAAAAACATCTTTATTACTGTTTTGTTCCGCAGGTGTCAGTGATCTACCGCTCTCTGAACTTTGAGCCAGTGAATTTCTTTGCCTTGGGTTCTCCAATCGGCATGTTCCTGACAGTCCGAGGTCTGGAGAAGATCGAAGAGACGTACCAGCTGCCCACGTGCAAGGGATTCTTCAATATTTACCATCCGGTATGCTGCTCTCCCAACCTGTACACCCTGAAGAGATTACTGTTAATTAAGATACAGTTCATCAAAATGGATTTGCTTGCTTGCTAACTTATCCGAAGGCTTCATCAATTAATTTATTTTCTTTCAGTTGGACCCAGTGGCATACAGGATTGAGCCCCTGATACTTCCAGACATGGACTTGAAGCCTGTTCTGATCCCACATCACAAAGGGAGGAAGAGGCTTCATCTCGGTACGACCTTCACTGATTATGTGCTCCTACATTTGGGTTTCTTTCATCACCCCAGATTACTAGACTACTGTTTTGACTACCATACTACATTTTTTTATATATAAATACTAAAAGCTGTCACAACTGCAAGTGACTAGACTGACCTTGTTGTTTAGTGTCACCGTATGTTGTGTCCTTAACTCAGGCCTCTCTGCCCCTTATGAACCAAAACCAATTTCTGATTGTAAAAAAAGCTTAAATAATCCCATGTCTGGGTTGAGTAATTGATATTTCTTTCTGTGTTTCAGAACTGAAGGAAAGTCTGACCAGGATGGGCTCTGACCTGAAGCATGGTTTCATCAGCTCCCTGAGGAGCGCCTGGCAGACACTCAACGACTTTGCTCGCGCTCACACGACGACCGCCCAGCTACAGGCCGAGCTGGCCATGGTAGCCAATCAGATCGAAGAGCAGGAGAAGCGAGCACAGGAGGGTGAGTATCTCTCCTTTTTGTGACGCTTCAATCAAGTCATTTCTGCTTTGACTGAGGTTTTAAAAAAAAATCCCACTGCTTTTTCCTCAAAGAACACAAGATCCCAGAGAGCCCCGAGCCACCAAAAGAAGAGGAGCCGCAGGTGAAGATCGGGATGCTGAACGGAGGGAACCGCATCGACTACGTCCTGCAGGAGAAGCCCATCGAAAGCTTCAACGAGTATCTGTTTGCCCTCCAGAGTCATCTCTGCTACTGGTACACAATACTACATTTCATTCATGTTCAAGTTAATGATGTTGTTCCTTCATCTAACAGTTCAAATCAGACTACAGGCCGACGGACCATTTTGACGATCAAGTCATCATACAAATTATTTTTCAAGCTAAATGTAATGGTTCCAGCTTCTAAAATAAGGAACTGCTGTTATTCCTCATCTTACATAATAAACTAAATATCGACCCTTTTTAAAGGACCTGTGAGCATATGAAGGTAAGATACTTTCTATTAACACTGCTGTTGTTTTCTAGGCAATCTGAAGACACGGCTCTGCTTCTTCTCAAAGAGATCTACAAGACCACGGGGATCCATCCAGAGCAAATAGCACATTAATACAATGAAGTACCCGAGATGAAAAAAAGCCTGATGGAAACTTTTGCCATTTAGTTTTTATCTTGGCAGTTTACATTCTCTCCTGGATATTGAATATGCTTTTTTTCTCTCATTTTCTATTAATGTAGTTTATTGTATCCAGATGAATAATACAATTGTATTATGCCATTTGTCTTAAATTAAGAAACATACAAATGAGCCTGTAGATTCAGAGACACTTGACATGTTTGTTATTACATTTTTATAGTATAAATTATAGGACTGGTCAAGTTTACTGAAAACATGTATCGTTCAATCAAATGCTAACAGTGGAAGGAAATGACATAGCAGCTGTTAATGTAGCTTTCTGTAAGTTTTATTCCATTGCCAAAATTCAAAATAAATCATTTCCTTGCACAGCTTCAGTCTGTTTGAATTGTTGTGAACCGCTGAGAGGATGATCTGTAACATTTCTCCTGCAGGGCAAGGAGACATAACTATCTACAAAAAGCTGTTATATTTGCAAAAACATGGGATTAAAAATAATTACAGGATGAGATGCGAGAATGACCTGCTGTCATTGTGAGAAAAATAAAGCACTTATTGCAGGCTCTACTTAGGGTTATCGCTAACCTCTGACTGAGCAGTTTAGCTGTAACGTCCTCTCATTATGAGATGGAGTAAAATGATCAGGTCAACAGCTGTTGACACAGCTTCAATACAATCACTTCAATATTTCATATCACTAAGCATATGTAGGCACGAACGACAAAGGTATTCAACAAGGAAACGTTACAAAACTTTTTACAAGAGTGACCGTAACATTCAATCGCAGTCCAGTCATAGGAATCATAGTGCTGTGAGTGATTCTCACTGGACATCAATGACAAATCTTTGTTACTTATACAGTCATACTGGTCCACACTGACCTGGTATTATAGCTATGCATGCTATAAGCACATCTTTGCTCATGGCTCTTGAAGTATTTATTCAACTTGCCTCCCTGTTAAAGTGATTACTCGGAAGCTGTCAACAGCAAAGGAAGATTGTGACACGCTGTCACATAAAACACAAAAAGGTCCCTTTTGTACCACATGGCCAGTCTCAAACAAACCTATAAATATAATACTATCGGAGCAGTATGGCTCCATACATCACTGTCAAAAGTGACAGATTGTAAATTGCTTTGATCCTTACAGTTGGTATCAGGAAGAACTTGCTGGTTCTTGTGTAGTCCACCTGCATTTTTTTATCTTACCTTCTATTTTAAGAAGAAGCCATTTCCTATTTTTGCTTTTGTCAACATTAAATAAATAGCTTCATAGCTGGACTTGTTACCCTTTTGTAACTGCTTTTTTATTAAAAATAAAACCTCTCTGGAATGCAGAGATCAGCTGAAATCTACAGGCCAATGTCACATTCAGCAATGAAAGGTATTTAAGCAGCAGGTACAGTGGTGAAGAAACTGTTTGCAAGTCAGCTGTGGAGTTAGAAGCAGGTCCGATGGCTAAATGAGGTTTCCCAAGATACTAAAGGCATGCTTTTCAAATAGTTTTCCACACGTCAAATACAACCTAAACCCATGAGTTCCATAACTTGTTCTGTGTACCTTGAATAGTTTAAATATTAATTGTTTGTATGTTTCTGATACTGCTGTAGCTCTTCGATAAAAGTTGATCCCAGTTTCACATTGTTCACTGTTTGTTTTTGTACATTCATTTGTCTACAGCTGTGCGGTGAAATGCAGGAGGATCCATGTAAACAAGTCTTTGCTGCAGTAGCGTTTGAATAATATCAGCACCTCACAGTCTTAATGTTGGAATGACGTTGGATAGGTGGAGGCCTTCAAGCCTCGGTTTTGCTCTGAGTCTTGAAGGCCTGCTTGCGTAGGTGAGACTCGATCTCCTCGCGGAACACCAACATGCCCAGGTGAGAGTGTGAGGCCTCGTTCATGGCTTTGGACTGGATACACATGCGGTACTGCTCTGGGGTCAGCTCGTCTGCACACCGTTTCTCGTGCCACATGTGGAAGAGACCTGACACTGGTGTCCGGATCACAATCAGCTCACTCCGAAGATACTTCCTGTACAAGTGGACATCTTCCACGCCCCAGCCTTTGACCTCAAGATCAAATCCACCTGCAACAATAACAATACATTTATAAGGTGTCAATTTACAAGTTGTAACATTTTGATACATGTATCAATATCTTAAATTGATATCAACGTCATCCAGTTGATATATTAAATATTACATATGAAGTGGTCTGTGCTTACCAATATTAAGGAAATCTGAGCGATACTGACATGTCATTCCAAAACCAAAATCTCTCCAGAATCCAGCATCTTTTTTGTGAATCTATTGGAATAGAGATTTTCATTTACAAATAAAGGGAAAGGCACATTAGTTGAATTGACATTTTTTATAGGTCATATAAATAATGTTATGAAGTCCCCATCCACTCAAAACTGTGTTTTGTTTATAAGTCACTTAAAGTGGCTATAAGGAACTTTTAGTTTGTGTTAATTCTAGCCTGGACCTAACCTGGACAAAGGCATTGGGTGAGTGTACCTGGACAAAAGGCATTAAGAAAAACTATAGATAAATAGCATGTTTTGCACTGATGGTCTCGTTTGCTGTAAAATGTCATTTATGATCATCAGAGGAAGAATTTGACATTTTAAAAAATATTTAAAAGTTCCTCGTGGCTACTTTAAATTGAATTGAATTGAATTGAAAATGTTTTTATTTCGAACAAGTAAACAATAAAAGACAAAAAAGCAATAATAAACAATAAAATAAATTAAACAAGTGGACAGTTACAATAAAGTAATATTTACACACAATGAAAACCACAAATGAAAATAAACTGTCTTACACTTGCTTTACCTGTTCGAAAAGGGGTGAGAAGAAGAAAACTTATTTAATCTCACCCCTTCTCCCTGATTTATATATCTATAATGACTATTGGCTTCCTTATTAGTGATATAATAATATTTCAAAAATAATAATACATATTAATATATATTAATTTTCAATATGATACAATTTGTTACCAATTGCATATTTATCTAATAATATCGTCGTATTTATCTAATAATATTGTCAAGTAATCTTATAATAATAATAATAATATCTGATTAAACATTCAATATTATATAAATACCGTCAAATATATACAAATATACATACATGTAAACATATACACTATGTTAATCTTCATCCCTGTACCTTGTGAAAATCAATTCTTTGTATTTTATTTTAAACTGGTTAATGTTTGGACATTCCTTGATCTCCCCACTCAAACTGTTCCATAGTCTCACCCCACATATTGAAATGCAAAACGTTTTCCTGGTCGTACGGACGCTGTTCACTTTGAAATTAAATTTTCCCCTTAAATCAGGTGATTTGCTTTTTTGTTCTTAAAACATGTCTGGAGGAGGTCTTAAAAGTACACAGATTAAAATGATCTTTCTACAAATAATACATTTGAGGGAGCTAAATGTGAACTTTCAGCCCTTACCAGTTGGAGTTCGACAGCTGGAGCCAGCTCCAAATTTCCATAGACTATGGCAGGATTGTACAAACTGAACACCACTGGATAGAAGACTTTCTTATCTATAATACAAACAGTTAAGTACAACTTAGTATATTGTGTTACACTTAACCTGAAACCAAACAGTTAATACAGTGAATCATGTAATGGCCTACTTGGAGCAGAGTGGAGACGACAGGTGTTGAGGAACTCCAGAGTGAAGTGGATGTCCACGTCACAGAAGAACATTAAGACGTCGCCTCTCTTCCAGGCGTGGGCTCCGATATCCAGACCCCGCCCTCTGGAAAACTCCTCGTCCACTGGGATCAGGGTGTAATTGGAGAAGCTCTCCTCCCTGGAACAAAACAAAGGCATTAGATTTAAATACCCCTGATTATACGCAACACTAGCACAAGACAATCAAAGAGAGTGGAAGGACAAACCTTGACAATTTTTCCAAAGAAGACTGCACCTCCTCAAGGCCTTCCTTCCCAAAATAAACCACTGTGAGATGTACTCGTCTGTCCTGCTGTATGCACACCTCCCTTAAAAAAGATCAATTGTTGAATTTGTGAAATTAAAACAATAACAGTAAGGTATTACCTTATGTCACAACAATCCTGAAAACCGGACCAACATGTCTACTGAATGCACATTTGAATTAAACGTGCTGAGGCGTGTTGGGCAGGCGCTTTATTCTCACCTGAAATTGTGTAAGAACTGATAGAAGGTTTCTACTCGGCCCGCCAGTGGCACAATGATGTTAATAATCAGTCCTGATGTTTCCACAGATGTGCTCCTGACTTTCATTAGCGGACCAAAAGGCCTGAAGAGCGTGACGTGGCGGAAGCTGCTGGAATCCTCTTTGGCAAAGAAGAGCTCGTACAGTGTCCCCTTGTCCCGCTCCGTCCTGTACAGTCCTGCAAAAGAAATGAACATTAAAAACCAAAAGCTGAGAATTACTGTCAGTTACAGTCAAGGCTGCCCATAAGGGGAGAAAGCTTTGTAGGGCCCAGCCAATAGAGGGGGGCCCATGGTCTATTATTACTTGAGTAAAATATATCCTATTTCCTCTTGAAAACCTAAAAATAGCATGAGTTGTTTTTTCCCCTCGTAGCATTTTCGTGTAAAGTCAAAATGTCAACCAAACTAGCATTCTATCGCTATGTATGTGCGTCTGGTGCCTTGCTAATGCTTCTAATATAAATGTGACTTCAACCTGTACTATACATGCAGACAGTTTTTTTCAGGTAAAGCTTGCATTGTTGATTAAATGCCGTTTTTATGTTAGTCTTTCATGTACAGTGTGTTTGGGGTCCAGACATTTGTGTGGGCTGGCCTGGTTACAGTCATCAGTCTTACCTTCAGAAAAGTGACCCTCCGTGTATGTTTGCCTCTGCATGGGCACGTCTTCCTCCACACCGTCCTCCTCGTCTGGGTTGTTGATGATGTCCAGCGCTGCCTCCATCACCTCCACCAGCTCGTCCCTGCGGTCTTTGCGGACAGGTTTCTCCTCCGGGTGGCGTGTCAGCCCCATCTCCAGCTGGTACACCTTGGAGGAGGTGAAGCTCTCAAAGGGCACCAGGGCGTACTCGCTGGGTAGACGCGCCCCCGTGTTGACCTCCGCCTTGTCTATCTGAGAGTGCAGGTACTCCAGCAGATCCCCCGGCTCCTGGTCTTTAGTCTCGGCCAGGCCCTGCACCCCGGGCGGCTCCTTCTTGTCCTGCAGGAGCTTCAGCTTCTCGTTCATCTCCTGCAGCTCCTGCTTGAGCTGGGCGATCTGCCGCTTGAGGCTGGCGGCGCGGCTGAGGTGGCGCTCCTCCTGCTCCTGCATCAGGGCCTGGTAGTATTCCTTCCCGTAGGCCTCCCCCACTACGCCGGGCAGAGGCAGGCTGGCGTCTGCTGGAGGGGTGCACTCCAGCAGGTAGGCAAACAGCAGCAGCACCAGCAGCAGGAAGAGGCCCAGGAAGAGCCAGCGGACCCGGCCCTGCAGCGGCAACCCCCGCCTGGCCATGGCGCTCACACACAAGCTAGAGCTGGCAGGTCTGCATTACCTTTCCCCCCCCCCTCAGATCACATTACTCAAGTTGCAATATGCACCTGCACGTCTTCTTTAGAGTTCTGCATGGGAGATTATGTCATTGTGCTGTGAAGGTCTTGTTTCTTGGCTCCAACGTTTCAGTGTCTTCATACATTGGACCTGAGTAAATCCATCCGATGATCACCTAGGAATAATCACAGATAAACAATAAGACATAGACAGTTTACTATACAGGGAACAATTTGAGAATAGGCTACTTTACAATAAAAAGTAATGGTTCAGATTTAAAAAATGGGGATCAGCAGATAATCCGACAAGAACACATGATAATACAACACACACTCATGCAGCCATGGTAATGTACCAACCTGCCAGGGACGATTTAATACAGTCAATGAATACAATATTTTTCCTCATCAACATCATCATTTGTGTGTCCAAATTGTACGAGGATTTGACATTTTAAGGATTTTCTTTCAACCTGAATTATCGGGGAATTAGCTACACCTGGAGAGCTAGCACACGGCAGCTAGCTCTCACGGCAACAACAGACGAGAGGTAAAGTGGTGGATGAGCTGTACAGTAAACTACTAAAGAGCGACTTCCGGTACAATTGCTTTCTCTTCAAAATAAAAGCATATATACAATCAACTGTATAAATCATCATTTTATGTACTATCTATGATAAACATGCAACAAGGGGACAAGATACAGGGCCATGTTAAGGGAAAAATAATAATAATAATAAAGCAGTAATTGTATAGTCGTAATATAAAAGTCAAATCTCAATATTATATGAACAAAGTAGTTACATTGGAACAAAGTCATAGTCTTTGTGCGTTACTTGGAGCATCTTCCTTCAGAAATAAGGAAATGCTTAATCTTTTGGCAAATCAGCACCATGTTATGTTATCATACATTTCTGTTGATTTTGCACTGCCCAACACATGTATGCCGCCACTAGACTGTTTCCGAATCGTTTTGTAGGTAACCAGGATTTTGTTTAACCGAATTATTATTCATTTCTGGTCATTTTATGTATTTATTTTTCCCTCTGCGTGGCTTTAACAGTCCATCGTATTATTAAACAACCAAAGTATTCAAGTTTGTTTCTCCTGATTATCTTGCGACTAAAAAGATCTTATAATACAAGGCCAGCCAGTCTGAAGTCTTGTGAACATCTGTGTTCTGAGAGGCTGCTTCAGTTCTGATACCAGGCAGGACATCCAGTATCTCGCCTTGTGGTGCTTTTACACCTCATATCATCTCCCACATGCCAGGCACAATTGTTTCTTGAAGGTCACAGCAGTCAAACCTGCAGCTCCAGCCCTCGGCTCACTAAGCAATGCTGTTTTTCAATCCAGACAGCCATGCTCTTCACCTGGCCTGGCAGGTGTAAATCACTTTAATGAAAACCAGCAGGCTTCCCAGTCCAACAGTCCCCCCCCCCTCCCTTTACCACCACTTCCCTTTTTTGTCCAAAGTACAGAAGTGTTTTCCTTCTGGTTGTCACTTTTTTATTTCCCTTTTTAAAATGAGAGAGAAAATAAACACTGATATCCGGCAGTTTAATCATAACTTGCCAGGCAGGCAGCAAATGTAAATTTTTTAATTAAAACTGACAAGGACGTTTTCAGAAACATAACTTGGCATTAAACTATTTACCAAGGAGCGATTCCGCTGAATACAAATATATACTTTGACAACTGCCTTTTCACTTCATGTCATATTTTGCGAGATGTGTATATGTGTCCGTATGTATGGTCATGCAGACATTCCCTCAGTGTGTCATGAGAAAGAAAAAGCACAGCATGTCAGGTCTCTGACCCATGACCAATGGCCCAGGGTGTACTGATGGTTACTGAGGGGACCCAGCCAAGGGCAAAATATGGCCCCCAAGGCTCAAACGTGAGGCCCCCATTTTACCAATTTAAATAATCTGGGCAGTATCCGAATTAATCATTGCTGGAAGGTTAATGATATGTGACAGGCTAGACTCGTTTCCCCCATATTGCTGATCCAGCAGATTCAGCTCAGTATTGGCCATCCTGGACGTGGTTCGCCGACCTGTGCACAATAACAATGGGACTCGTTGGGCACTACCGATGCGCGCAGACCTATTAACCCAGGCAGGAAGGGGAGACTTTCCACCCTTCCACGCATAAGTGGAAGCTGGTGGCTTGGTTCCTGAACAGGAGCACTGCTCGCTAGGCAAGGGTTTGCCTTTAGCAGTGGAGGAGACACTACAGAGTGCCAAGGCTTTATCTAGTTTTCTGTATACGTTAAGATGGCAGGCGCTGGTCTGCGGCACGTATAATGAGGATCCAATATACTGCAAATAGGGAGTATTCTGTGTTTCCTTTACGGCTTGCTAGACAATGGGTCCCCTTCCTCCTTAAAGGTGTATTTGGCTGGCCACTTATAAAAGGTAAAAAGATAATTTGTAAATTTGTAGGATCGGCTCACTCAACAATACAACTTGGTTTGTGTGTAATAACACTCACAAACAAAGAAAAATTCACACAAGACTACTGCTAGTCTAAACCTTGACATAAGCTCAAGGCTTTGCAAACATTGCCTCAAATTGTCTGCTTTCCAGCTGTCAAGGACTTGGATAAAGATAAAGACAATATGGCCTGAAGCCGTCAGCTCAAGTTTCACAATATCACCATCAAATTGTCTGACGTATAGGCCTCAACACATTCATAAATCTCCAAGGAACTCATAGGCAGTGATATAGATAGATAGATAGATAGATAGATAGATAGATAGATAGATAGATAGATAGATAGATAGATAGATAGATAGATCTATCTCTATATATATATCTGCCTGATATATTTCAACATGGCATTAAAATGATGATTTATTTTTTTAAATAAAAACGTAAGCCTAACTTTTCTAAAGTGCAGCGTTATGAGTTATAATTGAGATTTAGCATTTAAATTGTGTCATTCACATATTCTGTCAGTGTCCCTGTGGAAATTGTGATATCATGCATTTCGCACACACTTACTTTGAAACATCAAAACCGGATATTGACACGGTTGTGCCGCTAGCTTAGCGAAATTCTGAGCTCCGCTACGCTTTAAGGTTATTTTATATCCGTTAGAGAGCCTACTAAGCATTTATAATAGTTTAAAAAACAACTACTCACCTATTCCCGCCTTTGACCATCCCTGTCTTTGTTTTCAGTCGTGGTCTTGGTAGGAAACCACCAGCCGCTCGCAGCTTCTGTTGCAAAATGCCACGGAGCAAAGAGAAAAGAGTGGGTTGTAGTCTGCTTCCGGTGAACAACTAACCAATAGGAGCTTTGTTAACGAGTCTCGTCATCAAACACGCTGAAGATTCTTGTTTATAATAATAACGTGTTTATATTATAATTAAAACGACATTATTCATTATAATCTCCATATTTCAATGCCACGTCTTCATAAATGCATACAACGTAATACCAAACGAAATTATAGCCAATCTATATTCTATTGTAAAAAAAGAGAGAAAGAAAGCTTTATCAAGTTGTATTCTGATTTGTATTTCTCAGTGCCATCAGATAAAACAAACCTTCTTATCAGTGATGATACACTAGCTGACAACTGTAAATTAAATTACCGCTGTTACTAGACACAAATCATTTGTTTAATGTTTAAACATGGGATCTGTTATTATCACCATGGTGCACAGAGTTTCCATGAAGCTCTATTTTAGCCATTAATTTATTTCCTTTATTAAGTCCCATTAAGGCGTCTGGTGACAGCCACTCTGATCCCAGCACACATTATGCGGAAAGGACTGACACACAAGAGACAGCTCACCAATCTGTCACTGAGATATTTTAATCAATACCAAAATAATCTGTCTTTTTCAGGGTTTCTTTTTGCCAGACACTGATGTTATAAATGTGTGCACTGTTGATTTAACCTCTGTTAACTTGATTGAAAGTTAAAATATGCTGTGGGAACATTAAAAATGACAGGGCATGGTGAAAGTCCTGCTGGAAGAGATGAGGGAGGAGGGGGTGACAGGTATCATTTGTGTTGTGTATATTTTAATCTTGAATCGTAGGCTACATCCTAAAAACAATATGTCAACCCAAAAGAGTTACCAGCCTACTTAAGAAATCTTTTCAAATTTAATCTCTAGTTTGTCTCATTTAAACAACAGAAAGACAAATATTTGCTTTCTCCTTCCCTGCTCTCCTTCATCACTTTCTCAATATTAATCATGTGCGTACAATCAAAACAAGGGTGGTGCAGAGTTGAAATTCAGTGTAAATATCTTAAAGCTACAGTGTATGATGAACAAAATGTCTGGAGTCGGACTGAGACTTAAAATTATAGTGTGATGTTATAGCAAGTAATCATTTTATGTGAACCACCACAGATAATTGCATTTTGAATATTGTAAAAGGAACAATCACATTAAGGTCATCTATATACAAATGCTCTTTTTAAAGACATGAGGTGACCAGACATACTGCACATTTTTTATGTTTATTAATAATTGAAACATAATCAAATCATATCAACATAACAATGATAACACTCATTAGTTTACATAATCGTACTTTTTCCACAAAGATTGCCATTACAGTGAATCAAAAAAGTGAACTGTAGGCTGACACGGGACATGGACATGGTCACAATCTACATTAAGTCTCATGTCATTACACTGGACGAGCGCTCACTAGTTGATATTTTCCATGTAAAAAAAAACAGAATAAGAACAAAAGCAAGAGAACTGTTCACTGAACATGTCTGTGTCACTTTTCTTTGGCAAGAACAGTTTTGAAGCATCTTGTGGGAGTAACACAAAATGGACATTTTGGGGAGCACAATCCCCTAAAGTAGAAAATTTACATTTTCAGCATTTTTTGCTTTCGTCCACTCCAATCCCAGCTGTCTACAACAGGTGATGGTAAAGACGTCCCCTTTAATTCCTGGGCTGGAATAAGATCTTCACAGTCGCACACTAATAATTGGAGGCTATTGTAGAAGCGGCACAGGCACTTAAAAGACATTGACACTGGCATACAATCTGGTACAATAGTCATGCAGTGGTACAACTTGGCCAACATGACCCGTGAGGTAATTATAACATACTGAAGAGCTGAATGAAGCATGGTCTATATTGATCCAGGTGCTTTTGCAGCAAAGAAAGACCCCAGTTTTAGATGCTGAATACCCGTGCAACAGAAATAAAAGGGAACCAACTTTAGCATCAGATTGTATATGTACAGTCATATAGAAATATACACATCTACCAATTTGTCATCTTTTCTACAGTGTTGGTTTGTCTTTAGCTATCAAGCTTGTCCACAGCTTTTGCGGGTGAAGGCAAAGCCATCCAGTTTGCATAAACACTATCATTGGCATATCTTGTAAAGACTGGATTAGTGGCATCATGTCTGCTGAGTGGTACCGGGCTCTTCTCAGGCCAGTTGGGGTATGACATGCCTAAAAACGAGAACAAATCATTTTTCTGCACTCAGTGAAAGATAGACAGCGTGCAGACAGTAAGGCTCTCAAGTCAAATTCTGTAGGGCCAGTCTCTGAAACAAGTCCTGATTGACTCCTTCATTTGCATATGCTACATCAATGGAAATATCACACAATTAATTCTTTATAATGGGCTATAATGTTTTAATTTAAAAATTTGACCCATCGCTGCCTTTCTGTAACAGTTCAGAAATACAGATGGACAACAATTAACGTTGTTCTTCACTTCAGTGTCACTGGAGAGTTGAGTTCGAGAGCCTCACTGTTTCTCTGTTAAGCATTGTGAAATCATACATGAAAAGCTACTATACATTAGAAAGTCAAGAAATGTATGACAATCTGGAATTTAAAAAAAACACACAGCGAGTGATTGACTGAGCGAGGACCTGTTTCAAATGTGACACACTGTCTCTTCCAATGCAAACCAATAAATGACAATGACAATGGAAAATGTCATGGAATGAAACGATGAACTATCTACAAAAGAAATGCTGATGAAGCATGAGTATGAGCGCTGCCATATAAATGAGAATGGAGGGTATATACTATATATATTCAGTATTTACAAATGTTGCATTTTGGTGGTCAGCTTTCATGTACATTAGAAGCAGGTCCAAGTAAGACGGAAAAAGTCAAGAAAGACACAAGATCTTTTTTTCACTGAGCCTCTCATTTACGATGAAATGGGAGATGTGTCAGCGTCAATCAGCCAAAGGCATGCCTAGATCACAGTCACACATCACTTGACTACGGAAAGAAAGCCAATCACCACATTGCCAAAAAAAGAGAGCTTGTGTTGTGTGTCCTGTTTCTAAAATCGAGTAAATGCGTGGGAGATTCTACCATAGAGCTTGTTTTCAATCCATGTGGAGGGGAGGGTTCGAGGGAGAGGGGCGTTATTACAGTCCACTAGAGGCGTGTCCTCTTCAGAGAGGGCGTCGTCATACAGCAGGGCATCGGCTGGCGTGGACGCAGCCAGGTCCAGGTAATCCTGACAGGAGCAGATGAAGGTGAGATTAGGCCGATTACTGAGGGAGGAGCCTTAAGGCCAAGAGTGCTCAACATAAACGTCAGTCACACACAGTGCCGTTACGTCTACTGAAATAGATCTTAGGGAAACGCTTACTATCAATTGAGTTGATCCACTGCCCTTTTCTGATAGCAGTAAAGAACTAGCCTGCTGTATCCTGGTTTGCCTGCACTGCCTTGTCCTTAAGGCGAGACACTGCAGATGAATAGGGTAAACATTTTGAACTTATAGATATCATCATGAAACTTTGCCAGTCGATTCCTTACATTAACACAACATGTTCTTGTACAGAAATGTTCAGAAATGTTTGAATACATATTCTAATGTTGTATGTACATTTGCACCACTAAAATCTAGGGGTTGAATAAAGCCAGAGTTAAAATCTTTACTGGTATAAGTGCTTTAAGGTTTGGTAAAATAAACACGTAAATGTAAATTATGGAACTTTTATTAATACTAGTATGAACAAAGATATGTTATAAAAACAATATTGCCTGCAGTGCCTCGCCTTAAATGCTCTATATTTAGCCTCAAGTAAACAGCAGGAGCCTGACTGGTATGCTCTGTGATTACGAGACCACATTTTAGGATTGCTCTTGGAACACTAATTATGGTATCCAAAGCATTTGGGGCATAGTTAAGGATAATACAGTGAAGCAGTGTAAGACAGCATGCATCGGTGTGTATGTGACTCTAAGGGCAAGCCAACAGTACATGTTGTCCAGCACAGATGATATATAGTGCTCATTCTGGGGCCAGCTATAGCCAGTCCAAAAGCAGTGGAAAGCAAAATACTAACTCCTGACTGTCAGAACTCAATGATGCATTACGGAAGTTTTGTCAAAATTGCGCCAGTAATGCACGGAAGGATGCTGATTAATAGCTCCCCCTCACTTCTTTCCTGTGGAGGAATATCAATAACTTATTATAATGTACGATATAGCTTCACCATACCCGACTTTTCACCATCATCTTTTCCAGTTCTTTGCTGATGTCTGAGAATGTCTGCCTCTTCTCTGCTTCCTGTTTCCAGCATCGAAGCATTAGGTTATACCTGCAGAGGGGGGGGAATAGTTTTACAGTGGGTGAAATCAGTATTATTTCATCCATGACTGGTTCATAAATGAGGTGGAAGGGACTTATTGCACCCGGTAGAAATGAGGTGATGCTGTGTGGAGTAAGAGAGTGGAGCGCTCACATTTCCTCGGAGCAGTTCTCTGGTCTTTCCATCCTGTAGCCAGTCTTGAGCAGGTTGAAGAGGCGTTCAGGAGCGATACCTGGGTATGGGTTTCCTCCCAGTGTCACTATCTCCCATAACAGCACACCAAAGGACCAGCTGGAGGAAAAAACACATGCAGGAGCTCATAAGAAGATGTCAATTAAACGAAAGGAATTATCGGGTAATTGCTTGGAGGAGTAGTTCAATATTTTGGGACATAATCGTATTTGCTTTCTTGATGAGAGTTGGAGAAGAAGATGGATTCCAGTCTAGTATCTGTCTGTTGAATATGAATACACGGGCAACAAGCGCTTAGTTTAGCTTAGCATATAGACCAGAAACAAGAGGAAACAGCTAACCCGTCTTTGTCTGAGCATAACAAAAACTGTATACAAGCATCTCTTAAGCTATAATCTAACCATTTAATTTTTTTTAAAGGAAACATTGCGATTTAACAAGAGCAGTAACTTCTCAAAAACTGAACACGTATTGTACACTTCGCCTATTGTGGAGATTCAAGAAACGAGACAAAATGTTTGTTAAGCTTTCGATGTGAAAGCAGATTGTGCTTTCTTTGGACAGGGCAAGGCTAGCTGTTTCCCATTGTTTCCATTCTTTATGCTAAGCTAAGATATCATAAATTGGCAAAGTGAAAGAGTGTATTTCCCAACATGACAAGGTATTCCCTTCAAATGACCATTGTACTCACACGTCGCTTTGTGTTGTGTAAATGTGATCGAACAAGGACTCTATAGCCATCCATTTAACAGGTATACGGCCCTGGAAAACAGAGAGAGACCTTGTTAATTTACATATTTTAAAGAGTGTTGTAAATACACTTTAAAAAAAAAAAAAAATTCTTTACCTTGCTCCTCTTTACATACGAGTCCTCTTCGTACACATCTCTGGAAAGGCCAAAGTCTGAGATCTTCATCTTCCGTCCTTCAGCTACAAGGACATTTCGTGCTGCAAGGTCCCTGTGCACGAGCTGTCAGAACAAAGTGCTCATTTAAAGCGCCTTTTGTGTTGCTTACACAACCGAATGACACATTTCAACTGCTTACAGTGCACACTTGAAATGGCTTCAGCTCTTCCACATCAGCTACATTCATCTTTTACTCCTCAACTGACATGTCACTCTTTAATTTTTTCTTATTCTTCAACTTGGATTTTGACTTTATTTTTCTCTTTGTCTTGATTTACCTGCTTTTAACGCCTAGACTTCCACTGGATCTACCAATAATTTCATCCATTTCATTTAAACTGCTATTCCAGTTTCTTTCAGGTTGTATAACTTGACTGCTGCTATAACTGATTAAGTATTTTTTCAAACGTTAAACTGCTTACTTTTACATCAAGTTCCGTTAGAATATGCAGCCTTTTCTACTATTGTACAATACCTTCATTTCAGCCAGGTATTGCATGCCTCTGGAGATCTGCCAGGCGAAGGAGATGAGGTCGCCCATGGTGAGGGCCCTGTCGTCGGGGTTCTCCAGGTAGCTGGAGTTTCGGTTGGCGTCCCTGCCCATGTAGCTGGGGCCAACTTTCCGACTCTCACGCAGGAAGTTACGGAGCGAGCCGAACTTGGCGTACTCCACGATCAGATGCAATGGACCTATTCAGAGCAAAACAAATGCATGACTTACACTCTACTGGGTAACACACATGCCCTGAGAAATGATGTCCGGAGTGCTGGGGTCCTTACCGTCCTGGCTGCATGCTCCATACATCTTTATGACGTGCGGATGGTTGACTTGCTTCAGTAAGGTGAATTCTGACAGCAGGTCTCGCAGCTCACTGTGCGAGGCGTTTTCTGTTATGGAAGAAAAGAGCCATGATGAAACCATTCATCTCTTCAGACAGTTCACTCCTAATGTGTGTGTCACTATTAATACCCCGACTCATCTGTTCCCTGTCTGGCTTGTCTTACCTTTGAGCATTTTCACAGCCACAGTGGTGTAACCGGCCTTTCCTTTCAGCCTGAAAGCAGTTGCCTTGACAACTTTCCCAAACTCTCCTTCTCCCAACGTCTTGCCCAGTACAAGGTTTTTACGAGGAAACTCCCATTTAGGATCCTCCTGTAGAACACAAAGGTATGAACAGTTTTTGACTCGTTCAAGGTGGAGTCAGCGATTCTGAAGAATGTTTTGTTGTCAAAATCACTTTTTGTCAAAATCACTGAAAATCTCCTCAAGATTTGCCACCTGTTTCTCCTATGTGTGCACTGAAAAAGAAATCCAGTGTAAATACACAGCCTAGGCTCTGTAAACTGGTATGCAAACAAAGTAATATGGAAACCAAGCGGGCCCACTGTAGCTAGCAACATGCCAGTTTACAGAGCCTAAGCTGTGTATTAACGCTGGATTTTTTTTTCAGTTTACACACTTCAACTACAGATAGTGGATTGTGAGGAGATATCCACTGAATTTGGAATTTTTTTTGACAACAAGCATTCTCCAGAATCGCTGACTCCACCTTTAACCCGTTCAACAAACTCTGCAGACTGAACGAAGCAGCTTACGGGTATTTTGAAGTTGTCGGGCTCGATGGAATCCTGCGAGCCCCGGCGTAAGTTGGCGGGGAAGCTGATGGGGTAAGCCTGAGCCGGCCTGCGGAAAGTCATCTCAGCGGAGGCTATCGGGGGCTTGGGAGAGTTCTTGTGGTAGCGGTGGATGAAGTATGAGGACAGGAGGATGGACACGATGAAGGAGAGGAGCAGGGCCGTGGCAATGATGGTCTTGCACATGTCGTCGCAAAACGTCTCTGAAGGAGAAGTACAAAATGTTGCAGGATACAGTCATTTTTCAAGAAAGCAGCGATCGATTTTTTGGTTTCATTACAGAGAAGACATAACGTATAGGACCTCATGGAGACAGTAGTTTCACTTCAGTACCGACCGTTGACAGGCGATTTATGACAACTTGACTCACCCTCCACGTCTTCCTTCTCACAGAAGCATCTCTCAGAGTAGCAGTAGCAGGTTCCATAGCCAGCCTGGATCCCGCTCCTCAAGCCCCGTTCGTGACCTCCGATAATCTCCTCTTCAAGAGGCAAAAAAGTGGACACAGAATGTTCTTATTTATAGATGTGTGATACAGAATGTGTTTGACATCTGTAAATGTTTTGCAGAAAAACCTCAGCGTGATAAAACGAAAAACGAAAACAAAGCATGTGTTGTTCTTACTTGTACAGTCTTGTGGGCATATTGTTGCATCTTTGCTTTCAACTGCATCACAAAAGCTATCCGGACATGTCTGCAGGTCAGGGGAGCAGGTGGAGTAATTCTCAGATATTCCTGGAACGTAAACACAAAGAAGAGAAAAATGAAAAAGGGGGAAAACTAGATTGATTAAAGGTGAAAAATATATCAATAGTTCAACAACAATACATCACTATGTTGAATTGCCTTAGCTATCATATGGTGCCATTCGTTACTTATCCAAAAAATAGAATGGAGCACATTTTTTTTTACATGCGAACAGGATGTCACTATGAATTCATATGCTGGTTCTGGTCCTTTAAGTTGTTCCAGTACCACCATTAGTTGGGAAAACACGTTCTCTTTGATGAGTTTGGTCCCAGTTAAACAACTATACGGTCTTATTATCAATATGGACATGATTCATTGTCAAATGTTAAAATGTTATATGATTAAGAATACAAAAAAAGTTAATATCACTTTATGTTAAGTGTTCATTTAGTAAAACTTACTTTTCTCAGTGCCTTGCCTCCACTGGCATCTCCCTGTTGTGGCTCCCAGGCCTCTGACAGACTCACAGTCTCCTCGCCGTCTGTTTTCCGCACAGGACAGGAACTGCTGGCTCTCCCGACTGGACTTTTTTGCTTAATACGACAGTGCCAAAGACACACACACAACCAGATGTTAGAAACACAAGGAAACTGTTGAAAGGAGTCTGCACATGTGTTCGTCCAGTGGCGAGGAATTAGTTAGGAAATGAAACTCAAACTGTTTTAGAAAAAGCAGCAAATGATCAAATGTATCCAGAGAAAACTAAAAAAAACTGAAGTCCAGATGCAAAGAATTAAACTCACTTTCTTTCTAAAACCTTGTGTGATATGGAGACACGGACGTAGGTTTCATTTCAACATTAGGGGGAGGACATATTAAATGGGGGGGGGGGGGGTTTGGTCTGATGATTCTCCCCCAGAAATGCGTGAGTGTCAAATACTTCATTTCCTGCATTTTGCAGTTTGGTGAATTTGTATGCACCCATTTGTGCCTTTTAATCTATTTAATCTGAGTTCAAGAAAGTCACTGCAATGGTGGGAGGTAGGCATGGGTTAAGATGGTATGGTCGACTTTAGGGGTGACTCACCTTCACCATCTAGTATGATGTGAATCTGCGTGCTTGCCTCCAGCTGTGTGTGCTCCTCCTGGGCTACCACAAGGTACAGCAGGTCCTGGCACTCGGGCCTGCGCAGTGCCTCTGTGTCGTTCACATAGAGAAGTCCCCAATTCTCGTCCGGGGCCTGGGCTATGCTGACGGCCGCATAGCACGACTGCACTTCAGCGGACACGTTCCTATCTGGCACCTCCAGCCGGTATGTGACACTGAAGCCATCGAACTGCTGGCAGTTCTCCAAACAGACTCTGCCAACCTGAGAAGGATTGACAATTGAACATCTGAACGACAGTAGGAAATTAAAGTGGAAGGATGATATAATGCAAGCACCATTATGGATTGCTGTAATAATTATAGGGATACTCATTAATGAATTGAGTTATTGTTTTTTTTTTGTTTTTTTTTACTGAGCCAGCAGATGGCAGTCTCTCAGTGTATTTCAGAGTGAGTCAGCACTAAGTCATATTTTAAGCCATTAAAATGGTTTCTTTAGTGAATGTATTAAACATTGTATATCATTTCAGAATTTATTTATCCCAATAAGTCATAAAATCATTGCAGCATCAAAACTCTGAAGCATGGTGCGCCTTAGCCCAGATGTTGCTGAAATGACTGGTTTAAAATCTTTCACAATGCCATTGCTGATGTGGCTCATCCAGCAGAGATCGTTTGATGATACTGTGTGCACTTCAATGCTTAAAACTTCATTCGTATTATTTATTATATTGTCAGTAAGTAATGTTTTCAAGTGAAGTCATGTTTATGTGTGGTCTTAACAGTTTTGCTTGATCATGTGCTGCTTAACTTGAGTGTATTTTAATGAGAAATGGTATTTTGTATCTATACTGTGTGCATGGCCATGGCAGAGTTAAGCAAAACAAGTGGGTATTTCCATAATGTATGGCACCACATTGCAGCAAATACCTACAATTGAATTGTTATAAGAATGACATATTCTCTCTAACTATGCTTCCACCACAGTTCAACAATAAGAACACAGTCATCTGTTACTTTGGTCGATTTCTCAATGATTTTCTGTGAGTGCTGAAGCCTTATAACAGCTTTGCCTGAACTTTAGGATAAATGTAATATGCACAGAAGAAGGACCGTGGATTTTGCACCCACTCACTTACCCAGGACAACAAATTCACCCCCCCCCCTCCCCTTTATTTTTCTACAGACAGGGACACACCCTCAAAACAAGCTGGTATGAGCTAATCTTGGGAGTAAATGGGTTGTTTGTGATGGGGTAAAGTGTGTAGATAAAAAAAAATACAAAGAAATTGTGTTAGGCTGGAGAATTTGTAGAAGGTTTGTTGTTGTTTATCTTTCAAAATACACATGGACATGTGAATAATGTTATCGAAAAAAACATCTAAACTTTTTATTAACGACAAAAGCGGACTTAATAGAGTTGGAGATTTTTACGGTTGGTAGTCATGAGTACCTGTGCATAAACAGAAGCTCTGCGTGCCAACGTGAACATATGTGTGACGTTGGCGAAGCGAATGTGGACCGGCAAGATGGTGACGTTGAAGTGCAGCAACACTGTTCCCTCTAGACCGGGGTAGGTTGTGTCATTGACCAGGTAGTCCATCTGTACGGTGCGATTCTCGGTCACAACCAGGTTCCTCTTCAGGACAAGCTCTACAACCAAGGGGGGGACGACGACGACGACATGAAAATTTAGCTTAGAAATAACAAGGTTCACAAAAAAACGTATGAATTTAAGTCTGTCTTGTGGTACTTACGGTAGTCGTGGACGGTCTCTCGAATGCCATGAGCAGCTTTCTTTTCACTGAAGGTGCCTTTTATGTCGAATGTCTCCTTTATCCATGGGTCACTGCTGAGCAAGGTTCCCACATACTTATTGTGACTTTTGTCAATGGGATAGATGGGGGTCAAATCCCTGTCAAAGATGAACAAAGTGCCAAAAGATCCACCCTAGAGAAGAAACAAATGTATGGAGCAAATAAGCAACATTGTGTCTATAAAACATTCAGGCCTATCAGATCAGTGTTACAGTAGTGTGTTCCTCACCTTTGTCCGATTGAAGCTGATGATAATATCAGCCGTGTCTGTTCCATTCACAAACGGTGCGTTATCGTCCTCATCGTTGACAAACACATCCAGTGAGGTTTCCACCTTGGTGATGAGTGTTTCTGTCCGGACTGTGCACACCAGCAGCAGTCTGTAGCTTTCACTCTCCTCACGGTCCAACGGAGCGGTCACCACCAGCTCTGTGGTGCTCTCATTTACAGCAAATGGTGCTGGGGTGTCTGTAGACAAGAGGATTTATTATGAATCAGGTGTCCATGACTAATAACTTTTGCTAAATATCTGTCACTGTGGCTACAAGCGGCGGTGCTGGAATAATATCAGTTAAAGGTGGAGTAAGCGATTTTCAAAAATGCTTGTTGCCAAAATCACTTTTGTCAAAATGAGTAAAATATCTCCTACCGATCCACTATCTGTCTGTTCTGTGTGTGTACTGAAGATAAAATGTAGAGTTAATTCACATCCTAAGCTCTGTAAACGGGTATTTAAACAAAGGGTGTGTAAACAAAAGTGCCCACTGTAGCAATAGCTTCATGTCTGTTTATATGTATTAATACTGAATTATTTTCACCGATTTTGACAAAAACTGCTTTTGCTGACACCAACTTTAACTAAAATGCTAAACTAAAGTAACAGTAGCAAAAATAGTAAAGTGTCATACATTCTATAAAGTGCCTCAAGATAGTGGGTTTTACAACAATATTTACCCAGAGTAAATATTAGCCCACGATGGTCATACTAGAGCAACAAAGGCTAGTGGCATAAGCCCTGCATATATTTAATTCAGCAGTGTTGCATTTTATTGTTTATGAATTGAACTTGTTATAATTATGTAAGAGGAAGAACTTGTTATTTCTTCCTAAAACTGTTTTCAAGTCTGTCTTTATTAATACTGTATGTCTAACCTGATTCCACATTGTAAGAGATGGTGTAGTTGGGGCAGAGGTTGAGTCTGGTGAGACGCCGGAGTTGCCGCAGGGCACCGGGGAACCTGTTCTCCATTATGTGTGGGTTGGATGTGTCTCTGTGTGGGAAGCATAGTTCCTTCATATCCGTCTGAGCACACTGGGGCATGGTGGTGTTGACGAAGTCCAGGCTGATCCGGGGGGAGTTTCGGATGATGCAGGGGGACTGTTTGGAGCTAGGCAGCACCATGGCATGCAGGTATAGCTTCTTCACAGACCACGACTTTTGAACTGTTGAGACAGCCAAAACAAAAACAAAAGGCATTTTAATCTCAGACAGTGCTCTTTTTGATGACTGTGCTGTTTTTTTCGTTTGGCCTGCATGCAATTACATTATCATCCAGAAGGCAGAACCCTTATTAGTATGCAAGGAGCATGAACGTCAAGAGACTCATTTACTCTCTTGTGTCGAGGATACCTGGCACTGAAACGGGACTTTACATTACCATTACAGTAAAACGCTCGTATCCAACTCACGTAGCAAGGCGAAGTCGCTCTCCTCCAGGGTTTTGTTTAGGGACAGGATGCCGGTCCTGATGTCCAGGCTGAACCAGGAGCTGTAGGCTGGCCGTCTGATAACGTTCCAGCACAGGTAGAAGTGAGGCCGCTCAGAGGCGCTGTCCAGCATGGCGTGGACCTGGAGGACCGGGGTGCCTGCTGGCTGGCCCACGTACACCGTCTCCATGTACTCATTCTGAGGGAAGTACAGCCCTGTCGCTCCTGCAGAAAAAACAGGCAGCTAAGTAAGTCACAGGGGGATTTAGTCAAATTCACTTTTAAAAGTCACATATGATGCTCATTTCCAGGTTAAAACTGTAATTTGGATTTCTAATTTAAACAGTTTTCATGTTGTAGCGTCCAAAAAACCCTTTATATTTCTCATAGTGCCATTGCTGAATCTCCTCTTTTCAGCCTATGTCTGAAACGCTCCATTTTAGCTAAATCATTGGCTAAGACGCCACGTGGGGGCAAAGGCACTGCCTGCCAGCTCAATACGGCAGACTGCCGTTTAGATAGGGGAGAACGGGGTAATTTGTCACACGGGTAGGTTGTCACAATCGTTATATCTCGGAACCAGAAGGCGCTGTCTGTAAAATTTTGGTATGTAAATATCCACAACTGGGATCAGAGGTCACCTACATAGTCTTCCTTGGAGTTAGACTGCTGCATTTGAGGTGAGAGGACTGTTAATATTTAGCTCCTCAGTATTTTTCTTCTAGGCTTTTACACAATGGGTTTATAACAAAACACTTGTTACCCAAAAAAAGTGTGAAGGGTAAACTATAGTTTGGATTGTGGTTAGCAAGCTAATTAGTTGTCAGATGGTTGTTGGCCTTGATGCTAGCAATAAATTCCAGTTGGGGTTGGTCGTCACATTATTTGGGGGGTTGGTTGTCACATGTTATCCAAATGGTGCAGCCAGGAAAGGAACCCAATAACAAAAGAAAATGTCAAGCTGTATCCTCACTGACACCCCAGAGAAGGAGATAATTGAGCAGGAAAGGCAGCGAGCATGCAAAAGAGAAAAAGGGCAACAAAATCAAAACGACCCAGTGCATCCCAAACTAGACCAGTTGCCAAGGCTACTGCACCCCAGTGCACTCTGGGGTGCAGTAGAGAAACAGAAGAGAAAGAGACAGTAGGAGGAGGAATCTTCATCAGATGAAGAGGATAGTTTGTGTTTGGTTTGTATGGAAACGTTCTCCAGCACCCGTTCAGGGGAGGTAAGGGAGAAGTGTTGTATGTGCAACCAGTGGGCACACAATCTCTGCTTAGTTAAGAGTGAGCAAACTCTACATTTGCCATCACTGTAACTCAGATAGTGAATGTGTGTATCCTAGTTGAGTAGGCTATTATTGTTAGACCTATTTGTTTTGTTCTTTATGTTGTTACATACAGTAGGTTGGTCTTAATATGGATTTCCTTTTTGTTAATTCCTTGCTCATTTTGTGTTAAGATGCATAAAGTTATAGGCCTATTTTTCAACTTGACAATGAAATTAAACTTTCAAATGTAGTTCTGCTTTCTTGCCTTCTTTTTAAGATTTTTCCCATAAAGATAAAATTGTGACAAACAACCCTATAGTGTGAGACAACCGACCCCTTGATGGGGTTGGTTGTCACAATGTGTTAAGAGTGTCTTTGATGGTAAATTTCTTCTTTATTACAATACGTTAGAAAAAGTGAGGGGTTCACATTTCAAGCCAACACCTTAAGCTTAAATTTAATGTAGGAATGACTATTGAAAGATGTTTAGGTGATGAGCAATTCTCACTAGAGTAAAAAGTGTGCCTACTTACCCCGGTCTCCCCTACAACCCTGTGAAGACTGAGAAATACCGGCTGACATTACTGATGAGTCCCTGTCTTATTACAGAGCAGGAAAACAGCAGTTATCAGAGATCTCTATCTTGATATTTAACAGTGGGAACAATTTCCACTGACAATGCCGTCCGGCCACTGAATGTAATTAACACATACATGGAACAGGACAGGTTCCGGATTTTTTCCCCCCATTGTCTGATACATCTCATCTCTCCTGCTAGCGGAAATTGAAAGGAGGGCTCAAATGACACTTATTCAGGCCTTTAATGAATTTCTCATATGGTCAATAACATGTGGTTTCCGATTCTCCTTGTGTTCACCTTGAGAAGTTTAATTACAAGGGATGAGAACATGATATGCTACAGAAATGAATCATTAGCTGCCAGAGGGCTGTGTGTGTGTGTGTGTGTGTGTGTGTGTGTGTGTGTGTGTGTGTGTGTGTGTGTGTGTGTGTGTGTGTGTGTGTTGGGTCAATCCATAAAGAGCTATAGCGGGGCTGTGTGTTTTACAGGAAAATGGAGATGTGAGTGTTCCTCCTGTAATTATATCCCCGTTGTGTTCCTCTTTGACGACGGCAGGCGACCATTTAGGGAACGCACTAATGTCATTAGCAGACAGCAAAACTAGATTTTCTATTTCTGGTGGTGCAGTTGAGGGCCTCGGCTCTGGTTTCAGACATTGATTTAATTTCGCGGGGGTTGGATGACAGGAGGACGGCCTGATGGATAAAATGTGGCCTCCTTCCTGACGGATGGAGATACACTCAGGGAGGCTGCGGCCCTTTTATTAAAAGTGTTCCAATGACAAAAACAAACAGCGGGCCACTTTGTTTGTTAATCCTGTTGGGATGTCGGGAGTCAGTTTCATGACTTAGATTTATGGAGGATTTTCCATTTCCTCTATCTATCACAAACAAAAAAATGGATTCTAGATGTGTTATATCTTTTTATCTTCCAGTCTATTGGAGCATTGTTGGATATCTATTGGATTCCACTCAAAATGGGTTTCCTAACTGGCCGCTAACACAAACATAGTTCACAACTGCTTGCCACACATTTAGTTTATTATTAAAGTGTTTCAAAAATTGCAATAATGGCAGGCAGCAACGTCATAAAATGAAACAATAAACAAAAACTTAAAGGCATAAGAATGATTGACAAATGAAGAGGGATGTAAAAAATTATAATTTACTTCAAAAGCAGGCACTGGAATATTTCTGAGAATAGACACTTGAAGAAAACAAGGAAAGAGACATGATTAACGCAAGATAACTACCCGTTTAAACAAGTTGTTTCTTGTCTCTCTTTTTGTGTGAGAAAAAACAGTAAGTGCAATGGTAGAAATTCATGTAATTTATGTAAGTGTAATTTTTATACTTAATACGGCCATTAGAGGGAGCTATTATCTTACTGACAGGCGCAAAAAGAGCCGCAATTGAAGCTTAATCATCGTCATACCACATTATTAGACTAGTGCCTGTACTCATTTGTTAAGAAGCTAAAGATCCTTGATTCATTTGTATCTGTAATGAGCTGGAAAAATACTCTGACTTTTCACAGGCCTTAATTAGATGAATAAACAAATATTAATTTAATCTACAGATATCTTACACATGACAGTGTCATGAATCAAACAGAGCAGATGACAGCAGCTCAACAAAATACAACGTGCTAACCAGTGGGAGCATTTACGAATGCTGGCCTTGGCTCCAAGCCACGATGGCTGGACCACCTGCAACACAATTTGTTTATAACATTCAAAATTCAATTTCTTTCTAGGACTGAAGCCAACAGAAAGCAAGCAGTTTATATCAAAACTAATTAATTGAATGGATCAAGCAGGCCTCTCTTAGCAAATGGCATTTTTGGTCTGTGAAGCCATGATGATGATTTTTCCAAAAGCATGACTCATTACCTTCCCTAAATGATGCACAAAAATGATGAAAACACTGATAGTAATGACATTTCACCTCTTATGGCCATGCCTGCTGATGATTTTCAAAATAAAAGATGTGGTGCAGGTCTCTGTCTTGGTAGGACTGGAAAATGGTTCCCCTCAGATAATGATATAAATATGGACAATAATCTGTTTTTGAAGCGGACTTGACCTCCCACAACTCAAAGTGTGTAAACATTACCATCATAAGCAGAGCTTTTTACAGCCCTCACACGCCCATAAAACTGATGCTGAGCTGCCACACATGCCACCATTTCTTCAAAAGCTGGAGTAAATAAATTTGCAAACATAGCCAGTGTTTGAACAGGAGGACTCGTGTAGCAATCCGTGTTTACTAAAGATATCACGTACTGCTGAGTGGATAGCCAAATTGAACCCATACGTCACTTATTTGACGAGAAAAACAATGGAAAAAACACGTATGCTCTTCCTGGCAGCCTTTTGTTGATGCCTTGAGTCTAGTATGGCCTGTGTGTCCGTTTCGTCTCATATTTTAACCGGGGAAGGACACACAGGACACGAGCTCATCACAGAATCTGAAACCATGTGCTCAGTCAGCCACAGATCACAGCCAGTGTCTAGGACTGCTCGGGAGGAGCGGATAGGATGGGACGCCCTTCTCCGTCGTCCCAGACAAAGACAGGAACTCAATTAGCTCAATGCGTGCTTGGGCTGATAGATTTACCAGCTATGAGCTCATGCGCTACACTGACCCACAGGCTTACTAATCCACCTCTGTGTGTGGATCTGCCGCTCAGTCTCAACGTGACTAAATCTGGATTCCCCCCCACCAACCCAGACATCCTTACTGAGAGCATCCTTGTCGACAGCATGGCAGATCAAGAAAACTCTGTGATTTATTCCCTCACTAGAATTGTCCGTAGACTGGAGCTTCTGCAGTGAGAGAGCTCAGCCCCGGTGCCCTCTTCTCTCCCAAGGTCAACGTGCGCTGCATCTGTCCCTGGTAACGACCCATTGGAAAAGGCTGTGTGTCTGGCAGCAGAACAATCAATAACCGTACTAATCAACAGTGATGCTGATTGTTTTTCACTGATGAGACCGACGGGGAGAATAGGGCCGATGGCTACATGTGTGCAATCATCTCCGTCGCACGTAATATGGACTCAAATGTTTTTTTCCTGTGTTACGTGTGCCACATACATATTACACATTAATTTCACAGCCAAATCCACAGTTTAGTCCATCAATATCCACATTTCCCCATTAATCCATCGTCTCTATTACAAAGTAGCTGTAGCCAGTGGCGTTAAGGAGCATTTCGCCCGGTTATATCATGGTAGTATAAGTACATTAATATCGTAATCCCCCCTGAACCCTATCACACTCCAAAGATGGAACAGTTATGGGAATGGTTCTCTTCGAGGATTCAATTAACTAAAAGCTGCACGTTGAGCTATAATTCCACTTTTGAAAGCCATTATTGATAATAATGTTTTAAAATCTCTCCCTCTCGGCTTCCTGTGTCGGTATACGTAAGATTGCTTCGTCAAATCATACTGTATTGAGTAATATAGTCCCAAACGTGATGCTTTAAATCTCAAAACAATTGGGAATTTGTTTGGGAAATTGGGAATTGAAAGAAAGTCATTTCCTGTCATGAAGGCACAGTCATCTGACTTTTCATCAGAGTAATACGATATCTGATCTCAGTTTTTAGGAGCTAGTCGGGCTGCAGGTAAATGACTCACTTGATGCATACCGTAACATAATAATCAATTACCCCCATAGTGTAATCCAATTAGCACACAGAGAATACAAGAGCTGAGATCCAATGAACCATGTTCATCAGTCATCAAGGAATCTAATAGAACATCTCCTTAGGGATCAGCTGTGAGTACAAATCCAGTTGGAGTATTCCTATGGGAAGGACAGTAGCATCAAAAATGGACCACGTGGTTCCTCATCGAGCTCCAGACTGGGTTTTTAATGCTGCGGTCATTAGACTGCTTTGAGAAAACATCTCCATCCTTATCAGTCTGGTGGTAAAAAGCCATTAGCCTCACTAACAATGCCTACACAGAAGCAGGCAAAAACATTAGACCTGCCTGTGGCCAAACTGCAAAGTTATAGTTGTATTTGCTTCGTTCACGGGTTTCATTAAATATTCATCACTACATGACGGATTTAGAGAATTAACTGCTTTCTGAACAATATTTACTTTTCAAATCTTCGCTCCCACTGACATCATCCAAACACAGTATTCTGCACTAACCATTGCCAAGAGAAACAGGCCTCTCACAAGGCTGCAGTCATGCCAGTGGCACTGTGAGGCTGCACTTAAGCCCAGCAGTGCTTTGTGTGCATCACTTTGTGGTAATGTCGGCGGCATTATGCTAACAAGCTCAAAATGATAATGCTAACACCATGATGTTTGACAGGTTTATTGTTTACCATGTCCACAATAATAGCTTGGCGTGGTAGCATGCTAACATTTGCTAATGAGAACTAAACGCAAAGTAGCCTACACCTGGGGCTCATGGAATCATAGTCAGTTTGTATCCATCACAAAACCAAAGTGTTGGACAAGTCAAATGATGGTGCTAGATATAAAGTCAAGGGATCATAAAAGGAAAAATGATGGTTCATCCAATATTAATTGAGATATTTTTGGTCCTGACCAAAGTGACAACCGATAGACAGACAAACAGAGAAACCCAAGGGCCCACTGCTAGTATTGTATGTGAACATAAGTCCATCTTTACCATTTAAAAAAATGAGCTATCAGCCAGTAACCTTAAAAGAGCACTGTTGAGGTTACTGGTATAGGCCAGCTATTAGCTTCAGACTGATGAATATGATGGATTAGATTATGGAAACATAGGGAGGGACGTTGCTTTATGGCAAAGAATGGAGGGCACGGATCTTTGAGTACAAATGGAAGTGCAGCGTTTAACGTTTCTGCCACTGGCAGCCTCTGGTATAGGAAAAACTATTTCCAACATGTTTGCCCACTTCAGTCTTGAAGAAGGATCAAACTAATGGAAACAGTGATGTAAGGTTGGGGATTGGCGCATTTCCTTCCTGAAGAGATGCAGCAGGGTTCAAATGGGGTTTAAATTTTGAGTCTAATGTGTAATTTTTCATGTAGGCTAATTATAATGAATTTGCAAACTAGTATAATGTCTAAAGCTGATACGCTTTAACACCTTGGAAACTGCAAAATACAACATTTCCCCCACATCCAGTTCTGTCACTGGAGGACCACGTGGAGTCAAACGAGCTTGTTCTTGGTTTGGTTTATTGTTGTAAATGATGGGTCAAACACAGCGCGCGCGGCTGGGCGACCGGAAAATAACTTGTCAAGACCCATGTGAAACGAAAGGGCTAAATGCCCCGAGGGCGACATTTCAATCAATGTCTCCTTGTCCTTTCACCACAGCAAATTAGATTCAATCCTGTGCATGAGAGGGAAGTGTGACCCTGAACTGACTAGAGGATCAGGCAGAGAGCTTTGACAGGTAGGAGCACCATCTATGCAATGCCAGTAGCAGCAGAAGCAACAGTCTGGAGCCTGGGACAAAAAGTATCAGCAATGGAAGCAATAATAAAGTGGTTGTGTCCCTACATCAGAAATTATATTTAAAAAATGTTGGTTCAATTTGGTCAGAAACCTAATGGGATGATGCATCTTTGCCAACGTTTTGGTCGTTAAAAAATTGCACAAGCTGGCAAAAGCAGGGGCTATAATTGAAAGTCAAAATGTCAGACCTGGAGAAGACGGAATTGCTGCCTCACTGCTCTAATGCTAATGAAACCTGGAAGACGCAGCAACTTTTTTATTGTGTCCAAAAAGGCATCAGCAGCATTTGTGTTATATAATAACTTTACATTTTCTTCCCATTTGTGGCTTTTTGTCCTTTCAGAGACTGGGGGAGGGAGGGGGGGGTGTGACTGGAGGAGGAAAACTAAGGACAGATGGTTGTAGTTTTAGATCACGTCATGCTGAGACATGTGTTGTAAGGCACATTTTAAAAAACAAATCAATAAACACATCCCCTGTGCCTTTGCCACGCACAAGTAATCAAATTGTTCCTTTTCCTCATATAACAGCTTTGACCCAAAGCCACGGAGAATGAGAGTTTTTCTTCCTAAAACACAAAGAGAAGTGTCACTGTTTACACAATTTCATTTATAAGATCAACTCTGCAGCAAACGACTTGTTTTTATGATGTTTTTCCCCCCAATTATACTAAAAGAGAGGCAGTGACAGCAAGAGTGGAAAATTGACAGGATTTACAGCGCGTCCATATAGGCAGCAGCACAAGACCGAAGCTTTACTATATCACATAATGTAATAAGGGGCTAAATCAAATAGCAGAATGCACGAGATTTATTGGTCTGGTCCTTCTCAAAAAGCAAAAGATGCTGAAAAAGTAAACGATCGTTCAAATGCAATGGAAAGCAGACGCAGCTGAAGAGGCTGCAAACATGGCTTCCCCTGGGATGGCGGGGTCATTGCTGGACATTAGCTCTAGGTTAAGGTTTCTAAGGTCAGAAGGCAAAGAGGGGTCAAAGCTACAGTAGCAGGGTCACGGTGGAAGATAAACCGGTCGATGCTTTTATGTGAAAACATCTGTGGCTCCTCTTGATGGATTACACAGAAGTGTCTGTTAAGAGGATTTGGTTAATTTAGATAAAGGCTTTCACCAGGTTTAGTCACAAAAGGTACTTCTAGAGTTTCAACCCTGCACGTTTTGTTCACAACCACAGAGCTGCCAGTTTATGAGATATCATTAGCCATACCTTTAAGTAAATAAATGATAACAAACAAAAGTCATTTCAAAATGCCGTCTAGAATAAGATGCTAAACAAAGTATGTGTTCTTCTCCTTCACATCAAAAACTGAAGGGATGAACTCAGTGCCTTAGATCATCTCAAACAGGATCGCCCAAAAACATTTTTACATCCAAACAGCCACACTATCTAACTACACAAAGAGGAGCTGAAGCCTCGAATTCACTCTAACTCATGTCTTGAACTGCTTTACTTTTTCTACTTAACTCTACTCAGAAGTGCAGCTACATTTAGAAATGCTGATTACTCTTATAGTGAGCACTGATTGCCAATTTCCTTTGTCTGATTACCTCAGCAAGAAACACTAAACGAACCAGTAACCTGTAACCTGGAGCAGTGATGCTGTGAATGACCAAACACTAACTATGAAATCGTTTTGCTACCATTTAAAACCATTTAGACAAAGAATGCAGCCTTTCCTTAGATTCTGACAAACATTAAATGACTTGTATGATGATGAAAACTCACACAGATACAAAAAGTGCATCATGACACTATAACATCGGAAAATCCGTCTGACTCACTTTTGCTGATTTAATTACTTTAAAAAATAAAAATAAAATGGTTTTCAGCTCAAGATGTCAACAGAACATCCTCCAAAAAGTGAGACAAAAGCCTCAGCTTGAACTTGCACAGCAAAATCAATCTGATGTGTCATGTTGAGGGCAGTTAGCGTCCGAGCTGCAATCTGAGCGCTGGCTGTGTGCACTTGTATAACAGGCGATATTTTCCTAAAGAAAACAAACAGCCAGTGTTTGCCCAGAGATAGGAGCAGCTGCTACACACCTGCCCACGGCTCGCCTCTCCTCCCTTCCTGATCAAGTGTAGGTCTTTTGTTGCAACCAACAGGCAGGTGAGGGGGCTCTGTGTTTACGTACGGGTGTACATTTCAGCACCCGCTTGATTACCATCACGACCTTGACATTCGTGTTCATCTATAAATATCAGGAGAAATGCCTGCTTGTGGGGCAGTATGTGTGGAACAAAGCAGAAGTGAGATGTTAATGCATGTAACGGCAACACATCCACTGTGGGGAGTGATGTGGAGCTCTCAGGCCTTGTGCACTGCTGAGATCTACACTGTATAGTCTGTCACAATGAACAATAACTGGAGAGCATTACATACAACTGTGTCACCTTTAACATTTTCATTAATCAATTTAACAACACTGCAGGAAAAACTGCTCCCTTGTGGCAATGACGTAATTCTGTAGTTCCCTGCTACTTTTGCAGGCATAAAATAGCACTGACCCTTTGATACGAGAATTAACACCTTTTTCACATCTCAATTCCTCTCAAAGGCTGTGATGATGATCTCACTTTTACATTAGACATCCCTGGATGAAAGCACTGACGGTGACCTCTGCTAAGACCCCGTTGTAAGTCCCAAAAACAAATTCAGGAATTCCACACACACAACGGCCCTATATTTGTCCGAGCATCACATCTGACATGCTTGCTGCACGCAGAGATTTGCACTCTCCCGAGCAATGAGAGACACTTTAAATATAGCCTGCATGTGAGGACAGTGTTGGTACAGTTGGGCTGTGGGATTGTGAATGGGATTATAATATTATGATATATGGCTGATATTTGCCTCTAGGTTTCAATGTGCCATACCACGCATAACAACCGGCGGCACACAATGCAAGTATCACTTTCTGCAGCATGGAACAGTGCCGGCATTGTGTTCATGCCATTTCAGACATAGTCCTTGCAAAAGCCTTAAAACTCACTCAAACAAACAAAATGTTGCAATTTAGCAGAGCAATTTGAGCTTTTATACATGAGCGGCCAATTCCATGTGTATGTGTCATTTCTCATCTAGACTTCAGGTCTAGTGGCTTTGTTTTGGAGCAATCTTTCCTCTCTCTTCCTTTTTCTCTTCATCTTTTTTTTTTTTTTACAATGATGGTCAGGGAATCATGAATAATTTTGAATTTTAAGTGCTTCCCAAACCAAACAATGGTTAGTTCTTGGTGGGGGGAGCAAGAGATGAGGATGATGCTTTAAACAAAAACCGATGCGGGTTCACAGATAATGTCTCAAACAGAGCAGAGGAGAAGAACTTTAAAGAAAACACACAATTGAAATTAGTGCTGTTGTGCATAAGACTATTTTGAATTTCTTAATTTCTTATTTTTTTTTATTTTTGCATAGCCTAGCCAACATATCCTTATCCTTTTAGAATAGGTCAGAGACATAGTGCAACATATGTTCATCAGAATCAATTTGAGTCCCCTCCTGCAACAGTAAAGCTAGTGATGAACCTTACCTTCCGACAGCAGCATCATCATCATCATCACCACCACCACAACGATGTTTCCCCGAGAGAAACCACAACTTGACCCCATATTCGCGAACCATAAGTGAAAGTTTCTGGATGAAAATGTGGTTCAAAAAATAAAAAAATAAAAGTTCCTTCGAATGACGATTTCAAAAAAAAGAGAGAAAAAAAGTCAAACCGATCAAATGAACGAAGGCGATGTATAAAGCCCGTGTGCGTGTCCTGTGCGCGCGCGATGGATGAAGTCCTCAGCGTCCCATAGACGGGGTGCAGTGTGCGGCTCTGGTGAACGCTGCTGGGCTGACTGGCTGACCGGGGGGAGGAGGTTCACTGCTTCACTGCTCACTGCCCCGCTGCTTCCGCGGCAGCAGCAGGCAGCACAGCATCTACAGGAAATTTAAGAGCATAATTTACCAGCAGGTCAGTCATCTCATTAACACTCTGCGGGGGGGAAATTATTAGCAATTATCATTAGGCTATACATGTAATGGTGAACTTTAAAGCTACAGGCACTGTTTTTTTTAAGGGTGCCAGGTGTGCTCATTTTAATCACTACTTTTATATTATGCATCATTTTATTTTGAAATAATCATTATTTCACATCCAGTAGCATTTATCATATTAGTTTAACAACCTTTCAGAACAAGGTTCCAGGAAGTGGCCCAGCATCAAACAAACACCTGCCAGTGAAGAGGTAGCAGGGTTTGAAATTTGGATAAATTATGAACTATTTCAATTCTGAGCTACAGCCCTAGACATCATAGCCAATGTATTAATGACACTGCACTACCAACTAGCAGAGTTCTACTGTACATGAGTCTATCTGCTCATGAGTTACACTTTGAGTGCCAGAACCTAAATCAGCTCACTACTGTAAGAGCAGCCATGTGAAGCTGGTCAAACTCTATGGAACCTTTCCGCTCTGAAGGCTTGCGTTCCAGTGAGGGATCTCTGTGTGACTGGATAGTGTGGAGTGATGCATTGCTGCAGCCTCGGGGCAGGACACCAGTCACTCACACAGCAATCTCTCTCCAATCAATGTCTCCGCATGGAGCCAAAACACAGGGGCTCAGTGGGCTGCAGAGGGGGCAGCGGGGCTTCTCACAGGGCTCCAGGAACTCTCATTAAGAGGAGGAAAACATTAACACTGCTATTAGATTTGTACCTACTGTCACTGGTTTACTCCGTCTGACTCATTTGTATCAAATGGATTAAAACAAAATAGTTTGCTACAGTTCATGACTGAAGCATGCTAGAGGGAACCATAGAATGATTACCAAGAGGAAGAAGTCCAAAAGGAGAAATGAACAAGAACTGAAAGAAATAACTACATTTTGAATTCATTTGTCAGTTTGTTTATTGGTAAAATTCTTGAACAATGGTGGAATAACTATTCAGACATTTTACCAACAGGAAGTAAAAGTACAAATTCAACAGTAGGCTATAGATAATCTGGTACAAGTCAAAGTCATACATTCCATTTTTACTAGGATAAAAGTACAAAATGATAACTGCTAAGCAAAGGTTTTAAATACATGTATTGGAGTAAAAAGTACAATGCTTTTCTCTGAAGTGGAGTTGTTTTAAAGTATTATTTAGCAGAAAATTGAAACAATCAACGTACACATACCTCAAAACAGTACTTAAATACCATACTTTATACATGTTCTTAGTAACTTTCTACCGGTTATCTTGCTTAATACATGCTTATTTGGGACATGCTCTTATGTTAAAAATACTCTTTGAAAGCCTAAATATTAGCCATTATATGCAATTTCTTTGGTCGTCTCAGATGCCCAACACTCATTTAACTTTCATCTGTATATTTACAAATGATATTGCTTAAAATTATCCAAGAAAAAGACCCGAAAATGGTCACGTTCTTAAAGATTTCCTGTTGTCTGCACATGTGAAATTGATGTTAATACGTTATCAGATACTGTACTCAAATGTTCACTTAGACTTTATAGGAGGGTAAATGCTGCATCGAGGGAGCGCGTGTGGATCATTATGCAATATAAGAGGCCAAGCGGTCGGCATGAGAACATTGTATCTGGGATATAGTTTCCATATGACAGACCATAAGTATCCTGAGACATTGGCACAACGAGGATCAATAAAGGCAAGGGAATGTGGTGGTATGGTCCTGATATATGTGGAGCCATAGTGCTATATCTGCTGGGCTCCTTCTGTGCAATAAGAAGTTTAAAGCACTCTGAAATATAAGCACAATATGCATCACCTCCACAGTGTGGACATTCTGAAATTTGACCCTTTTAACCTTTTCTCAACAGCTACTTTTGATGTTTAAGTTTTTCTTGGAGCTCACCATGCTGCTGCAGTTACTGTAATCACTCAGAATGAGTCAGCTAAATGCTTAAATACAATGCTTTATCGTTGCATGCAAATAGACAAAAGATATCTTTAGACCTCCGTGATGAGTCTGTATCGATTCCATTTTCATCTCATAAAGATGCAGCAATGCGTTTCCATTGCTGGCACAGTTGTTTTGGAAAGCAATTATGGACTTGAGAGTCCTGTTCAAGAAAGCAGGATGTACCCACGGGGATTCAGACAACAACTTCTGTTCATAAAGACAATTACCGAAACCACTGCGCCATATCACGCAATGCTGTTATGGCTTCTGAGGAGTGTGTAATATGATTTCCCTCTGAAAGAAGAGCACCATGCTGTTTCATTTCATTAAGTAGATGGTCATTTTATGATCTACACACCTGACCTGATGCTGCGGGCACAATGATCTTCAATACTGTGTCATGTTTACATTCTGCAAAAATATCCATAAATCAATGAGATTGTCAACCATGCGGAAATATCATCAACCCTGGAGTAAAAATAACCCTGTTTCATAAGGGAAGGAGCTGTGTGTGTTAAATATGTAAAATGGAGGGTGGTGGGGAGGGGAGGGGTCGTCGTAACTCTCTGATGAATTGGATTTGTGTAATTTCCCTGATTTTCTAATACAATGAGTGCGAGAGGTGTCGGTCCCATTAATGACACTCCTTTGTGCACCGGGCATCTTGACCCCTATTAAAGTACTGTCTCTCGGACAGCAGATGGTACCGGCACACGCGCACACACTGAAAAGGAAGGAGTGGCCATGGCAACGGGCTCATAATGGCTGGCCTGGTGTGTAGTGGAATCACTCTGGCTAATTTGTTAAGTACCACCTCAGTATATTTGATTTAATCAGTCTATTCAGTGCACAAAACAAGTGGCATCATATAAATCCTCAGCTGCCCACACTGACAGTGGATCAGACATCTTCCCTAGAAAGATGCTGCTGGTTCAGTTTCATGGGTTTCAGGGATGACAATGTTCTTGTACTTTCTTTGCTTTGTGTTTCTGAACTGCTGTATTTTTTCAGATGGTTTGGGACAACAGCATCAGTCCAAGTCATTTAAATGTACCTGCACTGAAGACTTAACTAAACTGATCAAGCCAAGCCAAGCCTAAACTCCCACAGATGTTATAATAATCTTTATACCCTTCCGATGAATAGGGAGTCTTGACAATGGAACAATAATAAAATGGCAGTAAGGAAAAAGAGAGCGATGATAGTTCTGGTTTATATTTTGAGGAAGAATTTCTTCCTGTACAGCAGGTAAGCGATGAGCACCCACAGCGATGTTCCCCACAGGCCTTGGAAGAGCAGCTCCCAGTGGTTCTCCTGTGAGCTCGTCTCCCAGCTGAACGGGAAGTAGAAGCCCAGGAGGGAGTGGCCGACGTATACAAAGATGGAGTTCATCCCTGAGGAGGAGACCAGAACAGACAACACACAAGTTGGTATTCAATTGGAATCCTCCGTCTTAAAGGGAACATTTCAGCATTTTTCAACCCGGGTTTCACCCCTCATCAGCCATGCGCCTCGCCACCTCCACCGTATAGGTTGGGAAAACCAGAATTCAGACAAAACAAGTATATTGGGGAAAGCTGCATGAACCTCTTTAAGCTTACATTTGAATAATTTCCCATCAGTTTTAAGTGTTTAGTTCTTGGCCCAGGAGCAGATCTCTAAGCAGTTACCTTAAATACTGGTCAGATATTTTAAAAGAATAATGTAAAACTGTAGTCTGGAATGAAATAACTAATATGAACATTCCTGTTTTCCAAATTACTGCAATAGAAGTTGCAAAATTAGCTCAAAGCATTGTCAAAATGGCTTCAATTATTAGATTGTGGTTTAAAAAAAACAAAAAAAAACAGCATGAACTCATTTTTGGACACACCGTGTAAGCGGAAACAATTGTATCATCTAGTTGACATGGCAAACTTGTTAGCAAACAGTTGCCATATAAACATCCAGCAGATAAGGAGCAACATTAGCCTCCATTTGGAGTCTTGTTTCTCGCCTCCTGGCAAATGTGAGTTCAATATTTGCACTCCAAACTCCTGGGGGAGATATCTGGCTCTTAAGCTGCGAAAATGCTCCGTTATTTTCACCAGCTAGTTGTAAACTTTGTCTGTGTGATGCTGAACCGGCAGAGTATATATTCATTCCAACAACAGCTGCCTGTATATTGTATACCATTGATGAGAGGAGGCGAGACTGAACAGTGAAGCAGTGAAGTTGCTTGCCACAAAACTAAAACAATGAGCTGAAAGGTAATTAAACAAAATGTTCAATAGAGCCGATGAGATTAAAGTAAAGTTATAAATCTGTCTGCAGTTCATCCTTAGTCTTGATCTATTGTTTACATAAAAACATTCATTATGACGATCTTAAGATATTAAAGGCATTTTTCAACGTGTTGAAAGTGCCAATCATGTGTCAGTGGTGTTTTTGAGGTTTTTATTATAACCATGGCACTTGTACACGGTGTAATACATTAAGCATTGTGATTTATGAATAGACAGTACCTGGGTATATGAACGGCTGTCCGCCCCACCAGCCCTTCACATCAGTGACAAAGTACATGCCTCCCAGCAGCAGGAAGGAGAAACAGCCCATACACATCACGAAAGACAACGACCTGGAGACAGACCAGAAGCAACACTTTACAACAACAGCAACATTTTACTCCTTCTGGCATTTGGGGCAACACTGAAAATGTTAGTAGTACGGTGTGAACAAGGGCATAAAAACACAGTTTATCAATCCTGTGCTGCAGATAAATAACACCCAGGGGCCTCCAAGGCGATCCAGCAGGCTGAGGGACAGTTTGCTGGACTGGTCCAAAGCATCATCAGTGGATCCTTGGCACGTGCCCAGTGGAGCCGTGCCAGCCATCCATGTCCCTGTCTGCTCCTAAGTGCAAGAATGTTTGATGTAATATCATCTGATGTAAAATGGCTGCCTCCCGGAGCCTCCCCTCTGTAAGCTTTTTTCTTTTTTTTATCTCTTGAAGTGGGGCCAAAAAGGACTCTTGGCTCGGAGTTAATTACCTCTAGACATCTAGGCAGGGACTCGTACTCAAGAGCTCAATAACCTGCGCATGATGAACTGCCTATAAAAGCCGGGCAGGTAATGGCGAGGGATGAGCGCAGCGTTAGTGGGGGGGCCCCTGTGGAACATCACTAAGAATTTGCTTACACATCAGATGAAGATGAAATGGTATTCTTCCTGCTGGCAACATTAAAATGATTCACATCATATTAAGGGGAAGTGGAACAAATGCACAGGTCGTAAAGTAATCTTAAGTCTGAGGTATAGTAATTGTGCTGTATTTCATGCTAAATCTTTGCAAACAATTGTCAAAATGCAGTGCCTTGTTTTGTTTATTTCAAAAGGGAATTTGATAGTTTGGGAGCAGCTAGACTACACTGTGGTAACATATACAGTAGATGCTTCTCCCAGAGCCTGATCCCATTCCATCACTCGGAGCTGGTAAAATGTGAAGTGAGTGCTTCTCGGGTGGGGAGGATAAAGCATTCCTTTATTTTGTGGGCCGTGAGGAAGAGTGATCATGTTGGCAGGATGTATATCCGCGCCACCTCACACTCCTGATAACCGGTGGTGATTATTTACAGCCATAGCTATCGTTAGAGGTAAGTAAACGTGTGTTTTCGCAGCCTTGATTTGTGCCAGTTGAATACCCATCCTTTCTTTTGTGAGGAAAAGTGGCTGGATTTAGAGGGTCAGGAAGCACTTACCAAAGGTTTTTATTGACAGGTATAAATCCTCCGTCTCGCGTGCACTTAGAAAGGATGGCTGCAGAGATTCCCTGAGGGTGGAAATGAAACAGATTTCAAATCGATGCAGGGCGATAAAGCAAGCTGTGTGTTGGGCTGCTATAATGCTAAAATGTGAGGCAACAGAATCAAGGGAGTCCAGTGGATTAAATGATTATCAGAGAAAGTCACATGAACAAGGTCCATCCAGTCAAAATCACACACAATATTGGACCGTCAGCACAGCAAACCTGATCGTCCACATTAGACAACTATAATAAAGACAGCCATAAACACTCACACTAAGCCAAGTTTACTCCTCAGCCTTATTTACCACCATACAGAGGAAACTGTACGATCTGATGAACTCTACATCAATAAACACTGTTTTAATGATCTCATCTATTTACCTTTACATATGATTTAGATACTCAGGGATAGATTTTGTACTGCACAAAGAAACCCAGGGCAGTGCATCAGAATCCAGTCATGCTTGTTAGGTGGATATCCATCATGTGTATAGATGACAGAATCGATGGTGTGGAAATAGCCTAGCCGGGGCTGGATTGAGTCTCCAGGCTATCCAGGCAGCAGGATGTGGGACGGGGCTGGTATGTGGGGCAATCGCTCAATTTCAATCTCTCACTTCTGGAGCCTGATCGTTGGACTTTTAATTAACAGGGGCTGTTGTTTATTAGGAGGAAGATGCAAAGGGCCGCCCCCCCCCCCCCCCCGAATATCAATTCCGCCAGCAAACATCACAGGACAGTGAACTGTGGTGGTGTAAAACCTGGCTTAGCGTTTTGCTGTATCAACACACTTTTCTGGTTCTTTGCGAATCTCCTGTGCATGATATCAATCCCGTGGTTGGGTGCCTGCAGAAATGAGCTCCCTCCCTCACTTGAGGAGACCTGCTAATGTCAAGAGCACATGTCTGAGAGAGGAGGCGTTTGGTCTCTGCCTCCTGCCTTCCTTCTGAGGTGAAACCGTATTAGAAAAGTCAATATCAAGAGCAGGACAATCACTAAAAGTCATTTTGCTTTCTTTGTTGGCGAAAACACTTTGCGGGGACCAAAGATAGATTTAGTTCCCGAGATCCAGAGCATACAGTACATAAGCAGAGCACGTGGGACTGTTATATGCTGCATTCAAGCTTCACAAATGGTCCGTATCTGTTCCCAGAATCAATAAAAAAAAGGGCAAGCTCTCTCGGTCAACCATCGCATCGTGAGAAAATCAATTTTATTTGTTATTCTCTATTTTCAGTTAAACAGACAGTGACTTTATTGACTCATCCCTAAACACTGTACAATCCCAAATGTAACGTCTCCAAAGTCATGATCTTGGGCAGCATCCACATTGTCTATGCAGCATTGAACGGTGAACCACAAGCTACAGTGGGAAAACAGAGAAAGCCTAATGTTTATTTATTTGGCCGGGTGTTACTTTATCACCCTTTGCCTCTGGGAGAAGCCAAATGGATCTAATTTATTTCACCCCCCTCCGGTCACTCGCTCCACAATGATAGACAATAAGATTCAACACCCAGAGACGTAATGGGCAGATTTGTCATTTAAGAATTGAGGTTAACGACATTAAATTCCCACAACAGCATTTCAATTGATTCTTCTCACTTATATAAGCAGGATTTTTCCTGTTTCACAAACACAAAAGACCCATTCCTGAGACCTCTGGACTTCTGGATTTAATAGATTGGACCTACTTCAATGCTATTGGTTTATAATACTGTTGTTCTAGAGTTCAACTAAACTTCTGTGTTTTTTTAATGCCATTTTTTAGCCATGTTAACGGAATGGCTCTGGCCAGACCAGTGTTGGTTTGTCTGTCAATCACTTTGGTCCAGACTGCAATATCTACAACCTCTGTGTTTTCTCCAGTAACACCAGCTGGTTAACATTTTGGTCATTTAGTGAAAAGTCTTGGCAGCTATCGGATTGATTGAAACAAAATTTGGTACAGACAATCATGGGTCACAGATTTAATAATCTTAAAGACTTCTTATTTTAAATGTTTTGACATTGTAAAATTGCACTCTTTCCAACCTTACTGTCAATGCTGAACTGCAAATGTCCTCTGGATAAATTCAATCTTATCTTGTCCTCTAGTGCCACCACGGTATCAAATCTGTTGGATGGATTGCCAAAGCATTTTGTCCCTTTAGTATCACTTCTGGGATCCCTTGACTTTCGTTCTAACAGGATAATCAGGTCAATATTTTCATTTGTCCAATACTTTGGTGTGTGATATCTATCTGCAAAACTAAGTACATTCCCTCATCCTCAGCTATATTTTTGTATTCAGTGCTTTTTAGCAAACGTTAGTATACTAAAATACAATAAAAGTATAATGGTGAACAGAGTATACATACTTTAAATCAAATTCAATTACATTCAATTAACAAGTTAACGTGTGAGCATGTCAGCATTTAGCTCAAGGCACCACTGTGCCTAATTGCAGTGTCACAGAGCTGCTAACGTGGGTGTAGACTCTAAAGGCTTGCTCTCTAACCTACATGTTTAAGTTACTGGCTGTATTTTTTTCTTCTTTTTTTGTTATTATTAAAAAGAATGTCCTAGAAGAAGAAGTATAACTAATGTGGGCCTGAACAAGCCATTGAGATATTGCATATGATATTGGCATACACAAACAAACTCAATGCTACAAACCCACTTGACAGATGTACTGATAAGACAAAGTTGACTATTTAACTAACAGGCTCTGTTCCTGTTTCTGTGTGTTGTTTTTCCCTGGCCCCTTCTTTTCATCCTGCACAGTTTGATTTCAAAGGCTAAGTGATGCAGCCAGCTCCATGGGCTCCATCATCGCTCCAGGTCACAGGACTGCCGGTTCAGCGTGTCTGCCTCCACAGCATGCAGACTCCCACTAACCCCGTTTAGCAAATCAGCTACATCTCTGCAGCATCTCACTGTATCGGTACATTTAAAAAATGTTTAAAACAGTGGCCAAGCACAGGTCTCAGCAAAACCTGGTCTTTCTACATGGATATCTGTCAATCTCGTTAGAGTCGACTTATACAGCCTTCTTTCACAGGTTTTAGAAATGCAAAACGGGCCATATCGTATAACACTATGCTTTTCCCTGTGGGACACATTCCCCCTCTAAATGAAATGAGGGCCAGCCTGTCCCTTTTTCACGTTTTTTAAGACCACCCAGAATAAGCACAGAATACAAAACAAATAATATGACCTCAAATGCTATCTGTGCAGATACACATGGACATTTATATTTTTAGACTGGGTTTGAGTTGACTTTCTTTATTTCTTTGATTTCACTTTATCCATACTGTCATGCGATTGGTCGATAAATGTTGGTTAAGATTAAGGGTGCAGGTATATGCATTGATGGTGCACCTCATGTGATGCCACTGGTCGCAGTAGACTGTAAGTAATGTGCACAATTCTTCTGATCTTAAACCACATGTGAGGCGCACGGTCAATGAGAGACAGTGTTGCATCCCCCTGAGGCCGCTGGATATACCCATGTCTGCCCAGAAACACAGGCACACATGGATGTTGTTTAATTGTACTGAGATCACACACATGTCCTCTACTAAGTCCTTCTAATGAATGGCTTCAGTGGCTATGACTAATACCCGAGTGGCTGGAAAACACGTTGCAGAGTTTCCCTACAAGGCAAAGTAAAAACCATAAAAGTGCCCAGCTCTGCGTGAGTCATCGATGTTCTAAGTGATTTGTTGCCGTGGTTTTAAATTATCAACTGACTTTAATACTTATTTACTTTGCCAGCTGTGTGTTTCAAACCCCATACATGACGTAACGTACCAGGATGACGGCCCACACCAGGAATCGACAGAGGATCTGGACGTTCCTATTCTTGTAGAAAATGATGATTTTCCCAGCCTGTGGAGAAGGGAGGCAGAGATAAGCGCAGTCCCCACAACTCAGTCAATCATGCATTTAATGAGAAATCCCATGTAAACAACCGGTGTGTGCATGCATTTGTCCTTGGGTAACCAAATAGGCCTGGGATGCGGGTGTCAATGCCGTGCCCCTGACGTGGCGGACACATTTCTCCTATCCTGTTGAGCCAGATGTGGGCTGTAAGTCATCGGCACCATCTGATTAATTTGGTGATGATGAATATGTTTCAGCCGAGGACATTAGCATGGGCCAACACAGAGGACGGCAGCAGACACCTGGCGTGTCGTCTAAGACTCGCTGACTGAACGGCTCAGCACTAACCGCCCACCGGGAATTGAGCAATGTGGCTGTTTTTGCAATGGCAACTTCCCACAACACAAATGGTTATAAGTGACAGTGTTGCCATCAGAGACTCAGGTCTAAAGACCAAAAGCTCTCTCCTTTCTCTCTGACGACATGTTGTCAATAAAGCAGGGCAGCTGTGCACTCACAATGAGGCGGGAAAGAGTCTTTCACACAATATTTACTCAAATACAGAGTTAAACTGTTGTCAGACTTTCAAATATATATATTTTAATTAACATTGTAGAACATTACCAATCCTTTCAGTAAAGCAGCTCTAGTGTAGATATTTAAAATTCCCTTGTTTAAGCAGAAATGTGAATGTTTAAAAATGGGTTACACTTAGATACATGTGGATTTCTGTCTCAAAACAACTTTTTGAATCTTTTAAATCTGTTTTCTGCATTTGATCAGTAACCTTCAACAAGTTTGGTGCTGCTGCTCTCAGCCAATCAGGGGGCAGCCAGTATTGTGAGGATGGACAGTAGTACACCCAATTCACAGGAAAACATACAGAACTTTCTCATTATACTATTAGCTAAGATTTGAAACCTGCAGAGGTTGTTAAATGTCCAATGTATGCTGCCATTCAAGTTCAACAAAATGTGAATGTGAATTTAATGTATTCACTGAATCGAAGTGAATGATGTTGTTTGTAAATGTTTTTCGGGAAAGACAGATTACTCTGTCATTTTAAAAAATGTATTTGAGCTTATCAGAAAAACTAATTAAATAGTTGCTGCTGTTTAATTAAGCATCATAATTATCTAATAAATAACTTTTTAACTAAGCTAAATTATATTTTCATTTTCTGCATCAAAAAGAACAATAGTCCTATTCCAAGTGATAGGATACTAAATAATGACAGCAGAATAATACAACTTTTAAAAAGAAATCTTTGATAATTATTACAAAAACTCTTGTAGGATTGATATAGAATAGAAGAAAGAATCTTTCTTACCTGCATGCCCATGAATCCCATGACAATGGAGTTGATTGTACCGAGAACCCCCTCTGGGTCAAAGGGCTGAGTGGAGTCATACAATTCCTGGAAAAAAGCAACATGAAAGGGACCAGCAAGGTTGTTATAATGGTTTTAACTCTAAACTAAGTGTTATAATGGATGAAATAATCAGAAAAGCTCTTACTTTGCATGTGGGGTATCTGTACATATTATCACCAAACATCCATCTATCAATGTATCCTGCTGCGCCTCCAGTGCAGTTTGGGTAAAGACCATAATCACCGATTCCACCAGCTCCCAAATACCCTCTGACAACAAACAATATGGTATAAACAGTGAAAAAATATAATAAAGGATAAAAAATATTGAGTGAAAATGAATTTATGGAACATAAGACAGATCTAGCAAAGAGGTTTGACTGCAAAGATCAACTCCTGTTTTAAAGATTTGTATGAGATATGTGTGTTCACCAAATATCCTCAAATTCCACCAAAGAAAATAACAAAAACAGAAACAATTACATGTTGGAAAAACACAAGGATGTGGGGAAAAGTGCTCCCATTCGAACTTGCAGTATTCTAACACACACACACACACACACACACACACACACACACACACACACACACACACACACACACACACACACACACACACACACACACACACACACACACACACACACACACACACACACACACACACACACACACACACACAAGGTAGCACTGAGCAGAAGACACAGAGCGAGGAAGATGGATCCTCTGCCTCCGCCGCTCTTATTGCACATGACAGACTGAGATTGGCTAATTATGCCCTCTAAAGCATCCACCACAGGCCCATAAATCACAGCAGTTCATATCACCAGCAACACAAGGTGCACACACACTAACACCTCTGCTGCAGCGCAACAGCCCTGACTGGAGATTATCTCAGCATGGCGCGCGCGAGAGAGAGAGAGAGAGAGAGAGAGAGAGAGAGAGAGAGAGAGAGAGAGAGAGAGAGAGAGAGAGAGGAAGGTGAGATTTACACTTGAAGAATATGTGAACAGTGGATAAGTGAGTAGATTGGACTCTGTCAGTGAGACGACAGTGGGAGCTTTGCTTGGACTCACGTGGGGCAGTTGGGCACAGGCATGAGCAAAGTGAGGCCGAGCCACAGAGTCTCCAGCAGGACCATGATCAGCCACTGGGGCCAATAGAGGACCACATCCTGAACGGGGTTCCACCAGTGATACTGCAGCATCCAGTGCAAAAATCATGTTATCGAGAAACAGTCGCACAGAACAAAACTGCTTATCTTATTGACACTTTGAATCTTAAGTCAATTTTGGTGTGTCTTTCAAAAATAAAACAACAACTGAATGTCACAAATGGACCCGGGGTAAATAGCTTTTTATTTTATTTTAAATGTGCTGTTTCAGGTTTATCCCCTGGTGTGTAATGACAGACTGAAGTGAAGTTGACAGGGCGGCTCACCGTTTTCAGTGGGACTTCGCTCTGGTTCCAGAAAGTCTGCAGGAGAGACACAGCAAAGTAGGTGAAGCCCAGACGCTGCAGCACCCCAGGGATCCTCAGCCAGGACCAGGACACTGGAACAGAGTCAACAACATTAACCCTTGTGTGTCTTAAAGCTATAGTGCGTAACTTATGTCATCTTCATGAGGGATTCTCCAGTAATTACAACAACATTGTCGGCGCATCTAAATTAGGTAAGCCTACGGTTATCTTGCATGGATCTTATTCCTTCTGCTGTACGACCAGGTTTTTTCTTGACAGTAAAAACAACAACTGAAACATTTATTTGCCGATTCTCAGGATTTTTCTGAGCTCCGGCGCCAATGTAAGGGAGCACACCAGTTTGTAAACGCTGCCATACTTAGAAAATACAGAGAGAGCTTTGTGGAACTTAATGAACTTTGTGTCAACTCATATGGCAATGGCTTGAATTGAACCGACATTCATTTATATGAAAAAGTAACACTCTATAGCTTTAACACCCAGTGATGTATATATGAACTTACAACTCTGGTACAAGTACAGATATAACTCAGATGTCTAGCGCTGTCTCTGCTGATTTGCCCAATTAATAAATCAGGAAACAATGGACATCTTCTCCATCGTTCCACTAGCTCTGCTTCCTGGAGGAGGATGACAGACAGCATGTCAGATGGGGAAATGGTGTCAGCCTTCAGGATACAGACATGTCAAGAAGCTAATCAAAGATTCCCAGTTATCTCTCTGCTTTTGACAAATTGGGGCCGGATAGGATCGGCCTGAGGTTGAGAGACTGATGGTAATCTACACATTAGTTAATTGAAAATCTCTTTGCCGCACAAAGTGTCGTTAAAACAGTGTAATCCCAATCATTGATCCGGACAAATCAAATAAGAGGCGGAAATGTCTCCTTTCAAAAGGGAAGGAGGAAGCTCTTAGTTATGACATATTTGTTAAGTGTGCAGGTTACACCCCCGCCAAGATAATTTACTGTATCCGTCCCCACCAACAGAACTGTCACTTGAATAAAAAATCACCTTGAAGGTCACGGTTGTAAGGTGAAATGTAATTTAGTTTCACTTTCTGATCAACTGATCTGTGTTTTGTGGGTGTGTGAAATTGAGACCCTTTTGGACGCTCAATATCATTAAGGAAGGAGAAGCTCTGCTGTCTGCTTCCCATCCTTCAGCCCATCCAGTGATAGACTGGATGAAATAACCATTATTTATGGTGGAAATGTGCAGAACTGAATGAAACCATCAGAAAGTGGAGCAAATCGCAGAGCAGAAAACTCTTCAAAGTGAGGGCTTTCTTATTTGGACATCCTCTGAACGCAAGTGGATTCCAATCTGACATTCTGACTTCATCGTTATCTTTCGTCTCAGTTTTCAACATCAAAACTAAATAAACACTCAAATGGTCAGAGTGAAATTCCCGAAAACACACACTGTTACCTTAAGCAAATGAATATTTTTCTATGTCCAAACTGTCAACTTCCAAGGAGTCAGGAGAAACAGCTATGTATTTAGCTTTCCCGGCAATGTCTTTTAGAGTTCCAATCAATTCAATCCAATAGATTAAGTGCTATATCATTTTCTAAACCAACACAGTAGTGTGCCAAAGTGACAAAACGATAATAAATAATCAAAACTGGAGTTATAATGTCTAACACTGCTTAGTCAATGATTTGGGGGTCTAACTGAGCAGTGTTTATTTGAAATGACTCATAGTTTATGTCAAAGGTTAACACCTTCTTCTGCCTGGTCTGACATTGAAACGTTTTTTACATATTGAGCTGATATGACTCCATTCACTTATTAGATCAAACCCCGGGACTGGACTGCCGAGGACGTCCTTGGAGACAGAGGGCAAAGCAGCATTTCATGGTGAAAAGTCAGTGTGCTGCTATGATCATCATCAGCAGCCTCTCCAGCAGCTGTGTGTGGCTGAAGGGTGTAACACTATCTGTTTGTAATTGTCCATTACCACCGCGGTTGTTTTTTTGGCTCAATCTGCCTCAGTTAAACGTCCCCTGGTGCTGGATTCTGAGACTGCACACACAATAACAATATTTTTGTTAACCCAGTTACACAGACATCCACCCAGGAAAGTCCATTAGCAGGGGGTTTGGCTAATGTGTGGAGGGCGCCCTGTGCATCCCCCAGGTGGACCATGAAATGGGGATTTTCAGCCGACTTCCCCTCCTTTAACCCCCCAACACATGCCAACAGCTTAGGCTTTTGTGTGAAGTCTGGATCCAAACACATACAAAATGTTCGCTACCAGTTTTGAATGATGTATATTCCAAATATAAATAGTTTATTACTCTTATCGTGTATGACATTGAGGCTGCAATGATTATTTCCATCACTGAATTGACTGTGGATCATGTTTGAGATTCATGGGTTTTCTATTGGTTCACATGACATTAGAAAACTGTGAAACATGTTAAAACGCATCTGGTTTCGTCTCACCAAAAGATATTTAGTTTAAGTTTACTATAATCTTAAGAAAAGCTAAAGTAGCAATTTGGTTAAATTTGAAGGTAGAAACATCTGATGTGTTTTGCATTTTTTCTGGGAATTAATTGATTAACACAAAAGTTGCCCATTTAACTTCAGTAGACTGACTGATTAATCGATGTATCGTTTGCAGCTCTGTTTTACTGAGCTCTTTGCTGAGCTGAACACAAGAAAAGTACTGTGCGTGCAACATAATTGGACATTTCGTTAAGTCTGTTTTTTCAATAATTTCCCCAGTAAAGAACAAACATAAGGTACAGAACAAGCACACGTTGTAATTGTTCCATTAACCTACGTGGTCCGTCTCTGGGAGAGTAGTTGATGAAGCAGAAGCCGAGCATCATGAGGACAACGGTTCTCCAGGTGATTTTGCGCAGCAGCTGCAGGCGAGTGACTCCTCTCCTCTGCATGGATCTGAAAGCCAACACCACCGAAGTCCCGATAATAAACACAAACCTGCAAGAAACAACAGGCAACACGCTATCAAAATACATACATATGCACAAAACTAGGCAAGGGACTTCAAATATATGTGAGAAAGCCATCTTGTACCGAACTTACCATGGCATGACAAGATCTGCCACAAATAGACCTGCAACAAATCCAGAAACGCAAATTAATATCCACAGACACACAGATACTTTAATTAGATAACATTAGACACAGTTCATGGTTCTGGTCCCTTTTTTTAATCTATTCAATCCAAAAGGACTATAAGGTGACTTATAGAAGGAGGAGTCAGCAATTCTGGAAAAAAATTAAAATAATATTTTTCTTTTTTGTCAAAATCAGTGAATATATCAAAAAGTGATATCGACAACCAGAATCACTGATTCGAACTAAAGAGCTGCTTCTGTCATTAACTTTACATTTGAAAAGGTGTAACTGATAAATATCTACCCCGCAGCAAAGAGAAGATCAATCAAAGCAACCCTGAAATCAATACACCCTTTCAGTTGTGGCAAAGAAGCTATTAGAAAGTTTAAATTGAAACACACCCCCTAAACAATGACACAGTTTTAAAATTGGTTGCAATGATGCTTTTTGCAATTTTGGAACTTCAGCTTTGGGTAAGAGGTGCCTCGCTCGCTCCAGGGCAGCTCAAGAGTGGATGCTCCAGGAGGCGAGTGCCACTCATTGCCTGCCCCCCCTCCCATATTCCCCCATGCAGCTGCCATTTAAACACTCATCCCTCCTCCTTCTCGTCTCCTCCCTGGCTGTTAATAACAATAAAAAACTATGGATCGTGCCTTTGATTTGGCTCCTGTCTGAGGAAATGGCGTCCTGTGTGTTTGGTTTGAGGTAACATTTATCATAATTACTGACAACAGGTCAGAGAATGCCGCAGACTTGATGAGGAGAGAGCTGCCATTGAATGATTGCCTCGAGTTCACACATTCATTTCATATCTGAAAGGAGGCATGCATTAATATTACACCTATCTGCTCCTTCCATGACCGCTGTGAGCTCTTGGTCCTTTCAGCTAGTAAATATACTTGAACGCCACAAGTGGTAACACAATTGAAGAGAGTTGTCAAATCACCACACAAGCTGTTATTTTTGGTTTATTTTGTAATTGTGTTCACGTCATATGCTTTACTTTACCATTCCACGGTGCATGTAGAAAGAACCAGTAGCCTCCTCCACCGTAGTTCACAAAAACCATCAATGTCAGGGAAAACCTACAAAGAAGAATACAATAAGAACTGTAGTACTCACTAAATGTGTTCACCTTCTAGTAAATAATGGAAATATTGGTGAGATCGCTCCAGGATTCTAAATACATGAGGTACGGAATAAAACTTTCATATTTGACTGTTCTCTTAAAATCCAGCTAATACATCTGATACAATATTAACTTTTGAGTTAGAGTTAAAGAGGCCCGAGTGGAGCGGCTCTTTATTCTGTCACACTCCAAATGCAAGGTAATGCAATCTAAGCATTATGAATCACTCAGGAAATGAACACTTGTCCTCTGGATCTCCTCAAGCAGGAGTGCTGACTAAAGACTTTGTGTCTAATATATGATACACTTTATACTTTAGCACTGGCCAAGGCTGCTGAAGTGAAAACACGGCACACGTGATGGAGTGCTCCACTGAATCAGGCATCGGAGGGGAGAAAAAAAAAAGGTGTTTGCGTTGCATGTCAGAAAAAGGGGGTGGGGGCCATTATTACACAACACAAATCTACAGGGGAGGGGATGTAAACGCGGCATGGTCAAGCGGCTACAGAGCTATGCTCCAAGGCAGATGTAACACTTCCGCCATCCTGAATACTTGAATTTATGCTTTTCTATTCATTGGTTATTTAAATCAAAGAGAAAAATATATTTAATCAGGGGGTCTTTAAGTGCCATAACAAGATTAGGACAACCTCAAAGAACAAGACTGCCTAAGATAAGGTGCAGTGTATCTACCTCTGCCTCCTCTTGTTTTTCTGCCTAGATTCAATTAAGAGGTGAACCAAAGCCATTACTGCTCTTTTAGCCCCCAACCTGCTGATACAAGATTCTAATCGGCCGCTATCATCTCAAAAGGGCTATTAAAGTAGAGTAAACCCTGCTGCATGTGTGCATGTAGCCTTTCACACACACACACGCACACAAACACACACTCACACACGCACACACACACACACACAGGTTCTCGTTTAAATTTTGACGAACATATCCATTAGTCGCCATAGTGACAAAGACAGGAGTTAAATCACTAGCCAGATGAGACCTAGTGGAAAATGCTGCAATATCACTGCTTATTAGCCACCTCTTTAATCTGAGCACTCCGGGTGTCTGATTGCTAGTGAAAGGGTCCATTTTGGGCAGATTACTTTAGAAACGCCACACACACACACACACACACACACACACACACACACCACACACACACACACACACACACACACACACACACACACACACACACACACACACACACACACACACACACACACACACACACACACACACACACACACACACACACACACACACACACACACGTGACACTAGTGGCTGCTCATTAGGATTAGGCCTAACAGAAACGTCAAGTGCTTAATTAATATGATGTGTAATGAGATCAGTTGCACCGAAGTCAGCACACCATGTTGTCCGCAGGTTGAAGCGCCACAGGCTTGATTCTGGCTCCCTAATCAGTTTAAAGTTGTAAATATCCCCGTGAAGCCCTCCGCTGATCATTTGTCACCTCAGTAAAAGACTTAATTCATGTCTGGGAATCAGTATGCATGATTTATGGCTAACAGATTACAGATAGACGTGTCTTTCTTGCCGCATTGACAACTAGTTATGACTTACTGATGGACGCTTATAGGCTTCTTTGATTTGAATTGCATTATCAATTAGAGTGCAAGCTTAGTATATATGCCCGTTGCAAATGGATAGTTACACTCCATCACTGCAGAGTATTGAGTTACCTACTGTGCTGTGGCCGTATCAAGCCTACGGACACCCGATGTAGACATAATAAATTACTACTTGAGTGTAAATGCCAAGGTTCTGTTTTTTTTTTTTTTTTTTTTTGGTGGCTAAACTTCAGAGACACATCTGTAACTCAATCAGAGGAAAACTTGGAGCTTAGTCAAAATAAGGCACAGAATGAGTCAGCCACCTGGCGTTAAATGGGACTGACAATCCGTTGTTTTGCTGTTCTCTGCTTGTTCCCACTGTTGTACGGCTCTGCTAAGCACTGACGGTGCGATTTTCAACTGTGACTAAAAAGGCGACAGGCTTTTAGCAGCAAGGCGCAAGATTAAAATCCAAATCCTTTTAGAAAAATTAACGCGCGACTGCGGGCCGACTGTTCTCTGTATATCATGTCAGTGCAGCCCTGAGCAATGATCAGAAAAAGCCTTTGAGCTCAGAAGAAAAGCCTTTTGCCTTCAGATATGTCTCAGCATTTATGGCAGATGACTGATGCGTCTGTTCTCTGTAGAAAGTTGTTACTTATCCGGGTTATGGATCATAAGTCACAGGGCTGAGGAGGCACACACAACGTTAATCATGGGCGCCGAGTCACAGTTTGATTAAGTGCGTTGTCAGGTATGAGAATTTCCAGTATTACCAATCGGAACATCAATACGTGACAAGTATCTGTAACCCCAGGGCCACATTTCAGCTAATAAGATTGAACAGGACGATGACAGGATATATTTCAGGAGGAAATTTGACATAGAAATGTATCCTTTCCTTGAACTTTTGCAAAAAAAAATTCTGGAGCAAATGTACTCAAACAAAAATTTTCTCCAATTCAACTCGTTTAAACTGTGTGGTGTTTTTAAATTCAGCACATATGCACAGAGGCTTCAGATGGCTTTTCATCTGGCCACAGATGGAGAAGATGCCAATCGTCTGATGGATGCTGCCTCTGCGACGCTGGATTTCCTCTCGCTCTCCATTTTGGCAGGAGATCTATGGCCGTGTGGATGTGTGCTGATATGTTGACGGTATTATTACATCAATTATTTGGCTAGGGGGAGGTCAAAGCCACACCAGCATCCTGTTTCCAAAGAGGCGTGCTTTGTGTCTACCCCCAGGCCACAATTAAGGCTAGCAGGGAGCCCAGATTCAATCACATGCATCACTCCTGTCCAACAGAAACACACTGTTCCAAACCCCGAGACGCTCTCATATCAGAAATCATGCCCCGAGCAATACCGCCTGATAACCATAGCTTGGGGGGAGCATGTGGCCAGACTGTGACCCCCTGTAATTATTCATTATGCTGGGCCTGTGGATCTTCCTCATGCCTCGGACCGCTCTGTAAAGAATTAGCATGTGAACGAGCCACATGTGTTGATGGACTGATATACAGGAGGGTTGTTAATGGCGTACATACCCTCGGAAAGTGTCCAGCGAGCGCAGACGTGAAGGTTTAGTTTTAGTGGTATTGTTCTCAGCTTCACCAGCATGTGTTCCATCCTGTAGACACAGTTAGGGGGTGGACGAAAAAATACAAAAATGCTTTCAAGTGTAAATAATACCAATGGGTCATATGAGGTTTTATGAGAAGTAGCAACATGTGAAAACTCACAAAATGTGGGTTTGTTGATTTGTTTAATTTCATCACTGCTTCTTCTCTTTGTTGTTGAATTTCAACTGTGTTTGCAAGACTATTCAACTTAACACATTAAAGCAATATTAAGTGATTTTTTTTGGCCAGTTAGCAGTCGCGGAATAACGTTTTAAACACAATATTGAAGGTTTAATCACCTCATGAAGTTGATAGGGCATATTTTTGAGAAAAACTTTGCTTACTCACACATCTTGCAGACATGGAGCATCATTAGGATTCTTTGAGTCGCGTTAATGTTCACCTGATTAGTGTGCCTCTGGCATTTTAGCTCTGTTTTGGTTTTCTGTTTAGCTGCTTAATGGTCAACTACGTATGTTCACTAGTGAGCAGATAAACTTTAAGCTGGGCAGGTAACATACAGTGTTTTTTGTTTTGTTTCGTTAGCTGTTTTGCTCAAAACGGCTCTCTACTTTGGATGCAATCAAGTTTGACAAGCTATAAGATGCAAACACTGTCTGTAGTGCTGTGGGGAACTTCAGAGTCAAGAACTAATTCTTTAGGTTCGCCTGACTTCATGTAGTTATCTGAGCCAGCGTTTAATTTTTTTTTTCATCAGAGCATCTTTAATTTAATTATTTTTCTTTTCTTTTTGGGTCTCTTATAGGAGCCATCTTAGTTGCCTCATGTTGCTTTGAATGTATGTTTAAAATTACCTTCTACTGTAGCAGTGATTCATTTTCATTAGCTCATGATAATAGTTATTTCTGAAGTGGTCACATTATTTATGTAGCCTCTGTTCTTTAACATTTACATTTATTTTAAAGAAAGCAGAGAGGCTAAACACAAAGGACACATTTAGAAATACATAAAATAGCAACCCTATCGTCTAATTGTAGCAACCACAAATATATGTAGGCTGTGGCAAACTTGTTAGATTGTAAACAACTTGAAGCTGCTCTGAGATGTAAAAGTGTTGTCAGAAATCAGAAATCAAAAATCCAAATTGCCATTCGCCACATGGGTCACAACTCCTTAAAATGATGTTGGGCATCCGCTGTGCCGTGTGCCTTTTTTCCCCTCTCCCTGTGAAGGCAGCATTGAGATGACTCTGGCCTGTTGCCCTCTCAGTTGGATTAGCCTGACTCCCTGGCCTCCGTGCAGCAGTTTAAAGAGCCAGAGCAGGAAGACACTAGCACTAATAGGTTATGATGGATCTGCATGCCATCCAGAAAGCATATGGAAGACAGAGACATCTTACTTGGAAGAATGAGAGGAGCCATTCATGCTCACCAAAAATACACAGCAGCTCTTGCCATCAAGCAAGATGATTGGACGGATACGGCGCTCTATCGCTTCCATGTAAGTCTGCTGTACAATTGGCTCTGCTAACATTTGTATCAATCATTCCATTAGTGTCTCCCAAACGGCTTGATGACTGGAGTCTCAGAGCAATTTTGGTATGCATCTCTGGCTGCGTCGTTGGCCAATGAAAATAATGCAATGTAACTGTTGGATCAAGGCAACGATGACTTCTGCTTACAAAATGAGCATAAAGTCAATCATGTGCTGCAGTGAAGAAATTTTAAAAAAAAGTTACTTCCTATAGTGCACTTCTTAATGCTTTATTTTCCTGGAACAGAAGAAGGAATTTATTTTTGCAAGACCCAAGATATAAAAAAGGTTTTCTACCATTTTTTTCTCATCACTTATTATTCATGAACAACATTGTGGCTTCAGTGCGGCATCTTCAACATATTGAGATGGTTACGATCTGAAGCAGACCACCACTTAAGCACTCATTTGATGGAAATCATTTGGTTGACTGTGTTGTCTCAATGCATCTATTTGGATATGGACCTAATGCATTCGTCAGAAGTATTGCGGGCCTTGGCAGCAAATGGTCTTAATAAAATTTGATGTACAACGCCTCCTGTAAAACGGGATGGGAAATAGTTTAAGCTGCAGGGTTCCGATGGAAGAGTAATCAGTGCAGAGTGGTATTTTCATTGCCGGTGATGTAAAAAACATATGGGTACCTGTAGATATAGGGTGCCACGACATATAGGAGAGTGAGTATGGCCAGCACGAGAGCCGCCACCAGAAGAGCTGGAAAATAAGAGAAGGACATTTTAACACATGGGCATTGTGTAATCAGACATCATAGTGTTCCTGTCTGAAAAGTCCAGGAGCTTGACACTGTACATCTCCATCACAGAAGCATCTGACTGGAGATAAAATGCCTGATTACCAGTCCAAACTGTCTGCTTTACACGCCTCTGGACTCCCTTGTGGCTCTCTGTCAGTGAACCAGTGTCAAAGGGGAACCCTCAAGTGACAAACAAGAACCTAATGGAAAACTCTTGCTCCATCCATCAACTCATCTCAATCACTCTTGGTAATCTAACCCTGCAGGCGTCCGAAGGGAGAAAAAAGGAAAAAATGTAAGGCTATACGCTGGAACGAGGATGAGAAAACAAAGACAGCGGGAAAGAGCTGCATGGCCACAGGGCGTCATAGATAGGAGCGGGGTCAAGATGAGGTTTGAGAGGGCACAAATGATGCAGCTGAGATGTCTTTTATTAACTAAATAAATAATGAAATGTACCCGGATGATCCTAGAGCGAGCATTGTTGTAAAGCTTATTGATTCATTGTTTGGGGATGAAAGCCTAAGTCCCTGTATCTGTATCACTTGGAAAAGCAAGTTTTTCCACATGACTGCTCATCCATCATCCGCAGCAGCATTGAATAATCACAGAGACGTTTTACAGCTGTACTGCTGCTGATTATAAAACTATAACGCACATGGTTCAGATACCAGTATGGTCTTCTTGCGTCAAAGCACAATGGGGCAGAATGCTCGGTGTTTGTCTTCAGTGGAAAAACAAACCAGAAAGAAGCCATTTTAACTTGAACCAAATCCACGCTTGGCCATCCACTCTGAACAAAGAGTGGTCACTTAATCGCCTCGGAGAAAGTCATAGAATCCCTGACGTACGCTCATAAAAACATGATAAAGCTTTGGCACATGAAGTGAAGTGAAACAGCAATAGATCCCTACAACAGCCTGGATCTTGCTTCATTAGTTATTGTCAGATCAAATAGAAAAATGAATGGAGGCATTTCCAAAATAACTCGATTACATTCAGTTGGTCGATATGTTTGCCAAAGTCGAACAAACCCTTAAGGGCAGTCGATATTGTGGATTGGTTTTGTGAGGAGGAAGGCCTTTAGAAGGTGACTTGTGGTTTGTGGTACAATGCGGAATACAGTACTAACATGATTAAAGGGTAGATCTGATAGCAGCTGCACAGAAACATATCCTTGAAGAATACCGCACCGGGCTATAATGACCCTGTGAAGCCCCGTGGCAGATCAATCTGAGACAATGAAGTAAACTTTGAAATTCCCTAACAGGGCAACTCTAACCTGCCTCGAGCAGTGCTGACCAGACCATTACTTAAGCTGAGCAAGTCCTATGGGGAGTTTTTATAATCACCGGTCTGTGGAGCTAATGGAAGCTCATCATACTGTGAGGGGTGCAGTCCCATTGACCATATATCTGCTTCGGATAATGGCTACTTGGCCTTAAAAGTCTGATCTACAACATAATCTGCAGTATTGTTAAGTAGAGTGTACATTATGGAGAGTGACGCTTTCAAAATCCCATTACGCCCTAATCCTTCCACACTCCCTAATGTATTACCCACAATCCTCCACGAGCGGAGCCAGGCCCTTCAGAACAAACAGAAAAGCTTTTCTTTTATCCCTTTTCAAGAAAGCATGTCTTATCTGATCAATACACATCATGTCCCGAGAGATGGAGGAGAATTACTGCTCGGTGGATGTGGACAAGCCGAGTGATTCTGCTTTGCTGACTCAATTAAGCCCAGAGCGGATCAAAGGCTTCACCTAAGTGTGGACACGGGTTCCTCTACTGTCCCATGAGTCTCGCGGCCGCCCAAGCCATCGCATTCACTCTCAGTGTTGTTGTTCACAATTATATGCGACTGATAACTGAACTCTATTATCAGCGGTGTACTTACGCAGGTATTCATTGTTTGCTTCTTTATTTACAGTGTGTTTGCAGCTGGGACTACTGGCGGCCTCCGACGTCCGGATCCAAATCGAGTAATGACCACCTTCTCCATATGTCTGACTCCAGCTGCATCAAAAGCGGTGAAAAATTGAGAAACACACATTTAAAGCACATACAACTGCAGGCTGTTTTAGTTATTATTGTCATTCTAATCTTATCCACTCTGAAATGACCTTAGAAGCACACAAGAAATTACTTTTTCGTTCACAGATGCTGTTAGTCTCTTGACCTGCCATCTCACCTTCTGGTGGCTTTGCAACACCTATGAAGCTCATGAGCACCACCTAGTGCCTCCAGACTGAAAGTGCATCCCTCTATCCCCCTCGCCGTATGCAATTTCAGGCCACCAAAACATGCATTACACACTCTTATTGATCCACTGTTGGGGATGACATACTAGCTATCACTTGGAGTGTTTTTTCAAAGGGGGAAAAGGAAATCAATAGCAGCACAGTCTGGTTAGGGACCTCAGCATTGATTAAGGAAACGCATGACCAAACCTCTTGAGAGGACAGGCAAAAGCACCATAGGCTTGTCATGTTGCAAATATCTGCCACTATATGCGTGCAGGTGACCCCCGGATGGAAAACTCTACCCCAGTGTCTTTCAGGTCTGATTTTTTATAAAGATGGCAACTGTCACCTCCAGTTAACATCTCCGCTGAGGATTCTGCGGAACGTGTAGCCTCGTAGCTTTAATGAGCCCTTTACATCAATATTGGAATGTCAGGTCTTATTAACCCCAAAAAGGCTTCTGATCGATACCCGGCGAGGTGGTTTAAGGGAGGGCATCACTCAGGATCAGAAAGCAGGTCAGGATTACTCCCCCAGCCCTGTAAATAATCTGCTAGACTGCTGATGCATTCAGGGGATGCCACCACACTATATTATGTCTGGAAACAAGAGCTATACACTCCCACAGGCAAGGGCTTACTAAGAGTAAAGAGGAGATCAGCATTTTGTCCTCTGTTGCTCGTAGCTGAAATGAAACAACTGGTTTGATAGTCTGTGCTTTTTTTAAGGATGTTGAATTCAATACCTGCAAAGAGTTGCATTCCGGGTCTCTGATTCCACTCGCACAGTCAAAGTGAATTTAGTGCTGATCACCGCAGATGCATTGTTGATGCTGGGTTCCACAGTGACCAAATGCTGGTACAAACACTGCAGGGTAAAAATAAGTGAAACATTGACGGACAGAAAACCATCAGAATGTTCTAAAGCAATGCTTGACGGGGGCCATGCTGATAAAAGGTAGAAGGATTCAAGATGTATTTGTCAGTCACACACACAAGTAAAATATGTAGTGAAGTTTGACTCACTCCTGTAACGTTGTGCTTAGAGACTACAATTACATTTTAAGAAAATGAAGGGTTTTGATGCTTGATTTTAACATGGGACTAAAAGTCAGGATATCACAGATTTTAACTATGACATTTTTCCTGTCTCAGTGAGTTCCCCAATTGAAGAAGGGTCCAAAGCCAAATCACTGGAGTGGAGTCCCCCTTTTTATTAACTGGTAAGATCGGGGTGCTTTACACTGTTGACTTGTGCATCGAGTTGAACATTTTGAAAATTGAAAAATCCATCCACTGACACTTTCATGTCTTAACAAGCAGAGAAAATCTACACGAAGAGACAAATGGAGAGACAGACTGTATCCTTGACCTTTACCTTGTCACAGTAATCTGATGTGTAGAAGACCTGAACTTCTTCTGTCAGCTGGTTATGAAATGTCAACAAAGCCTGGTCCATTCTCAGAGCAGGATCTGAATAAATCGAAAAACACCACTGATTTACAGCTGATACACAAATCATGTTGTCCATCATAAACTCAAGATAGCAGAGGTGTGTATAAGATTGCTATCATCTTCGGGGACATAACACGGACCTGCTATTGAGTACGTTCTCATACTACTGACATGCCCATTTGTTATTAATTGGATTTTAACCACACTTGTTGACAAAAACGGTTTGTAAGAAAGAAGCTGAATACAGAACAGATATTTTAGTGACATCTTGTTGGTGCAATCCTGTACCAAAAAGAGTACCATGGTAAAGACTGAACACAAGAATGATCCACATCTATCACTGATGAATCCTGGGAAACTCACTTGATTTGAAGTGTCCTCCATAGCTGCTGCTTACGAGGATCAACAGAGCTAGACTTGACTGTAGAAATGTCCTGGGCTCCATGTTGCTATACTTGACAAACAGTCACTGCCCATCTTTATAACGCTCACACTGACATAAAATGCGGTCAAAGGGCAGCATGTATGCAAGGTTGGTGATTCCGTGGACAGACCAACCTTGCAACACCATGGCCACTTGTTTGGTTTGTGATGCATACGTATGTTTGGAGTCACTTTTGGGGCAAAATAAGTCTACAATTTTGTGGCGGAGAGACCATGAATAGAATAAAACTGAATGATGGAAAAGGTTCACAGTTTTAAAAAGCTTTCATGGGCGCTCTGGTGGCGTAGTGGATAGAGCGCGTACCATATTGGCTCCGGCCTTTGTTGCTGTGGACGCGGGTTCAAATCTGACCTGTGGACCTTTACTGCAGGTCACCCACCCCCCTCTCTCTGTCTCCCCATTTCAACTCTGTACTATCTAATAGAGCTTGAAAATGCCAAAAAATAATCTATAAAAAAATAAAAAAAGCTTTCATGAGCAGGGGTGTGTAGAAGTAAGATTGTGTTTGTGTAAAGCTATATGACATTTCTAATCTGATGGGTTCTGTATGAAATCCCTGCCTGGCTTCATTTCTAACCAAAACACAGAAGCTCTCATTTCCCCATCCAGCCAACTGTTAAATGTTGATCACTTGTCACATCCTCTCCCTCTCCTCATTTCATTACCCAACTCATTCCCCTGAGCGATCCCTGTGACAGATGAGTTCACCGGGGCAATCTCACTCATTAACCTTTGACATCTGAAGAGCGGGGCTTGCTTTAAATTTTGCTGCCCTGTTGAACGGAGACACGGAACAGTTGTTCCAAGGCTGCGGAATGTCCAAACAGAGCGGTTTCTGGATCAGGAGTTAAAGAAACATTTAAGGCATTAGAATACCATTGAAATACAAGACACCAAAAGTTGTAAAGATTCACTGCGGACCACTCCTCTGACATTCAAGCTCATGTTTAATACGTGTTTGCATACAATATTAAATAGGTCACTTAAGAGTGTATAGGAGGAGTATCTTCCTCCTTTCATCTCTCAGCACACACTGCTGCACTGGCCTTTGTGTTGAATCCTGCTACAACAGTCTCATGCATGCCCCGTGCAACAGATGATAGTTTATGATTAAACCCATGCTGACAGATGGCTGAGTAACCTATCAGCAGTGAGGATTTCTGCTCAGGCTTCTGCGGGGGCAGCTAAGCAGGACCTGTGGCTCATGTTTCAGACGGATTCACTCCAGTTGTTTTCACTGGCTCTTCACAGCAGACGTTGCTTCTTTGCAACAGGGAGCTGGAGCTGAACCTCATCTGTGCATTGAAAACACTCAAACATGGTGAGTACATAATCTCTCTACAGTGTGTGTTTGTGTGTGTAGTCTGCTACACAGGGCTACTTTCCTCCCTACACACATGTTGCCATTTAGTCACTCTTATAGCCATATTAAAATAGTGACATCTATCTGATTATTATGTTTCAGATGAATATATAAATATATATTCCGATAAATATATTTAATAAAGGGTCTCTGCCAGTGTGATTTTGCCTGCATGCGGATGACGTTTTTTTATGCCTTAAACCATTCTGTGTGATGAATAGATGAGGATTAAGCCTGGGTGGAAGGGGGGTGTTGTCTGTGTGCTGCCCATTTGCTCCACTGATCAGAGCGGATAAGAGTGTTGCTATGATACCTGTTGATGTCATAGCTCTGTTTCAGGCCGTGACATCTGTTTGCTCTTTTGGTTTACTAGCATGACCGCTCACCTGGGGAAAAGCCCTGTTTGTGCAATAAAATAAAATGTCTGCTTGGGGAATGTTGGGAAATGTTGACAGTCCGGCCTCATGAAGGCTGAGTTAAAAATGAGGAGAATGAACTTTCAATCCATGTGACCCTGCATCATGTGTGAAGATTAGGAACCGAGTGACCAAAAGGCAGCCCCAACCCCAACTCCCTCCCACCACCACCACATACCTTTGAACCAGCCTTTCAACAAAAAAAAAAGCTGGCCTCTCATTGTTTCCAGATGGGATCCTATGCAACCAATCACAGTTTGTGTTTGTGAAACTGCCCCTCTATGTTCTGCTGTACTACTGTTACCTCTGCTCTGTTCCAACCAGGCCGGCAAAATCCAGAGTTTGACTGAGGAGGAGAGGGCCCACCTTCTCCCCCTGCTACGTAGCGCTCAATGGGTGGAGGTTGTGGAGCGGGACGCCATTTACAAAGAGTTTATTTTTAAAGACTTCAATCAGGTGGCTAACTTATCATAGTTTATTTGCACTTAACTCACAAAACCCAAGTTACTACCAACCATTGTTTAAATATATACTTCATGATTTTATGATGTGTTCTTTGCTTTCAGGCTTTTGGTTTCATGTCCAGAGTTGCTTTACAAGCTGAGAAGATGGACCATCACCCAGAGTGGTTCAATGTCTATAATAAGGTATACAAGATCAATTCTGAATCATGCAAAGGAGATTTATAACGTTTAGGGTAGTTGGAATTTGGTTATCAGTGAATACATGACAGCTGGTGTTCTGCTCTCATCATCAGAGTCCCCTTCCTTAACTAGACAGACGGATAACTCCTTCAACACACTGTAGTCAATTATGAATTTATTAAGCACCACCGCTTTATATACACAGGATGAAAATGGATTAAAACTGAAATAAAGGAAATTCACATAATTTGTCTCATAAATATACATTTTCATCATGTATTTCTTGCCTTATAAAGCCTCTCTTTCATCCATGGCTAATAATTTAGCAAGCTGAAAGCCTAAACACCACAAGTTACATGGTCGGCAATGAAAGACACACAAACAAATATTAACATCAGGGCAAACACAAGTATCTTTACTTAACACTACGTTAACAGTGATTCCAAAAGAGGATAGATGTAGATGATTAGGACCACAGTCCCAGAGGTGGTTCCATATCCAGGACAAGCGGGAGGCACCTTCAAGGTCCACACATCGATTGGAGCAACCAGACAACAGAGTAAGGAGAGTTGCTTGAGAATAAGAGGAGGGACAATCGGGTCAGATTCGGTGACATAAGACAGTTGCTAGACCTAACCACTAGATGACCAAAATTTTTCCAAAGGTGGTAAGTCAGAAACTGGCTTTAATGACATCTTCTTTGACCCAAAGATTTAGGATCCCCTCAACCTTGATGAGGACAGTGCACAACACCCATAATGTATAGTTACGGATTGGGATTGTTAACTCTGTGATGAGGACCTTAAAAAGCTGTGTGCCAGTGAGGGAACACAGATGAGAGATGGACTGCAGCTTGTTGGGAGCTCTTAGAGTGAAGGCAGGCCCTGGAGGGAGGAACTCATCTAGCTTGTGATACCGAAAAGACCAGTTATAGACCACTTGGTTCTTTCCATTATGCTGGACCAAATGTTGTGGTATTAATAGGCCTCCTCTGTCTCCTCCACTTAGCCTGCCTCCCAGGTTCTGGGGCCTTTGCCTTAACTTCTCATCATGAGAGAGCAGGTCAGTATCAACGCAGAGCTTGATGTCTTGAGCTTGGCCTTGCAGGTTCTATCTTGTGACCGTTGGGAGGGCCAACTCTTCTGGCTTCCCCTTAAGGCCCAACCTGTTGCCATTGACCTATTGATCTTCATGAGCCCTTTACAGTTGTTTGCTGGACAGTCAACATACAGGACTTTGCTGGCTGTGTTCACAAGGCAACAATCTGTTTTGGCTGTGGCTGGTTCTTCCCCTTCTGACCTCTCTTCTGATCTCTATTCTGCTCTCTCATTCACCTCGTGCTGCACATGTGTCTTCTCTTTCATGTCTTGCATGAAGCCTGCTCTGGTGCCGTCTGGTGGTTAGGTCTAGCAACTGACTTATGTCACCGAATATGACCTGATTGTCCCTCCTCCTGTTCTCAAGCAACTCTCCTTACTCTGTTGTCTGGTTGTTCCAATCGATGTGTGGACCTTGAAGGTGCCTCCCGCTTGTCCTGGATATAGAACCACCCCTGGGACTGTGGTCCAGATCTTTCCACAGGAATTTGCTATCAGACTCGAAGGACCAATAAAAGATGTATCCATTTTTGCTAGTAGGACAGTTCAAATCCCTGTGGAGAGTCTGGGTAGAACTCTGGTGCTCATGAAGAAGGGGTTTTATTTACGTGTGCATTGGTCGGTGGTGAACAAATGGTGAAACTTGGGGTCTGGTTTTCATACACTAACAAAATCCCCAAAAAGTAAAGCAAAAAGTTCTGATAGTCACTGTTCGCTACCTGTTCAGCAGTTAACAGTAGTCGGTCCCAGATAGCCACCAGCTGGGGCAGAAAGATATTGAACATGAATATGTTTAATATGGTTTGGAACAACAAGAACAAAATGTCAAATGACTTGGAATGCTTACAAAGCGTTTACCTCAGCACATTTGCCCCAAAACTTGTATGAGATTTTACTTTCTACCATTGCTTTGAAGCCATGCTGTTAGTCAATGAGAAGGCTACGTGGATTATATCATTGATGTAGGCTGAATTAAGACTTTTTGATTTCGGACTTTCTGCATTAAAGTGCCATCTTTAAGCTAAAGCAACCACTCAAATGTACTTAAAATTCCTTTGTCTGTTCCTATGACTGTCATCATACTTACAGTTTTCATCTGTCCCCCCAGGTCCAGATCACTCTCAGTACACATGACTGTGGCGGGCTGTCCCAGCGTGACATCACTTTGGCCACATTCATTGACCAAGCATCACTGATGTGAGCAACATACATCAGTCATGAAGAATTCAAGTGCCAGACGTCAAAGCTCTTCATTCATTCATTCCACTTAGAAGTCTCTGAGGGTGTGACCTGCAAATCCAAAGAATATGAACCAATTACATTCAGTGCACTGAGACTAATGTAGCTGTGGGTGTTCGAATGCAAAGGGTCCAATGTGTTAAAGTGTTAACTCAAAAAGGTTCATTTAGTCTAACTTGATAAAATAACTTGTATGTTCATGTAAACAGACTAGTATTCATTTGTTTGTACCTTGACATGTTGTGTTAAAGTGTTGTTGTTGGTTTTACAATTGATGAATAAATGAGATTTTTGGCCAAAGATAAAATCATGTTTACATATTAGGTTCTAATAATTAATTCTAAAAAACTATTTCCGATGATATTCCAGTCAATATCAATACAATGGTGCACTTGTCTTTCTGTCAAGACTAATGTCTTATGTGCGAAGTGTTTTTGTACTTTACTGTGAGTAAATGTTATTTTCTGTCAACTTTTCCTGTCGTCACTGAAAAAAAAATACCAGCGAAGCAACTCCTCGTCAGACTGAATGCATTTTATTGAAAACACAACACTGAAGACCATCTGCTGCAGTCAGCTAAGAGTGTGGGAGGCTCAACAGTGTTTGCTAGGGATCATTTGCTAATTGAAACCAGCAGGTGCATCCTTACTTAATATAATCCTGGTACACATGGATGCACTCTGACATGGAGATATAACACAAAAAAACTAACCTTTGAACATTCAGAACCTCACATGACATAGTGTACAGGGGTGGACAAAAGTCAGCTCAGTTATCCAAAAAACAATTACCACAGTTGTATTCTTCACAAAATTCAACTTGTGCAGATTTTTTTGTGTTTTCAATACATCATATTTTACTCCTTTTGTGTTACTCTCTCCACACTGTGTGTGTTTGAAAGATCAATGGACCTAAAGGATGTTATGAAGCCAAATCCCTGAGGATGCTATGACATCATGAGTCAAACCTCTGAAGGCACAGAGGTGAACGCTCTTTATTGCTGTCAACGAAGTGATGTCATATGACTCTGCTACAGTTTCCAGTCATTTTCAATGAATGCCTTAAGAGGAATATGTATTAAAGGTTTCTTTATTCAAAAGAGATTTCCTGGCCATTCAAACATCACAATTTCTCCAAAGCAAACGGGATGAGTCATTGTTGAGAGTAATTTTCTTTGCATGGGTTCGCCGAACACTGGGCACAGTATTTAAGGATAGATGGATGGACACCTGGTGATGGTGTTAGTGGGGGGGTTAGACCCTCTGTCTTTTAACCAGGGAACTGACTAAGGGATAGGTAAAAAATCCCCACAAGTGTAAAAACCTAAATACATTCATGTCTAATCTCTTTAATTGCTGCAAACACAAACGCTCACAAAAGACGTGATTAATAAAACACCCAGTGGTCACACAAACGATTAAATTACACAAACAAGGCTAATATGCGGTCATTCTATAATATGCTTCTATTGACGTATCTTAAACATTGATAGTAGAGCATTCCCCTTCGTTTCACTAAAAAAAGAAAAGGAAAAGTTACATATTGCACAAACATGGAAATCATTTCGTGGAAACAAAGAAATTCATCAAGCAACATTAGGAAAGAAAGTGAATACAGGGTCCTTTTGGTGTTGCGGTATGCCGACCCTGTCGACCTGTTTGTGATATTAACTCAATTCTGTCCACATTCAGACGGAGCAGATAGTGGGGTTCTCCCAAGATAAAACTATTCAAACCAGTCATTCTGTGGATCATCACGGTGAATCTGTTTCCTTTCAGTATTAGGATGTTTAAGAACACTTAAATACAGTTTGTCAATGCTTTAACATTATGTGATTACTATATTAGAAATTGAAAATAAAAATAGTTTCCCTGTTAGAATGTGTTTCAATGGATGAAAAAAAAGTACATTTGCATTGAGTAGAAACTGAGGTAGCTTGAATTAGGAGACAAATGATTAAAAAGAGGTGGTACACAGGTGGCTATGCAGACTATAGATAGCAGGGTTGGAAACAGCCTTTTTCTGTAAAAAAAAAATGCTACTGTGAGCAAGCCCTTTTCCAATTCTGAGAACAATCAAGAAAACAACCTAAGTGGCTGATGAGCTTTGGATCCCATTAGCCACTGGTACATCTTCATCCTAATTCAATCTTAAAGACAGTTTGATTGAATATTAATGACATTAAAAGCTCCCACTATCCAAATCATTCTCCCTCGGTCCAAATCAAACACTGTAGATGGACTTTTAACATAATGAATGTGATCTTGGTAAGTGCCAACAAACAAGGACATGCATGTTCATGGTTACAGAAAATGTTCTACCATACAATGAGAAGTGTGGTTTTGAGTTATCAACAGATCAACCTGATATATTCTTGTCAGGGCATTGCAGTGCTTTTACATTAAAAAAAAAATGCTGTATTTTCCAGAGAACTTTTACATGATATTGATGACTCACAGCCTGGACAGGCCTCCACAAGTTGAGCCAGTCTGGAGCCAGTACATGAGGTTTCATGCCAGGGGGCAGCACAGCGCTTCTAGCTTTCAGTGGTCTGTGTTGTTGCTTGTATCATCACGGAGAGCAAAGCATTGATGACAGCAAACTGAAATGTTACGGCATTAAAAACAAAACACATGCTAATCAGTGGAGATTATGACAGACATTTGCTTTGAACAAAAGCTTAAATTGAAATGAACTTTTAAAAACAACACACACACTTTCAAACATGATTAAAATGAAATTAATAGAGTAAAACTCGTTTTGGAAACAGTCATTTCTTCTCAGTGCCACCCAGGCACAGTACAAGCAATGTTTCCCTCTGGGTTGATTAAAATGACGATGGCTTGTGTTTTTAAAAGATGCAAATGCTTTTCGTATGGTTTAGGTATGCAAGATAAGGCAACTGTCGAGCGATTAACTCAGAGCTCTAGGAGCAGGCGAGCGTATTTCCCTGTGTGCGGTGGGGGTTGAGGCAATGCGGGCCCGGTCCCTCTTCAGTGGGCTTTGCCGTTGCCGTTCATGTGGCTGGTGTTTGACTTGGGCACCTCAGTGCTGTAGAGACAGTCCAGGAAGCCCCGGGAGATCTCCGTCACCATGGACCTGTCTGGGATAGACTGGGCCATGCCGTAGATCGCTCCCTAAAGCAGCAAAAAGACACCAGGGGGTTACAAGCGCACAGTTATACAAGAAAAAATAGCCGTGGTTTAACTATACACTGATAGATTATCACTAGTCTGTGGTATTGGTATTCAGAGCATTTTGGGTAATAATTGAGGATTTACTTATGTTGGTATAACTACTTATAAACCTGCTTTGACTGCCGTTAGTTTTCCTCCAAGCAAACCGTTTAACAGCCCGATAGAACAGGTTTTCTCTGAGCTGTATAATTATACTGTAGATGGGGTTTTCAAAGTCCGTTATGGAGTCAGTCAGTTAGCTCTGGGTTACAGCCTTTATTTGTTTATATTTTGTCAAAGTAATGTTACTTTGACAAACCTTAAAAGAAAGACTTTTAGCAGATCCTGTTGGTAATGTACCCTTAGATGTACAGACAACTATCACTGGGTTACTCTGATACTAAAGAACACTTAAACAAGAGACTGACTGAACAAAGTTATCACTTGAATATTAAATAAATAAATAAAAATTAAAATACACAAAGAATTGATTTCTTTATTCCAAATCATTTATGTTTTACTGTAATCTGATGACCTTTTTTCAGTAAGGTTTTACTCTATGCGTGGCCTTCGTGCTAATTTCTGTTATTTAAATGAAGGTAACACTTCATTCCTGGCCGTGTTCCTAACCAACTTGATGGGCACAATGCAGGTTTGTGGCTGTTGGGTGGAGTAGAAACAGACACCAGACACGACAGCAGCAAAATGAAATGCCACGTGCACCAACGGCATATTAAACAATAGAGACTGGCAGACATATTTTACATGGTTTGTCAAGCCTCAGGACAAATGGATATTGTACAGTATCACAATTGGCTGCACTTTCAAGCTGGCCAAAGAATAAATTAAAGTATGGCCTTAATGACAGATGCAACAAAAAAAACAACAACACACTGATTAGCTGGAGTATCCTCTCTTTTTGGGTGCCTTGGTTTCCTTCTACAGTCCCAAGACATGCAAGTCAGCTGAATTTGGAAACTGTGCTGTAACTACTGTAGCTATCTACAGGAATCTATACTTATACATTAACATGTATTGTTACAACAGAGCTTCAAAAGCAGTGGCCTTATGAAACGAACTCACCAAGTTATGAAATATGATATACCCGCACACGCTCTTCAAGAGACAACTTTTTATACATGAGTAACTGAGACATTGTACTGTATTCATTGAGCATTGTGCAGACATAGCTCACCATTCCTGTGGTTTTCTCTTTGGGGTTCTTCAAGATGACGGCAACCTGCTCTGTGACGTCGCGGACAAATTGATCGGCGACGCCCGACTGTGTGTGCAGATATGTGCAACAGATGTGGATGCTGTCAAAGGAGAAGATTACACACTTGTTACATTCCTGGCTATTCATCGTAGTCTTGTATAAATATTACTTGGTTTTTCTTTCAACTGTGTACCTGGACGGGTATTGCAGAGTGTTCAGATTCCAGCCCTTTGTCGTCAGCGCGTTAGACAGACGGAAAATGTCAAAGACATCTGAGCCTATTGCTACCACCGACACCTCTGGGTCACCAAAAACAAACACACCCTGGATCTTGGAGATTCTGTCAGTGGAAAACAACAGCAACAACAACATGAGTTCAATGATAAGATAACTAATGTTTGAAACCAAAGTTCAACAGCTCTGGTGCCTTTTCTAACGCATCAGGAATTCAGTGTCAATAAGCCCCAGTGTCTTACTCTGTTTTGAGTTTGCGTGCTGTGCCGATAATCTTCTTAGTGGCATCTATGTATCCATTCTCTCCCATGTGCATCATGGTGGCCCAGCAGGCGGCGATGATTCCTCCGGGCCTGGAGCCTGCAATAGAGGGCGAGGCGTAGATTCCCCCCTGCCAGTCTGGAGCTACAAAGTACTGGTAGTGACGGTACTCTTTATCACTGTAGAGGATCACTGAAGAACCTTTGGGGGCGTAGCCATACTGGAGACACACAATACAGTGTTAGCCTTTACTGTCGAGGTGTGGCCTGGAGCCGGTTAAGATCCAACATTGATCTTTATTTGACATTTGATCTCTGCTAGTTACGGTCAGCTCATTTAAAATCAGGGCTCAAAACACTACTGTTTAGCATTGCTTTCAACTAAAATAGTCACAGTACATAACCCGCTTTAAATCTGTAACTATTTATCTGCTTGCTTTGTTTTTTAAATACAAATTGGTATTATTACTATTTTTTATTATTATTTCTTAATATTTATTTGATTGTTTTTGCATTTTTTAGCTTTTGCTTGTAATTTTAATGTTCTATTTTTTATGTATTTTCACCCCTGTAAAGCACTTTGAATTGAACCACTGATTGCTTCATGTCTAAATGGGGCTATATCAATAAAAAGTGCCCTACAATTATATCTAAATACAATTTGTATGAACCCGTTTTTTTTTAAAGGCAGTAGAACAAAACTAGAAAAATTTATATTTGGGAAGCTTGAGTGCAGTATTGATTTGATGGGAAAAGACAGCCACTCCTTACCTTGTGCGTGTCTGCCGAGATGCTGGTAACACCTTTTATCCTGAAGTCAAACGGGGCGAGTGGATAACCAGCTTTGGCCATGAAGACAATGAGGAAACCTCCCAGACAGGCATCCACATGCAGCGGGAGGTTGTAGCGCAGAGCCAGCTGGAACGCACCAGGAGAGAAAGTGTCAGAGGTTTGACTTCCCTGTTTTCATTTGAGAACCTATACAACGGGAAAATGATTCACTTCTGACCTTGGCCACTTCCTCAATGGGATCCATGATTCCATGTGGAAACTGAGGCGCTGAGCACACGAGCATGGCGGTGTTCTTGTTGATGGCTCTCTTCATGGCCTTGAAAGAAGGGGGAAACGGGACGGGAATAACTCACACAGTCTAAGAATAGCAGTCAATTAGCACCTACTGTCTGTGTGTGTGTGCTGTACTCTCACCTTCAGGTCCACTTTCATGGTTTTCTTGTCGAGGGGCACGTGAACAAGCTTCATCCCAAAGTAATGTGCTGCTTTGTCAAAGGCTGCGTGGACGCTCACAGGCGCGACACTGAAAAAAGCAGAAAAACACAGCAATGATGGAAGAACACAGGAAAGAACACGTCTTATAATGACCCTTTGTCTTGTATTAAAGTAAAAAAGTTTAATTTTGGATGAATTAAGTGCAGTGCTGCCATATCACGTTGTTCAAGGCCTAGAAGTACTTGTTGTACAAGCTTTATAACTCTGAGAAAGACAACCACATGAAACAACCTTTTGGAATCTGGTGTTAAACCTGGAATGGGTTGACAAAAAGAATGGAACTCATATTACAAATCCATGGGATTCATTTCTCAGTGGACCCTGAAATCTGTCTTTTGAGTAACTTGACCAATTCAAACCATACAGTAATCGTAACTCTGTTAAGGTTACAGATAGTATATCTTTATAATAACTAAAAACATATGGATATGAAGGAATTTGAATCTATGCATTAGCATGGCAGTCAACCTGAGAGTCCTTCAATCACTAATAGGGCATGCTCTGTGTTGGGCCGCTCTGGTGTCGGGAGGACAAGATAAGATGATGATCGAGAGCCCTCTCATAATAATGCATGACAAAGGTTGTTGACAGAGGGTTACACACGTTGTTTGCCTTCTCGCTGGAGGCGTGGATTTATGACGTGGGACATATTGTATAAAGCTGAGCGAAGGCAATTGTACTTACTATGGCTTTGCTATAACTGTGATCATGTATACATGCTGCACCAAGATCTTCCCTGACGTCAGATATGTGTTGAAATAAACCAGCTTTGCAAGTCAAGACAACTTAGGCTGCAGTGTTTACACCATCATCTACATAACATGACATGGCAACCCCAATATTGATTATATGACAGGCACTCCTAAGTAATTTTGTTATGTAATTATGCTTTATCACGCTAGAATATTAAAAAGTCAAGCTGCCCATGAATGGTCCCAACCACTGTCTTATAGCTCCTGTACTGTTAATGTGTTATGTCTTCTGTTTTATGGCTTTAACTATATAAAATAAAGTTACAGCATTACTGTATTACATAAAGAAGGCAAAAAAAAGATATGGCTCATGGACCATATCTAGTAATGAAGCTCCTCTTACATTTCAGGGTATTGGACACCGCGTTCGTACGCCATGTCTCTGTATGCCTTGCAGGCCATCAGTATGCTCTCAGTGCCACCTGAAGTAACCTGGACAGAAAAAAAGGGTTGTTCAAATGTAATCAATCCATGCTTCAGATCCATTCATCCTTAGCTTGTACCACGTTTGAGCATAAGTTTGTGATAACTTACTGTGCCACAGGAGTTAGGTCCACCATGGAAAAGTTTGCAAGACATTCTAACAACCTCTGCCTCCATCTTTCTGACGCCAGGGAAGATGTCTGGGTGGAGTGGGTTGCTCCAGGCAAAATCTCCATAAACCTGGGAGCAAAGAAAACAACAGTTAAAGGAATACTTCACCCATATGGAACCGGCGTTCTATCATTATAAAATCGCTATTATAATATAATGTATGAGGTTTTTCTTCCCTCAGTCTTCCCTTGGCCCAGCTGTCCTGTTAATCCTAACCCTATATTTTCCCATGTGTGATGTCACGCATGGGAAAATGTAGGGTTAACCAGTGAGACCATAAAACAATCTTTCTTCCTTTTTCTCAGGCTAGGATGAACCAATTTCTAAAAATGTTGCACATTCATACTACATAGGATCTCAAAGTTGAATACACCTTCATATTTACACCGGTGAAGTAGGTCTTTAAGCTTTGCATAGAGTTAAAAAAGGAGCAAATATGGGTTGTTGGTCAAACAAATACAGAAAACTGCTTACTGTAGCTTACACCAAAATGTATTCAAGTTGAACCTTGACTGTTCGAGGTTGGGAATGCCAAAGTTGAGACACAAAGATTGCATACCTTCACCAGGAGATTGGTCAGTGACTCATCGCCCCAGTAAACTGCACCGGACACGCATCCTTTCTCCCACGGCACCTCATCTGCAACAACAACAACAACAACTTAGTCTTTTCAGGAATCACTGCTCATCCCTCTAAGAAAGAATAACTACTTTTCAGGAGGTCAACTATGCAGATAATAAACCAAGAAGCTCAGGAATGATTGCTAACTTACTCAGAGTCTGGTACTCTCTGATTTTCTCCAGCACTTGGCTCTGAGTGAGGCCTTTGAAGGGCAACTGCGTAGTGTAGCTCATGCCATCCTTCAGAGTGCACAGACTAGCAGACATGTCATCCAAAGCCTTGTTGAGCTGACCCTGAATCTGTCGTGAAAAGAGAGGACAAGTGACTTCAAGTAGCGTACGAGGAGTGTTCAGTTGCTGTTGATCCTAGCAGAACCTTTGACATAAGCTGTAGGCTTTTTATGAAACCAGCGTATCGTTTGTTTAGGAAGTGAGTGAATACATTTATAAAGAGAGACCGCAGATGCGACATGGTGAGGCAATGTATTTATGTGATGGTAATATGATGGTGTAGCAGATTAAACTTTGATTTAGTACCGTACTAGAAACACAGGATGTTCCCGTCTGCCTGCTGTAAATTATTTTGTAAATTCCCGGGAATAATCTGACCCATGCAAACTAATAACTTCATAAAAATAGTGTTGTTTCCACTGACGGTCTTGTTTGCTGTTGTCATTTATGGCCATCAGAGGAAACATTTTATTGTTTCATAAACATTTAAAAGTTCCTCAGAGGAGGGTTTAAGCAGCCTCCATGGAAGCATAAAAAATACAACAACAGTAAAGTGTGGCCTTCCCCTAAATCGACTGAATGTGAAGCTACTGTGTTTCAGACTGAACGGAACAACATGTACTATCAACACTTTGTGTAATTCTTTTTGATAAAGCCTGAAAGAGTTGTTCGATGGTGACATAATACTCAGAAGTAACTGACTGTTATCACCAGAGCATGTGGTTGAGTGTGCCAAAGGTCTACCCCCCTTCCCCTCCCTCCCAAATGCTGTACTCAGTCATACAAGAATGACTCATATGAGGCTCACACGACAGTCAGTGCACATCTGCTGGGAAAAGAGGGAACAGATTCACCACTCATACTTACTGCCCCGCCGACAAAGGGTATTTTCCTGATGAGTCGAAAGCATCGCTTCTTGATTCTGGATGTGAGACCTATTAGCAAGAGAGAAAAAAAGACAAGACAAGGCAGCAGCTGTGGTGAGAGACTGCTGCACACATTCAACCACAGACATTAAACAGCTGACTCGGACTCTGTAATCACACACATCAAGTCAGGGCAAGACTTTGCCCACAGGGATTGGAGCCATATTCACAAATCATTTAATGGTAACCGTGGATTGGAAGCACTGACGACACACAGAATAGTTCAGATCCCTTCGAGATGCACCACGACTACCGACCGTTTTACCCTCTCTCTCTCTGAGAGCTGTAAGATGGGAGGAGCGGACCTTGTTGCTGAGGAATTCCACCACTGATTGATTGGTAGTAGAGCTAGAAAGTCTAGTTGATCCTATAGGTATTTCTCAGTGTAACAGACTAGAGGAACAAGTACTCCACTGTGAGATCGTAACCGCAGACTACAAGGGAAAGAATGAATGAAATCTTTCCATCAGATAGCAAACTGTGCTTAATCTGCTTATCTACTAGCAGGGCTTAAAACCTGATGCTAAATGTCCAAGAAAATATGACTGCAAATTACAGTTTGGGAGCCTATATTAGATACTGTTTAACTGGCAGTGACTTAAGAAGCTTAGTGAACATGGTCGGTACAAGTAAGACCCCAGCCTGCCTCATTTTCACCCACGTATCATGTGTTAAAGCTTACTTTCGTGCTGGAAGAGGAGGCCTTTGAGCCAGACTGCTCCCAGTGTGGTGAGGACCGTGGCTCCAATGATCTGCCATGGCTCCAGGTCATCGCAGCGGGAGTTGACCTGCCGTCTGCCCTCCTCTAGGTACAGCAGGACCATCTCCTTATACACCTCCAAGGCACTCTGGACACAGACACACAGACACACACAGACACACAGACACACAGACACACACACACACACACACACACACACACACACACACACACACACACACACACACACACACACACACACACACACACACACACACACACACACACACACACACACACACACACACACACACACACACACACACACACAACGTATCACAGTGAGTTAAGGTGGCTTCAGATTGAACCGTCACAACAGAGCTCCTGGATGCAACACAGGATTTTTATGCATGAACCATGGTTTTCCACTAACATTATGTAGGATTTAGTGTATTCATGTCAAGACTCTACAGATCACAACATGACAGCTGCGTATTCAATAAATGAAATGCAGAAGATCCCAAGAATCACACATCACTGCAAACACGGTCTGTTACAAATCTTTTCACGCGACTACGTCAATATAGGGAAGTGATCATCGCATACACTGTTGTCATCATTTTATGCCACTAGTCAGTCAGTAAGCATTTTTTTCTTATTCTCCAAAATGAGATTGTGAGTCAATTTCAATGGCTTTTTTTTATGACTTATTAAGTAAACCATGTCCATGACACTAGCATAATTATAAGTCAACAATGAAGCTCTCAACACATTTGTATACAAAAGGTTCAAAATCCTTGTATGATTAACACGTTTCAACAGGTATATCAATGCTGGCCCAATATCACAAATCAAGTACTTACATTAGAAGACATCTTCAGACCTTACAGAGTTCAACTTCCCCAAAACCCTTTCACACTAATACTGTCGGAAGTGACTCAAACCGCTGTCGTCTCCAGGTGAGAGTGAGAGAGAACGCTCTGAGCTCTAATGGACGACTATCCCCAGACTCCTCCCAGCACCCCAACCAGAGCCAAAAAAACACCCAGACACAGACGAGCTATTTAGCAATCAAGATCAAGATCAGGCGGCAAGACAGGAAGTCTGCCTTAAAATAGATAAAACCTAGAATTGATATTGCGCTCTCAGCTCTGAGCCCGATCACTTGTAAATGCTGAAATATTTCCCCAAACCCTGAATGGGAATTTGTGGAGATCAACAACTGCGCCCAAGTCACGGCAAAATATCAATCCCGGTAGAAATACACAAGTTTCATAATTGCTGCATAATTTATCTCTCCATTATCTATGACACAAAGTCTGATAGCCACCTCAGCCACAATCAGATGGAAAGAGGCTTAGGGTCCAAAAGACAATCTCTTAAGTAACTGCGCTGCATGAAGAAAACATTCTTATCCTAATCATAATTGTGTAATGAGGCAAGGTGGCTTGTGCAACCGATATACACCAATCATATGGTGTCTCACCCTAAGAGGATGTGGGGTGTGTTATTTCAGCCTAATTGTTCTAACAAAGAAAATGCATAAATGGTGAGAATATCAGGTGTTCTCTTGCAGTGAGTGTGAGTTGTAGTGGAGGGCAGAGGCTGAATGGAAAGAGTCCCCCCCCCCTCTCAGTCTACAGCTGCCATACCTGCCTACCTGGATCACATGTTCTCATACAGGTTTGGCAAGATCAGCTACATAAAGGCAGAGCAGCGAGAAGCAACACAGAAAAAAATAATTACATTAAACATGCGTTGTCTGGAGGAGTTCAGTTCAGTTCTCATTTATTGGAAGTGGTACAAGAAAATAGGTTGAGGGCACCTGATTGCTGGCACGTATCTGCCATAAAAATTAAAAAGGATTAAGTGGTGCTATCTCCCATCAGATTACAGCCCTCTCTCTCTCTCTTTTGCTCGTCAGTATTTCGCTTTCGGGGTCGGCCCACCCACACGTTTCCAAACCATTCAGTGCTATCTTTGCATCAGGAAAACTTATACGGAGTTTCACACAAAGGCTCTTGTGCCGGCATTGTCCAAAGTCATTGTTGACAACAGTGGACGCCCATTCCTTTTGCTCCCCCTCGTGCAACTTTGGATCGCTCTGAAAGGAGTGCTTTGGTTGTCTCAGAGGGGAGGTCACGTTCTCGTGGAAATGTACTGGGTGTGTGAGAGAGAGAGAGAGGTAGGCTGCTGCTCCTGGATACATCAAGGAGGAAAACAGACCTGACATCACCAAAGGCTTTTGAGACATAGAGAGATCCAGGGATCAATTCAGGGGGAAAGAATTACTGCTGTGTGGTGTCTGGAAAGTTTTCCTTTGAAGGGTCTGCAGAGCCTGAGGGCTACAGTGAAATGAACTGATGGTTCGGCCAAAGTCATGAGGAAGCTCTCAGAGTTACTTCTTCTTTTCTCCTCCCTGCATTGACCTGATTGATCCAGTCTGTGACAAGGCAGTTTTTGCAGTGACAGCAATATGTGTCAGACTAGCTCCCCACTCCCCTCTCTAGGCTCAGGCTACAGTCTACTATCGTCCAATCTTGATTCAGCCACTTGAAGCAAAGTCCCCCAAATCCTAACGGCTCTCTGGTGGCTTCACTCAAAGCAATGCTTTGTTTTAAACTTCCTGCAGGTTTAGCTAGAACAGGATCTCTAATTTTATACAGTGGGTGCCACTGCAACAACAAACAATAGTATGGAGCTGTAAACTTGCTGACCACAAGGCACCTCATCAAAAACACAAATCAGATTTGGACAGTAAAGATACGTTAACATGAATCCTTGCACTGGCAGCGTTATGTACTTTTCATTTGTATTGTCTCCTTCATTATGGGTGTGTGTGTATGTGTTGTTGTCGCTCATCTCAAGTAAAGTTTCTCATTTTAGGGGCCAAAGTATCAATTTTGGGTTAAGTATTTCTTCAAAAGCAGCCATGAATCTGTAAGGTTATTGGTAAGTCTTTGTTAACCAGAGTCATTGTCAAGACACACTTTTAGTGGACGAGGAGCATCCTTGGGAGCAAAACAAGACGGCTCACAAGCTCACTTCACTACAGATAAACAAGTATCCGCGTCCTCAAACGTCTTGTAGCAGCTGTACCATCGTCCCGTGCATCTCACTTTTTACGCAACGTGAAAAAACATGCTGACGTGAAGCGACACCTACCCAGTAGTCCATGTCGTCGACGCAAACTCTGACCGAAAGTCCTCCTTTTTTTGTGGCTCTGCTACTCAGGAAAGTCACCTCCAGCAGCCCGCTTTGAGTCTCTCATCTACATGCTACTATCAAACCACAGCAGCAAAGCTAACCCAGATTCAGGAAGTAAGCAACAGTTCTGACGTAGCCGCGCGCGCGACTCGCCGTGCGTAGATCTGACAACGCTGCGGCTGGGTCTAAATAAAGTGAAGGCCTGCCGTCCGTGCCGCGCCGCATGTGTCTGTACATCTGCTTTGTTCAGGGCCGAGGAGCTTTTTGACGCTCACAACTGAACTGGTTGAGTTAGCGGAGAGCTGGTGCTGCGTTCACTGTCCCATCCATGTCCGTGCATTCATAAAAAGTAAAAAACTAGGTTATAACATTAACAGTATTTTAGAAAAACTAAAAAGAGTACGTCTCCATCTGCTCCAGGAAGGTTTGACGAGCCACAAAATAATAATATATTATTATTATTATTATTATTATTATTATTATTATTATTATTATTATTATTATTATTATTATTATTATTATTATTATTATTATTATTATTATTATTATTATTATTAGTAGTAGTAGTAGTAGTAGTAGTAGTAGTAGTAGTAGTAGTAGTAGTATTAGTAGTATTATTATCGTTGTTGTTGTTGTTGTTGTTGTTATTATTATATTGATTTATTTCATGTAATGCATCAATTGTGTTAATACATAACAGTTCTGTTTTCTTGTATGCAGGCTTAAGGACTATTTTATTTCTTCAAATGAAGGAGCTCTTTCCTGTAAAAACATTCAAATCATGTTTTTCTGAGTTAAACAAAAAGATCTATTTCGAGCTTTGCGAATATCAATTGTTTTAAAAGTGTTTCTTTAATGAAGGACGAGGAGCAATTTTTCCAACCCATAAAGTAGGCTAACATTTCATCTTTAAAACGATCTGGAAAATTCTAATTAAGCATGTTTGTAGATTATTTGACTAAGCTACAAATCTAAATCATTTGTGGAAGTAATAAATCATTTAATTCTTTAGATATTTGTTCGCCAACATTGGAGAAAAAATGGGAAATTTTGGAACCAGAATATAAAATAAGAAGTTGTTTGGACATTTAATATGAATGTATTTGGATGAGTTGCGTTGTATTGATCTATGACATAGTGAGGCCTGCTCTTTTGATACAAGAATATGCTTATGAGTGGGAAACTGATTTTTCTTTGTAAACGTCTTCACCTTTATTCTACTTAGTTTCCGTGTTTCTGACATTACTTTAAGGCATCATTTGGTGCTTCTTTTGTAACGCTGTTTATTCACTCGTTTTCTTTGTAGGAGTGAAAACAGCGCCACAGAGCAGTCGAGCAATGCCACTGCAACTTTACCTTAAACAACAATATGATGAAGGCTCACGCTGCAGATATAAATCAAATTTCTAGTTAACATACATTCTGTTATGCAGACAGGTTAGGACCCACAGTGGTTACAATGCCCTGAATAATGAGTGCATCATATTTTCAAGACAGCACCACTGAGCTGTGTGTGTATATTTGCAAAAACTACTACTACTATTACAGACCTTATTTGTAAAATATATTTTAGTTTTCTATAAATACGTTGAATAAGGCTAAATGTAGAGTCATTGTTCGGGTCTATATTGCAGCTGTCACAGCCCACAGAGTGGGGGTACCTTCCTCGAACAATTCTTTCTTCTGATGATTTTCATTTTAATGATTAAATTAATTATTGAAATTTGGTGTTATAAGAGAATCGGCAATGGGTCAAATTCGTAATTAGAAGGGTCCGACAAAGTATCCGTACTAGTCAATTTAATTAGTTCATAATCGACTGAGATGGTGGTGACAAAAGTAAAATAATTATAATAATAATAATAAAAAATAAATTAAGATATCTATTTGTTAAATAATGTTTTTTTCCAGATTAGGCTACAAGTATAACTATTGATTTTCACCGGAGACTTTTAAAAGAAAAGCCATTCAAGAAAGATCTGCTGATATATGAGCTTTTTATAGAAACGTCAATATATTAACATTCAATGGCTAGTGTTATGAATGAACGCAGTCTAAATGTTATATGTCTTACGAAGATTTCATCCATTTGTAGAATTTCCATGTTTGTTGTTTTTATCCACTAAGAGCCATTCATGAATAGGCTACAGGTTTTACCTTTTGAAACGAGCTATCCGGGGAAAGGGGGGAACAAATCTGCATTAGTTTGGTGGATGAAAGGGGGCGAGTTGCAGCCACAGCCCCTATTCGTGCTTCAATCTCCAATCTTTACAGAAAGACAAACTGCCTCCATAGGACAGCTATTCCACTATAATTGGTGTACACTGCCTTTAAAAGCTGAGGTGAGACGTACAATACATTGCTTGTGAAAGGAAACTCCAAAGCACATTAAAAGTGAATTACTTCTTGTGTAAAGTGTGTTCGGGGTCACGACGCGCGCACCTCTCCAAAAAACGCACACGTCTCCAAAGGCGCACAAAAGGCAGTCACATTGTTGAGGGGTTTCACAAGAGGTGTACATATGGCATCCGGGTTGCAATTAAATGTTTTTAAGATGTTTTTCCTTTCTTGAAGAAGTTTCCTTCTTCTTTTTCTTCTTTCCCGGCAGCTCTTTGCCAGAAAGGAGACGAGGAGGGGGCACATTGAAAGGCTTCGCTGCTAGTTTGGGATGACAACAATCTGGTCAGCGAGTTGTTGGACTTTGATTGCCCCCCTCAAAACGTCCTTCAAACAAAAAGCTGAGGACGGAAATAAAGCCCCACCTGGTACCTCTGTTTGCTAAAATAATAATAAATAGATTTCGTTTAATAAATAAGCAAAAGAGCCTATAAAGTGAAGTGGTAGAGGAAGTATTAATCAGGAGCCTCGGTCAGGTATCACCTGCTCTTGGGCTTGCTCAGTTTATTGTTAAATATTGTTAAATCACTTTTCGTACCAAGTCTGCTCCGATATCTGCTATTTCCACAGCAACTGGGCGCTTATGTTTGCCTACACTTTGCATAACAAGCAGGACACTACAGCACACTGATAAAAATCAAGGAGAAAGACTGACAACTTCAAACCCACACCTGTCCATGATATCCGAATATGGATTTGGCATCAATGATTATTTGTAAAGTGGTAATATTCCGTTTACTTTGGACTTTTCGTGCCTTTTATAACAGCAAGGCACCATCTCGTATCTCTCTAGTGTATTTGTCCAGTTTATTGAAAGCATATGGTTATCAGATTGTTCCCAAAACACATATTTAGACAGAAAGTTAAGGAGAGCTTTTTGTGATCCTTTGTTGGCAATAGTAAATCATGTTTGAGCCCTGCCACACTCCCCCTCTCCCCCTCACCAGAGCTGAAACGTGTCTGCATATTGTTTACACATTTTACTAATCTTTAACTTTCCAAAAGCAAAGTTAAATTTAAAAACAAGTAATGCGCCATGAGTTATGGCGATAGTGGACATGATTTTGGAGATGTCATAGCGCACACATGTATGCTCAAGTTACAAGAAAAATAGGGTTTTTATTGTTTTGACACGCAACAAGACCCTTTGTACTATCACTTCACACAAAAGGTTTCACTCTCTCAAACACTCCTTGTTCGGTGGACCCATGCGTAATTGTCTTTGTCAAACTACCGGAGCTTTGCGCTCTAACGCATTAAGCTAATGTTGGCCCAAATGTGGCATTAAAACCAATTAAAACATATAAATAAATACAATTGTATGAGGTACACACGAGGCAAGTTACTCTATAAAATAACTTTAGGCAACACTCAAGTAAGGACTGGATTGGCAGCAGCTAAAAGTACTTTAATGTCAACCCAAGCAAGTCATCTGACGTCAAAAATACGCACCTGCATACTTGATCACAAACAATTTAATGGATAAAAACGCGGAAACTCTGTTGTTTTTACCTTAATTTTAAGTACTGCAGTGCACTTGACGTTCCTTTTAGAAGCCAGTTTGCCAAGTAACCATGGCCACTATGCACCCTGCAAGCTTGTGCCATTATTTTGGGTGCGTAAAATGTGGCACTACACAATAAGCATCGGTGTGGTAAAATTTACAAAATAATTCTTTTTGGCAAAAGGTCACAGTACTATTATATATTTCTTACGATTGCATAGCCTATGGACTTAAAGTAAACACAACAACCAACCGAATTTAAAGATGTTCCCTGCGTCTTTTTATTCAAAATTATATATATATATAAAATAACTGACTGGCCTCCAGAGCTTCAAATGGAGTTGAATACGTACCATCTACACTCGTGTAATCAGACCATTCTTAAAGTGTTTGGTAGTGGAAAAATCATTTATGCGTAAAAAGAAAATATATCTATATTTATATATTCTTATTATATAGCTATACATTTGATTCAGTTTATGTCAGCGCCTTTTCTTCTTTTTAAATGCATACAGTTCTACTTTGGTTCTGGGAGACTATTTCTTCGATGTGCACCAGAAACGAGCGTGTCCTCACTGAACTCCAAGATAAAGCAAAGCTCCCTACAATGTCTTCTACCAAGACTTCCAACTTTGGCTCTAAGAGACGGAGTAATGGCTGCATGACACTCTATTGCCATATCATGAACAGTGAAGCAACTCAGAGCCAATAGTGATTCTTAAGGCTCCCTCATTTTAAAATATTGCTACTAGACGGACTTTTGAGAGTTGTTTAATATACGCTCTGTGTCAGAAAAATTAAAAAACACCAGTACAATTATTTTTTTAAACCTGGCATTTACAGTATATGTCAGTTTTCCACACACTAGTATTTTTTTAAATTGAAAATTACTAAGAATACACAAAGAACATAAAGAATGAGAGCGAGGGGGAGAGGGTGAGGGACGCGCTGCCTTGAAGCTGATTGGCCACTTGTCAGGCGCTGTTGATTCAGGCGTCCATCCTGCAAAAAGATAAGATAAAGGCCATATAAAAAAGCAGAGATGCGCATCCATCCCTCACTGTCAGCTGCACTTTGCTGCCTCCAGCTACAAGAGAGGATTAACCAGGACGTCTGGCTGTCTCTTCTTCCGAGCATCACCTGTCAGGTAAGTGCAAATATATCCATTCATCTGAAGCCATTTAAAACAGTAACATGCCTTTCATGTCTCCTTTTGTTAAATCGCTTGTTGAGGGGACAAACCTGTAAAGCAAATATGATAATATGCCTATAGTCTAAACAATAAAATATATAATGTAGGAACAATAAGAAAAATGAGAAAAATATTATTTTCAGACTTTGAGAAACGCAGCTTGATTAAATTATACTGATAGGATTTCCTTATTGAAACTTAATTTTAAATATTTGTAAATATTTTTTTATATTTGTTGTTATGCCAATCTGATTGCGTTGAACTTATATTTGCACAGGATGTCTCCAAAAATACTGTGCGATCCCACTGACCTGCGCACATGCTGTGATGCGTTGACGATCAGAAGAATGACTGAAGTTGGCGACACTTCAGGGGACTCGGATGACAAATCTGACTCACTGACTCTTATCGAAAGTGACACTTTCTCAATGAAACCCAAAAGCAGACGTGGAAAGTCTGGACAGCGGGGCAGGCGCAGAATGAAGGCGAACGACAGAGAACGCCACCGGATGCACAGCCTGAACTCCGCTCTTGACTCGCTGAGGAGCATCCTGCCGGCACTGCCCGAAGACGCCAAAATGACCAAGATCGAAACCCTGCGCTTTGCCCACAACTACATCTGGGCTCTCACCGAGACGCTGCGCATGGTCGACCAACACGGACACAGGCCGGGATACCTACCGGTGGGATCTGAGCTGAGCAGCCCAGCAACAAGTGTCTCACCTGTGGAGTGGGACGCGTTGTCACCCGTGGAGTCTGGTCATATGGCTTCAGCTGACCCTGACCCAAGAAACTATTACGCATCAGCTCATGAGATGAACTGTAAGATTGGACCAGGACATCAGTCCAGTGTCTTCCCCGTGACCTTTTATTTACAGTCATTATGTGGTTAAAATGAACTCGGACATACTTTGCACTGTTTTGACCTTTTAATAAGTGAGGAACTCTTTATGCCTGCCAATCACACAAATCAGAGGTGCTGCAGCTCTGCACTCAGTGGACTGAAAGCTTAACGCCAGGTTTCACTTGCACACGCCCCGATCAGTGATGTCACAGCAAGTGTTTTCCATCAATAATCATCTTCTAGCTGGTCACTGGCTTAGATCATAATTAGCCAAACATTTTACCTAACCCTAATTCTAACCCTCCTGCCCAGAATGAGCACATCTGCATTTCAATTAGAATGTATTCTTCTAAAGCACTTAAACTTAAGTCTGTTCCAACAGACTCTTTAAAAAAAAAGATCAAGTACTTAAAGTTTTTTCTAAACTGTCAATTGAGGTAGTTTCTTACCTGTTTTTAAAACATGATTTCATGACCATGTTGCACTCAACAGAACAATACATCCTATAATTACAATTTCAACAAAACACCATGAAAGCACAATTAATGATTTAAGAAGAAAATATTTATTTGGTTTTGATATTCAAATGTGTTTGAGTTGTTTCTGTAGCAAAACATCTATTTATTTAATAAAACTGTAGAAAACATGTCTGTGAAAAGTGGTTTCCATGATTCAAAAAGGACACAATGTAATGTACAAAGACAAAATATGTAAAAACAATGGCTGTCATTCAAATGGAACATTTTTAGGGAGAGAAACAATGCCATCATCACTTTTCCTTTTGTAGATGCCAAAGTTAATGTGCAAATCGACATTTTCAATTGTGTGGTTCTTTACGGTCTTTCCCACCAGTGACTGTACAGAAGCAGAATAAGAGAGAAGACGATTTTAAAGTCTTAGTGGTAGCATGAGCTAAATGTTCCAATGTCTTGGATAATGTCCCAGGGTCCTATGGAGGCGTGCAGTCCGAGGCAGAGCTCTACTTGGGGAAGACGGTGACCACGTCGTAGCCCTCGGGCGGGGTCATTCTCTCGCGAGCGTGCTTCTCACAATAAATCAGCTCCTCTACAAAGAAATGTCCCTTCTGTTTGAGGTTGACGTCACAGTCTGTACAGGTGTAGCACTCAGGGTGACGGAACTTGTCCCTCAGCTTCACCACCAGCCCTCTGAACAGGAGAGATACAGATCGCATTAAACAGGATTATTTCATTTCATTTCAAAGTTTCATTGGAGGATAAACCCCTTCAGATTCAGCATCTTGTTTTTGTATGTACATTATTCAGAAAGTAAATGAACACAACTAATTAACAATGTATGAGTTCATTGGGGCTAGAACAGAACCCATTCTCAGATTAACACAGTACACACATACACACATCAACTAGTTCTATTTCATCCTTACTGACCGACAGAGGCAGTGCTTAAAGCACTCCAGGATTCATAGAACCGGGGTTACATACGTAACTGTTTTAAATGGATTGATCAGCTTTCTATGGCCTGTAGTAGCAAGACTGTGTCTTTACTGCATTCAGCCACAAGGGGGAGACACACTCCAAACAGAGACAACACTTCAGGCACTTTGTGTGACATCACAGCATGTGTTTGTTGAGTGTGAAAGTGTTAAAACAATAATGTCGGCAAGCAGCAGTTAGTAGTGACTCTCCTCTACTGAGGAGAAAACTGAACTCAGATCTGTGCAGTAAGTTATTCAACGTTTGGATACAGAATGTATGCTGCACTCTCCACAGCGCTGCATAACAAACATGCTACCTGTAAAACAGTACTAAGGAATCATAAAACACTTACACAATCCCAGATCCACATTTGTCACAGATGGGTAACTTGTCAGCGTTCCCCAGTGATGATCCAATCTTTGTTGCAGGTGCTTTCACACTCCTGAACCCTGACGGTGAACTTCCGTCACCTACAAACATCAAAAACACACATGAAAATCTAAACTCATTATCTGGGAGATTTCATTCATTTTGATTAAATTTGTTCAACACACATTTTTGGTTTAAAAACATTTTCAAGCAAAGAAGGGAGAACAGAACAAAAACTAAATTAATCTGCTATCTATTTGTAAATGAAAGATAATTATGTTCCCCAAAGCCATACACTGTTTAAGAGAAATGCTTTAATTTCCCTTTTGAGGGAGGTGTGAGTAAGAACCAGGATCCCTACCCGTCTCGAGAATCTCCTGCAGAACTTTGAATGAAGCCGACTGTGGCGGAGGCTTGTCAGACTCTTGGTTCTCCGTCAGCATCTTGTAAACCTCTGAATCTGCTGCTATGGGCGGCCGCACACCGCTCTGCACTTCATCTGATGGAGCTCTACAGAGACATAGTGTACATTGCAATTAGAGGAAACACAAGCATCTCAAAACACCTCGTCCTTTCATACATAAAGAGCATGGCTAGAAAAGCCCAAGACGATCACAACACCTTTTCTTTTTATTGCTTCTTTTCACTTGGTCTTTTTGACAATTATTACACTTCTGTTTGTTCCCAACAGAGCTGGTCTAACACAAAATATAGTTTCTCTTAATACTACTTTATTGTTAAATATTGTGCTATACGTTTAGTTTATTTCCGGTCCAAAAGGCTGCACTACAGTGTTACAACTTTCATAGTCTGGCTTCCTGGATGTAGAAAGTTGAGATTGGGCCAATAGCCAATCATAAGGCTGCCGTCAGAATTTGTCAGAAAACCCTTCCCCTTCCTCCACTCAGAATGGGAAACAGAAAGGCTGTGTTCGGAAAGCCATACTAGCGTCCTACATCCTACATCCTCACCATTTATATACTGCATATTGTCTACTCAAAGATCGATTGTGTATGCGAGGTGCGTCAAAACGTTATCAGTTGAAATATACTCGAGCAATGAAGAATTTCTTCTTTTTCTTGTAAGATTCAGGCAGTTTAGACACTGTTTACCGTATAACTGCCCTCTACAGGTTAGATATTGAACTAGATTTTTACAGTCCTGTGTTCATCATCTGTGTTTTAGACCTCTTGTTTTATAATTATGTTTTGAGGCGGAGGATCCCTCCGTCGCTCTGTGTCCGGCTCTTCATACAGCAATCAGCTGTCTGTCAGTTGAGCTGGACGAGCCGCGGTGTGTGGAACAGCGATCTGTTCTGATCTCTCTCCACTATCAGACTCACATCACTCATTTCACTTAGTAACTCTAATGTTGTTAGGTATTTATCTTCATCTCTTATCTATTGTGAGAGTTTTATGAATGACTGCACGTACAGTTGTCAGATCGCGGACCCTAAACAATGTCGTTGCCTAGCAACTTGCTCGAAAATATTTCATTTTCCTGTGCGGGTAGAATTGACCCAGTGCATTGTGGGGCGGTTGAGTAGGAAAAGTATCCAATCGATCCATACCCAAAATCCTCCCGGAAATTAGTACTCATCCGGGAATTTCTCGCATACCCAAACTCGCATACCCAACCGTCACATACTCAAATTGAAGTCAAAATGAGTATGAGTAGGACGTTAGTATGGTTAAGTACATTAATTGGTTGAAAGAAATGAAAACAGGCCAGCCCTTTTCTACCCCTATCTCAGACATGATAAGAGAGTGTTCTGCCAGACCATACTACAAGCTGTAGTTCTGTCTGGCAGTGTGAGACTACAACTTTCCTACAACTTATAATAGTATCTATGGGTAGAACTGGCAGAAGTGGAGGCTTGTCTCTGACAGAACTAAAGCGGGGTCAGCTCAGGCTGTTCTTACTTGTTGCCGGGCTCATTAGTTGTAGCCAGGGTTTTAACATCGTCCACTGCAGAGTTGAAGTTCTTGATGTTCTCTGAGGAGTACAGACCAGAAGGAGTGTTGTACTGGTTGGTCACAACTTTTGAGCCAAAACCAGCGAATGGCAGAGCGCTCCTATTGTGGGTTGAGCCTATATTTTTCACCTCCTACAAAAAATTAATGGGGAAAAAAAATAACAATTAAAGCATTAAGTCAATAACAGAGCAAACAAAAAAGGTGGTAAGTGCAGGCATGATGTATTTGTGAAGTAACTGAAACTAGTCTTGAAACATGCTCATTGTGCAAAATTTGTGAAATGGTGGTCACAACCTTTGACGCTTTCAGATGAACTTGAACAGATGAACTTGAATTTGCACATGTGCAAACATGCAGCTGATATTATGAGCATTGTAAGTGTTACTCAATGCTTAAAAAAACACCCAGCCTCAAGAGTTTGCAGCAATGAATTCTGATGAATAATGATGCAACTGCAGACTTTGAACACTGAGACTGGGAAAGACTGTCCAACTGAAAACGTCAACTCTTCTCATTTGCTTCTCCAACTGCTGCTTCCACTTTGACTCAATGTCACGGCTAATTTAGCAGGAAAATGTACGACTGTGGATTGTGCCTTAATTATAGCTAACGGTCTTTAAAGAGGAACACGTCATGGTACTGGCATGCCATCAGAGTGGGCACATAAATACCACCAAACCTAGCTCATGCTTCACAGTGGGAACACGGAAATGCCTCCAAATATAGCTCATGCTTCAAGCTTCTGACATTTAAATTGCAGAATAACCCAGAGGCTCTGTGAGCATTAAGTAAACTCACACACAGAAAGCAACAGCCCTAGCATTGGACAATGTTATAAAGCCTAGGAAAGTACAAAGCAATACTTTGAGGTAATAAAGCAGTGAAAAGGCATCAAAGTGACAGGCGCTTGAAACACGTGTTATTGTGTTTGTGAGAAAAACGCACATCATCTGTGACCCGTGTAACACAAACTCTCCTACATGATTCCACACTTTGGCCTTAACTTTCCACTCAGCGGACAGGAACTGAGGCTTGCGTCAGAGCTTGGCTGATAAACTAGCGTCTCCTAGGAAACCTCCTGTTGGGGAGTAAACAATGACTTCATGGTTGGCAGTATGAAAGTATTGTGGTCGCAGAGGGAAAGGAACAAGCAGGCTTCCAGAAAACTGTATGGCTACCTGTAATCAGCACTTCCTGAAAGCAAACTAAATGGGAGAGCTGGGGGAGAGGGGCAATTTTTCTTAAAGCTTTATTTGTTGAGACAGCAGACACACACCCGTGGCTCTGATGCAAGATTCATCTTGTACGGATGTGTCTTTCCTTCCTCGGATGAAAGCGGCGACCACATTTTAGCTTCAGACCTGGAGGACAGAGGGAGGACAAGAAGAAGCCATCATGAATATTGTTTATGCATTGGGATGAACATGCCTGAACACCTGTGTCTTTCTTTGTATGCAACAAAGCCATTGCAGGCACGTTCTTATGCTTTTCTTACTCCACAGTTTACCCCACCCTGGATGCGCTCAACACAAAACTTCTTAATTTAAACGGACATATTTGGTTAAACCTGCCTGTTGAGTCCATTTGAGCTGCAGTGATGAGGTAATGCACAAACATGACACAGACTCACATCAAGGCTTAGCATACAATCACTTTCTCAGACTAAAAGCAAAACACAGAATGTGTGTGTAAAAAGCGTGACATCACTCCCCGAACACCTGGATTGTGGCTGAGTCGTCTCCTGTTACTCAGTGTTTTTCAGGCCCGCGGCTAGGAAGAGCAGACTGGCACATGTTGCTACATCATACCTGTCTATGGAGAGCACCATCTCCTCTATGCACCCCTTGATCTTGTTCTGCGCCTCCAAGTGAGTCATGCCGTCTGTCGCTTCTCCGTCGATAGCCAAGATCATGTCTCCAATGCACAGGTTGGCCTGGGCAGCTTTACTCCCAGGGGTGACCTACAACAACAGATCAATTCAAAAGACCTGCTTGTGGGACTGTAGAGCTTGAATGATAGGAATTTAAAAAAAGGTATACAACACCTGCAGAGGCAAAGCTGACTTTAATATCTTTATAAAAACCTATTTCAACAAGATGTTTTACCTCAGATTCTTTCAAATGTAACCTTACAGTCTGACAGCTAATCAAATTCTAATCAGACCTGATACTTACGGCTGTATAGTTTAAAAGACCGACCTTCAAGGACTGACCTTCCTTCACACACCATTATTTACAGTAAACACAAGCAAAGCAACTTGCAGAGAGAGAGAGAGAGAGAGAGAGAGAGAGAGAGAGAGAGAGAGAGAGAGAGAGAGAGAGAGAGAGAGAGAGAGAGAGACACACACTCTGGCACAGTCCAGAAATTCCTAATTTTTTTTTTTTCCATGGGTGGAGTGAAGCGCCCAGTATAACACCATTTACAACAGGAACAGCAGCCCCCACTCAGGCAAAGTACACAGTGCAGGGTCATATTGTGATTCACTCACTACAGCCACAGGAGTGTCCAACTGTAAAACATGACTGACGGATAATAAAGCATCGCCCTCATGAATACAATGCTGCTGTAAAATACACAACTGTCAGTTAAGAGTGACAGAGGGGCTCGTGGACACCCACATTAAGTCATTGGGAAAAAAACATAACTATATTCTGTAGACATGATGAAATACGGACATGTTCGGACTGTTGTCTTGTTTAACATGTAGGCCTACACTAAAGTGTACAGCGTCACAAAGAAACGCAACACAAACCACCCAAAACAGCACGGAATGTCATAAGGGGCATGAACTTACTTGAATGTGTGTCTCTGCCTACATAAAGGACTGGGAGTAAGACAATGGGCAACACAGTCCACAACTGCCAGTGGCTGAAGGTAAAAGAACAGCCCGCAGTCATAACACACCCACACTGTAATAATAGCTAACGTTAGCTTAATTCAAGTGATAAAGTTTAGCACCTGTGTGTGGAGTGACGTTAGCCTTTTGTTCACATTAGCTAACGTTAAATATGGTCTACTCGGTAAAGACGGAACTACGAAGAGCCTGGTGAACATTTTGTCGGGACAAGCCCAGGTGTGGTTCCACTGACTTCCAGCTAACAGTAAAAGTAACTTACCCTGGAAATAGTCAGCGGCTGTTCGAAGTCCTTTCCCCCGACCAGCCTGAATCCCCAGGGCGAGGGACCCTGAACTACCACCCGCAGAGGCATAACGTTAATGAGGATGAAGTTTGTTTGTGAATAGAATTGATTGCGTCCGGAGATGTGTCTGTCGCAGTCTCAGACCACCAGCTTACTTCCTACAGCAGCAGATGACATGTGCAATGATCGATAGGTAACAGTGTGAGTCCGGGTACAGCTCGGCAGCATTAGAGGAGGAGGAGGACCCTCAGGATACAGTTGGACGAATAGATTTTGAAGTTTCCACGCTGATAAGTGAGGGCGCAAAGATCGTGTATTGAGAAAACAGATTACTCCGTATACTATTTATGTGTCGGAGAGGAGGAAAGTTGTCCAGGCGTCAATGGAAGGGGATTATGAATAGATCTAGCGGTCACCATCAGAACTGCAGCTCAGGTAACAATAGAATAGATCAAGACTTGTTATAGACTACTAAACTTGCCTATTTGTTTCTTAGAACAAAAGTATAAGTATTGATTCTTCTGGTAGGGCTAAGCTAAGCTTAAGACCCAAAGATATAGGCCTACAACGCTTTTTCTCCGACTAAAATATGAATAAATTGCAGTGGGTAACTAACATGTTCCCATTTTCCAACCACCACAGACACCCTCCTGCTGCCTAAATATTCAATAATAAGCTAGTACATCTAATCAAACTTCAAGAAATGTCATACAGTCTTATAGGCTAGTGTGCTGATAAAAGAAAATAACAGAAGTAGAGAGAAACAATGTAGGCCTATACAGGGTATACAGGCCTGTATTAAATAGTAGGCCTATAGGTGAATAGTGTTTTTTTTTTCAAAGTTTTTTTTTTTTTAAATGAATAGTGTTTTAAAACTGTTTTTTCTTCCAAGAACAAGTAAGACTATATAGGCTATACAAAAGCTAGTTTGTGAGGCTGTGGTTGAATACATTTGTGAATTTGGAGTTTAATTTGACATTTTTTAAACACACAAAGCTAACTCTAATTAAATTACAGCAAACCACGTTTCACAAGTTTACTTGTGACAGTTTTTACGTAAGTAATAACAATTAGATGCAATCTCCTAATGCGTTTAATAGATGGCCTCTTACAATTGTATATAGCCTTGGCTAGTTAATTTTTTCGCCTCAATAAAGAATACTTTTCAATCAGAGCGGAGTGATCCGTCCTCTTGCTCTTCTCTGGTGAACTCCTGTGTTTGTTTGAGGGATGTCGGCCTCCCGGTACGTCACCGTGTTATGTGCAAGCTTACCATTTATGGTAGAGTTAAATCCCAGGATGTGGAATGTGCCGCTCCCAAAAACTTGAATTCCTGCTGGAGGATCTGCGGAGAGAGAAAGCTCCGGGCAGGCTGACTGAATGAAACACGTCCCTTCTTGTGCGATGTGTAACCTACATGCACAGGCCTTGGGGCATGCCAGTGAAGCCATTGAAAGTGTTTGTTTTAGACTAGTGAAGGCCTTTGCAATGTAGATTAAAATAAGTGAAAGTTTAAGTGCATCTGTCCCTGACTGTTGAGGCTGTGAAAACACACCTGTCAACATCCTCATCCTAATGGGATTTCAGCCATATGACACACTGTATGGGCCTCATAGAGCAGCTTTATTATATATGAAAAATGATTCTGTAATTTCTAACATTTATTAGTGGTTTATTTCACCTTTGTAGCATTTTAATTCAATAATAGCAGGGTGTAGCTTAAACAATACGCTACATCACAAAACGATCACCAGAGAGATAACAATGAACCATAGCACAGCAGCTCCACCCTTAACCCACATGAATTTGCATCCACTCAAGATAACACAGCCCCAGAGAATGTGCCTTTAAAGAACACTGTAGCCTACTGCTGCTCACACACTAATCACTACAGTAACATCTCAGATGACTAAATGACCTTAAATGTTCATGCCTTTGCTTTCACTCCGACCAGAAATCAAAACAGGCAACTACACAACAGAGTGGTTTAAATGGTTTATTAAATATTGCATAATACCGAAGTCACAGCAGTGTATAGTATCTTTATTTTAATATTGTCAATTTAACAGCACTGCAAATTGAAGCAAACAAAACCAAACTTGTCGCGGGTTGTGCGTCTCATCAAACTATTCCAATCTCATGATTATTAATCGTTAAGTTAAAGCAATGTGTCACACTTCTTTAGGTACTCGCACAGTAACTGACAAGTTCTAAATAAATGTTATCCCATTACAGAGACTGGGACTAATGGGAAAACCACGGTTACATTAAAGATGTCATGGATACATTTCAGTGATGCTCAAAAAAACAAAACAAAAACAAATAACCCAATAGTAATAATAATGATAATGAAAATGAGGCACAGTTTTTGCATCTAAAATAAGGCATTATGATCCTCACAAATGGCAGGGTAATGTTCATACGGGTCAAACTTCCTGTGCTCGGTAACGCTCCACTCTGTGCTTTGCCAAAAAAATCCTTCAGGTAAATAAACGGCTGTGAGTGACGGAGAGCTCAAATGTGACGCTCTCCCATCGCTCACACTCTTATTTTTTATTTTACATATTTACATTTGTCCTTCTTGTGCCATGCTGCTCAATAGTGCATGTTCAATCAAGGCGATTTTTTACATATTACGTGTGCACTGCGCCACATTCATATATTCATACATTCATACATCCTGTGATGCTTTACGGAGCACAATATCACAGAGAACAATCTAGAGTGGGTTGTGTTACAACTAAATGAGTGATTTGTCGATATAATGTAGTGTAGTGTGTGCGGACCTTCTGTCAGGAAAAGAAAAAGAAAAGGCCTAGGTCAACAGACTCTCGAACCAATCAGCATGGGGCGCTGGAATTACACAGGAACCAAATTGTTTAGCCAGCACAGTGGAACAAGGGAAGAAAACACACACTTTTGTGGTGTAACCAGATACCTCAACATTATATCAGTGCTTTGCAGGCAAACCCATAATGCAGTGTGAGGAAACATGCGGATGTTGGCAAAAATAGTCACAGATGATCTGCACACGAAAGAAAACACCTGATGTTTGACTCAACACCACTGATTGCTACAGAATTTTTTTCGTACTTCATCAATTATTAAACTTCATATAATAGCACACACAGATTCAAACCATGTCCCAATTAGGTCCAATGTTTGTCCTCACTGCACGAGTGATCGGAACAAGTTCAGACGAAAGAAAAACAAAGACATAGTAAACATACACTTTTAGATCTAGTGAGAGTTACCGTTTCATCCTTCAATACTTCACATAATGTAGTTGATTCTATTAAAAGGTTTGCGCTGTGATAGTCTTGCACCAGATGATTGGAGATGTTTGTTTTTTGGGGGCAAGGGACTTCAGCTACCTGGAGCATCAGATCAGGCTATGTCAATCCTCCAAATCAAAGTGACTTTTAGAAGTACTTCTTTTAGCAATGAAACTTACTGCAGCCATCTGCCCCTATCTGAGCAGGTCATAACAAGCGCTGAGATGTTATTTGCAAGTACTATTTGACAGACAGCTCCGCTAAGGATTGAGGACCACAGTGCAGCGGTTGATGACTACGAGGAATTTGACGAAAACACAAGCGAAGGAAAAACAATAGCTATCATCTTTCAATCTGGGTGTGTGTGGAGGTTCTACTCTGATGTGTGGTGTTTGTTACAGGGTCTGGCGGTGCTGGCGATGTGGGAGCTCTGTACTCGCAGGAAGACAGCCCTGATGCTTTGATAGCACAATTCAAAGCTGTCCTTTGACTGACTAACCCTGTCATCCATTGCTTCTGTTTCCTTTTAACTACAGGCGGAAAACATTGAGTCGCGTTTCAAGCTCCGATTAGATTTGTTACTGCCTTATTGATTTCACAGTGCATGCTGTACTAATGCTGACCTTCTCATTTGAACCATTTTACTAACTGTAATACCCAAGCTGTAGTCATTACATATGAAACATATGTTGCCATTCTTTTTTTTTCTTTTTTTTTTAGAAGGCCTCAAAGTTTTCTGTACACATTTACATGGCTTAAAACATACAATCTTGTCAGTAAGGGCATGGTTAAAATCTCAATACGCTCTTAAAAATCAGTATTATTATCTTCTAAGACACCTAGATGGCTTTACTTCAAATGTAAAATAGCCTTTTCTGTCACAGCTGATTCATCTAATATCATCTTACTCAAGTGGGACCTTCCTAAGTTTCAAAACAGGAAGTTAGGTGCTACCACGCCTGTCCTGTGGTTACGCCAGACCCAAGTGTCTACCAGCAGCTACCTTACAGGCATCAGCCATCAGAAAACAGTTTACTTTTTTCAAAAGGAGGTTTAAAAGGCAAAATAACGTTCTGAAAATATATGATGTGCATGTACACAGTTTCTGGTCACTTCTATCACACAATGCAACACGTGTCCTGTATAAGTGTTGGCTGTGGTAACTTATGAAAGGAGAAGCTAGTGGCACACTTCACTATTTTAGTGTTTCTGGCCATGCACAAGACTTTATAATAATTGTCGTACAACAACCTTTGGATAGAAAAATGAAGGCAATACTGAACCGGTATCTAAAGCTTATGGGTTGAGTTGTGAATGCTCTGATGTTAAAGTAGCCAATACCTACTTTATGATGATCAGAGAAATGTAACAGAAAGTAAAACGGATATGTTAGCAGTTTCTGAGGGGGCAACATATGTAAGGCTTACATCATTTAAACTCCAGAGGTAATCTCCTTAAATATAAACTCAGGGGAAATTGTCCAAGAATGAAGCACCATGTTGAATATCATACACGTACGACACATTGAACCAAACACTGAAGGTTTTCTTTAGGAAGCAAACGTCTGAAAGGCCGAACATACTGTATGTTTGAATCATGCTTAGCTAATCATGATAAACACCACTGGTCCTGAAAGATAGCTCATGACAAACCCCCCGCATCGCATTAAAAATACATTCTGATTCCTCCAAAGTCCACTTCAGGTAATAAGATCCACTCTTTGATCCATGCACTGCTCTGCTGCCGGCCTCCAGACTGAGGTGCTGCGTAAACACTCGTGTACTGTACAATAAAAGCTAGTTGTGTGGCAGGTGTTTACAAAGAAAGTCCACACGTGGAGACAGACAAGAAGAAGTGTGTTACATGTGGGTCAAGGTGAACACCGTACTGAGGTCTGGGCAGTGAGCGGCCTCCGTCTCCCCCTCGTGCAGTTTGACATACCTCAGGCCCATCCGATCACGTTCCCAGACAAAATGGATTGGCCCGGCTAAAGGACTATGCTAACCAACAGCCATGCGCGATAGTAATGACTTCCCAAGCTCGACAGGCAACCATGTGTTACAGCCAGATTAGATATCTTTACAGTTTCACCTCCTTCACGTAATTCCCCGGGAAAGTCCCAAACTTTTTCGTCCTCTTTGACGTACCTGTAGAGAAGACGAAAGAGAGGAACACGGATCAGGCAAAGAAAGCAAAAGTATTCTTTCTCAGATTGAGACACTGCAGGTGAATAGGGTAAAAAAGTATAGCTACATATCATCATGAAACTTTGCCAATTGATTACGTACATTAAAACAATAATCTTTTAGTATTACATTTTTTTCAGAAATGTTTAATTAATATGCAAACTTGGCATTATCTAATTATTTGTGTAAATTTGCATATCTTTATAAAGGAAAAAATTAAGATGTTGGATGAAACCAGAGTTAAAATCTTTATTTAATTTCTTCAACATACTAGTTTGCAAAGTCTATACTGAACGGATTTAGGATACAACCTTTTTTTAATTCAATAAATCAAAATATACTATGTACAGGTATTAAAAACAAAATGTATCATAAATCAGACACTTAAAGGGGTAGTTCAGGATTTTAGACATAGGGCCTTATTCCCAAGTTAGCCTTGGTGTTCTTTATCAGTGGAGACAGTTTTCAACACATTTAATTCAGTCCTTCTAGTTGCAGAGTGCGCTCGTGCTAAGCTAGCGCACGGCATCGGGGGGATACCTAGCCTGCTACTAAAACAGTCTTACCCACTCCACAGTACACCCGAGGCTAGTCTGGCTTGACCACTTCCGCCAGCGTCTATTAAGCGCTGGCGTCGGCAAACAACGCTACGCCTCCATTGGCTGCTTCCCGGGGTTAGCCCCGCCGTAGATGATTGTGATTGATTTAAAGAAATAAAAACAGGCCAGCCCAGTTTCCCCCCGAATAGACGGCTCTAAACGGAGTGCTTCCAGACCATACTACTTGCTGTAGTTTGGTCTGGCTTTGCTAGACTAACCCGAGGCCAATCAATTATAACGGCAGACTATCGATGTAAATGTCTGTGTTGATAGAATAATTTTAGAAATAAAACCAACCTCGCATATTTCATTTTGAGGGACTTTATTCCTTGTAGGCTGCGGCAGCGGCGGACTAATACCTAGGTTACAGGCTCTATAATAGTTTGTTTACCTGCTGCTGTCTTACAGACGCAGAGTACAGTGCACAAAGGAGTTGTATTAGCCTATGCAATAAACAATATATGGCCACGTTTGGAGGACTTAGCAATGCGTCTGCTTTTGAAGACGATTATGAGGAATTTGTTGTATCCAACGAACCGTACCTGTACGAGCCGGAATACACTGATGAAGAATTGAGAGGGATGCTCAAAGGGCAAAAAGAGAAAGAGCGTCTGTAGAGACAGCCCCCGCTGGAGCTGCAGCAGAGAACCGGGACAGAATGACGGTAGACTGGTGGCAGTGCAGTTTCAGTTTCTGTCCCACGCTGCTCTGTTTACTTTCTGCTGTAGTGATTCGGTTACACAGCAAAGTAAAAGTCCGCTGCTGCTAAGAAAGTAGTCCCTCAAAATGCGATAATTCATGCGATGCGAGGTTGGTTTTATTTCTAAAATTATTCTATCAACACAGACATTTACATCGATAGTCTGGCGTTATAATTGATTGGCCTCGGGTGTACTGTGGAGTGGGTAAGACTGTTTTAGTAGCAGGCTAGGTATCCCCCGATGCCGTGCGCTAGCTTAGCACGAGCACACTCTGCAACTAGAAGGACTGAATTAAATGTGTTGAAAACTGTCTCCACTGATAAAGAACACCAAGGCTAACTTGGGAATAAGGCCCTATGTCTAAAATCCTGAACTACCCCTTTAACACTATGAACAAATCCTTTTTTTACAACCTTCGGAATACTGCTAAGAATGATTAGGAAAGTTCAGTTGATATGTGCTATAAGTGCTTTAGAAGTTGAGATTCTTGGAGTATTAAAAATCACTTTAGTTGAGATAATGGCTTTTAAAGATTGTTTTATAGGAGATATATACAGACGCAAACAGACTACATTTAGTCAAATAAACACCTAAAAGAACATTTTGGACCTTTCATTTATACATAGTATGAAAGAAGACACGTTATGGAAGCAAAATAGACAAAACTTTTTAAAATGTTCGAGTGCTTAAAAAATGGATGTTTTCGCTTTCCGTGTCTAGCCTTACCAATTTTTTTACACAAATATATCTTATTCAAGCTATATTTTAAATCAAGTTCAAGGCCTCTGCATGTACAGTACATTGCACTCAATCATCTGCTGTCCTTCTTTTGAAAGCCCTATATGGAAGGTTTGTGACATGGGGAAAAGGACCCTACTTCTCCGGGAGCCCTGATCATGCACATTGCACGCGTTCAATCCTGTGCTGTCATTCAGAAGAAACCCTATATGGATGGATGTGACACAGTGAGTGCGACTATATCTCTGAGGAATGTGCTGTGGAGCCTGTGGCACATACCGACAAACCAGCCGTCGTCACACTTCTCCATAACGCTGACGAGATCGCCCTCCTGCAGTGCCAGCTCATCCTCGTTCTGTGGCACGTAACTATACAGAGCCTGGAAACTGGAGCGCGGTACAAGCATTTTTTTTGTCAATTTTACAATGCTGAGAAGACACAAAATGTGATATTATTTAAAATTAAAGGGGCAGTCAGCAATTATGGAGAATGCTTGTTGTCAAAATCACTTTTTGTCGAAAATCAGGGAATATCTCCATACAATCCACTACCTGTACTAGCCTAGGCTCTGTAAACGGGTATGTAAACAAAGGGCGTTTACAGAGCCAAGGCTGTGTATTAACACTGAATTTCTTCAGCACACACACACACACACACACACACACACACACACACACACACACACACACACACACACACACACACACACACACACACACACACACTCACACACAGTACTGATAGGTAGCGGATCTTGCGGGGATATTCATTAATTTTGACAAAAAGTCATCTTGACAACAATCATTCTCCAGAATCGCGGACTCCACCTTTCAAGTGTGGTGGACCAAACTCACATTCCACAGTTGAGACGACTCGGCTCCGGACTGCTGCTGTGGGACAGGGGTTGCTGGGAAATGATGAGAGATTGTTTACTGGGGTGGGGGCGCAGTCTATGGACAAGGTCATTGGGGTGGTGGGACAGGGTGCTGCAGTACCTCACCGAGGTCTCAGCTATATTCAAGATCTCATTACACACAGCTTCCTAGTAAGGGTGGTAGTGGATGAAGTCGTCAGGGAAAGACAAGACAGTGGCCCCCACCGAGGTGAAGTTGAGGCGGGGAGGTGAGGAGTTAGAAAGGGGAGGGAAGGAAGTAGGTCCAGTAAGTAGCACAGGCAGAAAAGGAAGTGATCCGTTAAAAAAGCCAGGAGAAAGAGTGGAGGAGACGTTGGGCGCAGACCAGGAGGAAAGGCATGAAAAGGCATAGACACCAGAGTGAGAGCATGTAGACAGCAAACATGACATATAAGTCCACTTTGTTTACAGGACACTACTATAGAATGAGCATGCTGAATTAAAGGGGAAGCTGACATGTGCAGCTTAAAGGAATAGTTCCACAGTTTGAATAATGCTTTTGCTCATTTTCTTGCTAGATGAGAACATTGATTCCACGCACCTTTGTCCATAAAATATGATGGATAGATATATATAGATCATTTTAAAAAGTATAGTAGTATTGATTACCCAGACAAAGGCATTAAAGGTTCAGTAAGCTAATTGGTACTTTTAGCTAACTTCCTGCATTTAGCCCTCCCTCGTCCCTATGTCACCACATTAATGCACTGCGGTCTTCAAGCAGCGAGTCATCTAGCATCATCTTAGATTTGTAAGTGCGATAAAACATGATAAAAACCATCAAAACGGACATTGGGAAGGATTTGTAGGAAGGCGCATAAACATTCACCCCTCTGTTGCTCTCTGCGTGTGTAGCGTTCTCTCTTCTGATTGGATATCAGGTTGTGGGATACTAGAAAAGTTTATTTGCCGATTACATGCAGAGCGGGTGACTGAGAGACCTGTGTTATGAAGCTTGCGCACTATATAAGTGATCACTGTATGAATATAGAGCGATTTAACACGTATATTAACATAAATATATCGATCACTTCACCTTCAAGAAAAACTATGTAAAAATATAATTCTTTGCGCTGATGGTCATGTTTGCTATTACATGTAATTTATTATCATCAGAGAAAAAATTAGACGGGTAAACGTTCCTTGTAGCTGCTTTAAATAAATGTAAAATATCATTGATATGCAAATTTGTGCATCACATTATCTTACATCTAACGACATCTAACGACATGGTGCTGGTTCAGGTAGATAGAGGATTGTATTGTCTTCTTTGGACAAAGCTTGGATAGCAGCTTATGCTATGCTAAGCTAGCTGACTGTTTCATCCAGCTTCATACTGAGCGATCAAACATAAGATTGAGGCTTATCTTCTCATTTAGCTTTCAGAAGGCGAACACATCATTACCCAAAAATGTAGAACTGCTCCTTTAATGAAAGGATTTTCCTTTAATATCTCACATATTTAACATGTAGCACAAATGTAGAAGACAGTATGTTAAGGATGATATGAGTCAAAAGGTATTAAAAGGGTGATGGGTTTAAAAAGTTAAACAGATGATTAGGTCGTTTGAACTAGACATATGTTTTGTACATCTTCAAGAGAACTTTGTACCAGCTTACCGCAAATGAGTTAACATTGTTGTTATCTTGTATGTCGAACAGCATCACAGGGCTTCTGGAGCTCCGTCCATGATGGTCGGCCTCAATCTTCATAAACTGCAACCCAAAAAGAAAAGTCATGTAACAAGGACATTTTACAATAAGAGCTTTTTCTTCAGAGATCGCACAGCGTTTCCACCTGCTGTAAATTATGTCATACTTCAGCCACACTCAGGTTGCAAATTCTTGGTCGGGTGAAAATGTCAACCTCGAAAGCAACACGTGAAACCTATAAATACTCAGTAATAAATATGTCACTGTCCTTAATAAATTCCAAACCGCCAACGGCATCTGAGCTATCCCCACCTCTGCATGGAACAACAACAACAACATGCAACCAAATGCTGTATTTTATGAAGAGACAGAAACTGGAGCTCTCAAATCAATCCTGGAAATGCAAGCACAATAGCTCCTCTTACAGTTCTTCACAGCTAGAGAATCTGAAGCTATACATACTAAAATACATTAATCTGTTAGTAGCAAACACACACACACACACACACATAATACATGCAGACTTCCAGCCTTAAGCAATGTCTACAGTTTCAACTTAAACTGCATACACTCAACCATGGGGTTAAATTCAACTAAAGTCCAATTTTTGGGGTCGATGCCGATTCCGATATTAGGGAGTAAGAAATGATAATGAATACATTTAAAGAAAATATATATAGAAAGAAATAACTTATTTTTTATTCCTAATATAAAGTTTAAACACTTGTGACGAAGATGAATCTAAGGCAGAACATTTAACTGTTTCATAACTTTAACTCAAACATTAGTGCTTAGGAACTAGGAATTAGGAACTTTTCTTTACTGTAACATATTAAGTTTAAAAAACAAGTGTTACAATTATGTCTAAAGTTACGTGGGGCATTTTGCAACAGACATTAACCTTCTTTTTTTATCCCACAAGGCATGTCTGCATGAATATAACTTATATTTACAAATAATGCATGTATTATCATCACTATATTTAGGTAATAGGAAGCCATCTAAGTAAGCAACATAATAGTAAAGTCTGGCGAAACCCATAATTTCTATGTAAAACCAAGTCTATCGATCAACTTCAGGTCTATTGTACAAGTTAGTCAAGTCTTCCACACGTCAGTGTCAGCTTCAATACTTCATTACTTCATCCAACATATGTTTGAGGGAATCAAATGTGGCAAAAAGCCCACGTCTCAGAGTGAACTCAAGATGCAACACCGCACACCATGCATAAGATACCTCTGCAGGGCTATTTTGCCTGCTGCCCGGGGCTGCGCAGCCCCCTCCGTCCCCCTCTGCGCCTTCCCCCTCTGTCAGCTCCTTGTCCCCCCTCAGCCAGCCCTCCAGCACGGGCCCTGCGCTGGGGCTGACGCTGCGTGACAGACGCGGGTACTGAGTGGGGAGCAGGAAGCCCCCTCCCTGGGGCGGGGTGAACGTGAGGAAGGGCGTGGTGGAGCTGGGTCTGGGCGGGTACGGCGGGGGCAGAGGGGAGGCGGTCGGGGAGGCCATGGGCGAGACGCAGTACGGGCTGCCGGTGATGGGAGGCACGGGGCTGGCAGAGAATGGAGGGGGAACGTACTCGCCACAGCGGTACGACACAGTGGGCAGAGGTGGCAGGGGAGGGGTGGGGGCGGCGGGGGGGCTGCCTCCTCCCACTGTCAGGGAGATCCACTCAGAGGAGATGGCGTGGACCTCAGGGGACACAGAGCGGCGCGGGGAGCGAGGGAGGGGCAGGGGGGAGGTGGTCAGGCGGTTACGATACAGCTTTTGTTTTTTTTAGGGCAACAGGAACGAGGGAGAAAGAAGGAGATGGAAGCAAAGAAGAAAAGAAAAGGAAATGAAAGATGAGACAACAAAAGTAAACTTAAAGGTGGGTGTCAAGGTGAACATAAGAGGGGAATTTCTAGATTCAGAGATGTTGTAGTGATAAAAATGAAGTGTCAATCAATGCCGCACTACATCCATAAATGTATCTTTTCCCATTGATCCATGGTTTTGGCTCTGACGTTCTTACCTGAGGAGACGCGTTGCTGCTGCGCTGTGGCGACTGGCTGACAGGAGGGTCGAGATACTCCACCCCGTTCTTGATGCGGGGTCGTCTGTTCACTTCCACGTACGTGACGGGGAAGATGCCTTGGCGGTTGGTGCCTGAGATTTTGCCTTCATACCAGTTTTCATCGACTCTACGTATCAGCGTGATCCTCTCTCCCTGGGGATACATATTGTGTAGGTTCAACACACGTTCAAACTCCTTCTTTGGTGGAATGAAGCATGAGTTAAGAGAAAGATCAAATCCTCACTTCCTCAATGACTAATCCATACCTTTCTGAAGGACATTTCCACCACGGTGTCCCCGTTGAAGTTGAAGCGGGCGACAGCCTCTCCATACTCCAGTACCTGCACAGGGGCACTTTTCTTTGGCTGGGCTTTCTCTTCAGGGGGAAGCAGCTGAAAAAGGGAACAAATGAACAGAACTGATTGAGGCATAAACTACAAGATGACTCAAAATGTGCAGCAGAATGTCAAACATCTCACAGTGTCCAAGCTGCTATTGAGTCAAGACAGATAGAGAGAGAATTCACATACCTCAATGTAACTTTGAGGGAAAATGCCAACTCTTCCATGGTGTTCCCCTTCATACCAGTTTGCATCCACCTGTCGAATGATGTAGACAATGTCTCCCTTCTGAAACGGTAACTCCCTAGAAATGGATGAAAGAGATGAGTGAAATGTGAAAAGTAACAAACTCCTAGAGTTAGTATAATAGTGTGAAATGCAAGTAATTGATCTCCTGCAGAACTGTGGTGAAGCTAATATGATGTGTGGGATGTATTCACATTCAAATAAACAAAAATAAAGAGCAATTCTTTCATTGCTCTGCCAAACTTAACAGTGGTTTCCCGTGATTGTATGATTACTTAAGCATAACTTTGTCAGAAGGACACAACACTTTTAACACCTCCTTAGAATATAATGAAATCTAACTTAACATTCCAAAAATGGTTTAATTGTGAATTGTTAAGTGTCTATTATATTTTCTCCACCATTGCATAGGATGCATTTGCACTTACTTAAGAGTTTCTGCTCTGAAGTCGAAGCGAGCCATGGCTGGAGTTCTCTGTGTACGTAGATGTGAAAAAGAAACTTGTGTGATTTTCATTTTATAAATACATCGTCAACGTTAATCTCACATTGTACTGAGACAGCACACATATCTGAAAGACTAAACTCCCCTTATGTACCTTCACCTTTGTCCCTTTTTGGTTACTTGAGTCTCTGGGCTTTGTCCTGTGTTTGTAAAGAAACTATTTATCTGGAACCTGTTTTCAAGCTGTAAATTTGCCTGAGTTGCCCTTTCAGTGCCCCGTCTGAACATGAATATTAAAGCAATGACAGATGGATGAGGTGCTTGTGGTTGACTGGGGTTACTTGTCCTCTGGAGCATGCCCAGTAAGAAACTACAGTAGGATGTTTACTGTGAAACTGGCCTGCTGAGAGAGCACGCAGACACACCTTAGTAAACACAAGAGGGGTGCAACCAATACCAGCGACATTACTTCTAGATAGTGAGCTAGTAAGAAGGCCCTGTACTGTGTCTCGAAGGCTACTGAAAATATTCAGTGATGAATTTAAAGACTCAGCAATTTTCAAAAATAGGGTCACCTTTTATTTTGTTTCTTGATCAACATACAAATGCTCTAGTTATTTTCCCTCTTCTTTATTTTATACTATGCTTGTGAAAAAAGGGGAGAAAAAAAAGTAAGCAGTTCCATATTGTGTATACATGTCAAGACATATGCACAAATGCTTTCAATAAAAAAATATTTGAAACAATACATTTAACAACTCATATTACCCTTCTCACCCTGTGAATTTTTGACCCAGAGGAGATAGCCATCTGTGTCTGCAGAAATGCTGCTGACAGGCTCATCCCCCCCCCCTTTCACCCCCCCCAAACAGCCTGACCTACACCCAAAACTGACAAAGCATCTGTCGTCTTTCTTCCTGCTTACAGAAGGATAAGACAAAGCCCTGCATTGTACCTCTACGCCCGATTTCCTCTTCTCTGCGTTATCTGTGATGTTGAGCAGGTCTCCGAAGCGTTCGTTGGTGATGAACTGGTGGTGTGTCGGGACAATGCCTGTGTGTCGCCTGGACGCTGTGTCAGCCTCTTCCTGTTCCCGCTTCAGCCGCCTCTGCTCCTCCAAGATTTTCTGCAAAGGAAACCACACAGAACTGTTTGTCCAATGTAGATACGGCTTTCCTCTCCACTCATCATTAATGTGAAACACTCTTTGTCATGCAATATACAGGGCTGCCCATAATGGGGAGAAAGTGGGAAAGCTTTCTATGACCAAGCCTTTGGAGGCCAAGAACCTCACTATGCTAAACTTTGTTTTCAACCAAAATATTGACTTTTCCTTATTATAACTAAACAATGATGTATTTATTGTTACCTGAGTAAAATACAGTATATCCTATTTAATCCCCAAACATTGTCCTTTTTCTTTCTCTCATTACATTTGGGTGCAACGTCAAAAGGTCAACCAACCTAGCTTTGTATCGATTTGCATGTGCATCTTGTGCCTCGCTTTATTGTGTCTAGACCATAACCCATATCCTTCACATATACATTTGGGCATATACTATTAATGCAGAGTGTGGGTCTGTCCATTTGTTGGCCCCCTTCACAGGAGTAAGTCTCTCTTCATATGTCTTTATGTAGGAATGAGTGCATGCACACACAAATTGATACGAGTAAAGCGAGAGTGCAGGGGCCCAGGCATTTGTTTTGGTGGTCCTGATAATATATGATTCCCTCATTCATAACACAGCTCCCTGTACAAAAAGCCTTGTCACAGTGATGTGTGCACTCCACGAAATTCACCTCTTTGTCGCCATGACGCCTCCGCAACACTTCATCCTGGCTCTCCCCGTGAGCTGGGGACGAGTCTGGAACAGAAACAGAGGGAGGATCACACCGGGAAGCATTTTCACTGACAACCTCAAGGCAAATCCCAACTCAAAACTAAACTTTTACAACAGAAGATGATGATATTGCAGTCAACTCCTTAATTCCAATGAAGAGAATCATACCAAAATATACAATAAAATACAACCAGGCATGCTTTAAATGGACACCATTATCTCTGCAAAAACAAAAAAGCACACACATCCAAGAAGCCAAATGTACTGTATTCCTGCATGCATGTAGGAATAAACACAGAATGATCCAATGTGTGTTTGTAAAAAATTAAACAAAAAATGCAGGAAAGGAAATATGAAACCTACTGTATCTTGGCCAAAAAAAATTAAAAATAAAAATGAAATCATGGTTTGACTGATCGACCAACCAGCATCCATTAGTTTACTGAAGTTTCACCTTAACTGTTCTATAAGATAGAGAGATATCCTCATAACTTACTTTGCTCCCCACACCACCAAACATGTTTATTTTTGTGTCCCAGCAAGGGGCCACGAGAAACAACTAGCAAATTAGTTTCAGTTTCGTGTCTGATGCCAAAGTTATCGGCTGTTAAAGGAAATCAAAGCAGGGAACATCCTGTCTGGCTTAAACAAACCTTTCATAGTGAGAGAATGAAAGATGGCAGATGTTAACTGTTCCCAAAACAGAAAAAAGAAAAGAAAACGGATACAGACATGTTGAGACATCAGTTTGAGAGAATGTATGCATTGTTATATCAAATTATCCTGCATAAACATCACAGAGGAATGCTGGGATTGTAGTTTAGGTGTCCTTAAAAAAGCCTGTGTAAGGACTAAATTTGACATCTAATTTTGGAACATAAGAAAAAAAGTCTTATCTTACACTGTAATGCTGTAATAAAACACATGATTGGATATTTAGCATTGTAAAGCTTATGCAGGATTTAGCACTCTTGCATACAACTCAAATCTGATGTCACCGAGATACAGTATATATATATATATACATTACCAAAATCTGCCTGAACCTCCTACAGTCACTGAAGCGTTTTGATGCATGTGTGGGACCACCAAAACTCAATCACAGTGAAATGGAAAAGCACCAAAACAGCACACTCAGAATGAGATGGAGGGCTTCTCTGCCACTTTGTAAACACGGCACAAACACACAGACTAGAGATGGAGGGGGGTGGCGGCGTTGCTTTGTGGAGAAACAAGGGACACAAGGTGAAGAGAGAGAGTCGAGATTTAAAATGAGTGACCACAGAGGAGAGGTGGAGGAGGAGGAGAGGAGGAGGGTGACAACAGTGGTGTGAAGGGGATGGAGATAGCCACCTCTGTGGTGAGCTGCCAGCGGCTGAAGAAGGAGGTTCCCGTTGGCGTCCACCAAGCCCTGCCCGTTACTCAGGTGGTGGTCAGTGTCACTCAGCCTCTCCAGGACCTCCAGGGAGGACAGGCGCTGGGGGATGTGAGGTCTGGGCTCAGGAGACAGAGCGCAGGGCCTTTGGGTGCCCGTTGTTGTCACCCTGGTGGCCGAGAGGGTCCTCCGAGTTTGGTGGTGGGACTGCTGGTTCTTCCGTAACCTGAACGGAGCGGGGCCCATGAGGAAGAGGTTGCCTGGCAGCATGGTCTTCTTCTTCTCCAGAGTGGGCGGCGGCCTGTCCTGTTGGGTGGTGGTGGTGGCCTGCTGCCTCTCGTGCCTGAGGATGGTGGTGAAGCGGGTGTAGGACGCCGGGCAGGAGCCTTTGCATTTGCTGGGCTTTAGAGGGAGTTGATGGTTTGAGTGGTTGTGAAGGAAGTGGTGGTGGTGGTGGTCATGGTCGAGTTTTGGAGGGGATTCTGTAAACTGAGGGGAGGGACTATTTAATCCACTGACATTTTGGTGCATTAGTTCTGGAGAAACTTTACTGAAGATCTGCTCGACCTCGGCCTCAGTGTTATTGGAGGGCGACTCAGTCCTGAGATTGTGTCCGTCCTTTATGGAGGAAGCAGCCTCCTCTTCCACGGTCACACTGTCCGGTGACGAGGCCTCCTCCCTACAGCTCTTGCCCTGTGACTCCAACGGGGAGCAGGCATCATCATCAGCTGTGTGGGTGGTGTTGGTAATGGCTACCATGAGGGACTCGGCTGACGCCGCAGACGCCATGTAAAGGTGGGCGGGGCTGTGGCTGTGGCTGGAGGAGTGCAGGGCGGGCAGGGAGGAGGAGCGACTGGGGGCCTGGGAGCTGCTGGACCGCTGCTGGATGATCATTTCAAACTCGCTGACCCGTGACGACACCGCGTCCCGTGGAATGTAACCCTCCTCCTCTGTCCTGTCGTACCCGTCCTCGCCCTTTGCCCTCTCAAAGAGACCGGCCAGGCTGCGGACGCTGCCGTGGGGGCTGCAGCCGGCCGAGCTGGGCCTCTGGATGTGGTGCATGCTCCGGTACAGGCTGGAGAACTCCGACGCACTCCTCCGAATCGAGGGGGGAACATTCCCGAGGCCATCCACACCGGACTGGTCTGAGAGCAGCCCGTTCTCCCTCTCCTCCGCCCCGGCAAAGTCTTTGCTGCACGGCCCAGTGTACAGGTCCTCACAGCTGTGGGCCTTTGGGTGCCTCACGGCTTTAGTCCTGCCTTCCCGACTGTCGCCACCGGGCGGCAGCAGCTTGGGCTTGAATTTAGAGGGCAGGATTTGGGGTATGCAGGCTTTGGCAGCGGACAGAGGCTTCATACTCTTACACTGGTGGTTACCTATTGCATTACGACTATTTACAGAGGAGCAGGGTGAAATTATATAGCCATTCCCACCTTTATAATCCACTGGCAAGCATGCAGGACAACAGAATAAACAACATATTAGATTACAATGGTCACAGGTTCACACACACTAAAACAGAAGTCAGGCACATTTCTAAAGTAAAGACCAAGTTCCATCAAAAGTGGATGAGAGGGGGAAGCGGACTTGATGCATTGTGCATCAAGTTATGGATGACTTTTGGCACCGCAGTGAAGAATTACAGTATGCTTTGTAAAAATGGAACAAGGGAAGATCTACCAATTCATATTCCTGCATTATCAATATCACTGTAAACAACAACATAAAAAGTCAAACAAAAGTATTAAAACAGCAATATGCCATGAAATGTTATGTGATGTTGGAGGTCATATAGGAATTCTTAACACTGACTGCAGTATCAGTACAATTTGAAAACAAAAAGAAACAGAAAAAGAACCTTTGACAACATTTTCTGTTACCGACTTCATGTTCACATTCAAATGTTCTGCTTGCTGCTTTAACCTCACACATTCTTCTCCTCTACTTATAGCAATAAGACAGGCGACTCTCGTGATTAATGACCTGCGGCACCTCTGTTCGTACACTGCTCCCCCACACGGTTGTAAATAAGACATGCATCCTGAGTCAACCTGCACAGTGAAATATGATTGTCACAAAGGTCTAGGAATACTTGTGCGTCCGTTTCTGGCTATCGTATGCTGGTGACGGCACTACAGATGGAACCGGGGAAATGACACTTTCACGTGCTGTGTGTGGCTTCTGTAGCATGAGTCAACCATCTGTCACGCTCGTGTCTAGAAAAGCCCACACTGAGGAAGTAAACTAAATCTAATGTAACATCTAAAGAGTTCTGGCCACTGTGAAAAGCCTCAGGCTGAGATTTGAAACAAAAAAAAACACAGATACTTTTTTATTAAGTTGCATGAGCACAAGATAGAAACACATGATGAAGTGTTTGGTTTCTAGCACTTTTTATTTCTTTGGGCAGGAGGCTAAAGAAGGAGCATGCTATAGTCAGTTGACTAGAGGGCCAAATCCATTCACTGGTTGTTTTCCACAATTCGACAGGGTAAAAGTTACATGTTTGTTACAAGACTGCTGACTTAAATGAGTACTCTTTTAAGATATTACTAATACTAAACTTTAAACTACGAGTAGACCGTTTCTAAAGTGAGATCTTTTATATCTTCCCAGGTATAATGTAATGACAAAAGAATATGTTTGGCCACACACCGTCCTCTTCCTTCCATCTCCTCTCTTCTATCCTCCCCCAGCGCTTCCCTCCCCGGCCATGTGCATAGGCATTCCAGCCCCTGACCTCACACTGACAGCTGACTTCCTCATGCCTACCCTCCCTCTGTGTCCCTCCTGTTTATCTCACCCCTGTCTTGCTGGGGTTGTAAAGAGCAGAGCTGTGTTTATCTCGCTCATCCCCTTTCTTTGGCGCTCCAATGTTCTGGAGTCTTGCCCTAAGCCTGCCTAGTGACTGGCCGCTCACAACTGGAGCGAAGTGAGGGGAAAATCCCCAAGGTTAGCTTCCATCAACTTAGCAGGACAACCTCACGACTCCCTCCATGAGTTTTCCAAAGCAGATGGCCAACACACGTTTGTATGAAAACATCCATGGCATCAATAGTAAATCAAAAAGCTGCCATGGGAGGGTGGTGGGGGGTAATGAATGCTGCGAGGTGATTGGCCAATGCTGTGAGGTTCTGGGAGCAAAAGAAAAATTGTGGAGTCCAACAGAAAAGGTAAACGGAAACACATGTAACCCTGTCTGACACTTTGAAACGGTCCAACATCAGTGTCTGTGAGTTATTGGTTCTCTCTCAGCAGGATAGCCCTTTAATGGTCTGCTATACTGTTAAGCCCCCCGCATTTGTCTATAGACATACACACACCTGCGATTTTACCGGCCACATGTGTAAAGGGGCTGGTGTCCTACCTTTAGAGGAGGAGGAGCTGCCGTTGCGCTTGTTGTTTAGGGCGCGTAGACCTTGTAAGGGAATGTCGCCGCCCTCCAGGACGCTCTTGTAAACATGGCGGTCGCATTCTGGAGCCCCAGGCTCGCCCGTGGATGATCCACTGTCCTTCTCCACCTCGCTGTGCCCAGACTTGCTTGAGGAACTAGACAGCGGCAAGAGGAACGCAGACAGCTAATTAAACACAGTCGAATTCACTCCGAGGAGTTGTGTTACATGTTTTTATGATAAACAACAGAAATAAATTGGATAATGAGCTGTCATATGGTTCTCATTAAGTATATCTTGAGGTAATTCCTGTCTTGCAGACTTGTGGGAGACAAAATAATCAGAAAGACAGGAAAAGGCCAAACCAAGAAAGAGTAGAATTTGAAGGCTGATTGGCTTTGGCTAGCACACGTATCTTGTCTTTCCAGGAAGGCCAACAGGGCAGATTTCTATAAATATTCCCTCAACATTCCAACATGGCGCATCAGCCCCCGCTGTGCACCTGTACAACTCTCAGATTTACTCTCTTTCACATGCTGCTCATGTGTCACTGGCACTGCTCCTCTATTTGTGCTGGCAAACATGGTCATTAAAACCTACAGAGACTTTAAGTATCATCAAGATTAAAACCCTTCTCACCAGTGTTCAGAAAGAGGGATGTATTTTCCAAGATGTGTTTTACATCTGCAGTGTGGCCTTGTCAGAGGTTTACAAACTTGCACAAACGTATGGAGACATTACTCTCTGTGTTCACTACCTCAACAAAAAGCTCTTTCATGGATGTTGGAAAAAAAATAACATGTGCACTGCTGACTGCAGAGAGCTGTTAAAACCATGTTGGTTCTAGGTTACTTACAAGAATTCATATAAATGCTACACAGGAAATCTGCAGTAAAGGAGCCAAGCTCCAGGGACAGTTCTGGTGAAATCTACAGTCAGCATGATGCTTGGGAGAGAAACAGTGACAGGACCTACTGCAAGCTAACAGTAACCTTTATCTATTTAGCTGAAATGATAAGGAATGCCAATTTTAAGTATGTACCACTGCACCATGATGACAGCCCTTATTGTGTGACAAAACAAACATGGTTTATTCATTCATCTAATGACACAACACTTGCACATATGGTTTTGCATTTTACAATCAAATTATATTTTTGCAAGGAATTTCTTTAAAATGTCTCAAATTTCAAACGGGCCCCAAGGAGAGAGAAAAAAACTTAAGCATCCTGCTATAAACATACGTGCCTTTGAAGGAAGTCAGTTTATGACTTGAGGTTTCCTTTGAAACGTATTGGCGAGTGACCCCTTTCACAAGGAAACTCTTCCAATTAACAACAGCACGATGGATTAAAAAACTTGGGAGCGGGAATCTCTTTTTTAAATGCTTGGCCACTGTGACATAATGATGCTAGCAGATGGAAAATTTATAGCGGAAATGGAGGGAGAAGTTTATTCTCCCCGGGACTGTAGCGTGAGACGGTCACCACGGCTCAGTTCTAAATTCTTTACATTTTATGACACAAACAAAAATAGAAGACGTCAATCTCATCAGACAAAAACAAGAAAGATCAAGGGCTCGGTGGGCTTTGTTTTTATAGCTGGCAGCTAGCATCCTCTTTCCTAATCCACTCGCTGGTCATAGTTCAGTACGCGCACCCATTCAGGAGGAGATAACGGTTTTTAAGTTATGCAGCAGCTGGGCTGAGTTCCCTCTCTCCCAGTGACATCCAGGTTGCTGTCTTTAAATACATCAGCAAATAGCAGCCATGTCTCCGCTCTACAAGCACCCAGCCCACAAAGAAACATTACGGAATCCAGACAGAGGACACACTGTTCTGGTAGCTTTTCGCCTTATTAGCGGGATTCTCCTAAGGAAGCAGGAGTCCCCCCCGCCATAGGTGGGCGAGCTCTATAGGGTGGAGAAATCTCCTCATTGACATTTATCCTAACAACGTGCCCTAAATAATCACCAACATGATGGAAGGAGGAAGCAAGATTTCAAGCACAAGTATTGGAATAAAAAGGCGGCATGGACTTACTACTGCTGCAGGTCGGAGGCTGTTTCCAGGGGGCTGAAAGAGGGGGCACTCTGCAACAAACCAAACAAAGAAGTCATTGATAGATCCACAGGAAGGTCTCCTCCAGCTAGAACAGAGGCAGGAGCATTAGCAATGGCCAGATTCTCTCTTCTTTTCCTCTCGCTCGGTCACTCGCTGGTCTGTTTTTTTCTCTGGAGCAGCCAGTGGGTTCTTAGCTTCTCTGGACTGGGCTTGGCATAGAGGAGTAAGCGTGTGTTTTGGCCTGCATGCAAGTTGGGAGAAAACAAGCGGCAGTGAGGAGAGTGGAGGGGAGGGGGGGCAGGGGGGGCGTGCATCGGTCAGGGGGGCGCCCATGCGGGGAGGGGGCTGTCACAGGCTCAGCCAATGGGCTGCTGTCTCCCAGTGAAGCCGTCTCTTTTGTCTGGTATTGAGTCACTCTCATTACCACTGAACCAGACCGGGGGACAATTAACCAGCTGGTGGTGCAAGCAGGCCGAATTACACACACACGCACGCACACACACACACTCACACACACACACACACACACACACACACACACACACACACACACACACACACACACACACACACACACACACATATACACACACACACACACTCACTCACACATTTGTTCAACAATTAAGAGTCAAAATAAGAAACAAATGCTTACAAAGTAGATAATACAGTAAAAAAAGTGTGTGTATATATATAAGTTCGAAACAGAGAATTAGAACAATGTTATAAAGACAGAGCAAAAATATAAAGGCAGAAAAAAATAAACTGTGAGCACAAGATGAGTGAGTAAACGTTTTAAAGGACTACAAGAGTAAAAGTAGTTGGTATAGCGTGGTCATACAGTGTGGAAGCATCCACTAGCGTTTAGAGACAACTAATTTTAGCCCACTGTTTCTGTTGCTTTCCTCTTTTCGGACGTCACAGCAGGTAAAAATAACAGACTGGACACGGGCACTATGAATAAGGGGGCGCAAGTGTTGTTTGCAAATACGATTGCACAATCCCCATCGCAGCCAGCCTGGCCCTGCTGTTAATACCACGTCCACTGCCACACGGCACGGCCAAGCCTCCACTCGCCACACCAATGACCCGACAAGGAGCATTCTCCACAGCTCATTCGCCACAACATGCCTTTCCACTTGGTTGCCAGGGCAGGACGATCACGAATAACCCCTTTATCGTTATGTGAGCGGAACATCAGGCTGGCAGGTCCATAGTCTGATCTATTTATAAAGCCAAATGTTCCATGTCAACTCGGGGAACACGTCAGTGTCATCGAATAATCTGCAGCTCTGCCTTTGCCCCGCCACGTCTAGTATCCCGCTCATATCTGCTAGGGGGAGATGATAGCGTCCTCTGACACCCCTGGGTAATTGGGCTTACACACACACAGCGTCGGTGGAAAGTAAACAGGAAACAAGCATGGAAGGCTTATCTGGAGTCGAGGAATGGAATCTTAATCTGGTTATTTACAAGATGCCTGATTAGTGCCACTTTATGTGAGCTTTTCTTCACATAAAAGGGTAAAAACTGTTCAGTTTCATACAAATCCTATACGCTGATATCACTTTAGGTCACATTACTCCGAGAGAGTTTTTTTTCATCTAGTTTTTTAAATAAATGTGGCAAATAGAATGTAGGGGTAGAGAACATACCGGAAAGATGCTAAAACAGGTCTGACTTATATATGGCCATGAATGAAGGCTTTGGTGAGTCAATCGAACACCGATGACAACGTTTCTGCAGAATTTCCTGTGCATGTTTCCTAACAGGTGTCCCCTCCCTGCAAGCCCCCTGGCTACTCAGAGCGCCGGCTCCTGTGTGCCGCTTTCATATTCAAAATAGCATTCATGAGTAGGTCATGGTAACATGAATCTCATTCTTTCCAGCACCTTATTTGTGTTGATATGTACTCATGAAAACAAACAGCTCCCCCAGTGTGAAGGGCCTGTTATAGCCGCGCGCGCCCCTCGTCTCTCGTCCGCTAAATGCTTAAAGGTAAAGGTTAAGTGTATAACAGAGGTTAAATATGAACGCACAATGAGCTGGCGGGCTTATGGAGCTGCCTCCTTTAGAATATGTCAGGTGGTGGGGGTGGGGGGCCTCTGTGTAACTGTGCGCTGAGACAGTGTGGCAGCGGCCCCCTCGACAGCATACTATGCTGGACAGATGGAGTCACTCTGTCGGTGGCAGGGGGGCCAAAATGCTCTTCCTGACCAGAGTTATGAGCGGAATTCCAGCTCCAGCTAGACATGTATATCCAAGGGCCTATGTTTGACCATTACTGTCACTGGAGGTGTTATTTTTCAGACTCCTATTGAACCTACAACTGGTTAATATTAATCAAGAGGGCCATTATTGTGATGATACACACAGGTGTCACTCTTACTCAGTGGCTATTAGGTGACAGGAAGTGTTGAGTAATGATGATTTGACAGGACAGGGCTAAGAGGAAAAAATTATCGAATGTATTAGATACAGTAAACCTGATCTTTAGAACTATTTGGTCGACAACTGGCTTAATAGCAGTGTGAAACCAGAACACTGTTATTAAGATGCTGATAAGAAGAAGCACATGCACTTTTGATACTGTCAAGAAGTTTTCCTCATTGTTGTACCACCTCATTGGTAGAAGTGCCTCTCTGTGGCACGCTGACGTTGACTGATAAGAACAAGAGATAAGTGGACCAGAGCTACGGTGGCCTGGCTCTTCAATTAACCCCGGAGGAGAACAGATTTTTTTTGCCGAATTCCAGCCACATCTCCGAGCGAGTAGCAATCTGTCAATCAAAACTTCAATGAGCCAGTGTGTCTGGCCGGGCCTTAAGGTCAAATACTGCGCATACCAGGTGCGGCTTTAGCAGTGACTTTGACATTAAACAGGAGCCAGTCATCAAACCGAGGCTCGTCTGGCCAACGTCCAGGCTGCCATGAGACAAGAGTCAGCCGCCTCCACCGCTAAACCTCCTCCGCATATACACAGGAGACTCTGGCCCTGCCGCGTCTGGCTGATGCTAGGACATGACCTCATGTCGTTCTCACACCTCAGAGTGGGTGATCCAGGGTGTGGCAAGAGAGAGCGACAGAGAGCCAACATCTGTTTGTGGGCGGCCAGTGCCATGCTTGTCTGGTGCCAACTAAGGCTCCAGGCATGGATGTGTCATGTCACTGTATACTGCTTCAACATGACTGCACCCGTTTGGATATTTTTGGTAAATATACAAGCTAGCAGACGGGCAGCAATGACTATTTCAAGGGGCCCCGGACCTATCATGCAAGCTCTCCAAGTGAAGAGTGACTTCTGGGTGAATCATGAAGCCCTGGCCTCCGGTTTATGATACGCATTCATATCAGCGTGCAAATCAAAATGAACAAACAAAGTGTCGCCCTCGGGTGTTGAGTTAACAGGGGGGAAGCTGCCACAGTTGGTGAGAGATTTGCAAGATCCTGTTGTAAAGAAAATATGGGGGGTGATAAAGTCGCAATGGCCCTGTGAACATTTCATTGGTCCTTTATCATGAGCATTATACATCCCAATCAATAATCAGTCTTATTCAATATGAATTATCTAAATGACAAAGGGCGTACAGTAACACAAGACAGGAAGTATTCTGTTACCTGAGCTGACCGAGCTCACTCAGCCTCAAAGATACATATAAATTGCTGAGACACTTTTAAAGAGGGCTTTTAAAATAGACCTCAGTTGACTATTTTAGACCCGACTGGGGGACCAAATCCTTTTAAACTGTATGGGGTGATGACGAGGAATGACATTAACAATAACAAGTGCTTTGAGAAATATGTCCTGAGGATAAGATGGCTGATAAACGTCCAGGAAAAACAATAATGTTTTAAGTTAACAGAGAGACTATGATGAAAAAAAGGGATAAAAGATGATGAGTAGTTGGTCTCATTAAGCCACGTCAATGGGACACATGGTAGTAAATTAGGTTCAAGAGGAAACACATTTGCCTCTTGTACATGCTGACACATAACTTTTTATGTGCAAGGACCATTACAAAAAAAAAGAGGATTCGGTATAATATTCTGAGTGAAAGTGGGAGTAGAGACTGGAGTGGTCCTTACAGACAGACACGGTTGGTTTAGGCATTATTTGAACATGGATGTTATCACATGCAATAAAAATACAATAAACTGTCACTTAAAAGACAGCGACCACTTACCGCTTTTTCAAGCTCCATCTCTGAAAAGAATTTATACCAAGGCTCATTCTCTATATCTACATCTTCCGGACTTACATCCTGAGTCTAGGGGGCATGGCAACGAGAAGAGGAGGAGAAAGACAAAGAGAAGACAGTTCAGACAGCACACAATACACACACCAAGGTAATGAGCCTATGAGACATCCATGAATGAGCCAATGACACCGTGAAATGATCAGTTATACTGCAGGCGTTCCCATTGAAAAAGATACCGACAAGCAAATCAGAGGAAACGTCTATTTTGAAAGGAATAGTATGATACTTCGGAAATCCCCTATTTTCTTTCTTGATGAGAGTAATGTGAATTGATGTACCACTGTATGATACATTTGAAGCTACAGCCAGCAGCCAACTAGCTTAGCTTAGCATAAAGACTGGAAACAGGCTGGGTAGGCTAGTTTAGCTCTGTCAAAGAGAAACAGCACCACATGTAATATCGCAAAGACCGGGTATCTAGCTGTCACCGTGAGGTTGCCAGGCAACCAACTGAGACTCCAGGAAGTCTCTCCTTCTGGCAAAGTCACTCATTTTCACTTGTACACTTCGGTTTTTGTACAGATTAAACAAACAAGATTAAACATGCCAATTACTGAGCTTTAGAGGGGCTGGCAGGCGGATGTTGTTAGCAGGCTAGCTGTTTCCCCCTGTTTCCAGTCTTAGTGCTAGGCTAAGCTGCTGACTCTAAATGGACAGATAAGGAAGGTATCTCAACTCTAACGAACACTTGACAAAAAGGTGAATATGAATATTTCTCTATTTGTTTATTCCAATTATCACATGTGTGAGAATGTGGGACTTTTGTACATAAAATACTTACTTTGGAAAGTTCACTTGATTTGAAAATAATGTAGACATGTGTGCAAGTTTGCATCTCCTTCATTGTTTATTAAAATGTCTATTCTATGCATTAAAATAGACTGGAATAAACATGAAACTATCTTTTGAGCACATGTTTTACCCATGAAGTGCAGTTACTCAATGTAAAACACATATTTATTGTTTTCACCAAAAGCAAATAAATAAATAAAAGTATTAATCATCTTTAAAACATGTATCTTTTGGAAGTACTCAAGTATGTAATTGCCAGCACAACGTTAGCCACCAGAGAGTAAAAATAAATGACGTAATTGAAAAAATGACCTGGCAGCTATAGAGCAACAAGGACACTGACCCCAAATAACTGAGCTCCTAACAGAAAACAAGAGAGTCCATTATTTTACACTGGTCCCAGGATGAACTGGAGTGAACCCTCTATAATGAGTCTATTTGTTGCCACTGGGCTCGGGCCAGATGTCCACTAACTACATCTATCAGCTTCATGTAACTGACAATCAGACACACATTCATTATATAATCAAGAAACTACTTTATCACAATACTGAGCACCTCCATGCCCTCTATTATGTAAGAGGGGAATATAAAAGATTTGAGCCGTGAGAAATCTCCATTGGTAAGTAGAAAACTGTAGATCACGGCAGCAGCGGTAAACTATCTTTTATTTGTGACAAAGCTCAAAGTCACAAGACAGCCCTCAAGGACACTGAATAATGCCACGTCATTTGATTCAGCACAAACTGCTACGGCTAGAGACTAAAAAGTAGGGCAGAGAGCATCCCCACTTCCTCTTGGAGACAACACGCGGCATCCATGTTTAGTGTTGCGCGGGGATCCGATTCAGTCCAATAACCTTAAATTGAAGACACGCAGACAATGGCTATGCTGGGTTAAGTGATACTCCCCTGCTGCCAGGCAGGATCGCCTGTCACCGCAACGGGACACCCTTAAGGAATGTGGTGCACATGGGGCAGTCCAGGCTATACACACACATACAACGCCGTCCGAGCGGTTAGTGAAGCTGCAAAACCCTCGGGGAGCTTAGATACTGAGGTGGTGGGTGAGGTGGGTGGGGGGTGGAGTGGGGGGTGGGGGGGAACAGCTTACACAACATGCACACGGAAAGAAAGAGAGAGAGAAACAGAGGACAGAGAAACACAGGCGGCATACCGTTCTCTCCAGCTTCAGCACCGACGATTTGCCAGGCTCATACTCAAAGATGCTCTTGGGCTCGGCGCGGTACCTCCTGGTGTCTACCTTTTTATCCGGGGGCTCCCACTCGTTCCTGTGGAGAGACGGGTGTCAGGGAAGGATGGGGTGGGATGGAAGAGAGACAATCCTTATCAAGTTGTCACCATGGCAACCTGCATAGGCTAAGATCTTTTTTTTCCATTTATTTATTTATTTATTTATTATTTAAACATGGCTTCTGCCCTCATTATGCCCACGCACTCTCCTTCCGTCAGTCTCTCTCTCCCTCTAATGATGATATGACAGAAAATCCAATTCATGGTTGGATGCTAATTGCTAATTCAATCTGGAAAATGAGATTGGACCCGGTGTGACGGAAAACAGAGTGCAGCATTTCCTGGGGAGAATTTTTTAAACTACACAGTCAGGACTGAAATAAGACTATTAAAGGGGGAGTCAGCCATTCTGAAGAATGATTGTTGTCGAAATCTCTTTTGTCAATATCAGCGAATATCTGCTCACGATTGGTTTGCTGTAAGTGTGCACTGAAAAAAAAAATACTGTCTTAAAACACAGCCTATGCAAAAGGAATTTGGTTAGCTATGGTGGGCCCCTTTTGTTTGCATACTCTTTGTGGTTTTGACAACAAGCGTTCTCTAGAATCGCTGACTCCATCATTAAATAAGAAATACCCAATGTTACACCTTTTCTTACCACAAAAAAAAAGAATTTAAAATAAAAATGTAATTCTTTCTGAGCACTAGGAACATCAAGCAGCTTGTTTCAGAAATGGACCAAGATGTGTTTAGGACCCCCTGCATACATAACCAGTGAGGAAAGAGGAAGGTCAGTCGTAGACATGTCATCTGCAGCTCTAGTGGGCGACAGTTTATCCTCCATCACCTGTCTTCCTTCATCACTCTATCACTCATTTCACTGAGAGTGGATCATCTTGTGTCAGTGCTGACATGTGTGTGGAGAGGTGAGACTAATCATAAAGACTGGAGGACACAGTACGGGAAGCCCATAGGGACAAAATAAACTGCAGTTGGAAAGGAAGGGGTTGTTTTTCTACCCTCCAGTGCACCGTCATGTTTAGTCACATTGTAGGTTAATAAAGACCAGTAACACACTGTTTATCACAAGGCAAGTTTTTTTTCTTCTGGTAGCCTCTATAATGTCATACTGTGAGACAATACGAACTATCATTGCAGCCATGGTATTATATAACAGGGACACTGCCTGTTAAAGAAATGGTCAAATAATAGGATGTGTCTGGTCAGAATTATATTGGTGTTAAGTAACCGAATTGTTTAATCTTGGCCTTTGAAGTATTTCAAACAGCTCTTTCATTCACTAACAAGGCATGCATGAATAATACTGTGTGTGCGTTTGTGTTGTATATCACAGTGAATGTCATCAGGAGGGTTGGAGCAGATGGAGGACACTGACCTTTTGGCACATGGTTTGAGGGAAGAGGATCGCGTTGGCACAGGCATCGACCGGCCTCTTGAATCCACCTCGACGTCACTTTTGGAGCGTGGGACTGCTTTCACTGAAACAAAGACACATCAACATAAACATCAAACAAACATAAATATAACCCAACATCAACAGCAAAAAATGTATATTGTTTTTATTTGAGATTTAATTTCAAGTGTTTGCTTTGAACCACAGCCCAATTCTGAAACTCACCATCTTTTAGGTAACCAAGAGGGGTTGGAACATCATCTGAACGAAGGACAGCAATCCATTGAAAATCATTAGTGATCATTTACATTTAACTGTGCTCTGAGAGTTGAAAAGTAATGAACATAGTGCACAACTAAATAATTCAAAAGGCATTAGAAACACTATTTTCCTGTGCCTACCCCCTTGCCTCACACCTTCCATTAAGACAAACACAATCAAAGTGTGTCAAATCAAAACACTTTACAGGAAGCATTACTGAGCTAAAAGGGGATCCAAGCATCGATGAGCATCAAGGCTCTGAATAAGTAATGCACTACAGAGCCAAAAAGGTTATGACCTCATCATTGAGAATACTCTCTATATAGGATATACAGTACAGTTTAGTTTCTGTTAGATAACACTTACAGAATCATGTCAGTCGCAACTATAAATAGAGATGATCATGTCAAGCTGAGACTGACAAACCTACCATATACAAGGTGAAACTTTAAGTAGACTAATGAGATTAGGGAGCTCTTTCTATAAGGAAGCATTCATATTGTGACTACTTAGCCAGGGTTGAAAACCCCCAAAACTACAACCATGTACTTAAAGGTGGGGTCAGCGAATCTGGAGTATGCTTGTTTACAAAATCAATTTTTTTTCAAAATCAGTAAATATTTCCTCACAATCCGTTTACCTGTCCATACTGTGTGTGTACTGAAAAAATATCTGATGTGAAGACACAGCCTAGGCTCTGTAAACTGTCATGTTGATAGCTACGTTGGGCCCCCGACTGTTTGTTAACATGCCAGTATTCAGAGCCTAGGCTGTGTATAAACACCAGATATTTGTTCAGCACACACACATTACCTATAGCTACATGTCGTGAGGAGATATGCACTTATTTTGACAAAAATAGATTTTGTTAACAAGCATTCTCTAGAATCACTAAATCCACCTTTAACCCTAACCATCTTCACCACATTACTTGGCACTGCCTGAGGGACTCAACTCACAGACAGTCCATGGCCTCAGTTCAGGACTGCAGCAGCATCTAGTGGCCACAATAGTACACTACATTTAAAGACTTAAAATAGCTGTTAGAAAAAAGCATAAAGAATAAAGAAGTAGTTGAGTAATCAACTATCTGAAACGTTAGATGGTTAATAGCAAATACAGAAAGGTCATGAGCAACTTTTACATTTTGTTAAGTGAAAGAAGAAAGACACTGCAAGGCTTCGTGCATCATCAACATGTCAATATTAAAGTACTATCCGAGGCAGACCCTAGTATGGGTCCAGCTTTGAAAACAAGGGCTACTACATGTCCTTAGATTTGAAATCTGCGGGGATCCAAGTTTGTTATGTAGAGATTACTTAAATCGTATTCAAGTCCTGTTCAAGACAAACCTTGTATACAGTCTTTGAATAAACCCAATGACATCTAGAGGGTAGCGACTCCGGATGAGTTAACTGATCTTTGTCTGTAAAATCGGTGGAATGCCCCTTTAATAACTGTAGTCTTTAAAATAAAGTGTAGAATTCAAAGTGTGTCATTGAATTAAAGGGTGTATGTTGGTCCTAGCCTTTTGTTAAAATCACAGACATTTTGACTTGTTGTAGATGGAAGGAAAAGCGAAGATGAGCCTAACAACACCAACAATGGCTCAGGACTTTGACACAAAAGCAGCTGAATGGAATTCAGCCATCCTTCGTTTTTACTATTTACACCTGCACTTTTACCACTGTGACAAGTCAAAATGTCTTCTGTAAAAAAGACCTTTTAAATCCCAAAAGGCTTGTGATCTTAAGATGTTCCAGCATGGCAAAACTGAGTGGTCAGGAAATCTGCACGGAACCTCCAGCGTTTTAAAGAATGATGGAAATACCAGCTGTATGGTATGGAAAAGCCGTCGGAAAAGATCAGGTAAAAGCTTTTCAAATTCTTAGGGTCTCTTTAAAGTATGCCTTTTATAGTTGCCAAGGCAGGACAGACTAAAGACGGATAAAGTTTTTTTAAACGGGCCCAGTATGGCTGCAGTTTAGTAAAGCCAACAAGAGCAGAGTCACTATCATCGGATACCTTTTGATTTCATCTGAATGTCATAGTTCTCAGGGAAAATGTAGGTGGGGCGGTAAGGGTTTTCCTCAATAGGCTCTGAGCACGGTGATGGAGAGACAGAGCACAGATGTGACATACATAACATATAAACACATGTGGTTACACACACACACACACACACACACACACACACACACACACACACACACACACACAGTGCATGGACACCGACAGGATCAAAACTGATCAGACTCATAAAAAAAATGGAAATGGTGATTTTTCTCTTACCCGGTATTCTGTGTATCTGTTTGAACATTGTCTTGTACCAGTCTTTGGACTTGTCAGTGTTCTGAAAGGAAGAGGCAGGGATTTTTAATTGGTAGCTAATGAGTGAGGATGGCAGACAAAGCACCTGGCGATGTTTGAGTGTTTGGCAGAACATTTGATTTATTATACATCGATTCAACTAATAAAATGAGCAATGTCTGCACTCCATTAAGACACTGGCACCTAAATGGAACTGAGCCATTAAAAGTCATTAAATACACCTGTCATTCACCTGCTATGATACAACCAAGTATACTAAGTTGCTTTGTATAAACACTACTTAGTATTATTATACATTTTTAACTTTAACATGTGTGTCATATGAACAAAACACCCTTTAAAACGTCTGCTAGGAGTAGATTCATCTTCATTTGACAGTATGTTTTTTTTTGCTCACCCGTACAGGCACAATGGGCTGGTTGAGAGGGCCGAGGACAGGGGAGTTCAGTGACAGCCGCAGCCTCTTCCAATCCATATCAGGGACTGGACTCACAGAGTCCCTCCCAGGATCAGGGCTTTTGTCCCTTTCTGGGGTTGGGTCTGTCACACACAAAAAAATAAATAACTAACTGTTTAAATTAGGGATCTAGTGTGACTGTCACACATTGCACTATATTGCATAACAAGATATACATATATAATAGCGCCTGCATGATTAAATATCAATACAAAGTTCATAAACACAAAAGAACAAACATTTGTGTATGTCATGGCAAGCAAAGCATATTTCTACATGCTGTATCCCATTTACTCCAGATAATGATGAGTAAGAAAAAAGAAAAGGTGCGAGTCAAATACAATTGGTATATTCTTATCATACGTGTATCAAGCACTTGGAGAACTTTATGTCACATGTTCCATTTTGTTCACAACATACAGTATATTCTGTGATCCCAAACACACAATATTTTATACATATACTTCTACAACTATTTCAATTTACATCACCTTATGCGTTGTGTACCATGTAATAAAGTGAGGGAGAGTGAGGGAAATCATTCTCATATAACTACAATATTAACACTAAGGGGAAAATGTATCTAGCAAATTGATTGCCATGGCATGAAATACCTGACACAGATCACAAACACTGCATTTCTTGTGCAAATTATAAATAATATTCTTTTACATTTTACCGTTCTTGTTTAATTGTTTCTTAGCAGTAAAGGCATTCCATGACAGAAACTGTTGACCCTGAGCTAAACTGTATAGCCCATGTGCAGCATGTGGCACTTGGAGCCCCAGAATGAGTTGTGGCAGGTGGCAAGTAAGTGGAAGAGAAGCGAATGGGAACATTAGGATGACCCTGCGAAAATGTACAAGTGTCTCAATCCACCATTCATGGTAAGCTTAATGTTGTACTGGTGGCGTGTAAAAAAACAGACATGAAATTATATACGGTTTAACCTTGGTCTGAAATGAGCAAAATATAGATCAACAGATCATGATTAGCAGGAAAATATACAGAAAACATATCAGTGATGTTTCTGTTTAGTCTGCTGATTGTTTTTCAGCTGATGAACATATCCAACACACTGACGCCTAAAACGTAAGTCATTCACTTCATGACGCCTGTAGCGAACCCATTTAAATGGCTGTGTCAACGGCCTTGGCAGTAGGAGGGTGACAAATGGTCCAGCTGCGGGGAGCAAGAAATATTGCTGTGTAATGAGACTGGGACCGCTGCTGGGTTAGTCTGAGACATGAACAAATAAATGACATATATCTGTTAGACATCTCCAAGCGCCCAGAGTGCATACCTTCAGAATGAGAGAGATGCTTTTGCTGTTCTGTTGTGAGAGAAAGACAGACAAGGACAGGACGGTGAAATGTGACTAAAGCCATGACGCAAAAGTGAAATAAGCAGCACTGTTTCTGTGCAACAGAGCAGGACGAGGCTAATGGAACGAGACTCGGTTGAGACTTAGCTACAGGGTCCGTACAACATGGAAACATTAACAAATTCCACATTATCAATCAAAATGAGTGTGCTTCATGAGCCCAATTTAGAATCATTTGTAATAATATTTTTTTATAATATGGCCAAGTTGCATGAAGGTATTTGAAATAATCTGTTTTGTGTGTGTGAACCAGACAGTATTTTATCAGGTCAATATGGACAAATATAACCTTTTCCGGTTATGTGTTCATATTTCAAGCATATTTCAAACATCCCAGACTCTCTGTAAGAACCCTGTGGCTAAGAGCAGCCTAAAGCTCGACTGATAAAATACTACACACAGACGGGTAAAATCATGCTGATGAAAGCTTTTGGAAACCTCTCTTCCCCCATCACCCCCAGCTCACAGACTGTTGTGCTCACCTCTGTTGTGTTGCAGCAGGACTATGGTGGGGTTAACTGTGCTGGTGCAGGGGTAAACACAAGTCGACGACGTGATGCAGTTCTGAAGGTCAGCGGAGGACGGAGCCTGATTTTCCTTGATGCTGTCTGGTGAATTGGCCTGAAAGTGACAGAAAATAAACACACTGTCAAATTTCACAACAGTTAAAACGTTTCACTGAAGTCACATAAAGACCTCTAACATAAAGACATCACACAGTTCTTTCTCATAATTGTCAAATCACAAAGACACCAAACAAAGATCCTGTCTTGTTCAATGGGGTGGAAGGAAAAACATACCTGGCACCGAGTGTTGTTTACAGGAGGTAAATCAGCTGTGATGTTGCCGCCTCCCTCAGCCAATCCCGCTTTGGAGCTGTCACCATTAATCTGGCCTGTCCAGCCACCTAAAAAGAGTCCAGAACTCTCTCAGTGTGTGGGAGCCAGCACGGCCAGAATACAAAACACTGTGAGGATGATACTAAAAAGTAGAGTTTGTAACCGCAAACCAGGTATCCATAACGGCTCATTTCTGACGAGGTAAAATCTCCATTTCTTTCCGTGGGGCGTGAATGCTTTCCTTGCTGTTTTTTCCTCCACAGAGATGTTAATATGGCCAGGAAAGGAACAAAAAAAAAAAGATTCTCCCACAATCTCTGAACTTTGTCATCAGAACAAAGCGCCCATTCAGTGAGCTGCAAAGGCTGTTTGTTCCAATGGCCTTTATATTCAGACTCTACAACAATTAAAGCACCCCCCCCCCCCCCCCCCCACCCCGAAAGCCTTGGCCAGCCTCCAGTCCCGTTACAATGTGCTCTACGCAACAAACAAGCCCACGGTCAAGGCGCGTTGCTCCAAAGTGCAGTGTGGGCAGGCCCGCAACAAAAAGGCTCTTTGACACACATGTGAAAATATGAGCAATCGCCCCTTTATCCCCACTCTGTGTGTGTGTGTGTGTGTGTGTGCCTGGCAAATGAGCACTTGAAAACATGAAGAGTTATATAATCCTCCTGACATCTGAACTCTGAAAGGCATGCAAGGTATTTTAAAAACCAAAGAAGATAATGAAATGCCTTTTAAGTGAACAGCAACATTCGCATTCTCCGTCCACATTCTACAGGGACCTGTCCTTTCTTCACATGCAACTATTACTGTCCTCTAGATATTCTTTCATCATGTGGAGGGTTTGTCATGAGACAGCTGTGGCATTCGCTCCCACTTACTTGGCGTTGCGATGACATTTGGCTCCTCCTCGCTGATGCTGTCCTCATCATCTATGTGGACCAGCGTGGCCCTTAGAGTCACCACTCCCTTCCCTTTACACACTCTGCTGGGGTCCAGATCTGAACACATTCAAAACAAGGGTCTCACTTTCACAGTTCCTCATGGTTCAAGGCATAGCGTTCCTACGTTCTGTACTCTCAGAGTGCACACCTCGCCTCAGATCTGCTGGGAATGTATCCCTACCTCGTGCCCCAAATGACTTAAATAGAACTGCTACATCAAAACCAGGCCATCAAATTAATATCCTACTGTCCCGTTAAAGGTGGAGCCAGCGATTCTGGAGAACGCATGTTGTCAAAATCACTTTTAGTCAAAATGTGTGAATATCTTCTCACGATCGCTACCTGTCCGTAGTGTGTGTGCGCTGAAAAAAAAATCTGGTGTTTATACACAGCCTAGGCGCTGTAAACTGGTATGTAAAGAAATAACAAAATATAAAACACTTCAATCTGCAGTCCTGCATGTTGCCAGGATAACTGCAGGTGTGTTAGGTTCTCTTGCTGCCCATCGTAGCTAGAAACATGCCCGTTTGCAGAACCTTGGCTGTGTATAAAGACTGGATTGACACACAGTATGGACAGATAGCGGATCGTGAGCAGATATTCACTGATTTTGACAAAAAGTGATTTTGACAACAAGTGTTCTCCAGAATCACTGACTCCACTTTTAAAGCTAATTGCCGGTTCATCCTGTCTCGACAAAGGCTATTAAGGAGACGCCACGTTGTTAACAAGTGAGTTTGAAGAGCGTACTCCTAAGCTTTCTTTGTGACTGTAAGGTGTCTTGTAGTAGTAGGCACTGAAAGATTGATGAGGCGGAGGGATACGTCACCTGCAGAAGGAATCAGATCAGGGGAGCCTTTCATGGTTGTCAAAGGCGTGATCCTGACGGCGCACACTGTCCGAGGACCTGATGGGACTTTGATACACACGCGCACGCGCGCGCACACACACACACACACACACACACACAAAGATGAGACACATTTTCATTGGATAAACACAAAGTAAATGCAAAACCACCCTCTTTAGAGTATAATAAGTAGAAATAGATATAAGGAAAGTAAGCTGTTGACACATCCTGTAGCTACAAATAAAAGCTTTAAATGTAAATGCTTGTGTGTTTTCATCAGCATCCAAAAGCATTATAATAACTCAGTGGTATTTTAATGAATTAGGCCCACTGGTTAGTTTGTTGGAACTAGGATGACTTACTGGGTGAAGCGCTCAGCCTTACGCTGCCCTCTTCTGGAGAGCCCTGGAGGAGAAAAACACTGCTGTCAAGGAGCACAGCTGATATATGGGAAGTACGTCACAAGTGACATAAATACGTTATATATCATTAAACATCGGCCTGTGGATATACAAAGAGGTTTAAATGAGTTATTCATTACCCGTCAGACAAGTTTATATTGATGTTTGTACTATATAATGCAGTTAAGAAAGTTGAAGTGAAAAACCTTCTGGTTTATTTGTTTTAAAGCTTTCCTCAACAAAATCCTCAACAAGTAGACATTTCATTCTGAATTATTCAATGTCTGACAAACCATGTAGCATAACAAAGATGTTTTCTTAGTAATATCCAAACCTGAATATAACAACAACTGATTATGAATCACAGCGAAGGGAGCAAACAACAGATAAAATGCCAAAACAAGCAATAACAGTCCAATATCACGGTTACTAATGCAGTAGTCAACCGTCCGTGATATATATATATGTGATTAGAAAACTGAAAAACAATAAAATCTAGGATGTCAACAGCTGCTACATGTGAAATGAATTGGGGAAGGGAATTTTCTGTGCACAATGATAACAACGTACTGCTAATAACAGTCCCGCAGGTGCAGTTGATAAAGATGCGTTTAAAGGTGGAGTCAGCCATTGTGGCGAACGCTTGTTTTTTCAAAATTAGTGAATATTTCCTCACAATCCACTACCTGTACGTCCTGTGTGTGAACTGAAAAAAAAATCTGGTCTTAATACACAGCCTGGGGGGGAGGGGGTTGAGAGAGAACAAATATATGTTAATCTGAGCTGCTTCAGTGGAGCCTGCAGAAGCAACACCAAGGCCACCAAGAAAGTATCTGTGCAACCCTTCCCATTGCTCCACTGGGCCTCCTATTGTGCTAAGCCAGCACGACTGATTTAGGAGACGTCCCCATTTAAAAGGGCTGATTGAGTCAAGACACAAACACAAACACACAGACACACACAGACACACACACACACACACACACACACACACACACACACACAGAGGCCCTCAAACAATCACTCAAGCATTCATGTTCACACAAATAATGACTGTCTGTGCTTGTCGGCTGGATGGAAAAGGCAAGAACAGCAACATCCATCCAGAATAAATTATATGAAGCTGATTTTAAGCAGCTTTTTAAGTTGTACCTTTGCTTGTTCCACTTAGACTTTGCGTGGGACCGTGTTTGCACTGTATACTCATGGTGGTAAATAAGCCAACCTGCAGGACAGGCAGGGGACTCACGGTCCAGCTGGAAACGTCTGAAAATAGGCCTAAATGGATGAGGGAAAATGGGAAAGATTCCAAACAAGTCCCACGGGGACACGAAGCTGAAAGCCTTTTAAAATATTCTTCCAGTCTTGGCACTGTGCTGTCCCTGCAGCATCAGAAACGCTGTATATTTATTTCCCCTTTCTCTTTAATAATCAACTTTCTTCCGGACCCCCTGCATCCCAGGGAGGCCAATGCATCCATGATCTCATTTTCCAAAACCATTAACAAACATTCCTTTGAGGAGTGCTTACACTGATCTCGACTCTACTTCCGCTGTATCCTCAGATGAACCCCCAGAATGGCCAATATACAGTACAAAGAGAGACGTGGGAGTATTTGAACCTCTCACGTATGACAGATAATGGGAAGATGACAGCTTGCAGTGTCTGGTTCGTTGTATAAACACAGGAGAGCAGAGATCACCCCTGGCCTTTTTAGGAAGAGATGCCTCAGAGCAGAGCCAGGGGGAAAAACTCCATCCATCCAGCCTGTGAAAACCAGCAGATCGGGGCAGGAGCTCTGGGGCGGCCAGCAGTAACTGGGCCAAGACAAACAGAAAAATAAGAGGAGACTACATCAGCCAACTCCGGTAAAGAGGCAATGTACCCAAATGCACCGTCACTCCTTAATCAGAAAGCTTTGAGTAATGGTTGACCGAAAAGGGTTTTTCAATATTAAGAGTGCAGGGCGGCCGATGGTCGATATATAATGGTTGATATATAATGCCTATAACGGGTTGTTCATTTCTTTAAAAAAAAATGTGCACTTGAAAATACAAAAATGTAATATTACTAACAAATGAGAATCAAAATGTAACTTGGATGAACATTTAGTAAATAAATCAAGGAGACATATTTGAAAATAAAAATGTGCCTTCTCCATTGCACTTGGCCTTCTCTGCTGTTGGCTCTGTAAAATATTGCCATGAAGCATTTCTGTATTTCTGACCAGCCATCTTTAATTTCCTAAAGAAAAAAATTGGGTAAATATTTGTGTTATACATTTTCAAAGCGCTTCCATTGCTCAACAGCAGCTACACTGATGAGGCTCACTGCAGTTTGTCTATGAAAAAACGACTTGATATGAATCTAAAGTCATGGGCTCAAAGGTCCAGATGATGCTGAGTTAAACCATGACAATCAAAAGTGAGTTAGCAGCTTTAAGCTAACATTTTCCACCAGGGTTTATTGGTGAATGGACGCACGGTCGGTGACGCAACTTTGATAGAATAGACAAGTAGTCGCATAAATGTCACAAAAAACAAGATTCAAGGAAATCCAAGCCAATGAAACACCCTCCTAAACTCAAATCAGAACAGAACAGCAACAAAGGCACAGCATATCCCATTTGCAGCTCTCAGTTCCACTCACACTCTCACAGACGCATACATCTCCAACTGAATGCTCTGGGGTATAACCAAAATACCTTTCCAAAACAAGCAACTCCCAAAAGGCTATATGCTCATCCAAAAGCATGGCTGTGGATCTAAGGGAGGCGCTTTACCTACTTCATGAGCTGATGCGCACAGTGAGTCCTTAGTCCACGTTACACCAGGTCCCTCTGAAGCCTCCTGAGACGGCTGGCTGAGCTTTGAGGGTCTGGTCTAGGCGGGACGGTGCCAGCTTTGACCTTGACCCCTCGCTGTGTAGGGGGTCTGTTTGCTTTTGACGACGGGCGTGCCCAGATGGACCTGTCACCACATGCCACCTGGGAATGTGGCACCCACTCAACTGTGCAGACCACCACAAAAAAAAAAAATCCTCCTGCCCCCTCGAGATGCTCCCGTGGGGCGGGGGGCCGGGTACAGTGGCCAGCAGACAAGAGACAGGCACACCACTAGGACGTCTGGAATTTGCTACACGATGACTCAACCTTCTATAATGTCTGAATACCTCAGTCAACATGATGATGTACCGCAGTGACTATTAGTGACAGCATGTTAATGTGTCATAAAATCTATGATACCAATATCTTCTAAAAACAAATGAATTGTACAATAGCGCAAACTGGTAAATACATTTGTTCAAGGATAGTACTGCAGATTAAAATACTTTCATTAGCGGTACGATTTATAATCTTATCATTAGAAATGAATATCAATCACACTTTTTAACTGATTAATACATCTTATGTTTACTCAAACTTACTTAAAAAAAACTAAGTGATATCTTCAAATGTCCTTGACTACTATCTCTTAAAAACACATATACCTGTTTATTCAATTTAAAATAAAGACATTATTCCATTCTAGTCTTTTTTGCTCTATGAAATGAAAAACATCTAATAAATGTTTTATATTATGATCTACCAAATAAACTTAAAACGTTTATTTTTTGAGGAAGGAACAATATAACTTTGTCTATTAACTATGGAGCTGGAGCCAGGTATTGATTGTTTTAGCTTAGCATAAAAACTGGAAACAGGAGTAAACAGCTAGCCTATGTTTAAACATTGGACAAAACCAGGCTAGCTTCTTCCCTCTGTTTTAGTCTACTATGTTAACTTTAGCTTAGAAAACTGGCTTTTTGCTCCATATTCATACTAAACACACAGATATTAGAGCTGTATCAGTCTTCTCATCTAACTCTGAAAGAAAGCAAATACATGTGTTTTTTCCAAAATGTTAAAGTATTCCTCTATGTAATGGAATAATTTATTCAGTGAAACATTAGTTTCAGCGTTAGAAGAAATGCTGTTTAGAGGGCTGAAGTAGATGTGTTATATTGCAATTATTTGTTTAATTATCCGTATATTTATCGATTTTCGAGTAATCTTAAACTACTGTAACAGATAAACATACAAAGGACGGTTGCATTCACGTACAGTAGCTGTGACCAAAAAGAAACATCCATCTCATCAGAAGTGGGGAAACAAATTGTTCCAACCCTAGTAGGTACCGCGCATGTTTATTAAAATAGATTCTTCCCTGAAATGCTTTATAGCTCAATATTCTAAAGTCATATCCAGTGGACCAGGGTATTCTCTATTGGCAGCAACAATCACTTTATCTGAATCAGGCTTCAGACTACCTCCCCCTCCATGTGAAATTTAAACAAAGGCAGGCTGGTACCAAGTTGAAACTGGATGTATTTCACGCAGGGGGGTCTCTGCCTCAGTCAGAGGCCTCTTTAAAAGTGAGCTATGGTGACACAAAAGGGCTCTCATCACAATCCCAGCTCTACTATGGACCATAGCTATGGACAGAGAGAAAGGGCTGTTACGCAACGCTGTTTGACTCGTGCTTTGTCAACAAATGGCAGAGAGGAGAGAAGCTATCCAGCACTGAGTGTGGATCTCCCCAAATAGCTCCAAACATGGCTCGAAAGGACCGCTCCGGAGCAGCAGCTTATCCCCCCCTAATTGAGAGAGAGACCCCCGCCTAACCCCTCCACCCTCCCAAACTCTCTTCCATAAACAGCTTCCACGCGGGATAGCAGCCTGGGATTCTACACATTCCTTGGCCAAGCTATTTGAAGTTCATTTCAAACAACTGCAGCATAAAAGGAAATGTATGTAACTTACACACTGCGGTCATTATAGACTTCAGAGCAGGATTACGCATTCATGTTGATAATGGATGGAGCTTAAGATGCATCTATGACACTGCCTCTATGCCTTTAACATCTTTGAAACTGACCTAATGAAATATCACAGTAACATACTGTACATACCTAAAGGTGGAGTCAGTGATTCTCGAGAACGCTTGTTGTCAAAATCCATTTTTGTAAAAATTGGTGAATAAGGAAAATCAGGTGTTAATACACAGTCTAGGCTCTGTTAACTGGTATGTTAACAAAGGGTATGTAAACAAAAGGGCCCACCATATCTAACAACTTGCCAGTTTTCAGAGCCTCAGCCTAGGCTGTGTTTAAACACAATTTTTTTCAGCGCAGACACAGTACGAACAGGTAGTGGATCACAAGGAGATATTCACTGATTTTGATTTAAAATAAATACAACAAGCTTTCTTCAGAATCGCTGACTCCACCTTTAATGAGGTTATAGATATCCTGTGGTTTCACTCTCATATTAGCAGACTTATTTTGAGGACTTTCGTGACCTTTGGGAATAATTTTTAAGGAAAAACAAACAAAAAAGAGCAGAAATCACATAGGCCACTGAGAGATGTGTCCCTCAGCACTTGGAGAGGCTCAGCCTGCCAGCGTGTCCTTAAGAGGCCCTGACAGTTATTGGACATGACCAAGGCCAGATCCCCGGGACAGGGAACACTAGGTTGGCACGTGTAAAGGTCCCGGGGAGGACAGCAGTTGGACGCATGGAGCCAGCCGACTGTTACAGATGCTGTGTTAGAGAGAGCAAGCCTGTTTCTAAGGTGCCTGCTAGGCTTTCAGAGCCAGTGTAAGAAGAATGTCAGTGAGCTGGGCAGTTCACATCTTCACAACAGGGGCTCCCGGCTACACTCCATAAGTGATAAAACTCTAATCACAGGCCCCGGGGTGAGGATAAACATTGAACTGAATCTTCAAGTAACCCTGCCATGTTTTTCCTCAGGGGGCTTTTAGAGAGTTTACATTTGTAGGCGCAAAGTGAAAAATTCAAAACAAAGAAAAGCTCATGAGCAAATAAGGAGATACAGTTAATGATATGATGTCTTTTTTTCTTTTTACCTTCAACGACCAAAATATGCAGTAAATTCCGTGGGATGATACACACGCATTTAATTTGGGAATATGCTCATTTAATGTCATCGCTAGATAACAAGCTCAGCTGTGCACAACAGATTCCTCGGGGCTTAGATAATATGGCGCTCTGCACATTAGGTGAGCTGCGATGACAATTCAAATCATTGTCTGAGAGAGTGCTGAAAGTGTTTCCTCATCTCCGCTGGATGTTTTGACTCCGACGTGGACTGGAAGCTCTGAGCACGGTCCCTAATATAACTCTCCCAGCGCCTATGTGACAGGGGCTACTTGATAATTGAGTCATAGGATATGGCGGCTGAACGTGAATATAAACAGCGACGTGATAATCCAGCAATTTTGAGTGCTATGAAGGTATCCTCGTGTGAAAAGAGCGTGCAGCAGGACTCCAGCAGCGGGTCCCCATCATCTGTCTATTTCAGGAATGCCGGCCCAGACAGACACAAACACAGCCTGGCTTCATGTGGAGGTGGCAGCACAGAGATCAGAGTTTTCATCATCTTATTAAATTCTGTAGAGAGTGATTTATAGACCTGCTACAAATGCATCACTGTCGCTAGATAATTCTGCTTTGGTTGAGGTGATGAGGAGGAGGGACACATGCTGGCAGTTTGTTTTGTTATTGTCAGCCAACAACTGGCATGATGCTTTTGTTTTCCATCAGTTGCTGACATGTAACACAGAGGAGAAGGGTGGAGGTGTGGTGTTGGACGGGAGTGCTGCCTAAATCCATCACGAAAGCATGAATTGTCTTGTCACTGCCTTGTTTACATGTTTGGTGGTGTGGTGGGGGGGGGGGTTACTTTGTGTCACAGGCCTTGAAAAGCCTAAGCATAACACTTCACTTCACCATCCACTTCAGCCAATGGCAGCAGATGGAGAAAGCGAACAAGGGGGGAGAGAGGGGGTTGCCTAGCGACCTGTTGTAACATTAATGGAGTGAAAACAGAAACCTGGTGTCTGGCTGAAACATCCGAACCGATCCAAAGCCATCGTTTATTCACAGTGATGGTCTTCTACAAATGCTATCACAACATAGGTTTTGTCCATGTCATGGTAATATCCAGCTGTCCCGAGCTCCTGATTACCGTAAATACAAAAGATTGATTTTATGGAATAAACAAAGAGAAGAATATCAGTACACTATTTTGCTTTTTTTCCTAATACATTCAGAACTGCAATTATTTAAATCACATGTTGAACACAGTGGGCCTCAAACACTACAAAGAAATGTTTATTCATGTAACCAGGTAACAATTAAAAGACACTTATTTGGAAATTAAGCAAACGTCTAACGACACTGTCATGGTGATCTGTGTGCTAATTGCATTTAAATAAACGTACTGTAAGTGGTTTATATTTTTTCTGATATTCTGTGTGAAATTTCCAACCTAAATGGTGATCATCTTGGAACAACAGGACTGGTTGATCTGGAGACACAGTTGGCTCTAGCAAATCTTTCAAATTCAGTTTTGAGATTCATTTTATTGAGGGCTGCTGCTCTCAAACCAGGGTCTCTGTGTAACGTGAGTCTGAACAAGCTTCATCAAACATTAACAACAGCCCTGGGATCATACACACAGGTCCAATCCTTCCTCCACACAGGTTATCATTTCTGTTTGTCAGGCTCAAAAGACTGAAATGCAACACTCTGACCTTGGTTTGATTTCGCCATTGAAAAATAACAGAACTACATGTTACAAGATTTCTGAATGTGAATGTCAGACTTTACATCTCAGCAGTGCATGTTTACCAAAATTTGAATAATTCAGGTAGAAAATCCTCACTGAAAAGTCCAAAATTACAGTCATATCTTCTTTAGACTGGACACGCATACTACAACAGTATATAGTGAATCCTTTCAGTCTCAACAGAATAGTGCTACTTCACATAGTTCATATTTGGCTTGCTTTTATTGCACAATAATATATGCAAAAGGTCGGAGGGCTTTGCCTGTTCTTCTAGTAACTGATTTAACAAATGCCTCACGGCTGAGGTGCTGGCCACCAAACATACAACATAAAACCTTTCACCATCTCTGTGTAAACACCTACAACTCCTCTGCTGACATGTTGTCCACCAGTTTGTTATGCTGCTGAACTACAGAGTCAATACTCTTGAAGGTAATGTATATTGTCATCCAGTGGCGGGCACACAAGCCGTGCCTTCAGGGAGATTATTAAATATGACTTGCCTCAGCGACACAGCTCTTAAGTTAAACATAATAAATATAAGAACTCTTTTAGGCTCGATCACACGTTCACAAAGTCCTCTCACGTGCAGGCAGCGCATGGAGGTCCTGTTCTTTCTGAGTAAACACTGTCCAGATACAGTATCTCTATCAAATGTGTCCAGTTCAAAACCTGTGATAAGAAGATCAAAATAGAGAGTGTGATCTTCTGGAAATGTGCCGTCTAAGTCCACACAGTGAGACTGAAAGGGAGAAAATCTGTCTGACTGCTTTGCCCCTGTGCTCAAAGCAGTTTGATTAATTATTTGTGCCGGGGTTAATATTTTATTAAGCTTGTTGAGCGTCGTGTTACACAGCTCCCGTGGAATAAAAGAAGAAATCCTTACCGTAGTAAAGTCATGAATGAACACACCAGAAGGGACGGGAAAAAGAACACGTTTCAGAGGAAGAAAGACAGAATCTACAAAATGAGGTTCCCTTTGAGGTTGACAGTACAGATGATTTGTACATGTGCTGAAGGGACATATTAGATAATAAAAACCCTGGAAGCTTGGAGTTTTTTTTAATTGTGAAACTGCGTCAATGCCTTGTGAAATGTAAAAACAAGAGGTGAGTATATTGGATTGTCTATGTGTGTATATATGTCCACACCGCTCCTGTCACATGCTGTTTATTATGAGGCTTCCGGCAGACCTGTTTGTCAGAGTAGAGCATGAAGTTTAACATTCAGGTTCCCTGTGTCAATAAAGCACAGCCTTACTACTGTGCAGTTACACAATACAGCTGCCTGGCTCACAGAAGATGTCGCGGGAATAAGAGGTGGAAGATAAGAAACTGTGTTAAAACATTCCTTTAAAATAACATCACAACCTCTTTCATTACATGCAGGCCTAAGAATTAAAATTGAAAACTTAACTTAAATTCCTTTATGCCTTATTGCCTTTTCACCTTAAAGAGCATCTAATCAAACATGGCAAAGGCTACAGTCTAATCTAAAAACGGTTTGATTAAAACATGCTAGTGTGATTCCTTTCAGCAAACTATTCCCAACACCTCCATGCCGCATAATATGCATGCCATTAAGCCAGTGCGTGGTCCTGATGTCACAGCCTTATTGTATGCATGTAGGGTAGCCTCTGGTCTGCTCCCTATATGACTCACAATGACAACCGCTAACAAGCCTGACCGCAACCGGCTGGCTTTGAACAAACGACCGCACTACAAAGGATGAATTAAATCTGTTTGGAAATATTGGGCAGTATTCAGCGTGCTGTGAAGCCAGTGAGCGTTACATTCCCTGACTTGAGAATAGGCTTTTCTCCTGGGCATTCAGCTTCAGAGTGCGGCACCCATGGTGGGTCGCATTTGGATCTGTCTTTACCGCAGTAACTGTCCCAAAGCCAGAGAGAGCGCCTCTCTTCTGCTGAGGCGCTCAGGCGCACAATCAAAATTGACTGACTCCCAAAAGCACTCATTTTGGATAAAGTCTCCTGAATTCACACTTAATGACTGAGTGATTAATAAGAAATACAATATGCTGAGTGGACCTGGCTTTGCATCATAGGATCAAAACACAAAGTCAGCTGTTTTGGGGCCAATGTAAAAATAAATAAATACAAATTAAAGGAGAGGCATAGTGTAGCGTAGCTTCATAATAAAGATGCTCATAACGTATTAAACGCAGCAGTGATGCACAGAGGGAAATACGCTTACCGGTGTGTGATGGTAATCCAGTGTTGTGTTCGCTGCTGCAGACACACTTCACTGAGCTCTGCGCGCCGAAGGCTGCTCTCCACCAGCGTCCCGTCAGCGCTTCACACGCACCGGCCCCGGCTGCGTCAACACACCATGACCGAGTACCGGGGGATTAGCCGCCGTCCCCTCCACAATAAAAGACTCACGTCATAACGGAACTTAAATAAAGGACACGTCACAGCCACATTAAAAGATTTTGACCTAAAGCAGTAAACCTTAATAGACATGGCCTCATGAGAAAAGAAAAATATTAACACAACATTCTTACTTGAGTGCACAGCATTAACTATCCTAGCTAGCCTACCTTTAAAAATCCAGGAAACAAAGAGCATAAGTATAGCATTCAATTGATTCTGTTTATGTGACTTGACTATGCTATGTCGTTTCGTTGATGTAAGTCCAAGTATAAAACTATTTGGCTCTTCTAAAAGTCCCATTCTCACTAGCTATTTGCTAAGGTTTACCCGGTTATAACGTTACGTCTGTGGGTAGACCATGGGGTAGACAGAGTAGACTAGATAGTAGCAAGTGGGTGAGCAAGAAAACAAACCAACAAAAAAAAAACTTTGGCGGGAAACAGGGCTGCACCGTAAAAACATACGCAAAACCCAAATAACTACACATGGAAGACGGTTATACGTTATTACATTATGCTAAAAAGGCCAAGGGAATGCCAATGGGGCTACACTTGTTTCCTTATGCACTGCAGTAGCCTACATAACAATTTAAATTTAACTCAATGTGGGAATTGGGATAGGTAGGCTACTGTTTTTGATATTGTAGGCCTACTTTATATTTGCCTAATAATAGGCTAAATGTTGATTACGCAAATTGCTCAATAACATGCAACTCTTGGCAACCAATTTGAATTAAATCTTCTTAAGTTTATTTTTAGGCCTAACATAAAAGTTCATAGGGAACAACATTTCTTGGTCTAACACTGTTTTTTATTTATATTTAAAGCTTTCATTTGGAAACAACCACCCTACATGTATACAGTAGAGTAGGCTATCTCACAAAAGTGAGTAGCCTACACCCCTCACATTTCTTCAAATATTTCATTATATCTTTTCATGGGAAAACACTGAAGAAATGACACTTTAATAGCCTACAATTACCATGACTGAACATTTTGTAGGATTCCACATGTAGGCCTACAAATGAGCCTGGCAAAAATAGGCTACCTGAATCTATATTAAATGTGTTGTCTCAGTCATGTTTCAATTAGGCCTATGATCAAAACTGACTTCCCACAATGCGTAGTCTTGCACAGCCAGACCAAACTACATCTACAGTGCATGTGACACAGACACATGACAAATAGTAAATATTTTATTTTGAAAGTTTTGACCAGAAGGCCCAGCTTGTTACACTCTCTCCCACTTGTGAGTCTCTACAAGACCTTCAGAGTCAGGCTTGATTTATATCTATAGCAGTGAACTAATTTGGTACTTGATTAACATTAGCTACATAGTTAATGAGAAAGCATCAAGTTGGAATTTTTCCTTTTGTTTTATACTGTATACTACTTGTACATGTAGCCTACCGTAAAATGTTGATTGGGTCCACAGGCCATGGAGCTCCACCAGGTGACCAAACCTGATATTGCACTCAAAATAAACCAATTCTGGTTGCCGATTAAAAAGAGTGTAAAAAAAGGAACATGATTTTTTGTATTTCTTTATGAAGTACAGATGTCACACATAGTCTGATGTACAATGAAACTCAATGAATACCTGATGAGTTCATGAATACACTTTATTAAAGCTATTCTATTATCCACGCAAACATTCTCCACATTTTATACAAATATCATAGGCGAATAAGGCTAATAAGAATAATGCTTACAACATTTGAGATCATTAAAGTGGAATGAAATGTCACAATAACTCACAATTAAGCACTAGCATTACTTATACGTAGAAAGGAATATAATATATACCGTATGTATTTATTTTATAGTGAACAACATACACACACACACAAATGAGAAATTGTCTCTCTGTGTGAATCCTGATGGTTGTTTACAGTGGAACACACTGACTTTCCAACATAAAAAAAACATAATTTTGTAGAATGAACAAATCAGAAGCAGACGTTATCTGGATCATCGCGTGCGGCGAGGTAGGGGAGGTGCTGGGTCTGTGTTTCTCGGAGCGGGTCTTTGAGGAAGTGCTCGAGTCGGGCAGGATATGTAGCGCTCATGCAGCATCTTCTCCGGCACCCTACAAGAAGCAGGTCGTAAATATACAGTAAAGGGTGGAGGAACCTTGACCAGAAATTTCTTGATTATTAATTTAGAAAAAAAGACAGCAACAGAATATATATTGACAAACTCTATACAACCAAATTTTGAGACTAGTGTTTCAAGCCATATACCATACCATTTATGTATTCTAGGAATTCAAACTTAAGTTTTGGGTCAACTTAATTAAATCCTTGGTAAGCAAATAATAGCATTATTAATTACCCCTGGGAGAGTTTCTGTAAGTTGCTGGAAATGAACTTCTACTTTAGATAGCAAACAAACCACTTTTAGAGTCACTTTGATCTGAGCTGTCATTTTAAAATGTTCGCACTAGGTACTCACTGGCCTCTGTGCAGGCTAGATATTTATAGCTTTACACATCATGAAGATCAACCCCTTCATCACTTTCCGACATCCTCCTGTCTCACGCACAGCTATGAATAACTGGTGAGTGAGCGTTTCTTCTTGATCATTAACTGTCTCCCTGCCTGTAGATTCTTTCATTTGTCTCTGTTCCTCTCCGCAGACATGATGTATACACGTCTACAATTATTATTTTTACTGTCACATTGCAACACGATTTCACAGCTACATTGAATCATTGTATGTGCATTGTATCATATTTCTCTATGTTGTTTACTTCTGCATTGTAACATGAGTAAACTAAAGTATTGCTCTGTTTGCTAACCTTTCTGGAACCCGTGGAGGAATCCTTGGTGGAGAAATGCGAGCTGCAGCATCAGAAGACCGTGGAGGTCTTGGTGGAGGAGGGAGATTTTCCATTGTGTCCTTTAAAAAAAATGAACACTGTGATGACACATAAAAACACTTGAAAATAAAACATTCTGACAAATCCAACAAACTATTATGCTCTACCTTTACAGTTGAAACAATTAGTCCAACAGGTTTTAGCTTTTCAATTGTGCAGATCAATACTTTTCGTGATCATGTGTAACTGTAAAAATAAGACCTTTGGCACTTTGAAGATACCACCTTGGGTTTTTGGAAATTGTGATGGAATTTTTACTTTCGCTGACATTAATGGACCCAATGATTCATCGATCAATCAAAAACATGATAGGCAGTTTAATCAAAAAGAAAATATTTGTTAGTTGCAGTCCTTTCTACCCTCATCAGAAAAAAGTAAAACTAGTGTGATGATCAGGGGGTTTCCAAATGGAGCGTCAAAATTTAAATGTACAGAAAAAAACCTCACAGTTCCGATCGCACCCTGATGAGCTATTTCTTGGAAACCATTGAGCAATGTGTAAGACCCTTCAAAGATTTCGCAACAGAGGGACCTGGGTTTTGCTCTCTGACTTTCAATCTAAAAGAAGATCTCTACTTGTAAGTATTTTAGTACTTGTAAGTAGCAAGTCGCTAAAGAATGAAACTGAAAGCTAGACTCTTTGTCTACCTGTTTGCTGCACATGTACAGTAGTTATGTCATGCAAGTTACACAGTGCAGAGGACACGGTCATGCCACAAGAGAAGGTGAATGTCAGTTTGGTTTATTGACACTAATGCATCCGTCAAGTAGCATCTAAGTGGACAGTTTACCATATTCAGATGTAAGTCTCACCTCAAAGTCTGGCTCTGTGCCACTGCTGTAGCTGAAGGTGCTGTGAGTGCTCAGCCTGTTGCTCTCGGTACCTGATTTAAAAACAAAACAGGCCAATTGTGAACTGTGACCTTAAACCACTTCACTAATGGGGGTGCCCTTAGCTCAGTTGGTAGGGCCCCCCCCCCCCCCAGCAGCAGACCCGGGTTCGATTCCCGCCCGCAGTCGTTCTCTGCATGTCACTCCCCTCTTTGCCCCATTTCACCTCTGTCTCTTAACACTATCAATAAAGCATGAAAAAAGCCAAAAAAATATCTTAAAAAAAAAAACACTTCACTAAATGTGGATACAAATATCTTTTGGAGTCTCACAACAAAGACGTTACAGTTGCACAACATGTCCGCAGGGAGAGGTATGAGCGATCAGACGACAGACAGAATGAGAGAATGTGAGAGTCATGAGAATCATGAATAATCAGTGCAGTGAAAGCAAAGCACAGTGTGTTGTGCTCTTCTGATATTTGCATGCTCATTTAAGATATTTGTCTTTGAATTATATTTAACTTTTTGTGAAAAATATATAAAAAAATAAAGTGATTCTTCATACAATATATAAATAACCTAGAATTCAGACTTAAGTGCAGCTCACTTAATCGGAGACATTTTCTAGAATAAACAGAACAAGAGCGAAACTCTGCCAAGTTCCTCAGAGGTTTGTTTCACCTTGCCTGTCTGCCATTTGATCTAATTTGCATTCGTAGAGGAAGTGTTAATAGATTGAAATATGTCATAGAAAGATGGCACAGTTAAAGCCGGACTTGTTTGTATGTCAAGAAATCTGTCAAGACCAGATGTTGAAGCTTTTTTTCTTCAATATTGTGTATGTGGGTGTAGCTTCTGATTATCAGGAATTTCAGGATTTTATCTTTGAGGACATTTTTGTTTTCCTACAGCCTTGTTCAGGTAAAGGTCATTGACAGTAGGGGAGAACGGGGTAATTTGTCACACGGGTTGGTTGTCACAATCGTTATATCTCGGAACCAGAAGGCGCCGTCTGTGAAATGTTGGTATGTAAATATCCATAATTGGGATCAGAGGTCACCTACATAGTGTTCCTTGGAGTTAGACTGCTAAATTTGAGGTGAGATGACTGTTTGTGTTTTTCATGTCAAATTGAAAATATTTAGCTCCTCAGTATTTTTCTTCTAGGCTTTTACACAATGGGGTTATAACAAAACACTTGTTACCCATACAAAGTGTGAAGGGTAAACTATAGTTTAGATTGTGGTTAGCAAGCTAATTAGTTGTCAGATGGTTGTTGGCCTTGATGCTAGCAAGAAATTCAAGTTGGGGTTGGTCGTCACATTTTTTGGGGGGTTGGTTGTCACATGTTATTTCAAGGCTGCAGCCAGAAAAGGAACCCAATAACGAAATAAATTGTCAAGCTGTATCCTCACTGACACCCCAGAGAAGGAAAGAATAGAGCAGGAAAAGGCAGCTAGCATGCAAAATAAAAAAGGGCAACAAAATCAAAACAACCCAGTGCATCCCAAACTAGACCAGCTGCCAAGGCTACAGTAAGTTATGTAGGCCTATTTGTCAACTTGACAATGCAATTAAACTTTCAAATGTAGTTCTACTTTCTTGCCTTCTTTTTAAGATTATTCCCATTAAGATAACATTGTGACAAACAACCCCATAGTGTTTGACAACCGACCCCTTGATGGGGTTGGTTGTCACAATGTGTCTTTGATGATTAATTTCTTCTTTATTACAAAAAGATAGAAAAAGTGAGGGGTACACATTTCAAGCCAACACCTTAAGCTTCAATTTAATGTAGGAATGACTATTGAAAGATGTTTAGGTGATAAGCAATTCTCACTAGAGTAAAAAGTGTGCCTACTTACCCCGTTCTCCCCTACATATAGTATAAGTCCCAGTATTGTGAGAAATTACTATCAGGATGGTGGGAATAATGGATTTTAAGAAATTCAGATAGGGCAATGTACTCAGCCTGCAATGAATATTTATTTGCTTGCGATAGCCAACATTGTGCATCATGCTGTGATAAAACAAAATAAGGAAGTTATTGTTTGTTCAGTGTTATTGGACTGTGAAAAAAGTTCCAAAATATGTATAGGACAGCATCCAAAACTTTCCCATCTCTCACAGGCAATGAAATGCCTCCATTATTATGACTAAAAACATTTCTTATAGGCAAAGGTAAACAAGTGCCTAAGGTTCTGGCAACCAAATGGACGTATTAGACACAGGAATAACAGGTTATATGTTATTCGTCGAAGAAATTTATTAATTGACAAACATTTCTATTCCTTTACATTAAAGCTTTTCCATGAGAAAGTTTCACGTGGTGCCTTAAAGTGCCACTATTTGAGTAATAATTTATCTTTCTCCAGCATCTTTAGAGTGTCTTCAGCTAATAAAGTTATCAATAGAAAATATTTTCTTAAGGTCCTGCTACTTGACCCCTTTTTCAGCACAAACCAGTGAGACATATAATGTAATGGGCCCTGTCATGAACAGTAAGTGTCTCTAACTGCTTGCCTGGGTCATGTGGAATCAGGAAGTCAAACAGCGAGCAGACGAAGACAGCATGGACAGGTTCATCAAAAAGAAACAATGACAACATGGGTTTTAGGGTCTACGTTGCCCTTACATACATGTAATTAGAAAGTGGAAATGAAGCCACAGCAACACTAGGATAAAGAAATCTAAGAACCAACACTTTGGTGCCTCTTTTTAAGTTACAGCGTTGACCACTGAGCCACCATGTTGTAAAAAAATAAAACTTAATAAAAAACATTTTGACTTACTGGATATGCTGGAGGTACTACCCGTCTTCCAGCTGCCTCTCTGGATGATATTAGCAGCTGGAGGGGGAGGGGGAGCAAACAATCTGGGTGCAGGCTCGTACACAGAACACTCCAACGTCACATTCGTACCCAAATCTTGAGTTTGCAAATTGGAACCCCAGTATAAGTTCCTCTGCAGGGGAGCACTTATCTCAAATTCTAAGAGTGAGGAGACCACATCAAATATTAGCATTTAAAAAAAATCAACAGGATGTGATTTTCCACTGCGTATTGCCCGTAAATGTATCATGTAATTAATGTAAGATGCACTTATTTTCAGCCTGTCACAGAGATATATATTAAAACGGCATTAGTACTTTCCTAAAAATGTAAATCAGAACAATAAATATCTAAAAAGAAAAAGTTTTCTACTACTACTAAATGGTCAAATTATTCTACCGAGGTCCTTTCCTGTCTTCTCTCTCTCTTTGTGACGTCTGGTGATGCTGCCTCGTAAACTCTTCAGATTTTCCTGAAGAAACAAGCAAAGCACCGCATGTGTTAGATCCATTCCATGACCGCTAATCAGCACCTGACAGACCATGAGGGCTATAAGGTTTGAAAAGTTGATCTACCTGCTGATAGCGTATGGAGTTGGCCCTCTCCTCATGGGCGCACTGCCAGGACTTGAACTCTTGAACGGCTTCATCCACAGTCATTTTCCCGACTTTCACTCTCTCCTGCAGAGATATGAGCTGTCTCTGTCCAGGTGTTTTCATCCCGGCATAAGTGGGAGAAGGGGGATCCGCCACAGGCTGAACTGGATGGGTGAAGAGAACGTTGTCATCCAATAAAACAAATTAGATATCAAACATTGTGACATTTTCCATTTTGAATAATTTCCATTATTTCATCCAGAGGGGAAATAACAAAACCTTTTATGAAATCGGTAAAAAGAAGAAAGAATTAGTTGAACAAATGTTGAGGCAGAAATCTTCTAAGGGGTTGAGGTGAGTCTTTAGTGTATCTGAAGACAAGTTAACAAACTGGCAACTTCAAATGGGAAAGTATGATATTTGCTAAAATAATAAATAAAAAAATAAAAATAAATTCATTTTAGCAGGCTCACTAACCTGTAATAAGAAAATTACAACAGTAGGCTACCTTAGATTGTATCTAGGCAAGTAAAACCAGTTAGAACTTGGAACCACAGCTTCACAAATTACTAAAGTAATTCCACTGACATCATTTTGTTAAATTGCCTATCTCCCACACCTCTTACATTAGCTTCACTTTATTTGTATTCACGGTCTTAAGAAAAGAGGTGGTAATACAAGTAGAGCTCACATGCAAATCAGGAGAATGGTCTCAGGGGAAAGTTATGTAAACTGTTGGTTTTCTTGGTCTGTGATGACTTATTTCCAATTTAAAAAGAGGTTAACATTATTAAATCAAAGAAATGTTAATATAATTTTTTTTGTATCCCTTAATCTTTATTTCATCTATAAAAACTCTGCCGAATATATAACAGTTATATCTAGTTATATTTTTGACTGGATTACTAATGTATTTACTGTAGTTTGATTAAGTTTTTCAGGAGCAGTTGAGCCATTGTAGTGCGTTCATAAAGGCAAGTAGAAGATATCTATTCTCAGCAATGCATTCTATTTCAGAGAACTACATGCTTTGCTCTAGGAGCCTAAAAATGCACCAACAAAAAATAGCCTTAAACAGCAACAGTGCTCACTGTAATGACTTGGCGTAGGGGGAGGGGGGTTTGGGGCACAGGTGCGGACCCAGGGGTGTCTTAAAGTTATCCCCGGAGGGATAACCACAAAATCACACAAGCGACTACAGGGGAGGGGGGAGAAAACAAAAAGCACAAGGCTACCTTTTAATAACCAAACTAAAGTCAGAACCAAACCACTGCTGCCAAGCAGCTGAACGAAAGACAAAAACTTGAACAATTCTTTTTTCTAACTCAGAGGGCACTCAGAGTGAACCTCTCACCATCGCATAGAGCAAACAATGAGCAGCACAGAGCACTGGGGTCTCAGGGCATATATAACCTCTTCACACCTGGGCTCAATCAGCCAATCAGTGCACACACACCTGATTGCAGTCAGTGAATCAGTCACCGTTCTCACGGAGGCGAAACACTCCGTCTCCTCACACTCACAGGTTATTTGGTGTCACAGAGACCCTGGTTCTCCACAGTATTAATAAAGGTAGCAAAATCAGGTGTGGGCGATTAGGTAAAAAGTTCTCAATGTTATTTTCCATCATTTAAACTGTGCTTTACCTGCAGGACTCTCCATTTCCATCGCTCCACTCTGGGACAAACTTTTATCTGAAAATACTATGAAAAATATTGAGTTAGCCATTTTTGAATGCAGAACATTTTATGAAATCTCATGTGTAAAAAGTAACATTCTGTGGAAAGAATAAGAGGCTGCTGAATACCTCTAGAAATGTAGGCCTTTGGCTGTTCAGGCCCTGACTCTGGCCCTGACTCTGGTCTGGGGATGGGGGCTGGTGGACGGTTCAGGATATCTGAGCTATAGCTGTCAATTGCATCCACAGTATCATAGATATCCTCTTGGTTTAGGCTGTATGGGTCCTCCTCTTCTTCAATTTGATCTAAGTCATTATGATCATCTTTTTCCTCTTCCTCACTTTTAAGATGCTCCTTGTTTCCCTCTTTTACACTGGCATGTGGTTTTGCTGAAAGACACAACATATGAGCATTACCCAACACATACTATATTATACGCATTGCTATTTAAGGTCATTATTTCAGTGATTCAAATGTTCACCTTGAAGGAACTTCCTAAGCATAGCCTCCTCAGGGTTCATGTCAACTGCATCCATTACCTCATCTGAAAACAGAGAAACAGGCATCAGCAACAGCTAAACAATCAGTTTTGTAATCTTCACCATTGTTAGGACCAATAAATAAAATCATGTAAATCTCACATAGGTCCTCTGCACATTCAGGGTCAATCCCCAGCATTGCCTCATATATGTCCTCTGAGCAGCCTGAGTATTTCAGCATGATGTCTTGAGAAGTAGTTAACATCGACTCATACACGTCTGCACTCTCCTCTGTGTTGATTGTCTCCTCAAAGTGAGACTTAAGCATGTCTGCCGTTTCCTATTTTTAAGAGACAGGCAGACACAGATTAAAAAAGGTTAGGAGAAACTGAGTGCCAGAAGAAAAAATACGACACATTGATGGAAACCTAAGAAAAAGCTTTCATCACTAAACTTACGACAAATTCATCAATGAACTGTCTGAGATCAGAAAAGCCACTCTTTGCTGCCAGATGGTTTGGGTAGTCTCCATTTCTGTTCTTCACGCTGTAAGCCTGGAGAGCCCCAGGACACTGAAGGAGAATAGTGGTCAGCTTCTTCAAACCGTACTTAGCAGCAAAGTGCAGCAGCGTGGGAAGCTCCTCGTCACGCTGATCTGAACGACAAACAGTGATCACTCAGTCAATGTATGTTGACCTAAAAAAATATGCTTTTACTATTTACTTTGGGGGTTTCATCATAATGGATCAAATAGGCATTGCAGAGGTTAAGAACATACGCTAGACCAGATACGGTATTCTAATACATAGTCAACAACAGCCGATCTGGTCCCAACTTTGGGAAATTATTTGGGGAATGACCCCAAATAAATACATTTTGGCAATTAATAGCACGAGAGAATAGCATGAGTTCTCACATGCCGCCATGTTCTCTTCTTCAATCTGTCTGATTCCAAACAGCTGAAGACTTGTTGCAGGCATCCTGGATTTTAATGAGTCACATAGCATGTTGTCCAGTGATTCTGTTGTGTTGGACGTCAAGTTGAAGGCCTGATAGGACAAAATTACTGGTGTAAGAGCTGTTCAATGAGAAGAAATGCCTACTGTTTACTGTTTGGCATGATGTCTTACCTGGCAGATGAAGTTAAGAGGATCAGTAGCATTATCAAGATACCGACTGGCTTCTCCCATACTGGTATAATATGTAACAGGACTCAAGCTGACACAGGATTGGTCAGTGTACAAGGTGAGCGATACCACTCCAGCAGGCATATCTAGAAAAGAAAGAAAGAAAGAAAAAAAGTCAGTTTAAATATTTCAAAGATCTTTCCATGACCACTGAAAAAGAAGTTTGAGATCACGTGATTCTCTAGAGATACTTGCCAGGTGCAGAAACGCTTATGGTGTATTCATTCTCCACAGTGCCTGGGACTCTTTTTGCTGCTCCTTCTCCAGATGAAAATTCGACCTCTATCACCGACTGAACGTCCAGTTTATGCGTGAAAATGATAAAAAGTTTCCCCAATTCCTAAAAAAATTATGCGTAAATAGAATTAATACTGTTTGTTAGTATTCTTTTCAACTCAGGCTGTAACTATTTCATATATAAAAGAAATTGAGTAAAACCTTTTATTGATACAACTTAAACTCTTATATCAACAGCATAACAGAATTTAAAAGCAAAACTTTTATAAACTTAAAGGGGGAGTCAGCGATTCTGGAGAATGTTGTAGTCAATATGCTACATGTCTGTACTCTGTGTGTGCTGAAAAATCCATTGTTAATACGCAGCCTAGGCTCTGTTTAAGGGCATATTTCTAGCTACGGTGTGCCCGTTTGTTTACATACCCTTTGTTTACAGTGCCTAGGCTGTGAATTAACACTGGATTTCATTCAGCTCACACACAGTGAGTACACATAGCGGATTGTGAGAAGATATTCACAGATTTTGACAAAGAGAGATTTTGTCAAAATTGTCTTTGATGTTTTATTCTGCAGTGACTTAAGTCTTACCCCGCACAGAACTCTGTTGGGTTGAACAGTGACACAGGTGAGGTTCGAGGGGATACTCATTTCCTTGCTTGTTGAATTCCCCTTGCCCTCTAGTTCTTCATCCTTTTGGTCAGTTTCTTTTTGCACTTCTGACACCACTTCCTCTGGTACAGCAGAGGTGGGAATTTCAGTTGATAAAGGTGATGTGATGTGCAACTCTGCTGCAGCCGGAGTTTTGCACTCATGTTCAGCCTCAACTGGTCTGCCTTCGAAAAAAAAATTAAATAAAAAGTATATGGAAAATCAAGTAATTCTATCAGCTAAACATTCTATATTGAGAAGAAGTTTTATTTAGCCTTCAATCACTCTGCAAGGGCCAAAGGCTCTGTTTACACATTTTCTCACTTACATCTGCTGATAGCTTCAGTTTTACATGCTAAAGTTTGAGGTTTTCACCTCTGAAACTGTAGCCATCACAATAACAAAATGGAGCTGTAATTTCATATGTGTATCTTAAACATCTGATAAACCACAAATGAACAGGTTTTACAGAGACTGTTCCTTCTGTGGCTCCAACTCATTAACTAGTCTGCTCATGAGGTAATTTTTGTTAAATCTTGACCACACTATACATTATAATAAATAAAATGTAATTCACTTCCTTTGCAGTGGAACAGAGTTTGATAACTCAAAACAACTTTGTGCTTATCACAATATCATTACAGGTAAGTGAGATGATATGTCTTTTTTTAAATAATTTGGGAAAATTGATCCTTTCCTTGATTAGATTATGTTGATTAAGCATCTTATCTTGATCTTAAATAACTAAGAAATACAACATTAACTAGAACTGCAAGCAGTTGTGAACGGGGGCCAAGCCCCGGGGATGGAAAGTTTTTGAACGTGGGATGTTTGGTCTGGGAGTTATAGACCAAAAGGCAAAAAAATCGCAGAGAAAGATGCTCAAGTGGATAAGGAGATGTATACTTTTTGTGTTTTTGGCGCCCCCTTTTAGAGCAATTTAACAAAAATGTAGAACCAACCTGAGAACTGTAGGACAAACACGTGTGAAGTTTGGTGTTAATAGGATGAATCGTTTTGGATTTAGGAGCAGTTTGGTACAAGGTAGGTATATTGCGCGAATCTTTGAAGTGCTACCGTTTGGTCTTCCGACGGTCGTAGAAAAATTCTGTATACAACTTTTGCTTGTGGGAGTCGGTAGAGCATAATGCTTTTGGTTTCGTCCAAATCGGGCGAAAACTGTAGGAGGAGTGTGTTTTGGTGACTGACACAGCTTTTGCGATGTAGCGAAAAATCTATCCATACGCAAAACGCGGTCCCAGGCCCTTCTCGGGCTTGGCCCCCTAATAATACTCCTTAACTGTTTGAGGTCTGTATAGGCACAAAAAAGCAAAAATGATGTGTGATAAGTTTTACATACTGTCATTGATAGATTCTAAAATGGTGGAAACATAGACAGCAGGCTCGTCCTCAGCTGATAGTTTCCTCCAGCTCGGCCAGTCTTGGAAGATCTCTGTCAGTATGTCATCCTCAGACATGCCACACAGAAGCGCCACCACTCTGTGTGGGGGATAAAGGAGTCTCTGAAGTTCTCCCTGCAACTCAGGGTCACAGAGCATGTCCAGCAATACTCCTGTGAGGAGCAGCACAATGCACTTGCAGCCTTGGAAATAGTCAAAGTTATATCCGTGGAGCTCATCAGCTTGGTCAACTGCATACAGCAGAATAGACCTTTTGCGGAATTTTCGTGAGCTATTCAAGATTGTCTGCAAATATGTGGCCCATTCCTGTGCTTCGGCCGTGTGTAGAATTAACAGCTCATAGGCTAAGAGGGATTCAGAGTCAGCTGAAAAACAAATATATTATAGTGTGATTAGTAGGTACAATACATGCATTCAAACTGTCTCAACATTGCTTTATTAAAGTTCCTCTTATACAGCATTGATGCAGGCTATCTAAGTGAAATGATTCACAATTCTGCAAATAGCTAAAACATTCACTAATGATACGACACTGGTCACACTATGTGCTGATGTCGATCTGGCAGCAGGTAGTGTTTGCTCCACAACATACCAGCTGTCTGGTTGTGAAATGTCAAGGTGACTGCGGTTAGAGAATGAATGTCCAATTTGTTTGATATTTCAGAACAGAGCCAACAAGGAGTTGTGCAAACATTGCTGTGTCAACACTGGTCAGAGTAATTTTGTTTGACTCATTACAGTGTTTAATCAGGTCAAGTTCTCCTCTGTACACGCTAACTGTAAGAGAAACTCAACATGACTATTTCACCTTCATTACAGTTCCCACTGACGACAGGGCAGAGAGACTTGCCATCTGTTCATTAATGGACCGCTAACATGACTGATAGGGATTTAGACATATGGGATATAAAGAAATAACCGACTGATGACTTCACTGTACAGGAAGGCCATGATGCTTGCTTCTGCTTTTTTTATATAAGCTCAGAATACATTTTTTTCAATGAAAGTTCAGTTATATAAAGGTGGATTAAATTAACCAAACTAAACCTAGTTCAAGGGGAAAACATACAACATTCTAAAAGAGTAATCCATATTGAGAAGTTAATAGTCAACCATAAGGGGCTGCTTTTATGTTAATATAGCTGGAGGAACTGGCGGAAAAGACAATTATGGAATTTATGTTATATTACCTGAGTCAGTGCTTGAGATGGGTTCTTCCATGGTTGTGAAGACTCAAACATGCGCAAAATGTAGCCAACAAGGAGCATCCCAAATGTGTCCTTTTGGTTTCTCAAGTTAACTGTAGCTGCTTTCTTCTTGAACTGAGCCTACATTAGCTTTCACCAGCTATAGCCCTTTTCTCAGTTGTATTAATAGCAACCCTTAGTTTCCTGATTTTGGTTACTCTGCCTCACTTCCTGAAACAGTTGAAGAAGTGATAAAAACCACAACAAGTCTGCAATGACGCTTTCCCTTGGCTGTTTTTCATTGGTGATACGTAGCTGTTGATTATTCAGTGCAATCATTAAATAAATAAAAATAAGAGGTAGTTACATGTTCTGTTTGAGGTATGCAGACACAGACATTGTCACAGAAAGCAGATTAACACAAAGCCTCTAGTCTTTTGCTATGCATTTGCTCTATCTGTCTGTCTCTTTCTCTCTCTCACACACACACACACACACACACACACACACACACACACACACACACACACACACCTGTTTTTTATGTCACATTTCTTCTTCCGTTTTTTCACTTCCTCAGTAAGGCGCATTTTGTGTGTACAGTTTCAGTGGCAGAGTGAAACTGTCGAGAGTGAAACAGACTATATCGCCAATATAATAATAAATATATAAATAAATATTCTTATCTCAAAACAGTGCAACATCATCATACGATATACACCTGAGATTCTTCTACCACATAGGTGTTCATATAAAAGTGAGTGCTAAACTTAGATATCTATACTTCTATGCCAATAAAAGTGACTTTAAGCAGGGTAATACACAGTTGTGTGGGTCATTGTAAAGTTTGATACACCTGTATATGAGACAACTGTCAATGTGAAACTCTTACACAACAAGTGTAATAATATTGCCTTTAAAACAGCTACACTCAGCACTAGAAGTGACTTTCTGAAAGTGTTTTTCTACTGCATTTATTTGTGTGCTCAAATTCTAACTGAATATGATCTCACACACATACAGTGCCTGTACACACACAAGCACACAATAAGTATTTCGGAAGTGAAACAAGCAAACCAGTGAATCAGTGAACTGCATTATTCATCTGTATGGTGTCATTACTCGGCATGTGACTTCCCAGATTCCACAATAATTTCTCCTCTAACGTTAAACAACCCATTGCAACACATGGCACCAGGCCTGCCCAGACAAATGACTGGGCCCCTGAAAAGGTTCAGTCGTTGGGCCCCCTTTACTCATACTGAGCTTGTATCACTGCATGATGCGCTTATTCCTACATAAACACATACCTGTACACAGGGCCGGTTCTAGCCAGTTAGATTAGGGTGGGCTAATAGAAATAGTAGATGGGCAGAGATACCGACGATGCTCGTGTGCGCAGCGCGCAAGCGGAGCTTTTTTGCCCTTGCAAGATCTCTGCACCTGCTTTTTGGCACATTTACTGTAATGTAAGCTTTTAGACACACCAATGCTGTAGGGGGGGTTTACCATGATAGCACTGCTACCAGAAGCTTTCCTCATCAGTATAACAACCATCTGCCACCTTCGTTTAAAGGCTAAATATGTAATTTTCTAATTTTCTTAGAAAATAATAGATAAAATATACAGAATAATTTGCAGAACACCCTCACAAAGACACCTCAAAACTTGATGAAATATCACAGTATCTCTGCTGGCAGAAATACTGATATTAAGGAATTTTCCGGGAGTCTAAAGCCCTTGAAAGTTCCCTCTTTTTTTCTCTTTCTTTTCTGGTACCCTGATTTATGTCCAGGTCCTGGCATCACTGAGCTTGCTAGGTTAGCTTGCTCATCATCAAGCTAACGCTTGTTTGGTTGACCTGCTGCATGCAACGGTTTTGAGGGGGAAAAAACGACCCATGATATTTTTTGTTTTTCAATATAAAATGTGATATATTTTACCCAAGTAACAATGAATAAAATGTTTTCTTTTATTATAGAAAGTTCTCTTGCGAATATTGCGTTCATAATCGAGGTTGGCTAAATTAGGTCATCTGCAAAAAAAAATGAATTTTTTCTTTGGACCCCCCTCCTGGTGGCTGGGCCCTAGAAAGCTTTCCCACTTTCTACCCCTTATGGGCGGCCCTGCATGGCACCACATTGATAGAACCACTAGAGAGCAGCAGACAATCACTTACCTTCGCCAAAGAGTGTCTCAATCACTGGTCACTAGGCATACATGTGAAGGATCCAGGTACCTAGGAGATATGGACTAACATTGTTAATGGAAAAGCCAAAAACTTGAATTATTTATGGAGAACTGGTTTACAGAAGCTATTGTTGATGTATAATTTTTTGCTTTCAGATGGGAATTAGTCTATGGCTGTGAAAATTGTTCTCTATTTACTATACAGTACATTGCATAATATGTACTGATATAAAACAATTACAAATAGAACAACAAAGAAAGTGTGTCCATGGCATGTTTGCTACTTTCTGTTAACGTTCCCACATTGCAAATAAATCATGGACAATAACTGTAAAGCGACTTTACACCTGTCCATTAAAATGTAAAATAACAATGAAGTGTCCATTCACTGATCACTTAATAAGTCAAATACTAATCTAGCAACGAACAAAAAAAAATTGAAGAAATCAAAATCAATTGAAGTGAAATGACTGAAGTGTAAAATGTGAGAAGTTGGTTTGGGTTGCATCAACAGACTACAGAGAGATTGTAGAGCTTAAACCCCTCTCCACACGTACTTAAGCTGCACATGAAAAGTGTTGAAGGCTATACTTGAAGTAGATTTTCCTGGCATGGCTTAGACCCACTGAACCATATGGAAGGCGAGGTAAAGGCCAATAAACACAAAGCAATCATCAGTGATCACGATCATTGTAATTGATGAACCTGATCGCAGCCCAACAACGCGCTCACAGGGGATTCTGTGGCAGCACTTGAAACAGCGTTTTCCACTGCCATCAACAAAACACCAAACCCTCACAGCTCTGGTAGAATTACTTCAAAAAACCTCCAGACACTTGTCCAATCAAAGCCAAGAAGCTGTTCTTGGTGCCTAGCAGTTTAAATCTTTTTCGTCGTTTTGGGTTTGCTTTGGCCTCTTTGGTGTGTGTCTGTGTTTGTGTGTTTGCCCTGTCCTCAATCTTCTGTTTCTTTAATTGTTATTTAAAAAAATCCAAGACAAGAGTTTATTCACTTGTCTAACCTTGAATTTCAGCCATGAAATCAATTTGCTCAGCTTTGCCTTTCTCCAATAACACAATTAGTTTTGTTCCTGCTCTGACCTCCTTCCAAGACGTAGACCTTTTAATGGCCACAGCAAAAGTTCACTCCCTGACTTCTGAGGCTGCCTGTGAAGAGCAGGGTGATCCATGACCCGTCTTTAAGTACAATTTCCTGTAGAAAAAGAATCCCCTAATTTCTTCAAACTCTGCCATTAGCTACCATAAGCATGACCGGCCAGTTACCTTTTGTTTGGGCCCTGCCCCCCTGAAAACCACTATCTATTAGGTGGCTCAAATCAAATCCCTACAGCCTGAGTTTAATAAGAGAATATTTTTGCTCCTATATTTTAACCTTGTTATCCAATATCCTGTCCTTTTATTCTGCAGTGTGTTTTCAGCACACAGAGCGACTCCGCAAGAGAGCGTGCGTCAGTTAACAACAGAGGCCTGACATCCTGCCTATCGGAGCACAAAAGTTCACGTAAGGACTAACAGCTTTGTGATAATCGGCTATTCTAGCACTGGATTAGTCGATGTTACATATAGGAGTTTTAACATTTTACAAGTGACTCCTGACCTTATTATTTTTTATCTGTACCTGAACCTAGATGTTATACCTCTCAATATTTGGTTGGTTGATTAGGTTTGCCTTTTTCATTACTGGAATTGAATTTTTTTGTATAATTTTTTATAATATATATTTTTTTTGTAAACTCATACGTAGGCAGATACATTAAATCTCCGTTGTAGCTGACAGACACATAATTACTGCAATGGGTATGAATAAATAGATTTGTGCTTAATTTCTGAACTGCATTTGATTTCAAGAACATCCACCTAATGCACCTTCTGGGTATAAACTTGGTCATTTTTTGAGGAACAGAAAAGCGCATTTTTTGCACTTTGAAACACGAGCTATGTTAAATAGAGAAGCGTGTAATCCTGCAAAGAATTAAAAACATGAAAAATATCAAAACTGAAGTTACTGAGCACCAAGCACTCCAAGGCTGTAACAGAGGGGGAGCAGAGAACTGGTACAGTACGTCTAATATTGCCGGTATAATGATCATGTTACCGTCTCATTTACTGTACTTCCCCCATCCCGGGAAAGCTCTACCTCATATCTACACTGCCTCTGAGGCTGTTTGGGAGACTTTTTAAAGTGGAGGAAACTAGGAACAAAGCACAGTACGAGGACATGGGAGTGCAATCTTGAAATGGAAAACTGAAATGGGGAAAAGGGTCCCTGGTTGAAATGTTATTTGGATGATAGCCTGCATAAGAAAGGGACTGTGTTTGGTTTCTCATTGAGAGTCACCAGCAGGGCTCATTGTGATAAGAAAATAAGTCTAATGTTACCTGATCTGGTATAATGTGGACCAATTACCACTCCATTGCACTTCATTACAGGACTGTAATAGGGCCGGGGGTCAGTGCTTGAGATGGAGTGGCAGAGGAAAATTGAGTCGTCATTGATAATATGATAAAAACTGACAGTGAGAGGCCCCTCCAACAAATTATTGAAATTTACAGTTGATAGGGAAACACTATAACCTCATTTGGTAAGCAGCTGGCAAGCACTTGTACAAAGCAGGCCCTCTAACACAATGAGAGGCTTATGGAGAGAGGGAAATCTAAAACTATCATGGAATAGTTTTAGACTCCTGCTCATTGGCTTCTGGCACTGAGTGTGCATGTATTTAGTTTGAAGAAATATCTAAAGTAACACAAACTACCCCACAGCTTGGTATTTTTCTTTCTCTTGAACAGGTTGATAGTGGAAACCGTCATCATATTTTGCAACAATAATATGCTGACAAAATAATCTGGCTGAACAAACAAGTCAAGCCTGGCTGACATTATTTCCATCCTCAGTGTCTCCCCACAGTGGAATAGAGAAGTGCAGAGGCTAACAAAATATCAAATGGCACAGTTTCTGTGAAACCACTGTGCTCTTGCAAGAGGGAATGGCAACCATTTGTTTGCCTCAGTTAAAGTGCCTCCATTTGAGGCCCCCTTGAATAAATAAGTCAAATAAACTACCGTCAGACATACATTTTCAATCCATCAAGGTAATCAGATTCTGTTTACCTGAATGGGAACTATTCTAAAATGTTATTAAAAACTTAAATGGAGTTTAGGTGTGGAATAACTAGGCACAGGAAATGATGAGCAAACAGCAGGATAAGATTCCAATTACTATTAAACAAGCATTGCATTGACTAGTAAGGAGGAAAATAGCTTTGACATTTTCTACAGCCGGAGCTCCCACCTGACAGGCTTTGTCGTATGAGAGCACGGTAACTTCAGTTCATAGGCTATTAGAAATTAGGTAGTCAAAACATTTTCCTGAAATATTGCCTAAAGGCCCATTTTCATTTACTCTACCCGTGGTCAACATCCAAATGAGTTACATCTATATTTCAAAATAAGGCATCTCTGCCAGTTTGATGGTACAACTAGGATATACAGTATATTTCGTATTGTTATGAAGTATGAATTACAATATTTTATCAAGCATCAAAGCTAAATCAAATATATAAGTTAAGTCTGATCAAAATGTGCCTTCTTAAGCTTAGAATAATTTCCCTGAAGCATTTACAATAGGCCCCAACATTAAGAATTCAACAGGGCCATCAAGTCATTACCTTGTACTGCAGGAAATATAATTTGTGAATCATTTAGAAACCCGGTTTATCGCACACATCTAAATAGGCAATATATTGAGTGCATGCTTCATTGATCAAAACTGTTGTGGAACAACTTATCGCGCAACCATCTTTAACTACTATTTAAAGATCATTTTGCTTTCATCTACAGTTTCCACTCAGCTGAAATCACTTCGACATGATAAGACAGTCAATTTGGATGTCAGCTTTGGCTACAATAATCACACTGGCCACTAGATAAGTGTGACTTTATTTATTTATATTGAGCCCTGTGCGTGTCTAGTTGAAGATAATAGTTTCATTTTCCAGAGAAAGTTTGCCAGCTACCCTCATTGTCGAGTAAATGTGATGTCTGCTTCATTAAGATGCATCAGGGCTGACAGAGATGGATTTGTTAGATGAATCAACAATAGTAAAATGGAAAATGCAGGATTCCATGAATCTCTTGAGTGTCCCTGTACTGGCTTAAATACGTGCTTTACAAGCTTAGGATTTACTGATCACAGGTCAATGCAACAGAATTAGGAAAAATCTTACACTCTAAAAATAAATGGTTCAAGAAAAATTCCTCCAACATATAAATGTGTCATATGGTACACAACACATTTTTAACATATTTTTGCAATGTTCTCCTTGAATTCCAGAAATAAACTTGCAGGTTTTAAGTATTTTCACAGGTAGATTTTATTATAATGTTACTTTAAGGATTTAAAAGGCGCTAAACAAACCCTTTCTGTAAAACAGCTTAAGCGTAAAGGTTTTATCTAAAAATGGTGGTAAACTAACTGCATTAATTCCTGCTTGTGCAAGTAGTGTAACTCTGACATTGATACATGAGACTAACAGCTGTAAATCTGTCTTTATAAAACATAATTAAATTTAAAATGTTTTCCTTGATGTTTGCGAGGACTGTATTGTTACTATTACAAAACAACTGCAAGGATCACATATTGTTTCGCCCTCTTTTTCTTTCTGTACTGTCTGTCTTCTTTTTATTTATGGCAAACATTTGCAAATACTAAACTACACATTTAAAAGAGCTTATATAAAGGGCAAGACTAATGTAGCTGTTCCATTGCAAAATATAGGCTGTACAGCCAGTCTATGTGTGCTCAGTTGTTGATGATCAATGTGATACCAGCTCTCAACATTTCCTCATAATTTTCCACATTAGCTCATTCTGATCCTGGAACCTCAAAAAAAAAATAATAATCTGAAGTTAGGTGAGAATTTTATATATATTTTTTTTCCATAAACGATTTTTATTGAAGTTTTTCTTTTTTAACAAACATACAAAACATTTAGAACACCACCCAGAATTTTCTATTTGTCTGAGAGTAACACCACTATACTATAGTACTTAAGAGTTTCAGTAGGGACATTCAAAGTCTTGGACTTTTCACTCTATAGCATGCAATGGTCCCTTTTTTGTGATATTAAATGGTCTGTGGACACTGAGAGACCATCAGTGAGACTCCCATTGTTTTTTCTGGCTGGCACAGGGCCAGGTTGGTCTATTTGTCCAAGCTAGTAACAGTAACATGGTAAGGTGGAACTTTGCAAAAGGTCACTTATACTTCATTACAATTGAGCAGTACTGTTAAAGCAATAAGAAATATTTAGTGGCTTTTCTGCTTTCACTGTGTGCAGTGGTGGGTGACAGGAATGGCGAGACAGAGACGAGAATTTCAGACAGCAAAGGTCATGTACCATGAGAAACAATAGAGCCATAGGGCACCACTAGACATTCATTTAATGCAGTTTTGAGGATCACACTGACTAAAAATGTGTTCTATTAGAAGTTACTAGCGTAGCATGGCTTGACCAGCACTTTCACAGGTCCAGTGTGAACAGCCCATAAGTGGAACCCTGTGGAATATTTCTTTGGGCTTTTCAAAATATCACCCAAACCATTCCTTTGGGGACTATTATGATGGTTTTTCTGGAAGTCACCCGAGGGGTTCATAAAGTACAACATAAGGAGGAACTGTGAAAGGGAACTCCAAGAAGCTACTACTTTTTAAAATTAAATTGCATACTTACAAAGATATTGCATTACAGAGCTTGTTATAACCACCACTGCCAGGGTAGCATGAGGATTTTGCACTTCCGCAACAAGGCACAAGAGGTCAGAGCTTCACTACAAATACTATGAAATACCTTGGCAACTAATCCACAGCGGCTGCATGCCAGACATGCACAATTTATCGTTATCATGAAGGCCATTGCCAGAAAGATGTCTGCTGAAATAAGTTTGCTTAAAACATCATTACAAATCCAATTAATAGTGTCATTAAACTAGATGAAAAGAGTGACAACATTGTTTGATTTAAAATACAGAAAGCCTGCAGCTGAAAACCAGGTTGCAATCTAACTTGTCAGTGATGTTTAAATGTAAACATTATTGAAAAAGGTACTGCTATGTGCTTTACTGACTTGCATGAGCTGTACTGCTTTGTCACACTTTGAGTAATTATCAGATAGTCTTAATAAAAAAATCAATCTCGAGCAGGAGAGCCTGACTGAATTTTGTTTACCACCAGTAACTATATCAATCATTTCAAAATCACGATATGAACAGTACATCTTATAATATAAAACGAATAGGGTTTATCTCACTGTAAGTTTATCTTGTTAATGTTTTTTTATCAAGAGCCTTTGCCCACAGTACATGGCATGTATCGGTGACCAGGTCTATCTCTATTAAGAGACTAGCACACAAAGACAACATACTATGTTCCATGTCATGAGAGGATCAACAGTGCTAGAGGAAGTGGCTTACTGGAATTTACCAGCTGATCAGTGAAATCAGTGTTGTTTGTTAAAAGGCTCATTTAATGTTCCTTCGAGCTGAGTTAAAGGTAATGAGGATGCTGGCTTAAAGTTAAAGACCCCTGCTATTTAATTATAATGGAAACTTAAATACCAAACATTGTTTTTGAAACATTCTGTTAAATATATTCAGCATTATTCTGTAATTTGCTTTATAGAAGTAGTTTTATATTTAACGTCATAGCATATGGATGCAGACTGTATTTGTATTAAAATGCATGGACCATTAATATTAATAATACATTAATGCAAATAGCTGCCAAGCAAGTCACAGAATAGGTCCCTGTGTCTGTGTTTAATATCAAAGCATTGTAATAATGTGGGTTGGAAAGGAGAAGGAAATAATTGTCTTTATAACAAGACAAATCTGCACAGCCAACTACAAGAAGTTATTTTGTGTTACAATCTTAGCAGTGGTAGCCCTAAATAGAGCATAATCACAATGCTTGTTGCAGGTTTTTGTTAATCGTTCCTGTGACACTTCGATACAATATAAGCTGTGAATATGTGTAATATGTGTATGACAAAGGCTTCTGCATGTACTATACTACACAGTTACACAAAAAGACAATGCAGATGTGAAAACTAGACAGAAACATGGTCAAGTCAATCCATGAATTTCCCTTCCTGTACCCTGAAAACTTGCTAAAAGTAAAACACAAGCTTATATATGGAGTATCAGGCGTTTCAAATGGCTTTACTATTAAGCAAAGCGAAGCGGCTTCAAACTGAAAGTAGTAGCATGTAAACTAATTTTTTTATTTTTTTATTTCTTTATTAAGGACAAATGCATTAAAACATTGTTTCATATTATAAAAACATAAAACAGATGCCACGCATACAGGTGTTAGTCGAAACTAATTTGCAACCCCTGTCCCTGATTAGGCATCTCCTAAAAAAATTCACATGAATACAAATACAGGGATCATACATAATAGACATAAAACAAACAAAAAATAAATAAAAATAAATAAATAAAAACAATAAAAACAAGGACAATGATTAATGTGTGTATGTGAGTGTGTGTCAATGTTCACAGGGTTTATTCAGTTTCAACCATTGTTTTACTTGTGAGTTAAAAACCTTGAGCTCTGTCAATGTTTTGATTTCTGTTGGTAGTGTATTCCATAGTTTAGTGCCTATTGCTACAAAGGATGATTGTCCGAATGTGGTTTTGCGTCTGGCTGTTCTACAATTTCCGCTGGTTGCACCCCTAGTTCTAATTCTGCTGTCCAGTTTATTTATCATTTGGCAGAGTATTTCTGGAGCAAGGTTGTTCACACACTTGAACATTATCTTTAAAAATGAAAAGTTTAAAAAGCTGTCAAAACTCAGCAAATTGTGTTTCTTTAAAATTTGGCAATGGTGCCATCTTGTAGGTTTCTGATCCATTATTTTAAGTGCCTGTTTGTATAATGATTGTATTGGTGTCATTGTTGTTTGGTTGGCTTGACCCCAAACGGTTATACAGTATGACAAATGGGAGAATATCATGGCATTGTCTTTGCTAGCCACAGTTTAAACTCATAACAAATATTAATTGTTTTTTAAAACTAGTCAGCTTGTGTTTTATTTTATGGTGAATTCTGATAAACATAAAATGTATGAGTTAGCCAGTTTCTAACATATATATACTAACATTTCTTTAAAACAGTAAAGCTATAATTCATATTTTTTCAACTCTCACTGTATTGTTTCTTAGCTTTTCTTACAGAAAATGGAAGATAGGGGCTATATTAAACACAAAATCACTAGGGACTAGCTTCTCCATCATGCTAGCTGGTCTTTTAACGTTTTAAAAACAGTTTTCCAGCAAATTCATTTTGGTCCACTTGTAGTCGGAGAGCCGATATCCAAACCCCACAGGAAAACATGAATACCAGTATCCCATTAAAGCTAATCTGTTGTCTCCTTTTGCCGTCAGAAATTGTCCTCCATCTGACACGCCGTTCCCATTTTCTCCTCTATCATTGACGACATTGACACTGAGAGGATTACAAGGTAAATCAATAAACACCACCGGCTTCATGAATGAGCACCAGACTCAGTGAACGGATACCTTCACACCAGGTTAGATCTATTTACCTGTGATACCAATCCACAGTGGGATCTATGGGATCTGTACTCTAGTTAAGATAAGATGTCACCCTGCCTAACAATGAGACGACACCTCAGTGCTCTACAGTATTAATCCGCATTGTGTTGGTCCATCATGAGGTGAACATCAGCTCTGTGTTAAGACGGGGAGAGACACAGCATGCATAGAGCTATACCCAGATATCCCTGGCCATTTATCCAACACAATAGAGCCATTGTTCCTGTATTACTGCACAATACATCGCAAAATAAATTGATTCATATATATCCGTGTGATCTCATTTCTAAATTATGACGAGATTCACTCGCTCATTTTCTCCTATGCCTTGACGTTAGATTGCCTGCTGACTTCTTTGATTTGGAGCAATTTATTTTATAGATATTGTAACTTACTAAGTTTGTCTTTTTTAATAAGCTCAGTATATTCACATGTATGCACGTAGTGTTCATATACCATACAAATTACTCTCCTCAACTAGATATTCTTCACTTCCCGTAACTTTAGAAAATCTTTTTCAGTTGTAAAGCAGATCTCTAACTTTCAGCAAATGGCATGGGACAAGAGGAGGGAAAGGCTGCCGACCAGACAGATGAGCGTTCCACTCTCCAGCTCTTAACAAGCATAGTAATACATCAGTCAAAAGCAATAATTTTACTATTAATGAAATTCCAATTTGCCTTCAGTGCATTTCACGTTGACATTTTCCACATTGCAACAGTGCTTTGATAAAGTTTTTAAAATGCAAAAACGCATCTAAGAGGCTAAAGACCAGCCCGGGTGTCAGCGTGCCTGGCAGAGGACTATGGTACTTAATTTTTATCTCAATGTGCCCGGGGCAGTGGAAGCCTGAATGTTAACATTGGCTCCATTTTCATTATCACCATATGATTATGGATTTTACTGCATTTAGCTGATAATACAACTAGGAGCTCACCTTAAAAGAAGTTGCTCGAAGGTTTCATTTCTGCCCAAATGAAATTTTCATTTGACAAACAAGTATAATTAGGCTGCACTTCTTGTTCAGTGTCAGTCTGTTTTCTGATTGAACTTAGACCAATTTGCTGCCACTAAATGAGTTTGAATAATTTCCATTCTGGATGTCTTGGGGACATTAGCTTTAGGAGTGCTAAGTGGCAGCATGCTTTTTGAAGTTGCTGATTATTTGATGTCACCCCTGTCTACCTATACGTTTTTGAGCTAACTTCAAAGTTAACAAGGAAATAGCCTACCTTGGAGTACAATGAGAATTTGAAAGTGTTTTTTGGCCAGGTCTGCGAGGCAAAGTGAAAATTACTTTAATAAGTGTGTAATACACTTCGTTAGCTTCAATGCTCTTTGCTTCTTCACTTTATTTCTTTCATGTGGACACTTTCATTGTACTGAATTAACGGATCTGTTTCTGTTGAAAATGTACAACTAATAACTAATATTGCAGTATCAGTTGCATTAAACCCACTAATTATAAATTAATACATTATACATTAGGAGAATTACTGCAGATGACTCTCACACTCTTTTATTATTATTATTATTATTATTATTATTATTATTATTATTATTATTATTATTATTATTATTGTTAATAAATAAATAAGTTCTGAATCTGAATAAGTGTCAAAGCTGGTAACTACTGGTATGCAGAGCCGTAACCTTTACTTGAATCAAATAAAGTGTTTATTTACCGTAACACAATCACCATAAATATATTAGGTGACAAAACTGTTGAAGAATACCTTCTATTTATAGAACTGTATCCTCTGCAGCCCCAAGATGGGAAACAGCAGACCACTATGGATGGCAGAGAAAAGTGGGGTTATTTGTATATTTCCCCCCTAATGGATTTGGTAGATGACCTAAAATCTGAGTAACAGCTATTTCAGTAGGGGTAATCCAGTCATCCTCAAGCAAATAAACATCAATGTGGAGCGAAATTGAACCGGAGAAATGGAGTGAATTAAATGGGCGAGGGCAAAATAAAAGAGAGGATCACAAATAAAGCTCAACGTAGGATTGATGAGAGGAAATGGGGATTTCGACAATGTGATTAAGTAATGGTTTCAAAATATGGAAGCAATGGCAAAAAGAGAATCATTTACTCGAATATAAGAGCGCTGCATGTCAATGAAGGTTGGTATTACATTTCATTATCATAAATAAGGAAAACCAAACTGTGGCTTAGTTGTGTGGAGTTTACAAGCTGGTGAGTCAAGCACTCAACCCCGGATCCTCCAACACAGCCCTACATGTTTCTTTTAATCTTTTGTTGGTTTGCACAGAATAGTGTAGGTGGCAGTGAACAGTTATGAAAAAAAAACACTTAAACATATTATATCACTGTAGGGTGAATTCAATTTGATTTAATTAAAGAAGTAAAACTATCAAGATTGAAAAGCAACAAATCCTGCCTCATTAAATGATCAAATCTAGTCTCCATGCTTTTTAGGGTTCCCAACTCTGGCTTAGTGTGAGTGTGCCACAAAGACACACAATATCAGTGGCACTATAGCAATGCTACACACAGAGCAGTGCTGGTTTACAGGACAGATGAGTATGTTATTAACATGACAAAAAGCACAGAGACCACTGCAAAGTTGAAACAATGCTGTTGAATCGACTCACAAAGACAGTCACAGTGGATCAAAAAGGATTGCAGCAGCACATCTGCGATTAATTTGCATTGGGAAAAAAATGTCAAGGACAGAAACAACTGCAAACGGCTCTGTCAGTGAAAATATGATATACAAGAAATGTCCTAAATCTGAAGCTAATGGGATAAACAGTGTCACAACAAACAGCAATGTTTAACAATTTCTTTCAACATTTAACAATTCATTTCTTTGCAGGGTTTCCATTGGTGTTTAATAAGTATGTTACATATATGTTCAATTACAATATGCCATGTCTTTGACTGTTTTATCTCAAACTTGTTATACATAGGCAATATGTCTCAATATCATCCATCTTACTGATTTGTAGAAACAAGCTACTTATAATGTTAAAACTTCTAAACTGGGTTATTGAAATAAATGTATCTAATATCATCAAAATCGGTTTTCTAAAGTGATCTTCTCAGAAAAGGGTATTTTTTAAGTTCTCGCACTTAATATGGAAATTTACTTTTGTTTCCGGTATCAATCACGTAACAATGTTGATACTTTCTGTCTTTCTTTTTTTATGTCCATTCATTAGCTGAATTCCTATAAACTGAGGCGGCGTGCAATTATCATTACGAATTCGGTGTCAAAAAGCTGTGAAAAGCACTTCCACACACTACAGTACCGTAGAGCACAAAAATATAATTGATGATGAAATTTTACGCATGATTCTATGTCTAGTGTAATTCTATTCCAGAAAGTGTTGACTTTGCTGGTTTTACATCTGCCATAATGATTACCCAGAGCTTCACGGTGTTGTGGAGATTGTTGCAGCATGTTCTTCTTCTATACCTGCTCTTGACACGCTGGAGCTGTGTGCCAGGGACAGACATGTAGTAATCATTGTGGAAGACTAACTATGTCTCAACAAGAAGCAAGCCAAGCTCTCTGCTCCAACCTGATCGTTCACCTATCCCCTCTTTGTGTTTTGGTTTATGTCAGTTAGACATACATTATTGGACATAGGGAGTTCTACCCATTTATATAACAAATCCTATTGTAAATGAAAGACAACCAATATAATGACTACATTACAAATCTTTCACAACAACTGAAATGCAAATAAAAAAGTTTCTAGATGTAATTAGAGCAAGTTATAGACGATTTGTTATCTCCCCTGGCAAGGATTTCCAAAGATTAGATCTCTCTTAACCCACTCCCCAAACACAAACAGCGATAAAGCCAAAATCTGATTTTTTTTTTGGTATCTACAGCCCACAGTTTGCATCCCTATCCATAGGAAAGCTGCTTAGCCTTGGCAGCTAACACATGTGCGAATTGCTCCGGTGGTAACGGAGTGCAAGAAACCTCTGAACTGATCTGCTAGGAGCTAAATGAATAAATAGGAAGAAACAATGCAAATTGTCTATAGCTATAATTACTGAAGGCCTCCAGATCTGTTTAAGTAGCCTTTTCATCATTAAAAGGCAGAGTTGAACACATGCTTATGCTGGTGGGAATTTACTCGGCTTCAACCATCATCAACATTCTCCCTCCATTCAGATCTATGGCTAAATCCCAGGTGAGTGACAGGTGCCAGCTACAGGGCTGTTAGGAGAGAGCGTTTGTTGATATAACCATGTTTTCCTCTCTTTGAGCGACTGATCTGCAAAGGTACACATAAAGGCCCTCCTTCAGCAATGTACACAGAGCACTTGGAAAGGAGTACATAAGAATGCCTTCCCCCCCAACCATCCCTCCCCCTCCCTGCAACATTAAACAGTGTGGAGGGTGTGCTGCGGGAGGCAAGCGCACGATGGGGGGAGGTTCGGGGGACTCAAACAAACGCTGGAGAGTGGCAAGTTTGCGTTTGCCCATACCAACAAGCTCCTATCTCATTAACAAACCGCTGAAATAAAAGAGTGCTTTTTTGGCTCACAGCTATAAAAAAAATTATCATAGTGATGATGTTCCTCAGCCGTCAACAGAGCGGCGATAACGTTGTTTGATGATGACTTTCCCATGAATGTTAAGCAGCCGCCGCGGCAGAGGAAAGGAGCTTATCAGTGTCTAATGCCCATCTCTAATTCCTGCCCTTCTTGAACCAGCCATTTTCTAACAGCGTTAACTGTCAAATTTACATCCCGTCTTAATGCCACTAAAGAGTACGGGGGATGAAGAGTAAATGACAGCAGTGTAATGAGGAAGGCAAGGCATTCCTTCTCCCCCCTCTCTTTCTCAAAGGAGAAGGAGATTTCCACAATATATGGGGGCTTTTTTTCCTCCTCCTGTGCCATGAATCCGTGATGGAGGGCTTACCTGTGACCTTACAGGTGCACAGAAGCTTAATTAGCTGTGGGGTTTTTTGTGAAGGAGGAAATATAGATTCTTTTTTCATGGCACACAAAGAATTATGACATGACAACAACAATGAGACACATGGGGAGATGTTTGAAAACGAGCAATATACTGTTTATATTATACAAGAAATCAGCAGTTGGTTTTTAACACTGATGGTAAAAGGGATCAACTACATGATCATATGATGATACAAAAACTACATGTGTCAAAATTATTTTATTATGATAAACTGAGGCAAAGAGGGTGTATCTAAAGACAACATCATGCCTATGAATCTTTCTTTAGCAAGACAAGAGTTGTTTTCTTCAATAAAACACAAAAACAAATGATCATAACAGTATAATGTTGATCAATGCGTATTGCGTATAAGGAAAAGATAGACACCCTGTTCTCAATCTGTTCTACCAAACCTATTTTGTATGTGATATCTTTAGTCTTTGGTGCCTAGCGCACACAATGAAACGAAACAATGAATTACATCAGTATTTTGATTCACTCCAACAGCATTTCTTATCAGGGTACGAAGCACTTTCATTTTCTGTTTTTAAATTGCCATTTTTTCCCATTAGGTCAATTAAAATGCTTAACATTACACGAGACAATCACTTGTGACATTCAAATAAAATAATAAGAAAATTGCCACAGCTTCATTTAAAAAAATTAATTCATTTTTTAAATTGATAGGATAACCTTAGATATAATGTACGTATGTATGTACGAATGTTTGTAAGTATGTATGTATGTATGTATGTATGCATGTATGTATGTATGTATGTATGTATGTATGTATGTATGTATGTATGTGTATGTGTGTGTATGTGTGTGTGTGTGTGTGTGTGTGTGTGTGTGTGTGTGTGTGTATGTGTGTGTGTGTGTGTGTGTGTGTGTGTGTGTGTGTGTGTGTGTGTCTGTTATGCTAGAAACCACACACCAAGCCAGAAATCTTGGTGTTGTCATAGACTACGACTTGAATTTCAAGAAACACATTAAATCAATTAATAAGTCAGCATACTACCACCTTAAAAACATATCAAGAATTAAAGGACTTATGTCTCAGCAAGATTTTGAAAAACTTGTCCATGCATTTATCTTTAGTAGACTTGACTACTGTAACAGTGTCCTTGCAGGCCTTCCAAAAAAATCTATCAGACAGCTTCAGCTAATTCAGAACACTGCTGCTCGAGTCCTCACTAGGACCAAAAAAGTGGATCACATTACCCCAGTTCTGAGGTCTTTACACTGGCTTCCTGTCACTCAAAGAATTGATTTCAAAATACTGATGTTGGTTTATAAAGCACTAAATGGTTTAGCGCCAAAATACATTACTGATCTGCTGATACGTTATGAACCGTCCAGAGCCCTTAAGTCGTCTGGGACAGGTTTACTTACAGTCCCAAGAGTTAGGACTAAACGAGGAGAAGCAGCTTTTAGTTTTTATGCACCAAATATCTGGAACAAACTCCCAGAAAACTTGAGGTTTGCTGCAACCCTCAGTTCTTTTAAATCGAATCTGAAGACTTTTCTGTTTCCATTTTAACCTGTACTTTTTCATTTGCTTTTAAATGTCTTCTAATGTGTTTTATGTATTTTAATCTTGCCCCTGTAAAGCACTTTGAATGGCTTTGTGTTTGAATTGTGCTATATAAATAAACTTGCCTTTCCTTGCCTTGTGTGTGTGTGTGTGTGTGTGTGTGTGTGTGTGTGTGTGTGTGTATGTATGTGTGTGTGTGTGTGTATATGTATGTATGTATGTATGTATGTATGTATGTATGTATGTATGTATGTATGTATGTATGTATGTATGTATGTATGTATGTATGTATGTATGTATGTATGTATGTATGTATGTATGTATGTATGTATGTATGTATGTATTTATGTATGTTTTATTTATTTATTATTAATAAGTTGTTATACTATCATGAGGTGATAACAGAAACCATCACACATACAGGAGCATATATTCAGTACTGTGTGATTTATAATTTCTAAGATAAATTGTTCAGACATCGCAGACAATGCACTTGGCCCTTTCCCGAGGAAGCCTTTATATTCATGCAAACTTTGGATCCTTTATGCGGATGAGACAAGTTGAAAGTTTTTTAATGTCTGCATGTGATTTAAGATGGCATTTAAGCCTCCTACCCAAGATGCAATCAGTATAATTAATTCATCAGGAAATATTTTCCATTATTCCAATGCATTATTTTATGTCATGCAAGGTAATGACTAGTTTTGAGGGCACGCACACCATTTAGCTCCAAAATATAATGTCTGCAGTGAAATATTCAAAAAGTACACATTCGACCATGGGATTATTGGATGAGTGAAAGCAATTGTGATGTGTTCACGGTTTGACTTGGCCTGGTGGAAGACATTTCTTTGTGTCCTTTGGTTTTGACTCAATCGTTGGCAGGAATTCATATTCAATATTCCTCCTCACACAGGAAAATTGGAATACAGATAAACAGAAGAAAGGTTCTACCTTCCATCTATGCTGTTATAATCAACCATGCAAGTGAACCTATGAATATGTAGTCCATTTCATCTGAGGGGTTTGACTGTGGTAGGACAGGCCGGGCGAGATTAAATCTCAGCTCATCTAATTGGACCATATAGCGACCCAGACTGAGCTAATTTCATGCCGATCTGCTTGCCTTCAGTGAAACAACCAAACTCTACCAAAAGGCAAGAAGAGCCAATAATGATTTGGAAAGGAAGAGGCAACAGATAAATGGGAAAATGAAGTTGAAGGGCCATCTTACCTTTAAGAAGAAATATTTCAATTTAAATGTATATCATTTCATCAGGGTAAAGTCCTCCAGCATCGAGCGCTGAGATTACACCAATTAAACATCAAATAGAGTGAACGTCCTGCAATTGCTTTATGTGCTCCTGTTTAAAGGTTGGCATTGCACTGTTCAGAGGCGGTCGGTTACAACCACACTTAGCTAAGTCTGCTGTGTATAGATTTAACGCAGCTTCTCACTGACCATACACAGATCTATTGTTCTGAATATTCCGTTATTGGTCAATGAATGAATAAATAAAGGTATTTAATCCCAAATATGTGACATTGTTCAAGGTTTTAGTCAATTAGTCAAGTAAAAACACAGAATAATCGTAGGTTACAGCAAATGCCATACATGGAATTTACTGTATATGTGTATCATATTATACAATATTGACATTGTGAAAACAGTACCCTTTCATTGCCATGTGGTGGAAGCAGACTGTATGTACTGTAAAATATATATTATCAATATATGCACACAATTAAACCTCTGAATAGTCACTTATTATTCATACAATACTTCTTGCAGTGTTCTACTCCACAACCTATACTGTAGACAATTCGTTGTCCAGCTCTTTTTTGTAATAGCTATACTTTTATATCAAATAGCTATATGTATAGTTTTCTTTAGTTTGTTGTCTTTTTGAGCTATACCTCTTTTTTGACTGTTGATTCAGATTTACAAATATGTAAATTCAAGACATCACTTTGGAACTTTTGAATATCCAAATGAAATAAAGGCCATCTTCGAATTCTCAATTATCAAAAAGTGGAGTGATAAGGTGATAACCTAATTCTGAAAATGAGCCAATGTTTTGACGCTGTACTAAAGCACTTGGTATTTTCAGAGAGTTTTAAAGGTGAAATAGGTACGACAAGTTTGCATTAAAACTTCACAAAATGATATAACCAATGTTGTTTATATTTTCGAGTTGTATACTAAGGCATCACACATGTTCATTTTAATGAAGTAACACACTGTTTCACTCGCACTTCTACTTCCTGGCAATTTGCGGCAAAATTATTGTCTAATGACACACGGGGAGGACGGGATAATACGGGGGAGGAAGTCACTTCATAAGCGAGCATAAAAGAAAAGGAAGAAGTAGCATTGTTGTTTGTTGTATTGTATTGTATTATTTTGTTTGTGCCATCGCAATAGACCATGATTATACCTTGCCCTCGCCTGCGAATCTGTTCCCATGATCCATGACGTCATCAAACTCTGTCTGGTTATTGTATTGATCGTGAGCCCCCTAGCGGCGGAATATTACATTTTGTGCGAATTGTGCAAATATTGAAATGGCCCATAAATATTAAACTCTGAGGTTGGTCTCAGCTAAATCATCACCTGAGTCTGGGTCTGGCTAGTCAGGAAACATCCAGAGGACACAGCCCTGCTTTGTCTCCAGCGCTCCTCTCTCGCTCTGCAGTTTGCTGCCGCTGAGCTCCGCCTGTGGGCACAATAGATTTGACACAAGAGTGCTGATGAATCTCATCAGTTTAATGTGTTTATGCTCGCTAAGCCCTAAAAGCTTATTGCTGTTCAATGGAGTGCTACAAAGTTACCTAATTTCCCCCCTGGTTGTCTCTCTCTCCGCATGCTTGCAACACTGACTACCAATAACACCATGGACTCTGCTGCAACCTGTGGAAGACATAAGGCACGCTGTGTCTCAATGATTTGTGTTATCACGCAGAGAATAAACCTTGACAGAAATACAGTGAGCACAGATATTACAGTTTTTTTTCCACCTTAAATTCAGCCCATGACTGTCTCTCTCCCTCCAAATTGATCCCTTTTTACAGCCTTTTCACAGTAAGTGCTTTAGTCTTATCTCCACCAGCCCCCACCTTGCCTGTCTCATATTCTAACCAATGAGGCCGGCTGCCTATATGACAGCTAACACCCAGTATTAATTAAAATGTCATGCCTCCAAATCAATATTGTAAAACAGTTCAAACACAACTCATTGCCACTGCTGTGATAAGTGCTTTTGGGTGACAGGTAAGTCCAAAGAAAAGGGGTGCAGGAGAATGGTATGACGGAATAATCCAGAGAGAAACATGTAACATTAAAATGTATGATGGGGGGGCCATGTGTTACTTCATCACTCACAATTGCAAATTATCCACACTGTCACCGAGTGTGCTGCACTAAACTGACAGATCCATAAGTCATCAGCAACAAGCCAGGAGGCTCGACGCTAGAACTCTTTAGCTTCAGATGTCTGACTGCAATGCTTTAAAAAGTGACTAATACACAGATTTGGGAAAATGGCTGGAAGAGGGGAGGATTTATCGGCAGGGCTAAAAAAGCTGCAATACATCTGATTACGTCAATGTTAACTCTGCTCTGTTAAAAAAGGTTATTACCACTATTTTCAGTGGACTTCTGTAACACAAAAGTTTCCATGAATAAAGTCAATAAAATGGAAAACTCCTTGTGTTTTTTTCTCTCACAATATTCAAACTATTATGACTGACAAATGGGGTCGATACAAAAACTTTGCGAGGGCTGTACGTGTTCGCACATACTCATTGAAAGACATTGTTCAAAAGCAATGCTCGGGATATGGATAAAATGTGACAAATTCTGTCAGAGTAAATATGGTTTAATAAATGAATTAGCTTCATAAATAATGGCTGTAATGACATTTTAGGGGACAATAAGCCTCAGCGTTGTCAGGAAATAGTTGATGTATGAGTTTCATGCCTCAGCGGTTCCTCAAAATGAATAGGCTCGGGAAGATAGCAGGGGCCTGCAACCAGCCTATTTCCTCGAATTATCTACTTGTTGTCAATTTGCACAGTGGAATTACACATGCAAATTGAACTGCCTGCACAAACACCACTTGGAGATGATAAAAACAAATTAACAAAGGCTATAGAAGGAGGATTTATTTCACTGGCTAACCCAGGTCAAGCAATACATGTATTTTACAATTGTGTGTACCCAATTTTGGTGTAATTATATCAGCAAATTATTCTTTGTAATCTTATTATTTTTCCCCCAAACCTTCTCCTTACACACATAATTAACTTCTCTCATATCCTTGTGAAAAAAAGGAAAAAAAATACCCACATCAGCTTGCCTCTGCATCAAGAGTGACACAGTTAAATCTGATTTGGGGTTCATTCTTGTCACCTTCTCTTTGCGGCTAGAATAGAGAGGTCAACAGTTTAGTGACACTGTTTAGTGTAAGCGCTTAGCAAAGGAGCAGAGCAAGCAATCTACACAGCGGAAGTCACAATGTTAAAATATATATAATCACCTCTTAACATCATCCCTCATATTGGGGATGGAAATTAAGAGTACCCGGACCTCCGCGTTTGCCATTAGATATCTCATTTACTTTGTACACACAGTGCTAATCTGCGCTAATGAATTCTGCCACACCAAGCCCGATCGAGATGACTTAAAATTATTACCACTTTCCACAGATATGCCTTTCCTCATTTGAGGCTCAATTTGGCTTGCTGGCAAAAAAACAGTCTGTCACAGTAAGATACTAATAATTAGGGTTTTAAGATGATTAGTTTATCGCTGTGCTCTTACAGTCCTGCCTTATTATCCACCATGGCCAAAAACTTAATAAGAGGCTCTAAGTTTTTAAACAGCCAACTCCAAATTACCAAGAAATGACGGAAATAATGAACTGGAGCACATGCCAGGGAGCGAGAGACACAGAGAGAGAGGGAGAGAGAGACATAGCAGGATGAATGGTGGGAAAGCTGTGAAACATTAATTCAAGTGTGAAATAGAAGACAAAGTCTTGTAATCAATAAGGGAATGATTCAGACCTGTAATGCCAAAAATTGTTGAGCATTTAACAAGACTTTGTGACTCTCATTTACCTTCAGATGTGCCGTGCTCATCATCAAAATGTCACACGAGTAATTAAGTAAGGGTAATGCTGAGTGAGTGATACCAGTTAGTGGTTGCATATTTCAGGGGATGAGATTGAGATTTTACATGTTTTCGAAATGACATTCAATATAGCATAAGCCTTATCGGCCCAGTTTAAAATGCACTGCATTTGCAAAGCTGAAATGTGTTAAAAATCTCTCATCTTAGGGTACAAAAAGGTCAAGGAGAGTCCAAGGTCTTCTTCTTTTTTTGACTGTTGCCTGGGTATTAAACCTCAACGATTTTTTATGGTAAATATCTGATGTCAGTAGCAATGAGTAACAATTGAATTTTGGATCTGATCAGTGGCCAACATTTCTAATTTTTTGAGAAGAGTGTTTGTGATTTTAAGGACGTAACCTAATATTATTTTCAATAGATTAATTGTCAAGCCATACGTAAATGTCAAAGAAAGTGAAATCACTAGTTCCCAGAACCCAAAATGGTCTTTCAAGATCTTGCCCGACCAACAGTCAAAAAACCAAAAGAGATTCAGTTTCTGTTTATTCTTTCATTTAAGCAGGGGGACATCTCACACATAAGAAGCTATACAACAAATTTTCACATTTTATTTATATAAGCAATTTAAATCATTTACCATTTACATTATTTTAACTGCAATTTAGCAATATTTTCAGCACTTTATGATCTAAATCTAAAAACTTAGAATTTTAAATTATATATATTTTTTAGGCAAAGTTGATGTATTTGATAAGTTTAGCCACTTTAGTCAAACGAAGAGCAGTAGGCTAAGTTATCAGAAAATGTTACTTTAACTGGAAATGTCCCTGGCATCAGGTATCAGTATTGAACCAGTAGCCTTTTTATTTCACACAATTTCAAGCCAGTCTTATAGGCACCGTGATGTTTCACCTGAAATAATTTTGCTTCCAGAAACTTCTTTCCATTCCATATATTGTGTCCAGCTTGCATGAACCTGGTTATTGACCTTTCTATATTGGTGTTGTAGGTCTCACTCTTTATTCTACATTCATATGGCACACAAAATGCAGGCTATAATTTATGTAGATTATTGGCTTTGCAATAAGATGCAACCAAAAGAAAGCCTAATGTGAATGGGTGTGAAAGAGCAATTTAAGGGTAGATGTGCCTGTGCCAGCGCCAGGGGCTATACAAGATTTGCATGCTAATCATTCTAATAATAATGTAATGCCCAAAGCACTCGGAGCAAATTGCGAACCATTGGTCATAGAGGGAAGCTTATCTCACCGAGAACATGACACAAATATAGGTTAACATTTGAATGAATTCTGGTAATTCACGGACCTGTCAGTAGCCTGGCTCACCTCAATTAGAAATGCTCCACAACAGCCTGCTCTTCACTTTACTTCACTGTTAACACTATCTTAGACTGCTAAAACTCCTTACAATTGCTCCACACTTTAAATATCACTATAACATAAAGGTTTGTACCGTGAAAACACTCTGCTAACAAAATAAACCCTCAAACTACCGTCGAAAAACTCTAAAATTTTAAATGTAGTTCCTAGTTAGACGGCCAATAAGAGCTTCTATCTCGTCCTCGTGCTCCGCCGCACTGCGTTTGTAAACACAGTTCTGATTGGATCTCGTGCTCAAAGTGTACTAGCTATCAGCCAATCGGTGCTTTCTAACAAGAAACGTCACCGTGTTTACCCGGAAACGCGAGCCTGTATGCTCCAACAACTGCTGTTAACATTTATAATTAAGCGATTTGCTTCTGTTTTTAGTACCGCGAAATTATAAATGACTGTATAATCTCACTATAAACTACTAACTCGGAATGTACAGCGGACTCCTGCCCAAAGGTTTGACCGAAGACGACCTCAGTACAGAGGAAGAAGAGGATGATGTGGATGAGAATGGGGAGGGAGAGAAGATTGAGAGCTCTGCTGAAAAGTTGAGTTGTGTCGGGGAAAACACGGCTGAGGTACAGCCGCTTCACAGTGCCAGTGATGCATACAGTGATTCCCCGACGGTCAGCATGCCTAGTATGTCCCAGGGAATGTGGCAAGTATGTTGATTTGTTATGAAGTTAGCTTAGCTTGGCATTCTGTCTGTAAAATAGGATCAAGCTGCACCTATCGTCTTGTTTTTTGGAAGTAAGGGCTAACTCTTAATGAAAACAAAATTACTTTTACAATCCCTGTTGAATCCCCAGCCCCGCTTGAACTTCAGCTAACACACTGTGATTTAATGAAGCCCGTTTGTGCATCATGACACACTCGATGGTATATCAAGGTTTGCAGTGTTCTTGTGAATTTGGTTTGTTTTGTGTTTAAGAAATTCCAGGATCTACGGAAGAAGAACGACGAAATTAAGACGATGAAGATCCCTATAAAAAGAAAAAGAAGACGACACAAGAAAGGTGATGATACAATGGAAATGTTATGCATTCAACTGTATGTTAATATTGAGTCACAATGGCTTCTTCTGTACAGTATGTATTTACCAATGTCCTGTGCACAGACATTTGCAAGACAAAAGTAATAGAAGGCTGAATCTTTCCCTATTAGAACTTCAGGCCACAGCAGGCGACACACAAATCAACTTCTTGGCGCACCTGTTATACTTGAAGGCTTCTGTTTAGCCTGATGATAACCTCTATCAAAGTATCCCACAAACCTTTAACTTTGTCTTTTTGTGTCATTCAACAGGAACAGAGAGGGATAAACCTGTAGAGATAAGGTACCAAATTACAATACCACACCAACTGGATTTCAAAAGGCACTATTACAATGATAACATTCTTTTACCAAAATAAAAGCAGAAATGATCTAACATCGTATACAAGTCAGTCTGAAAGCTGATCATCATACCAAACTGTCCATCTTGTGTGCGCGCTGAATTAAAATCCAGTGTGAAAACACAGTCTACGCTCTGTAAACTGGTATGTAAACAAAGGGGGCCCAGCGTAGCTAGCAACATGTCCGTTTACAGAGCTGAGCCTGTGCATTAATACTATATTTTTTTTTCCAGTGCACACACAGTACGGACAGGTAGCAAATCGTGAGGAGATATTCACTGATTTTGACACAAAGTTATTTTGACAACAAGCGTTCTCCAGTGTCGCTGACTCCACCTTTAAGCATAGTGATTGAAATCAAGTGCGGTTGTTGGAAGGACAGTGATAGTTTGCCTCATCAAACGTAATGAACATTAAAACACATTTTCTCTGTCTGCAGCGAGCATCAGGAGGAGCGGGAGAAGCACTGGGATGAGCTTAAGCAGTATTTTGGTGTAAATGATCGATTTCATCCCCCTGCATGTTCCACAGCCCTTCAGCAGGTAACAAATACTGCCGCCTTCCAATTTATCTGCTGAGGTTTAATACTGTGTCAGTCGTAGCTGTTAGTAACACCTTCCCATCCTTTGTGTTCCCGTGCCACTATGTCCTCTCATTGTTTTATTTTATGTGACATATGGATTAGAAGAATCCTCGTGGCAACTTAACCTGACACTGAGATGCATATTAGGGATTATGTTTGGCTACATTTAGTGATAAGATTAGAATGAATCTCCTTGTCTTGTGCGGATGAGATTAAAGTCAGATGTAGATTTTTCCTTCACAAGAACCCGAATGAAAATCTCAATTCCGCTTGACAAAAGAAAAGAGGGTTAGAGCACCTGACACAGCCTCTTTGACTGCAGCTAGAGCATTTAAATCAAAGTGTTAGATAATACATGGGCATGTAACACTGCTGTGGACTTCACCATTGAGGCAATTATAACTTAACTTTTTTTTTCATGCCGATACATTTCTGCACTCGAAGACGAATGAACATTTTAATGCAAAGGCTTGCAAATTGCCACTGAAGCAAAAATATTTGCAAGCTTGTTGAACATTATATCTGACCCAATGTGAACTGTTCTCATTTCAATTTGAAACCATTCAAAGTATGTATTCGAGTATTTTGTGCTCAATTTATCTCAGAGCTTTGTAAATTAAGTTTTTTTTTCTGTTGCTGATTTTAGCCTCATTTTTGAAAAGGGGCACTATGAAAGGATAAAAGCAATGATTAACAAGCTGAATGAAACAGAACTTGTCATATCAACATAATGAGGGGCTCCATCATTCCTCAAATGCAGTTCATTTTAATTAATATATCATGTTTTTTTTATTTCTGCCAAGTCTTTCACAGTCATTTAAGGAAAAAAGCTGTTCTAGCAGTCGGATATAATTAATTCATCTACTAACAGCATTTCTTCAATGACCTTAAAAACACATTGCATGGCACAATGAATCTGACAGCTTGAGTTTTGTTTGTGATAACTTACTGTACTAGAGATGATAATTGAGATCACAGTCAGGTTGTATCAGTGTCAGCTTCAGTATAAATGCAGTATAATTAACTGTATGAAGCTAAATAAAGCGAGCAACTAGTTACAAAGAAACTAGTTTGAACTAATTCTGCATTTTTTACGCCTGATGGTATTGTCTTTGTGCTTCTACAGTTCAGTCAAGGTCCTCAAACAATACATCAGAGGAGGCACATTAATAATTACAGCCTCTTTCCAGGGTATTTTTTTGAGCATGATGAAATTTAGGGGGCTGAAGAAATCTGGCGCTCCACTTCCTCAGATATACGCTCATCACAGCAGAACTGCCTTGCCATCAGTAACCGGCGGCTTCTCCGCATCCCCCCCTCTGCTTAGGCCTGTAATGGAAATGTGTAATTAAAGAGTCACATTTATGTTTGGTAATCTCCTGTAGCATTTCTAAGATTTCCCCACTAATATCCAATCAAAAAGGTTTTCATTTGTGAAGGAAAATCTACATATTTGTAGTAATGGCAATCATATTAAAAATAAGGCCCTGGGGACTTTTGAAGTTACTTTGATTTTCTCTCTCTACCCCTATTTCCAAAAAAGAAAAGAAATCTGAATATTTTTTACCCCCTCTTCTGCAGTCCGGCCTAGAAAAGAGCATAGAGAGGGCCATAGCTGAAGGGGACGTTGCAAAGGCGGAGGAGATGAGCGACAGACTCGCCACTCGAGAGGTACGTTGTGCTGATAAGAGATCTTTGGGGGTTCTCCTGCTGTGACAAATCAGGCTAATGGATCCGTGGCCATTTCTGCTGCAAAGACATAGAGGAACAAAAACACATGCAGACACCCAACATTCAGTCCTGCAGCCCTTTTCCATTGAGTTAATGGAAAGCCCTCCCCTTAGTTTTGAAGTGCTGCGGTGTCTAAAGGACTTTTGGCTCTGCTTTTTAATGAAGGGTACATTGCTTTCAAGCTAACTGTTAAATCATTCTCCAGGTAAGAGTTTCATACCTTTGAAGTGTACATGTCCCTAAATGCAGTGCCTGAAGTTTTGTAACTAACCGCCTTGGCAGGCATCAAGGATCAAGTGGTTTGAAACTAATTTAGCATAAAATGTAGCCCACACACACACACACACACACACACACACACACACACACACGTAATTGTGGTTAAAAATACATATAGCTGCTGTGTTACTTCTCCACCGGGGGAAATTGCTGTACTTTGAGCATCAAAGTTAAACTTCTTTGTTTCATGATGCATGTTGCTTACAGCATCCCATAAGCTTTTTTCATCTTGTAATAGTAGCAACACAAACATGTTTAATGCTGTGGGCTCAGATTCCATGCGGCACCGGATTGCAATAGAGTTGCAATGTAGGCGGGGCTGCTGGTTCAGGAAAATGTTTTCCCCACTCTGAAATGCCATTTTAATTTAATTTTCTATTTTTGTAATGTCCCCTCTCAATGTGCAAACAAAGAAACCTCCCTGTTCAATATACTGATCTTTTACCATAGGTTTCTTATTCAAACGCATTTCTCAAGAAATCTTATTTTGGCAGAAACCTCTAAACACTAATATTCCCACTGCAGATGTCATGGAGAAGAAGCCAGCCAGCTGAAAAAACATGGCGCTATAGTTGCTGAATTTTTACCAAATTGTACCAAGATTCTGAAATTGAATTGATGTAAATGAGTATATCAACAATAACATAAGGCAACTAATACCACTCTAATGTCTCTATGCTAAATATGAATCTAGAGCTAGTGGCCAGTTAGCTTAGTTTAGCACAAAGACTGGAAACATGAACAAATAATGGCTCTTCAAGAAGGTAACAAACTATGCCTGCCAGCACCTCTAGAGCTTACACATTATTAACAAATTGTGGCTAAAATGGCATTTTCTCTTTTTCAAAGGTTAATGAGTTGGGCAATTTCTTGGTAGGGGCCTGTGAATTCCTGGAGTTTCCCTTTTAATCTATGTGCTGTGTTTAGATGCTTCCCACTGATATTCATCTTAGGAGTCACGGTCCCCTTTCATGCATCTTTCTTACCAGCTTTGTGCCTTTGACTCTTTCTTTGTTTTATTATGAAAGAATTATAAACTTGACTGACAGGTTCTTTTGTCACTTTGTACTGATACGTAAGCCAGGTGTGTTTCATGCCCATCCAAGAGGTAATAGTGCTTCACAACTGTATAACACTGCATCAGTAAATCAGACCTGACCATTGAAAACATTATCTGACCTCCAGATGAGTTGTATCACCCAAAGAGATCATATGCCACAAGAAACAACACCATAAAACTGTAAACAGGAGTACAGAATGTGTGTTTTCATTAGATATTCCTGCTATTTTTTAAGAAATAAAAAGGTTTATATTCTCGAATATTATCATTTCCTGGAAAGCTTCGTCCTCCTGAATGAATAAGTAGGCTCCAAGAACAAGGGTGTTTAAAAATGAAACAGCAGTTGTACTTTTCATTGAATTGGCATCACATGCGTAGCTTTGGTATCTCCTGTGTGTAATAGACATTAGTGTGCAGCATCAGAGCCCTTTCTTATTACCATCTTAACTGCTAGCAGGGTGGTCAAATACGAGGGAGCTAAATGAAAGCTCTTGTGAGTGGCACCTGCGCTGTACTTTCAGAAAGCCTCTTAGAGCGTAGGTGGATTGGTTTTAGCCTGAGCCGAGGTTCCTCGCCTCCCTGGCACCTGCGTCAAGTCTTGCCAGAACCGTGATGGGGTGTGACAGCAGTCTGGCAGCCCCAACTCATTGTTTAGTAGTGATAAGTTCATTTTCATGAGACTACAGTCAATTGACCATTTTAAAATCCCCAAAACCTTGGTGACGTTAAAAAACAAAAAGCAGACAACAAATAACAAGTAACAATAAGTGAGAAGGATTGTATTTAATCTTAAAAAATTTAGAGCAACATGTTTGTTTACAGCACCTCTGTTCACGTCTGACAATAAACTCTGTGACAAACATTTAGAGGATCAATAATCCCCGCTGTGGCCAGAATCAATTTCAAGGTTATAATTGAGTGGCTCATTTGGTACGGAACGGCTTAGATGTTTAATTTGTTTACGGTCATAACACCAATACGTAATTGTGGAGGGGCTTTTCACTGGAAGAACAGGAACAGGTTTTCTTTGCGAAACATGCAAAAGCATTCCGACAGCTGTGAGAAACTAAAGAGGCCTGTTTGTCCCTCTAGGCATTGTTTTGTAAAGAAAACGCTGGTACATGTTGGGTTTCATCCTGAATCTACCGCTTTTCCTACTTATCTCCTCAAAGCAAAGGGAAATGGGAGGAAGATAGAGCTTGCTGTCAGAATCCCCCTTTTTAAAAGACAAAAAAATGTGTTTGCGCTGTTTTGAGCTTCCTCAAATCAATTAATGATTCCCATTTGCTCCACTTTCTTCTTTTAATCTCAACATTAAAACAATTTGTTAAAAAAAAGAAAAGAAAAACAGTTTTGAAGGCTCCTTACAAATTCAGAGATATGTGTCCTTTCATCTGTCAAACTTCTGAGACGTGCTGCTCGGATATTACAGGTTGAGGTTTTTTCATTCTTATTACAATCCTTAAATATTTCCCGGGGCTGTATGTCTTTGTTTTAGATGAATTCATGAAGGCATGCTCCGTTTTTATGCGAAGGTATTAACGCCCACGAAGATGGGGCAGAGAAATCACATTCCCCGTTTAGCAAACAAAATATCATTCATGTCTTCATGGCTAAGACAAAGCTCCCTTATGTATCATTTTTAAACTGTGCAAAAATGTTTTTTACCTCATAAAGATGTCTGTTGATCCTTCTGAGCAGTTAACATGTATTTTCACAAGCCTTGGAAAACAAAAATACAAGGTTAAAAAATTGCCTCTGGCCCGTAAAGTAGTAGTTCAGCAGATTAATAGGTGCAAGTCTTCCAATTAAGAGGACTGGGTCTCCATCCTTTGATTGCTGCACATTACTTTGCACTGCTGCAAGTTGCATGATATGGACTAATTAATTCAGTAATTAGCATAACGTGGAGTGACTGAAGCATATACTATAGCATAAACGGCTCACAGCCTGTCAGAAGGCTGGATAGCATCCAGCAGCTCATATTCCACAGATTGATTGTCTTTGCTTTCACTGGTAAATGAGCCACTGCAAAAAGCTGATAACTCATCAATACTACACAGTGGGGCTTTGTATGTCATCTTAAGTATAGTGTGACCTACAGGAATGTTTGTAATGTATTGGTTTCCAGTTGGTTTGGATTTTTTCTGTTACAAACAAAACAAACATTTGACAACAGTACATATCTCTTCTTTAATTTTCTTTGCATTTTTTAAACACAAAATAATAAATAGGTATCTCCTGTCCTGTTAGCTGCCAAACTGTTCCAAATTACAACATCTATAAAACGTATTATACCTGTTTGGTTTCAAGTATAATCCAAAATGTCTCAAAAGTCCGGGGCCACGGCAGTTAAGACATTTGTACACATGACTTGCTGTTGAATACTGGACACTATTTGCGATTTTACCTGAATGTAGTAAAATGTGGTCAATTTTGGGCAACATGTCTTGAAATAACAAAGCCAAATCTTCAGCATACAGAAGACACTGTGTTAGAAAGAATAAGGGTCCTAAGATTGATCCTTGTGGAACTCCATGTGTCCACTTTGAGATCTGTTAAGGTGCCATTCATGTCACACTGAATAAGATTATTCAGGTATGATTGAAACCACAAACTACTTACATTACACACCCAGTGGCATTAAGTCCATTGAACCAAATTCTTTTTTATTCTCAGAAATCTTTTGAGGGTTGATTTGAATCAAACTTGATTGGTATTTAAAATTTTTTATAGTAGGCTACTAAACATTATATGACAAATCATTTTCATTGTCATATTCTATTCAGCACTTTACCCTATATATGACTGTACCGTACTTTCTTTGTCCCACTTATCCACCTCCTCATGTGGTATTTCGTATATCATTCTCTCAACAAATAATTACTCCCTCACCCTTTTTCTCTTTATAAAACAGAGCCACAGAGGCCTTTTTGAAATAGTCAGAAGCTGTTCTTTATATATAGTAAGTGGGCATATTTCACCACAAAAGACTGTCACGCCATGTTAAAGCTCACAGTTTCCCCATAGCACTCATCACAGCTATTAGAGTGGCATTACCACTTCAAAACAGAAGCCCTCTTAGGCTGTCACAATAGGGGGTGTAGAAGTCCATTTCCATGACTTCCTGGAGCTAAATTATGTGAAAAGTAAAAAGTTTCATGGATGCTGGCCTCTCCTGAACCAACGACAAAGAAGTTGGTCTGCAAATAGCATTACACACAAAGAAGCATAAACAGTATGTTCTAAAAGGTAGTTTCTCTTTTCCAAAGCTGTACAAACTACTTTATGTAGATCTTTATTTTAAAATGATGATCAAAAATGCATCATCAAATGCATTACAATCTAGTGTACAATCCATATTCCGAACTTGGTTTCAGGTCCTATTTAGGGTCAACTGTTTTTTTATCGAGCCCTGTAGTTTTTACAGGTGTCAAGGGTTATGCAGCTGCAATTTTGCACCCCATTATTTTGTTGCCATGCCATCCTGCATGCAGGTTTTTTGTACTTGACACATAATACTCATAAGATGTCTGGCTTATTTACTTTAGCACGGTAGAGTCTCACACAGGTTTTGTTTTTCACTATCTCTGCAAACTCTAACCCAAAAAGACTTTGTGGTGACAAGTCTTGCCGATTTAAGTGAACATTTTGGAAAAACCCAATTGTAACTATAAAGTACAGGAAGGAACACATTTTAATGCTTTTTTGGTTCTCTTTATTTGTTGTCTCTAAATAGTATAGAATCAAGCTGTATTTATATTGGGTTGTGCATACTATATCACTGTTTTGTTTTGGTTTAACATTGTTAACTGATTCCGTGAAACCATGTGGCTCAACAAAATGTGTGTCATTTTTGACCTGCGGCTTCAGCCTTTGGCCGCTGGACGTGTCTTTAGACTCTGTTTTAAGCATTATTAACCTGATGAACCTAAGTCTAAATATATATATATTTTTTTTAAATTGCTCCCTCCTAATTGTTGGATGACTTAATATACCATAATGGACCATATGAATATTATTAACTAGTGCCAGTTATGGTTTCGTTAGCGTTTGAACTTGCGGATGGTTATAATATCCCTCATTATGTTCCAGCTCGTATTTCAATAGAAGCAGCAGCTGAAAGGAAAAGCTCCACTGTCCTTGAAATCTACCCTTTAGAAAAGCCTTGCTTAAATGCTGTGAAACAAAGGTGGCGAAGCATTCTGTCGGAGGAGACATGGTGGCTTAGTTGAAACAAAGAGCTGAACTAAGAGTGTTTCATGATATTCATGTTATTTAACACCTTTTTCTTCTCAGCACCTTCTCCCTGCCATGCCCAGTGTTTGTAATAAAAAAATTAATGAGCAGCGCCTTTGTGGGAGTGGCTTTATCAGATTTTGACTTTTCCCTCCCCGCCCCACTTCCGAGTCGGAGGCTATAGCCCCCCCCCCCCAGGCCAACTCACAGAGACTTTAGGGAAACTCTCCTTTCTCTTTGTTAATTTTTCCTTCAGCATAAGCAATTTATCACCGAATGAACTTTTATTGTATCTCTGGATGACTCGCATTAAATTTTCGCCCATTAATTTTGAAATGGATTTTTGAAATGGGTACTAAGCTTTTATCAAATGCCTGAGAATCTCATTTGGATTATTGTATTTCATTAATTACTTGATAGACAAAGCATACTTTTCAATGTAGATTTGTGTGCTGTTTAATTAATTAGCATGTTTTCTCTTTTTAATTAGAGCCATTTTTTTTTTAAATTAAAGCCCACAGCAAAACACATATATAATTTGTTTGTAATTAGGCCTTAATTGATGGTAGTGGAAGCTTAGCACCCTCGTTTTCTTTTTTCATGATTGCCATTTTATTGCCAGTCACTCATTAATTAAACTGTTTTTTTTTATATAATTAGCTTATAAAACTGTTGATGGCATATTATTGTAAGTGTGAGTTCAAAGCTTGCTAATAAGCCTACCCTACTCAGAAGAGGCAAGATAATGGAATGTGCACAAAGCAGACGAACTTTCAGAGATTTCTCTCCCCCCCCCCCCCCCCTCCCCTCTTTTTGTCTACTCCCTAAAGATGACATGTCATGTATCTAGCATCAGATTACAAGAGGAGAAAATGGAGGCATGGCTGTTCTGCTGTGCCTTCCCTGGAGTGGCTTTCTTTTTGCTTAACATGTAATTCTGTTTGTCAAAGTGGAGGCAAGATTAAAAAAAAGCTCTTAAGAGACTGCCCCATGAAAGACTGATCAACTTTTGAGAGAAACATTTTGGGAATATAACATGGAGGAGCATGCTGTGATATTTGCACCCTTTAATTGAATTTTAATAGAAATAATGTAATCTTGTAATTGTTTATACTTTCACATTAGGCATAGTTTAACAGTGTCTTTTCTGTAGCTACATTTAGTATGTTAGCAGCCACTGTGAAGTTACCAATGAAAACGAAAGCACTGTACAGTACTTGAGTACACATTTGAAGTGCTTTACTTTAGTGTGCCTGATGTGCAAAGTACAATAGCCAACTCATTTCTATCAGGCCATACCTATTAGTATAGTTTGATATCTTCTGTATGGAAGTTTTGTCTAAACCTTGCCTTGTTGTCACCATGCGAAAAATACATAAAGAAATGTGCAGTTTGAGCTGAAACAGTTTACTATAACTTTATTTTTTTAAATTCCAGCATACACCACAATGTAACATCATCAAACAGTGCTCAAACCCACCCCTCTTTTACTTCATCATACCTTCACATACAAAAAATCCATATGATATTCAAACATAAATAAATCTTAAGCTATGTACATTTTAATATGTTTTTTTCAATAAGCTTTGGTATCTCACTTAACTGGTGCCACTGCTAGGCAAAAATGGTCAGAGCTGACTGTGATCAGCTATGATCGGCTAATCAGAGGGCTGAATGGTGCGTTCATGTAGTGTCGGAAACATAGGAAAGAACTTGCTGACTTGACAGCAAGTCATGAAACATCTACATTTAACTGTCAAGTTAAATGTAGATGTTTCATTGTCGCGAAAATACTGGAGAAAGTTATCAATGTTGAGTTCAAACTCCTAAACAGTCCACACACATCTTCTTCGTAGCCTCCACATTGTTGTGTTGTTTGTTGTTGTTACAACATTCCCTATTTCTGACTTAAGAGCAAGAAACTCAGACCATCCGAGGAGCACATGAATGCACCATTTACTCTCAGCCTAGTATCCTTCCTTGCTACCCTCATGGAGATATTTTTAATGGCGGCCATGTTGTCCTCTCCTAGCTGAACATATACAACACAACAAACAGCAGCTTTAATGTCGCTCAGCAAATGGTGTCGCTGATTTTAACGTCTGCAATGTCTGTTGTGACCTTTTGTGTTTATTGTCTCCCTCTCTGATGACCGTCCTTGGGGATACAGCTAATGCACTAGTGATATTGGCATTCGTACGTAACCTACTGCAAGTAGATCTAGGTCTATTACTCACTGACAGAAGTACTGCCCTATAGTAGTGCTTCAGGTACTTGTGTATGAAAGCCGCTACCAAATACAGCATCTGGAAACCATGCAGTGCTGCCTCTCATCCAATTAACAAAGGCCCAGAATCGGAAAACTGATTACTGGAATGTGCACACACTAGTATCAGGCACAGTCAACACTTATTTCTTAGTTATTTGTTTCATTTCACTGCACTTTATACTTTGACCATTCTTATTTGACACTTCAAATCGGAGATGCATTCGATTCCATTACAGTGATTACTGCTCTAAAGACGAGTTACTTCTTCTCTGTCAAGACCCTGGGGCTCTGGCAGGACCTGCCTGAAGAAATAGGGCTGGCTCAGTCACTGCCTCCTCAAAACGTACCTTTATCAAAGAGCTTTTACAGATTTGACCTGAACTGCCCTTTACTTGATATTTCTGTTTCTTTATCAATGAAACAGATTGATTGTTTAATACCTTTCTTAATTCCTTTCATGTTCTTCTCTTTTTTTGTGTCTTCGCTTGCCTTTTATACCCTTGGTTTTAATTGTTTCTTAAAATGTCTAGCACTTTGTAACTGTGTTTTGAAAAGTGCTATATGAAAAACGCTTATTATTATTATTGTTATAACTTCACAGATTACCATTCTACATGCAAAACTTATCTTTATTTTCCAAAAATATTATAGATACAATAAACTAGCCAGTAGTTTGTCAAATTACTGCTGAAACAATTAGTCAATCAGTCAGTTCGGTTGACTAATACAACTATTTTGATAACTGATAAATCCTTTCATTCATTTTCATACAAAAATGGAAAATAGGTTCCCCCTCTGATACGTGAGGTTTTGCTCCTTGGGCTTGTGTGAACTAACAGTAAACTAAATAATGTTGGGTTTGGATGAAGGGAGCATTTGTAATGGGCATTGCTCACTATTAATTGAAATGTGTCAACTAAACAATTAAAAGAGAAAACAAATCAGCATATAACTAGCAATAAGGATATGTTAAGCATTGTTTCCAAGCATATAAACAAGGTCTGATGTTAACTTCACAGTACAGTACAGTAGTAAGATCTTGCTTACACATTCATGCTTCAGCAAATAAATTACCTCATCATAAAATATATTGCAGTATGAAAGTCACAGGTTGCATTTGTATGCATTGAGTACTTTATAATGATGCATGTTTAGTTAGGTAACGATTTCAATGCCGTATTTTTACAGTGTGGTTTTGTATCTTTTGTAAAGAATCTGAATATTTCCTCCACCACTGCAATCGGCAGCAATTTTGATAATAGATGGATAGAGGTCAGTCTGTTTACACCACAAGCTGTTCTGTCCCTTCAATCTATTGTCTTATGCAAGACCTGAAAATCTGAGTTGCATTCTTTGTGTTTACTCCAGTCTACTACTTTACTTTTGAGTGAATGAAACTTGGTATCCCTTCCTCTATGGTGTGATATGGGTGGTATTGATTGACCTCTTGCTCTTTGTGACCTTCCCTATGTTGCTGCAACACTGAGGCTTTGCAGCCACAAAACACATTTTCACCCTTGCGCGTCAGTTTGAAGAAATGATGCTGAAATAACAGGCGAGCTGGCTAATCTGATATTCATTCCTTTGTTATATAGCCCTGCTTTCCAAAGTTGACTAAGGCCACATTATTTAGGCATTAAGGTAGTGTGATAAGGGAATTAGGCTGGTCATTAATCGTTTACACGTCAAATGCAGCAGAGCAGCTCGGGGAGGTGATTTAGCGAGGCAAAGCCATATAGCCCTTGTTAATCCACCTCTCACACGTTTTAATTGGAAGAGGCTTCCTGGATAGGAAATTTATGAATGGGTTTAAAGCCATTTCTTCCTTAAAGCCATCATTTATTTCTTATTGTTAATAGGAGCTTTAACACTTTATCCACATAGAGATGTATTTTTCTCATCTTTCATGCAGCTATTGTCTTCCTGCACTTGCTGTTTTATTGCCACTGTGTTTTAGTAAACCCTGCCCTCCTCATAAAGACCTTCCCTATCCTGCCTTCATTGATCAAACACAGACAATCAGAAAAGATGCAATAGAACAGACACAAATGAAAACAGAGTGTGAAACTGTTAGACTTGGTTAATCTTGTGTGTGGTTTAGAGAGCAGCAATGCAGATTTTTTTCCTGGATTGAGGCCCCATGTTTGGGTCTCCACTTGAATCTCCATGACGACCCAAACATGAGTGAACAGAAAACGGTGCTATTTACTTAACCCTCCTAGTGGCCTCAAGCTGCTGCTGCTGCTGCTGCAGTGCCAGCATTGTCCATGATGGGCTTTTTTCTGCCCTCAAATCTTCCAAAGGTCAGAGTATTAATCCTCTGAATAAACCTTGTTTTGAACAGGGCTGTGGCCGGGCCACACAAGAGAGGGACACAAGGCACTAAAAACATGGCTGTGACGGACACTTAATTGTATATTAGTATGTGATGGAGTGGGAAGAATGGGCTTTTAGGAGCCACATAAACAAAGCATGCATGAGGGTTCCTGTCTCTAGCTTTTATTCCAGCTTTGTACCCTCATTCTTATTTTTCACCAGCCTCTGATGTCAAAGGATTTGGCACTAAGATGCACACAAGGGGAGGGGGGGAAAATCCTGAAAAGTGGATCAAAAAAGTAAATGAAAAATAATGTCATATTACTGAAAATATGAGAGGCTAATTTGTGCCGACTTTTTGCTAATTTTGCTCTCGCCACAGAAAGAGGAGCCGTCACCTGCTCGGCGCCACAGCGCTGACAGTGCCAGTGATCCATGAAATAAGCTGCCGCTGGCTTTGTTCAGATAAGAATGAACAAATCTGCACAATGTACTGCTCTCGGAATCTCATTTTCATACTTGCATGCAGGCTAAAAGAAATAAGCTGTTTGCAGGCTTGATTAATCAGACATTTGAGGTTTTTTTTTTGTCTCTTTGATCTGTTCTGTCTCCTAGGTAACTTGGTTGACATTAATGTTGAGCCCCAGTAAAGACAATCAGGGATTGTCGACTAAACTGATAAAAACGGGAAAAATTAAAGACCTTTTAATGATTTAAATATAGTAGAGGCTGTGTAGTGAATTTAAAATAGGGGGAAATGGAAGGGGGTTTTAATTTTGCTTTTGGAATGTTGGGAAGGCGTGTTTTCAAGACCTTTTGCATTTCAAATACATCCCAACAGGGGAGCAGGTTAATGTTGGTAATCCTCGTGTAGAAAAAAAGGAAAATCTCTGTCTGTAAATCTCCAAATGAAACCATAGCATCATGCAGTTTCATTTTATTTGCTCCCTAAATGTGCCAATGCTTTTTTTCTTCTGCAAACACAGAGAGAAGGCACTCCTCCCTTTTTTTTCAACAATTTAATAAACGTCTGGTTTATAATCTCTGTGTGCATCGCAGACAAAGAAGCATTTAGCACCTGAACCACTCGAAACAAGGAGCAGGGAAAACCCTGGTGTGGTTTTATCTGCTTGCAAATCTCCTGCAAATGTAAGAGCAATCATCCGTTATAACTCTCTTTAGGAGGAGAAAACATGATTTGAGGAATTTAAAACCTATAAAATGGCAAAGAACTGGAGAACTGTCATAGTATGTATGCTCCGGGCTGTGCAGACGCTTTCACAAATCTTCCAGTGACTGTATAGATGAATGCCTTGAGGGCCCAGCCGGAGCCCAGGACTTGCAGCCAGCCGAAGCCCTTATCTTAAATCCAAGCAAAGTACCATTAATCTTTTTGAAAGACCTTTATGGCTTTTAATGTATCCCAAATTAGAACATTTTACACCCTTGGTTCCTGAAATATGGTGATAAAAAGCCTTTAGAGTTTAATTTTTCCTGCCTGCGCGCTCTGACCTGCTTAATCCCAGCATGCATTAGGAGATATTTTAGTTTCAGTCTTTCTAATAAAGTTTATCCCACTTAATTATAATTGAAACATTTTTTTCCATCAGGTCTTTTTCTTTTTTTTTTACTCTCAAGTGGCGCAGTGGTGGCACATTTCTTCATTACCTTAAGACTTCCTTTCCCTCCCCTGATTGTACTCCGACTATTACAGAGAATTACCCAAAGGTTTGGTGAAATTGTTCCAAGTTGTTTATCAAAGTTTGCCTTTGCTTGAATAATAAACCTATCTCAGGAGTGACGGAGGAGGCAGGATTTTTCTCTTTGTTTCCCGTGCTTCTGTGTGACTGGGGTTATTGGGATTATTCTGCTTCACAATACATACCAACTCCCTGGGATTTGACTGTTTGCTTCTTGCAGTCACGGTCATTCTCTTCACTACTGATTTCAGGGACTGCAAGCAGCACTCCAAACAGAAAAGTGTCTTTTACACTGGTGATGAGTGAGAAATACCATCGCAACGTTTGTGAGACGGAGGTGAAATGGCAAAATGCTCAACATCCTTTCTCTTTGTTAATATATTTGGTTATTTCATTTACACTTTAAACAAGAAAATAAAGAAGTAATCAACAAAAAAAAACTGTGCCGCAGACATACTGTTTCACATATATAAGCCAGGAGCTTAAAAATATGACATCCTCCTGAAACACTTTAGACAAAAGGAAAAACAGATTGGAATAATTTTAATAAAATAATGTAATTAATGGAGCTTTGGGGCAATTCCCCCTCCACACAGTACACACACACACACGCATATTCACCACTAACATTTTTAGCACTGGTATTGAAACTGTATGTCTTCACCTTTTGTCTTTCACTAGCTATATCCTGAAAGCTATTTCCAATGTGTGGGCAGTTTAAGATTATTAACTGCTTTTAGGGTTGAATTCTTAAAGAAAAAACAAACTGAGCACTTCCCAAATCTCACTCTCAACTACTGATTGTTTTGATTGGTTAATCTGCCAATAGTTTTTCTCAATTCATTATTATAAGGTCTCTAAAATGTCTGAAAATACTTAAAACTTCCCATTTTCCCTGAGCCCAATGTGACGGCTACAAATAACTAGTATTGGCTGAACAACAAGACTAAATATTCCTATTTAAGGTGATGCAATCGCTTGAACTTTAGACACGTTTTAATTAATTATACACCCTTTCTGTCCTTTGACTGCAACGGTAATCATCTCAGCTTTAATTTCACTTTTTTAGCAGCAGGAAACCATATTTTTGAAATGTTCATCTGAACATTATATAAATCAAGGGAAACCAACAGATTTGCAAAACATATGACAACAACTGAATAGCAAGCAACAACTGTTTTAGATATAGTAAACCAAATATATGTATTTAATTCATCTTCAAATATTCATTACTGGTCTTTGTGTTGTGACGCTGTTTCATCTTGTGGTTTCCATGTTGTACACTTGTGTCTCGGTTGTAAGAAATTGTTGGACATCAATTCTGAGTTACTGCCCGTGAAAAACTGCATGTTAACGTTGATCACTAGCCCTTATGCCATTTAAATGTGTTAAATTCTACAATAGCAGGACGACATTTCATGTGTTGTTCAGCTCAATAAAAGTGTTGCCGTTGTGAGGAGGCAGCACACCCTGATACATCAGATCTCCATTCTCTAACGGGCCTCCCCTCTGTCTCTCCCTTAAACAGCTGGCCGTGAATATCGCTGAAGCCACCGATTGCCGTGACTTTGTGCGACGCAAACAGGAAGAGGACGCTTTGAGGGCAGCACAGAAAAGGAAGAAGGAAATACCCTGGGGGTACGATGTCTCTCTCTCTCTCTCTCCCTCCCTCTCTCATTCTCTCTCTCCTCATGTTTATGTTTGCCATTATATCTGCCACATGTGACACTTGAGGGTTCAAGTACTGTTAGGACAGAGCAGCTGAAACCTCCTTTCGCTGGACTTTGAATGATTACTAGTACTGAGGCTGAAATGTATTCATTAATGGTTCAGTAACTTAATGTGTCTCTGTGTTGCAGGTTTGAGGCTAAACGACGATGGGAAACCAAAAGCAACATGGGCTTCATGTGAAAATATGAACGAAAAGGAGAGAGACTGTTTTTTTTATGTTAATTTGATAAAAATAGTGTTTTTTATGGCAAACTGATCCTGTTTCTTTTTATTCTCTTTGTATATTTTGAAGTCTGCACTGCAGCACAGTGGGAGGGGGGGGTAAAGTCACACAGTTGGCTGAGTGAAAAACCAATCCAGAAAGTACAAGAGAGAGAGGAAAAATTATGGAGCATTCAAATTAATTCCTAAGGCGCCCATTGGCGTCTGCATTGTGTTATTTTTCATTACATTTCAGTGATTTGAGCGTTCTGGCCCTTTTTTCCCCCCTTCAAATTAAATCTGGTGTACATTACTGGATGATGCGTTTATTTATTGCTGTAAAGTGGGTTAATCATGAAGGCGCTCCTTTCTTCTTCCAAGGAAGAGAAAGGAAAGATTAGGGCTCTAATGCAATGTACAGGATAATGTGCGATAGGATTTGGGAGTAGAAAATGAAATTTGGCTGCTGTAAACAGTTGTAAACTGGAAGTTGTGTGAGCATTGCGGGGAGGGGGGGCATGAAACAGAGGCTTTACTGTTGGCCCTCACCCATGCTGGGAGACATGCTATTGTATCTCAGCCCTGAAACAAGAGGCACGCGCTGTTTTCTCCAAGCCTACACTAGCTGCTCATTGTGTGAGCAGCTCTCCTCAGCATCTGTAAACTCGTCTGAAACCGTCGATTTCCTCTCGCTGCTACTTTGATCTGTTTTCATCTGCAGCGTTTTTGCCTCCGCAGCTACTCGCATTTCTGAAATGCTCATTCAGATTCCAGGAGGCCTAATTGCAAACAGCATGCAGAAAAGCCCTAGAATGATAATTACTTTTATTCATAATGCGTACATATATATCTTTTTTTTCAACCATTGAAAATGATTGCTTTGCTTCGAGGTAATGAGAATTAAAATGAGAATCCACCTAAGTTGTTTGCATTGCACATATTTGGGCACTTTAGTCCCCCGGTGCAGTGTTCTCATAGCTTTGCTGTGTAGGCTGAAATGGTGCAGGGAAAAATGAACTAAACATCAGAAATAATAGTTTGTTGGCAATTATGATACAAAACACCTGCGCGGAAGAAACCTCACTATAACACAAGTACAAAAACATGCTGAAATTTAGAAAAATCGTGCTTTTGGTTCTTGAATCACACAAGCGTGTGTGTGTGTGTGTGTGTGTGTGTGAGACACTGTCAGTTGGTGCGAATTGGTGCTAATTAAACTATTAATTATCTCTGTAATGAGACGCGAGTCAAAACTGCGTTAAGCACATCAAAGTACAACATGGGATTTCTTCACTTTGATGACTGCTCTGAAAAATATATCTTGACTGAAGAGTGAGGAAACATCAGAGATGCTTCATTAACGGGACAAAAATTATGGATTTTAGGGGCCTTGGAAAGTTTGGATAACTCCTGGTCTGTTTTACTGCAGCAGTGATAATTGCATATTTCATAAATATTGCACGCAACTTCTCAGGAATAAGCTTTTCAATTTGTTTTTTATTACATTTATCATCGAAATGGAAGAACTTCAAAACAAAATTAGAAAAAGCATCTGTGAATGTGTTTACCATAAAAGCCATATAGCCATGTTTTAAAGCAAGTAGTTGTCAGTGAACATGACCAGAGCTGATCCGAGAGCAGTTCGCAGCCGTATCAATAGCATCTCACTTTATTAATCCCTTGGAACACAGGATAATGCCTTGAGCAGAGATGATTCTGCTTTTAAGCTGGAAAATCCACTTTCGCCTCTCGTCATGTTGAGGAGCTGTTTTCAATAGGCTCTGACTGGGGGCCAATCTTAGCCCCTGACCTAGGCTGATTTGTTGTGAAACGCGGAGACAAATTCCTTGGGCACATGTAGAAGCACTTCTAGGAAAAGTGTTTGTTGTGTAGTGTGCGGGTAGAGAAAGAACAACAACAACAATCCCATTATATGGTTGGAACATTGCTGTTGTATGAAAGGGAACATATGTCGCCGGTAACAAGACATCAGCATTATCACTTGATGCTATCGTCGGCGAGGAAAAGATTAGCTACAAAGGGAAGATATCTGAGATGCAGCTGATAAAGGCGAGTGAAAACACATCACACACAACGCAAAGTGCATCAGACATGGTTATGCTGCTTTGTTTGTGTATTGTTTAAGGCTTTTTATTAAATGTTTCCACAATCAATAATAAGTATATCACATGTTTTACCTGGATATGGATACTGTAGATGTGTAAGGGGACATGTCACTTTTAAAGACACATTGACATTTCATGGAACACATTGACAAAATTAAAAAAACTAAATATTTCACAAATCTCAACAACATTGCAGGAAACCCACAATGAAATTTCTGAACGCCGAACAGCACTAAAGAAATGACATTTACAGAATGGAAAACATTTTAGAAAAACTGAAAAAACTTAAACATTTGAGAAACACTTTTCAAAAGACACATCACCAAATCCTTCAATTCTGTTACCAAATTGTGAAACATTGTGGTATTTTATGGTTGGTATGTGTTTTGTACCTTAGGGCAACCATACGGAAAAAAAAACATTTTCACAAGAATATTATTTGTTTGCTTCTTTTCAAAGAAACATACTGTGGGAGTGACATGTAGTGTGGATGTTGTCATATTCCTTGGCTGATTTAATGACCTGTTAAATTCTGTCATGTATGTAGCCCTCTCAGATGTTTTGCAGTTTTAATTAGTATAATCATCGCTCTTGAAAAAAGGCCACAGGGTTGTTTAATGGGTCATGTTTGTCAAGATGCACAGAATAATAACACAAAAGACATTCCATTTATGCAGCGCTACAGCCTCCCATTGATTGTGGGTGTCACAATTGATAATTAGAGAAATAACTGATTCATCTGAATGCCAATGAATCTGTGTGCAGTGAGGAAATTAGCTTGACAGTGATTGGACGAGCTGTGTTTACACTGCAGTGTGGCGGTGTGGGAACACTTTACCACTCCAGCGATAACTGAAGCAACGTCGCGGTTTCTGGGCAGGAGGGCCATGATACTTTTGACGTGACATCTGGAGCAGCAACTGGATATTATTTTCAGTAGTGACAAAACTTCTCGTGAAATAACGAATATACTGTTTCATTCTGCAGGCCTGTGCCACATGATAAGCAGAGGTCATGGTTCCAATTTTCAAGCAGCAAAGTACAAAGGGCTTTGCACAGTTTCCCTCAAAATGTGGGAATTAGGTCAAGCTAACATTTACAGTTCAATGTGATAAAGACTGTTTAAATGCACTTCCTCCATAATTAAAACCCATACTGTGGCATGTGGGTTACTTATACATTCCCTTAATTGTTTCTTAGTTTGAAACTGCTTGGAAAGCATCTACTTTATCACTTAGCATAACTTAAAGAACAAAAAAAAATATTAAAATGAACTTTCAATTAATTTCTTCTTTTGCTATCATGAAATAAAAATGAAAAAAAAAAACTCACCAAGCACAAATATGCTGAGCGTGCATTCATTATGCATTCATCTCCACTCTGCAAACCACATACTGCATTTTTATCGGAATGAATTATTAACCAAGTTAATGAATATTTCATTTTTCTTTATGGAACCATTTAACAGTCCCAACAGAGGTAATGACATCTTAAGCAGTGCCAAGTACCTGAAGAGACAGAGAGCAGAAAACATCCTTTATGTGGCTGGCCAGGTTGGGCAACATTTGGGGATAGAAAGATAGGTAGATACTATACTCATCTATTAAGGGAAATTGTATAATATATATTGGATGTTGGATATATAGTCATTGAAACTTTCACTGTGATCTGTATGTAACATTTTCATTTAAGACCTCCCTTTTTGTTATATTGTTTAAACACGCTTTTACTATGCAACTTACTCTGACCTTGTTTTATTTTCTCACACACTTCAGAATGGACACAGCATGATCTAAAACAGCCGTGGGGGATTTACATTGAGCAAATTACTTTAATGGTGTAATTAACATTACCTTGATTTGTCCCAGGAAAGACCTCAGTAAGTCTGTCTCGCGTGGTAATTTATTGCCGAGTTTCTATGAAGAACGCTCACCTACTGTAGAGCAGGTAATTACAAACACTGGCTTGATTAGAGTGTGTGTGTGTGTGTGTGTGTGTGGGGAGGGTTGGGGGGGGGGGGGGGGGTAGCTGCTCCTGACTTGTTATTGATCAATTAATACTGGTAATGCTGTGGTAATACTGCAGCAGCACAGTTGGTTCAAAGTGCATTGAATTAACACTGACTTGCATAGGTCATTTCGCATGCATTCTTCAATAACTGTCTCAAGAATTATCTGAATTATAATCAATCTTTTTTTTTTGGTTCATACTAAATACATGCGGTCTTAATAAGTGTTTTCTTAATTTTATAAATTCAGTAAACTAACAGCTATTCCTACTTGGTCCCATATACTTTGAAATCCTTTTCACTTGACTGTTTTTCTCCCCTCGGGCTGGTATCTACCAGTTGTAGGTGGAGCAGGCTTTTTGTCTGTAATACATACTGCCTTGCCATGTCGTTTCAGGAAAAATGAGGTTGTAGCCCATTGTCTGCCTTACACAGTAGCAAATATGAATCGTACGTTTTGCTTATGAGTCATTGATACCGGCTGTTTAACTACTTGTTGTCATAAAAAGAACCTTTGTGACATTACCTATTTGCGAGGACAGGGGTTTTCTTTGATTTTGAATACAAATTACATGATCTCACAGCTTTGACACTGATTAAGTCAAATCATATCAAGTTTATTTATTTATGTAGCACGTTTAAACCTGCCAGAGTTGACCAGCACGCTATAGCCTACAAATTTAAAGGCCTACTTCACCGGTGGGAATATGAAGGTGTATTGAATTCTGAGATCCTATGTAGTATAAATGTGCAAAAAAAAAAGAAATCGGTTCATCCTAGCCTGAGAAAAGGCAGAAAGAGTGTTTTTTTTTAACCCTATATTAATCTTACTGTGACATCACAGTAAGATAAATATAGGGTTAAAAAAAAATTACTTTGTAAATATTACTGTGATGTCACAGTAGGAGAAATCACAGTAATATTTACAAAGTAAGGTTTTTTTTTAACCCTATATTTATCTTACTGTGATGTCACAGTAAGATTAATATAGGGTTAAAAAAACGCTCTTTCTGCCTTTTCTCAGGCTAGGATGAACCAATTTAAAAAATATTTGCACAATTATACTACATAGGATCTCAGAATTCAATACACCTTCATATTCAAACCGGTGAAGTAGGCCTTTAAGCACATTACAGTGATTAAATTATAGTGACATCAGAAAGAAGAAGCACAGAAAGAGAGCACAAATGGCAGTAAAGGGCCCAATAACAAACAATTAATAGCAATCTAAGCTTGAATGTTGACTCCAAATCTTGGTGCACTGTTGTTGGAGCAGTGCTGTATACTTTGTAAGCACTAATGTTGCCATGGTGGAGGGGCTGTCTAACAGTCAGGGCAGGCCCAATGAGCTGGGAACCAATTTGTGTCCAAACCCCAAGAAACTTCAAACTCTCCCAAGTTAATTCCCTCTTTTCTGACTCCTTAAAACCTTGTCTCGACACAAACAATAGCAACGCTTTGTAAAAGTGACTCTAAAACCTCTGCCAAGCATAATTTATCATTTGAATGACAATGGACCACTTAGCACTGCTTAAATTATTTTTCGGTGCTCTATCTGCTACTTGACTGTCTTTGTGTTGTAACAGCGGACGATCATTAGTGCCAGCGGGTGATGTGGTGCTCTCTTATCTCTGCCCCGGTCCTTGGAGTTTACTTTAGATAGAAACTGCTCGGCCATGACAGCGACAACTTCTTTTTCTTTATTCCGAGACAAGTCTCAGTCATGACTTATTAGATTTAAGTGTAGCCTAACAGAGGGAACTATGAAGAGAGTAAAGTTATACTTCTATAGAGGTTTTGCCATGTGGGAGCCGTTCATATGATTAAAATAAATAAATATTATAGAATGGGCAAAAAAAATTCTCATTATAACATTGGCAAGGTGTATGTATGAGTAGCAGAGTAGGAGTTTAAACATAGGGAAGAAAGAAAATAGCTTTCAATCTGTGATATAGGTGAACTTTTACATCTGAGATAGGTTCATTTCAGAAGTCTTACCATTATGGACATTGAGATTCTCCATTGTAATAAATGGAGTCAAAACAAGGGGCCTTGAAATCACTGCAGATGTCAAACTCAAGAGATGACACACTTCTGATTCATCTCAACCACTTCAATTTCACTTGTTCAATAAGATCTGGTGATATTATCTTGTTTTCTTATTGTTAATAAATCCAATGAAAGACTCATACCAACTATCAGTTGGTCCAGCAAAGTATTGTCTTCATGGCCAAACTCTGATACATCTTATTCCTCCTTGCCCCATGGAGCTCCAATGTGGTCCAAAAGCTATCAAAAGCCGTGTGACTCGTCCTTCCTTACCATTAACACACACATACACACAAACACGCACTGTGGTTTATTCGGACTCAGTCCTGCTCGCGGAAATACTCACTAGAGCACCAATTGTGTATTAGTACGCAGCTGAAAATGGTCCCCAACAAATGTGCTATACTTACCCCTGTGTGAATAATGTTCACTAAAGCAATACAGCGCCCAGCGCTTTTAGGAAATTACTGAGACTTTTTCAGAGAGGAAACAATTTATTTTCATGATCTGTTTTTAAGGAGTTATTGCTTCAGTGGGAAAAAGAACGGGGCTGGAGCTGAGAGCCACAGACAGGGCAGGCAAGTCAGAAAGTAGTGAGAGACTAACTAACACATCGTTGGCTATGGCCTTTTTTTATTTGATTTGTTTATAGTAAGAACAATATAGAATAATATACGCACACACAGTATTTTATGTGTGGGCAATTATTGCCATCATCCTGGCAGCATGCCACATTTGGTATCTTTTGGCTTTCCACTAAAGTATTGTTCTGTGGGTTTGGTTGAAGATTAAATATTAGGGAAACAATATATAATGAACCTAGATAAAGTGTAACATTTTGGTAAATATGTTTATTTGTGTAATTGCGTTCATCACATCAGTTAGAAGAGATGATCCTTACCATTATCACATCTGTGTGTTAACTTTGTAGCAGGAGCCTGGAGGCAGGAAGAAACAGCTAATATGGCTCTCAACAGTAACAAAATGCTAAAGCTTAATAATCAACACATTATATCTTGTTTGTTTAATCCGTACAAAAAACAGATATTGTTCCTCCCTGTTTAGCTAAGCTAGCTGTCTTCTTGCTCCGGTGTCATGTTTAATGTGCAGACATGAGAGTGTAATGCTTGGCAAGAAAGCAAACAACTTTATTCCCCAAAAATGTCAAACCCTTAACACTGTAAAATGGTCTTTCCTATTGCTAATTATTGATAACAATGAGAGTATTAAAGGTGGAGTCAGCGATTCTGGCGAATGCTTGTTATCAACATCAGGTTTTGACCAATCCACTTCCTGGCTGCACTGTGTGCACGCTGAAAAGAAAATCCAGTGTTAATACACAGCCTAGGAACTGTAAACAGGCATATTGCTACCTACGGTGGACACTCTTGTATACATACCAGTTTACAGAGCCTAAGATGTGTATTAACCCCAGATTTTTTCCAGCGTACACAGGTAGTTGATAGCGAGGAAATATTCACTGATTTTCACAAAAGAGATTTTGACAACAGAAGCGTTCCCGACAATCGCTGACTCCACCTTTAAGAGGTGACGGTATTTGGTTTGTGCTGTAACAATTTTCATCTAAACAAATTCTAACTCTAAATTCTCATCACGATCTGACCTAACAGTAAGTATCATGTTCGGCGGCAGACAGGTACCGCATTCCTGCAGCGCGTGGCTTTGTGGGCCCATCGTTCACGTCTCCTTCTCCATACAGTGATAACTGCCATAATGACATTTGCCAAGAGAAAAGAATGAAAAGGAGCCCAGCCATCTGTATAGCTCACCATAGTAAAAAGGCTGAATGCTATCAAGGCAGAATTCAATCGCTGAATTAAACCCTCATTGTGTGCGTTGGGCTAGTGAGTACCTCACACTATATTCATTTCAAAAAGGCCTCAATTTAATTAGTTCTCATATGTTGAAAAATTCATGAATTTGTCTGCAATCCCCAATGCCATTGTTGGGAGTGACTTAAGCGATGGTGTTAGGCTTTCAGGCGGTTTGGAAGGAAAAAATAGCCCCCCACAAAAAAGAAACAACTGTTTATGTAAATAGACACTGCATGTTTACTCGGTGGAAGAAAGCGAGGGCCCTGAACAGAGTGCTAAGCTTAGCGTGGCTGTGCCAAAGGGGACCTCTCACCATCAACTTCAGTCTTATTAAACTGATTACCAACTCCAGCTAATTAATCAGAGACAGTGCCCTTTCTTGTCATGCAGGGAAGGAGCTCTGCGTGTCTCACAGAGTTCCTCTCTCTCACCGCCTCCCCCTCCCATCTGCTCGCCTCTGTTCCCCCTTTCTCCCTTTTCTTTTTCCAGCTTTGATTGAAGTAGGGGAATGGTAATTTTCATGCATCATCTGGGCCGGCAGGATGGGAGGACAAGTAGTAATTACCTTAAACAAACAAGGCCGAGATTGCTGGAGAAGCTACCTCTTTATTCAGGCTTGCGAAATACAAAAACAGACAGGGAGCATAATGGTTTCAAAACACATTTTACAGGTAATTTTGTCCATTGTGTTTGATACGGGTTTCATCTTAGATAAAGAGTCAAGCCCCCCAAAAAATGTAAGGTGGAATGCCATTTTATTGCTCTAACGTTGAAGTTGAGTCGTTTGTTCACAGCCTGTGGGATCAAGCATGTGGACGAACGTATGCCCTGCTGAACCCAGATGATCAAGAAGCCTCATTTTAAGGGTGGCATATGTCAATTTCATACCTTCCTAAACTATGTCAAGATCGTACAGTCAAGTCAAACATCTTTGTATATGTGTTATATGTATGTTCCCATTAATAGCATTTACATCTGTATGGTAAACTGAAACTTTCCACTTATCCCAGACTTCATTTACTTTTGTGTTAGCAGCTCTGTTAGCTTAGAACTGTGACATACCGCAAGAACTATTGGATCAAGAAAAACACCTTTTCATAAACGTAGAAATATAATAGAGATTAATAAATATTATGTATAAATAAAAAAATTAAGTATTTAAGACGTTGCAGTAGGTTTGAAACAAGTGATGTTTCTCAACAATTAATCTGTAGATTTCTTTTTCCAATTTTATTTTCGCTTTTTTTTGCCTATGACATTTCAGAATATTGTAAATAGGCGTGTCATAACTCCATCTACAAATACCTTGTTTTGTTCAACCATCTGTCAAAAAACCCTGCACCACCCATCCAATTTTCCTGCAGTCCTATTCTTTCACAGCTAAATCTCAGTTCAAGCCTTTCCTGAGCGCTCCTCACTCCACTGCACACAGCCCCAACATGCTCTAAACTGGACAGTTTTATTGCTACTAAAGACATTTACAGGTTTATGTACGACCATTTCACACTTCATTGACCGCTGCATCAGTGTTGCATGTTTTGTCACATGTTTAAATTGCTTTTAATGGTTTATTTAATAGCTCTTTGCTGTTTCATAAATGGGCCATATGTGTGTCCATTTCTACTGAACCTTTTCTGTGTGAACCAACAGACATAGCCCACCTTTGCTTTTTTCCTGTCAAGATAGCTTTAGCCTAAACGGGAAATATTTGTATGAAATTTAAGAATAAACAACCAATGTATTACTCACTGAAGGCCAGTGGGGACATGTGAACGTGTATGTGATCATTTTGCATAAGCTGAAGCACAGTTGTTTTCAGCATTAGAGGGTATAAGATCAGTATGGATGTGGGTATCAGCCACATTGTAAAAACATACATTAAAACAAAATAGCGGTAAATGACTGTTGAGACCAGGGTGCAGTGAGTGTGAATATCCAGTCTGGGATTGCCTGAGGAAAAATATGCTTTGTGTGGGAATGGGGCTTGAGAAGCTCAGAACCCCATTCTACCAACCCGCACTTCCTGCTGTTCTGTCTGATTGTGTCGTCTTTGTCTTAGCCTGATGTGCATGCCTCCTCCTCTGGAGAGGCTAATGCAGCCCCCTTTTTATTCTCCTGCAATCTCACCAAATGCCAAGTGTAACTGGTGCCCCTATTGCTTCTAATTAATGTATGATTAAAGAGTGAAATAAGGGATTCTACCAGTGATTTGTTTTTTTTTCAAGGAGTAAGAAATTAATCCCCTTTGGATCTTGCAGAATCATTTAAGGATTCTCCTTGTTCTGTTTATCAAATAAACCAAGTAATTAGAGACTTTAGATAAGTAGGCTAAATTGATGCCCGCCCTATGTCTTCCCAAGCTAGTGTTCGCTGATAGAAACAGCTGTGTTGCTCTGGTAATGTGCAGCATTATACTTGTCCAATAACAATGCCCTTTGTGTTGGGTAGCCGTGTAATTACGCTGGGGAGCCTCCTTGACCTTGGTAGCACATCTATCTGACTTGTGGATCAGTGTATTTCATTTCTTAACCCACAAAGATACATCACAAGGGAGTTTACTGAGTACAGACTACATTACTGGCAATGCATGATTGTGTAGTATGCAATAGTGCAGTTATCCGGGCTGATGATAAACGCACAGCCTCCGGCTGTTTAACAGCGTAATCCTCAGCTAACTTATTGTAGCTCTACTGTATCTGGAGAGGCAGCAGTGTGACTTTTATTACATTCACCTGAGTACCCAGGGGAGGTATCTTATCTCCCCACTTGGTTTTATGCTGTTTGCTTTTGAAAGGTCTTCAAATGTTGGGAAATTTGAATTTAAGGCTGCATGCCTGCCCAGGTAGACACATTGGTGGACTTCACTTGGCTCCTTTGCCCCCTCCCATATAGAAAAGGGTCAATCATTTCTGGTGTTGCATCAGTGTTTCCAACACTCCACCTGCAGCGTGTCCAGTCTGAGAACTCAAACGGACACTTTGAAGCGGAGCAGAGCCGGGGATGTTTAAATGACTTCATGTAGCCTACATGAAAGGGAAATGTTAGATATTTGCATCACAAACAAAGATACAGTACATGTGTTGCGTATTCCTTCTCTTTGCAACATTTTCTGCTATTATTTTAATACATTTCTCTATGACTAATAGTCTATGTCTATGGAGCCCCTGGGTGTCAATCATTTGTTTGTAGCATATGCACAAATTAGAAATTCGTATTTGTGAATGGCTATTTTGTGGGCACAAATTAGTAATTTGTGCTTTTAAATACTATCATTGCACTGTAACAGTGGTTATGGAGGCTATTATTAATGTTGTATTAGCAGCAGGCTAGCCCTTTGCCTACTGAGTTGTGCAGAAATACCGAGTTAATTCTTTCATATTAATACTACTCAGCTCAGACCAATACAGCTATAAACTACGTTTGGCTTCAACACCACAAAACTAACCTAATGCAGTGCAAAATAAACCGACCATAGACACACTAATCTAAATTAGCTGCTCAGTTGTTTCACAAACCTGCCTCACTCATTAAATATTGTGAAACTGTATTCATGTCTTCTGTGGATAAACTGGAATGGAATAATTGTGTGTTGCAGAATTTGCTGCACTCTTAGCCTTGTTAGCTATTAAACATGCGTATACATCTGCCATAAAGAGATTAGCACCTAAAGCAAATTAGCTCTACCCTCCAGTTACCCTGTCGGCTGGTTAGTGTGCTTCTCTCATTGTATTGCTGCTGTTACGTAGGTTTGTGTGTCCTTGGAAAGATTTGTGAAATATATGAGATTTGCCTGTTTCCACAAATAGGAGTATTACAGCCAAGCAAATATTTTCATGAGTAGATTAAACATTCACTACATATATATTGTATGTATACAGTATATACAAAATACATACAGCTTTTTCCACTGATTGTGAGGAGGTGGATAAGATCATCCCTGTTTACCTGTTCAATTCACTGCACTTGTTTTTCCTTCCTCTCCTTTCCTTCTGTTTCTCTTTCTATTCCACTGACTTCTTATTCCCTCCTTTCCCTGGGCACACAGTCTGTCTGTCTTCTTTATTCTTTTATGGCAGACCTTGTGCTGAGCCTTCCTCTAATTAGATCAGGAATTATGGTATGGATTAGGTGATGGAGGGGTATGCCAGTTCTTCTGACCGGAGTAGTTATTTCAATTCACCATTTCAAAGTTATGTGCTTAATACCTCCTTTCCCCCTCCCCTTCTTGCTTTGCATTATAGCACAGCTGCAGGAAGAGTGACAAACACTGTTAATCTCTTGTTTGCTGGCAGTCCATTACAAAGGGGTAAAGCGGGATTTTTCTCCAGCACTGTAAACACTCAAAATTCAGCATTGTCCATTACCTCTTAAACACAGCCGATAACAAGCATCATTAATTAAACTGTGGGAGTAAGTGGGGTTACATAAATTGAAATTATTAATCGGGCGCAAACAGAAATAGAATGCATGTTTCCGAATTGTTTCCTCAGAAACTCACAAACGTAGCAACGTAGATTAAGGAGGTTTGGCTCCTGCTTCTCTTGTGATGTTTCCACCAATCCTAAGGATAGCTTTAGTCATGGAGTGCTCTTTTAATTTGTTTGCCACATTCTCACATTTTCCCAGAAAAAAATGATCAAGTAGGCATTTAATTACTTTAAGAAAATAAATCACTTCCCATAGCTATTGTGTTGCTGCCAAGTCTGGCACATAAGCTGCAAAGAACATGAAATATTTCACCACTTGTATTTGGAATACCACTGTAGAGTCAGTTTGGGGCAGACAATGGTGCAAAATGTTGACTCCAGTTTATAGATAGGGAGGAGGTGCAGCCTGACTAAAGCATATTCTTGGACTTAAATCCATATGCACAAGTCGCTCATTGTCGGCCATTATGTCATATCTAATAATGTCATAATCGCTGGATTCCTGTGTGTAATCACCAAGCATCAGTTAGAGGTTTAAACGTCTGAGGCAAGATACAAATCAAGACTAGCATGTTGTGTTTAGAGTGCTGACATTACATGGAACACCAACGAGTCCTCAGAGGACTTCAGCATGCCTGACTGAAGACACAGCAGCCTGTAGCTCTGTTGTCAGGGAGAATCAAGTCAAGACATGCCCATCTGCATCTGACAGAAGGGGGGAAAGGAACTGCACCTCCCAAAAAATGTATAATTGAATTAACCTTATACATTTGAAGGGACATTTTAATCATTGGACTTGACTATAATCCACAATTTTCATCCATTTTGAGCGCAGATTTTACAGGTGAACAACGGCAGACGACTCCCATGAGTGACTGCTGGCACTTCAGGCGACTGAGATCACTTTCATGTATAAATAACAGCCACATTGGGCCTTAATTTCACCGCTGGGAAAACCGGCAATCCACCTGATGAAGACTGATAATCAAAATCTGACAGAAAGCTCAGAAACTCCCAAAAGGTGACACCAAGTCCCTCGTGTGGCCAAATTGAGCGATGGGTTGGACAAACATCTGCCAAAAGCCCCAGTTGTAATCCATATGGCCGGGGGTTAATTGGCGCGCGCAGGCCTGGGCTTGACGTGAGCATAGATACATAACAGCCTGTGTGGGTGGGCAGGGTTGGCTGGAGGTTTGAGGTCGGGCCTCTGTCCCCTCTCGTAACCGTTTCACACAGAGCTTATCTGAGAGAGCGGGGAGATCTCGGGGCACTTCCTGCAAATGGCATGTTAAACGTCTCATTAACGCCGGTGACCTAAGCCTAATCTATCGCCCATTTCCTTACCGGGAGATGTATTGCGGCCATTAGACAGTGACTAATCAGACAGACATGAAGGGATTCGAGAGATTTTAAAGGTCTTTCCACGCAGGTTCTTGTTTTGTCATTTCTGACATAACAAAAGCGAAGAGGGAATCTGTGGTGAGTTTGGCAGGTTTGTTGAAGCCTCAGTAGTAAAGAGTCACAGTTTTTGCCCCTCAGGTCCTTCCCACATTGGAAAAGCTTGATTCATTAGGACAGCAGGTCTCTGGAGGGATATCTCAAGGAGTCTTCTTACCATACATGAGACTAGGATAACACACAAAAACATTCAAGATGGAGGGAGGAAAAATGTCATGTTTTCACTTGATGACACAGTATTGCACATTTCAGTTTCTAGGTCTTTTCACATTTATCCACGGCTTAACACAGGAGTGCCCAAATTTGCCATTAGCGCCCCATCCCCACCAGCCATGGGAATTTCCATTAAAGGCGTTTGAGTCAGAATCGGCGTACAAATAAATGACTCGCTCCTGGGAAATCACGGCAACAAGCAGATACATGTTAAAACTCAGGAGAGTCTCCTCGTTCGAGCTGGAGAGGGCTTCCCAAAATCCAGATGTGTTGGAAGTGCAGACGGGGCTCAGGCCTCCTCAACAGTAATGAAGCAATTAGACAGACAATTATGAACACCTGTGATGCTGATTGGCACCATGCGGCTCCGTCTCCTTTCTGCGGCGCTAAAGACGCCTGAATGTTGCTAAAGTTAACCTCTAACAAGGCCTGTAATGACGACGAGGGCCAAAACACACCACACACACACGCACAAATACACACTCACAGGAGGTTCGCATTAGGAAGACGGGCTCATCCCACACAGCCGGTTGCGTCATGTATTATTGAAACCAGCCCTTGTATAAACATGACTCCAATAAATTGGGGTCTCAATTTTTCTGATTCATTAAGGTTAATGCAGTTTTAATTAGTGCTTGATTTGAAGCCTATTAGACGCAATTTGTAAGTCCTTTTTCGGGGACCTGCAAAATGATGTTGCGTGGGATTAATAAGATAAAAGGCACAAGTTGGAATTGTAGTCCCTCCTGAGTTAATGCACAGTCAGGGATTCCTCTCTTTTCAATGCAACTGCTTGTTTATGTGCCCAACTGCTTTCAGGCACATTAAAAACAATCTAATGATTGGCTTCAGGGATTGCATCACCCATCAGACGAACAAATGAAATGGTGGTTATGGCCTGATTAGAAGGATGTTCAGGAAATAGGTTGTAACAGCTGAGGGGCTCTATAATTATAACCATATAATAGGGAATGTGACAGTTTTTTTTCTTTTTGTACCTATCAGAGCAACTTCACAAGTCATTCCTGATGTTCTAGTTGGTTTGACGAAATCAGACTCTCAGGAAAGGTCAAAAGAAGAACTAATGCTTACTTAGAGGGTTATCAGAGGAAGTTCAAGCTGTGTGCAGATGAAAGCCATAATAAAGTGGTAAATGGGATTGTGATAGCACTTTACATTAACCCACTCTGTTTATGGACTGTATGAAATGTATTTGTGGGGGTGGGGTAGTCAAAGAAGGGAAAAGTCAATGCATTTTTCATTTTTGCTAAAGAGTAGGTCCTCTATATTTTTTTGTGAGAGCAGGGGGCGGGGGGTTGTTTCAACTTTTCCCACATGTATATACATTTTTTAATTTATTCTTGGGTGACAATATTGCGGCACTCGAGTCCATCACCACCCCACCAAAAGAAATGCCACTTGGGCCAAATCCACCCATTCATTGGCTGTAATATAAGCTGAACCATTTTCCAGCTCTTTATTTAAAAAAATTGAGATTTGAGAATCGAGATATATTTTCGGGAGAGAAGTGAGAGTAGTCATTGTGGGCTCCAAAGAAAATATTAATAATTGTGGGCAGGGCTTGCTTTTTTATGAAATAAAACAAGACTTCTCCTAAACCCAAACATTTCCATACATTCCTTTAAGATGTAGTATATAAGGTATCTTGGTATATTAACCCCTAATAAATCATTTTTAAGACACTATGATGTTGTCGTAAGCAGCTATAAGGACATTTTAACTCCTTAACAATTACAATGACACACCCCCAACTGGTAAATTAACAGTTTATTAAAGATGAATTACCGGTTTAACATATCTATAGTTATATTTAAGGATAAAACAGAAAGTATAAAGAAGATTTTTAAGGGATTTGAGAAATTTGACATTCTTTTTCATGTTATATGGAGTACAGTACATGAAGCTTACACATATTAGAGGAGTTTGTATTGGCCCGAACAATATAAGCATTTGAGCATACATTTAAAAGGTATATGTACAAAAGATAATCACTGTTTTTTCTCAAGGTCAGTTTCTCATCAACAACCAAAATGCCAAAAGAACAATAACTATGAAAGGGTATGGAAATCTGAGCATTATCAAATCATAGTATTGTATATTGAGAAAAGAAATGTGGGGATCTTTTTCATTTTACAAGTTAATGGATAGATAATATACTGTTGAATTAGAAATAATCAATGTCTTAAAGTAGATCCTTGTGGGACACCACATATTATATGGACTGTTTTTGTATATACAGTGGAAACACTCTGCAGTAAATGCTTTAAAAGAGTTAAGAAGGATACCGCATGGGACTTCAATGTCATTTTGCACTTGTGTGTATTTTGTCGGCAAGTTATAAAACCCTTGTGTATATATATATATATATATATATATATATATATATATATATACTATACTACATTTGTATAAATATATAAATAATAAAGAAATAATTTATAAATCAATAATCTATTTGTTGTCTGTTTAAACACCACACACAGATGCTACACAGGATGAGTTCTAGTAGTCCAATACATTATATATGTTCTTGTATCTGCTTACAACTAGTAGATACTTGTATTATGTGTTATTTCCCATTCATCAATTGTTTATATATTGCTTATGAATTCTAAAATGTGTAGTTAGATTTCCAGTTTCTATTTGTATGTATTTGTATTGCTAGGATAAGCACAGATTGTTTGCATTGTTGACTGACATTTTTATCTAATACAAAGTGTAGTAAGTTTTACTGGTAAAATAAATAAAGCGTTACAAAGTCACCAGAGGCATACTTTTGTCACAGGGTCCATCTGTTAATATTAGCAGGTTGTATAAACCTACAAGGAGACCTTGAGTGGGACACAAAAGAGTCTGATCATCCTTTCAACAAGCATCTTTAATTCAGCTGGGACACACGGGTGTTTTGAAAGCATCTCTCTCTGCTCTCATACAATGTAAAACATCCAAACCAGAGCAAACAGTTAATAGCCCCCACAGCTTCAGCATGAGTGATAGTGAGCAGGCTTTTGAAACGGTATCAGTGCAGGGGAGATGGCTGAAAATTACAGGAAGAGAATGTAGGGCTGAACTGCTGACAGCAGGAGTCACAATACATTAGCAGATCCTCCAACTGGCTGCCCTTTCTGCATGACATTCCCACTGTACTGGGTTGAATTGTTAACACACATTGTTTGACATTGTCACAGCTCCATTTTCCCTCCTCCCCTCTGTAGGCAGGAAAATTGTGCTCCAACAAGGTTATGAGACAGGTGGAACTCCTGCGTTTGGCTTGCAGGTTGTGGCGACGGGCTCACAGTGTTGCATGTTTGTAAATTGCCACCAGAAGTGAATAAAATGGTCCCATGTGTAAACTCCAGCTCCGCGGGCCCACTTCAGAGACCTGAGATCAATTTTGGTGCATTTATTCTCTGAGAGAGGCTCACACAATGGGAGTCCGCTGAAGATCAGTTTTCAATTGGATAATGGGGTTGTGAAAAGAGGGGATCTAGAGGGCACTGCTTTCACACATTCTTATGCTTCATATCTCTGTAACACGAACCGTGTTCCACTCCAGTCTCAACACCCCCATAAGCCGTTTTCCCCCTAAATCAAATTCAATTTGCACCTACAGGACAGTTACATCTTGCACTACTATATTGTCGGACCACGTTGAAGCTCTTCTTGATTAGATATTCAAACATATATTAAAATAGTATTAAATTATGTCTCTGTTTTCTTTTAATTTGACAGTAATTTGCATTCCAAACCATATTAGGTTTCAACCAAAGCAAGACGGTTAATACTTTCCTCTCCTCTCCTCTCCTATCCTCTCAATCTATCTATCTATCTATCTATCTATCTATCTATCTATCTATCTATCTATCTATCTATCTATCTATCTATCTATCTATCTATCTATCTATCTATCTATCTATCTATCTATCTATCTATCTATCTATCTATCTATCTATCTATACATACATAAGTATGTATGTATGTATATATATATATATATATATATATATATATATATATATATATATATATATATAATATTATCTTATTTGACTGTGTTCATATTAGTAGCAGCTAGTTTAGGTCTAAAAGGTGCTTCTGTCACTGTCCTCCTCTCTCCTTTAACCCAATGCAGCCACTAGATGGGGTATGATAACCACAGTGAGGCTCTCCCAGTGGGATGCCTCCAGCTCCGGTGGGTGCTGCTATTCATTGGAGAGAGGTGTGGAGAGGAAATTGTCTGCCAAGTTCACCACAGATCCCTATCAGCTTCTCATTAGTTTTTTTATTGTCTCTTTCCTATTCCAATAATGCTTAAACTAATGTGATGTTTCACTTGCGGAGTATTTGTCCACTCCACTGGCACTGTTGCTGATGCAGTTTTGCAGAAGAGATTGGTTATCAGTTTCCAGTGTCTGCAGATTTAAATCGTCATAAAAATTAATTCAATTAACCTCACAGTTTGGGGATTTAGTGCTCCATACTTGCTTTTTTTATTCATTATTTAGATTTTTGTTTTAAACTTCACCCACTACAAGAACAATTGATATTACAAGTGTATGAAAACAAACGTCTCATTTCTAAATCCATAAATAATAGTAATTTTACTTTATTTCGTAAGGAAAAGTAACTCTGCTTAAAATAACTAATTAGTTAATCCGTTTATTTTACTTTACTAGATAAAGATAAACACAAGTATTAACACTTTTTAATTTGAGGGCAATTCCATTTCTATAACACGTTTTAAATAGTAGAAACACCAACAAGGAAACTAATCAAGTAGATTTCCAATGTAATCTCAATTGACAGCTGAGATGTACTACATTTGAATTTACATTATATGCTTGGTCTCATTTGAGTTAAAATGCATACTGTAGAGACACACAGATGGTCTGCTTACAACCAACGCTGTGTTGCTGTGAAGTGACCCTCTAGTCTCTCTGCCTGGCTGATGACCCGACTCGTGTATAGTGAACTGTAAAGCCGGAAAAATAAACATTAAATTATACTTTGTTTACTCTTTCAAACTTCACCTCTGAGTATTTCTAAATCTAAAATATATTATATATAAACTCCTAAAAATAAGTGGAGCAAAACTTATATTTTAAAATGTTTTTTTTTAAATACAAAGAAACCAACAATAATAAGGAATAAACAACCGCAATGGTTATAATTCCAAGAATAAAAAGAGATTTAATTGTCATTCATTTATTGTAAGGAATCTACTACGATGCTTAGAATGGCTGTACTGAGATCGTACTTGTGTCTAGTGTGTTAGTCGGGCCAAAGCTCAGGGCTCAGGGACTCCCATAAGTGTCACACGGGGTCGAAGGGATCCCCAGAACTACAAGGACTGATTATTTTACTCACAAGAGGGTTATTTTTTAACCTGTTATAAGAACGACATGAATGACTGCCCTGATCTGACTTTTTATCTCCAACCCACAGCTCAAGATAATTACAAACATTTTCAGTTGAGGACCTCATTACTTTGCAGTTTGGCATATTCAACATCATGCCAACAAACAAAACGTTAATGAACTGATTTCAAAAAAGGAAAACTTATTTTTTTTCATCATGCACTTAATTCAGAAAACCCAGCTGGTTTACTTCTGATCAAATGAAAACCATGAATGTTTTTAGAAATAGCGTCTTTTCTCAGCTTTTGCACAAGTGAAATCAGTCAGAATTCTTAACATGCACTGTACTTGTGCCTGCAGTCCTTTAAACGGTTAAACAAATATTTTGGGGTAAAACTGACCTCTCATAATTGCATTCCTCCCCTGCTTGTGAAGACTATTTTCAAAGGCTACTGTAGTGTGTGTGTGTGTGTGTGTGTGTGTGTGTGTGTGTGTGTGTGTGTGTGTGTGTGTGTGTGTGATACAGAGAGAGATCTTTGAAGAACATAAACAGCAACATTATTTTTCTTGAGCTCTGTAAATCATTTCAGACAAATTGAAAGTGTAATTTCTCTTCTGTCAAAGAACTTGTAACACCTCTAACGGTATGCAAAAAAAAACACTGTGCAAGTTTCTGATCTGATAATTTTTTTAATTTTCCCTGAGTTTTATTGAGATGTTATTGCAATTTCAAAGTATTGACAGTGGAGCCTATAGTAAAAACGTGGTGGTAGTTTTATTCTAATGATCTGGGTAAAGGGAACGTATTCTCCTCTATCTGTATTAATGCTAGAAATGGTTCACAGACAGTTCATTCACATTAATGGCCAAAATACATTTATTTTACTTGGGGCACCTATGTCAACAGTAGTTACAAGAATTACTCGGGATGCGATCCCATTATAGGATGTCAAATATTTTGATGCTATTGGTAAATGGCAGAATGGCGCTGAGGACAACAACCGGGTGGCCATTCTGCAATTTCTGGATCAGAATAAAAAATATACAGCCTGTCTGCTCACCTCTTCAATCTCGGGGCTCACCCCAGCCGGCAATGTAATACTGAACAATGAATTTTAAATAAAGTCAAACATTTGCTTCATGCTCCCCCACAGTTTAAACAAGACATTTCTGATGGAGACGTGTGGATTTATTGTAAGTAAGAGATATAAGAGATAACTTAATCCCCAATTGGATTGTAAACCCCACCTCCACTTCACATGGCTCCACCCTGTCACACCGCTTTCTTGACCTTTTGTCTCATTTCTCGGCGGGTAATGAATGCTTTCGGACTATTTCAGACAAAAAGATCTTGCACATAGTCCGCAGCATTGGAATGTCATATCAGAAAATCACCCAATCAGCATGCTGGTGTTGAGAGCAAACAGAGAGCGAGGCCGCGGCGCACACAGAACAGTCGTGGACTGGGTCGTCCGGATGTCAATATAATAGACTGGCTTATGATGTGTAAATAACACGCCACTTAATGGTCCTCTCCCACTCTCTCAGAGCATTCTGAATCGCATGGAGGGCAGCGTCTCCCCTCTCCCCAGGCTCTCTTCATCCACTATTCATCCAGCTCGCCTCTTTCATCCCCAGAATATTACAACAACAGCTAAGAGAGCTTTCAAAATTACAGAAATTATGTGAGTGAACAGTTATATATTACAAGATCTTCTGTCTTTTGTTATGTGGGATAATGGTCAAATATGTTACTATATTTCTCTCTTGCCTTCTTTGCCCAACTTGTTCTCATCCTTTCACAGGCACAAGAGTACAAACACTAATTTAGAAGATGCATCAAGAAACAAAAAACTAAAATATGTAAATTTAGAAAATGGAAAACCACAGGAGGAACTTACTGATAAGGCATCATTAAGTGTTTTTTAGTTTTTTTTAACCATGGAGCGGTTGTACTATTTTACGTGTGACAAATCCAATATGCACATCTCAAGGCAAACTGTACCTTAAACTGTTCCTTTACAGAAGGCTTATTAAGGTTATCTATTTAAATTAATAAATGAGCATAACTATATGTATTTTGAAATTATTGCTATAGCTGCAGAGCAATTTATTAATCGAATTGACTGGAATATTCAGTGGTGTTGGTTGCATGTTCCTTTAAGCCATAGTGTAGGTTTTATGAAACTTTTTGACAAATGGGTAAACACATGTACAGGCTGCGTGGAATCATCATTTATGCTCTTTTATATATATTGCAGGATTCACTTTCATTCTGAATATGCTTAATAACGGTTGCCTCTAAACTTTTCTATTTGTTGTTTTATCTAGAACAAATACACCTGAATAAATTCCGACTCCCTGAATGTCAACATTAAAATCCAGCATTTACTAAACATCATAATTAATTCTGCCAGATGAATGACTACTTGCAGGGTGGCAGACGTATTTAAAAAATATTTACAAAACAAATATGCCCCAGAGACGTACTCTGACACGTAGGGTAATATTTCTGTGAATTAATAATTACAACACGCACTTTTTTCTTCTTGAGCGTTTGATGTCGAGTGTCCTTACAATGGTGGGGAACACCATGACATTTACTGCAATAGCCTTGAAATTACAAGACTAAGTCTATGACACACACTCACTGTGTATTTGCTTTTATTTGTTTACAAATTTGAACAATTTTGACTGGAATACAATGCAATGCTTTCTGCGTTAATTACACACTCTGCTGCATGCCAAATGAGCTGGAGCTCTCTGTAGCTTAAAGTTAGAGGAGAGCATCTTCACTCAAATAAAAGAAAGGGCAACTACAGTTTGAATCACACACACACACACACACACACACACACACACACACAAATACGCAGTAATGTGATAGTGCTGCAGGATAAATACATGCAGGTAAACAAAGGGTCTAAGTTGGACAAAGTGTAGTCACTTGAATAATAACTTCCATGATGTCAAGTCATTCACACCTGCTGATGACATATATCACGCATCATTACTGTCCCTTCCATTATAGACCTGCTGTATATGTGATACTCTCCCCCTGCAGTAATAAATAGACGTGACCTCGGTGAACGTATCACTCATGAGCCGTCTTTGATTTGGCCACTATTTCCGTCAGACCCAGGAGACGGCAGCAGTTCCCACATCCACTGACCTTGGAGTCTCTTTAGAGCTCTTTCCAGAGCCGCTACTCAAGGTTGCGTCCAATCTGTCTGTTGTTTTTCTACATTAGCAAAACCTCAACCCTCCTTCACTCCCGAAACCCCTCTTGAAAACTAACACCTGAGTGAAGGAGCTTGCAGTGAGAGGTGGCGTGGGAGTGCAGGTTGAGATGGGTCAGATAGGGTGATCAAAAACAAAAGCAGAAGGATAAAAAATATAATTTTACCTCCCCCATAATCCCGGACCTCCGAGAATGACCTTTGATCTGGCAGCATGTGTGGTATGCTGAGCCGCCTGCTCGCACTGCATGCAGCTCTGATCCTGGGAAGCAATCACCGAGCGCGCGCCGCTATCAGAAAAGGCTGCTGGGGAAACACTCTAAGCTCGAGTCTGGAGGTGAGCGCCGAGCAAAAAGCAAATGTGCAGGGGATGGAAGAAATAACCAAGTGCAGCCAACCACATAGAAAGCCTGATGGGCCAGAGTGCTGCATGATAAAGGTAAAGTGGATACTGTATCGGCAACACAGCCTGAGGCCGGCTGTGATTCAACACCACACAAACATTGAACGATCTTAACTGGTGAAATGTCAGCTAAAAGAAGAGAATTATTTCACCCATCATTTCAATTAACGACTATACTTTCTAGGTTGTATACCTGAAAATTACAAGAAAATCTTACTTGTTAGCATTTCTGACATGGAAAATGAATACTTTATGAGTTAATTATGGTTGAAATAACTTTAGAATTAGCTTTTTTTAAATTTCATTTGAACACAGAGATATATTTATTTTGATTTATTTTATATTTTTTTGAGGTGTCAAGTCTAACCAGTGAATCTGAAATCACTGCTTCACAAGCTCCATCCCAGGGCCTTGGGCATGGCAAATTCCCCGCATGTGCGTTTATTTGATTGTTTAAGAGCGATTTCCGGAAACCAAGTTTTGGACGGGCAGGAGCTGCCTTGTAACAATTATGGGGTTAAATGGCAGTTGGCCACACAGGAGGGCATTTGCCTGCTGGCAGCCCCTTCCTGCTCTGCAGGGGTCAGGGGTTACAGACTTTTCAGGAAAAGTCCATTTCTCAAGCACCCTGAAACAGGTGGAGGCCTGGACAACCCTGTTTACTTAAACAGCACGGGGAAAATGGCAAAGATTAAAAGGACGCTGAAGCCTGGTGAGAAAAACGTTACTATGTTACTTTCTTTTTGGTCATATATAGGCAGCATTATTGCTGACAAATATATTTCAGAAGTTGTTTGTCCAGTGATCTCAACATATTTTCAATCTTTTTCTATGGCAATTTAAAAAAGCAGTTTCATCTGTGTTCATACTTTCGAGCGACTCTAATTCAATGAGAGAGATTCACTAGGAAAATTAAGAAATAAGTGTGAGTGTTTGTTGCATGGAACAACATTTACTTAAATATGAGAAAGACATTCATGTTTTTACAACTGCATCTTTATAATCAATCAAAGGGAAAGGGTTAAAACACTGAATTAAAGGAAAAAAAGGGCAAAAGGCAACTAGGCCGAACTCGACCCCTCAGTGCTCTCACTATTTGGATTGGTTAAACCGCCGGGACCTGGATCTGAACCCATCAGGAAGGGCTTAAGTGTTTAGGATTAGGGATCTAAAAGGCATTTGGAGGCCCTGAATCAAACCAGCAGGACCGGGGTGGAGGCGAGCCCTGGTGTTTGGCCTGCACCGTAATCAAACAGGGGGAGCTAGGACCTTAGCACACCTGCAGGAAGGGCCCACAGCAAAAGAAAAAGGTCTCAGCAAGAGGGGCAGGCCAGGCGGCTTTTTCTCCCCGCTGCAGAGTGTCAACAGCTGGGGTGGTGTACGGTGCTGTGGCCCAAGGGCAAGGTCAGCCCAACGGACCGGGGGGAACAGCAGGCGGATTGTTTTCACTCCACTAGTGAAAACAGCAACCGTGGAGATGCTGAATGTGCCAGCTGTGGTTGTGGATTTCTAGTCCACAGCCTGACCCCACATTAACACTATGAAGGGAAGCTGGATCGCTAATGACCAGTGGCCTCTGGCCTCACCTGAGCTCCTCCCATACAGCAGCCAGACCTCTGGACACACTGGGAGTGCATGTAAGGATATTTAACGCAATTCATTTACAGTCTAAATTCACTACTTTGGTGGTATTTTATCAATTAGATGTTGATTACTTTTATTGTAGGAAGATTTAGATGGATGTTTTGATAAACTTTTCTATGAGTATTGGATCATTTTAAAAATCAGAGATTTACACTAAACTAACAACTGTTATTACTACTAATTCTACCTCTATTACCGATACAAATAATTTCATATTTTCAAATTTAATTTAGACAGAATTTCTGGGATAGCTCAGTGTGTGGTTGCAGCGCAGGGAGTGTCAACCTGAATCCATCCATGAAAGTGTTGGGACTCACTCATGTCCTCAGGCCTAATTGGTCTGGACAGTTAACATCAAAGAAGCTGGGCTTTATATGGAATACGTTCGCTTCTCTGCCACATTCACATGCTGGTGCTTTTTTATATGTTCAAACGTTGTAATGAAGGTCATTCTCCATCAATTCACTTTGATCTAAAATGACAAAAATTTAGCATTTTAATAAAAATTCCGTCATTGCTTTTGCCACTCGGTTTGCCATCGTCTCACACTGCCATCGCCTCACTCTTTTTTCCATTTTGTCTCCCTCTTTCTTCAACTCTATATTTTTATCCCTCACAGTGTGTAAAAACAACTAGCACAGCTTACATTAGGTAAATGAGTCTATTTTGAAATAAAAGATCACAATATAAGTATGCTTCGAGTCTCATAATGCAGCCTCTGACATGCCCTAACAACGGCAACAGATATCTAATTAAAATGTGTGAAACCACCATGCTTGATAATGATTAGCTACTTTTATTGATAGTAGAGTCAATTAAGTGTAGAGTATAAAACATTTTTCATGGTTATAAAATTAAACTCAGTGGAAATTCCCTCATAGCATTCCCTCATATTATCATTTAGCCTCTCAAATTGAGGAGAGGTTTTGTTGACTTAGTTTACTGCCACGGCAATCTAAATCACAGGAAAATGACTGTAATTGTCTCTTGGAATTCTCCAATAAATAACACATTTGCTCTGAGATGAAAGTTGCGCATCAAGGCATGCTCGGGCACAGTCTACCGCTGCTGTGTATTTCTATCACTGTGTTATAATGAGAAATCAACTGTCTGCAGATCAGCTGCTGAAATGCTGTAACGAGCCATGAGCGCTAATACTTGAGGATCAGTTGCACTGGATGAGGCGGCTTTATCCAGTTATTAGGGTAATGTAATGGAGTCTCCTAATCCAAACCCACCAAACCCTTCCACCGTAGGGGGCACAATAGTGAGGCAACACGTTATTCCAGCACAAAGCTGACTTCCCCACTAATATAGCAGGACACTGAGGCTGGCGGCCTGTTCAAACAAGTCCTTCACAGTATCTCCCATAAAATGATTTTCTCCCTTCTTTCTCTCTCCCCCCTTTCTCCCTGCTAACTCTCTCCCTCCAACAAAACGCTCTGCTGGCAAGGCATATTCTACGCTCCTTAATGCCAAATTAAACCCCAACTCTTTTATTTTAAATGAGAAAAGGCAAAAGAGAGTGCTGACAATCTTGATTAGGCGAAAGAGAAGGAGGGGAGAGAAGAGAAGAGGAGCAAAAATTAAACGGTATTAAAAAATATAGAACATTACATTAATGTCGTCCGGCACAATTGGTGCTAATTGGCAGATAATCCAGGAGCTCTGGGCTGCCTAATGCCGGGCTGAGTATAGGAACAAGCTGGGCCTCTTGTCCTCTCCCACCACAGAGTCCTACAAGCCACGGGATGGGGTCAGAGCGCGGTGGAGGGGGAGGGATTAGCACTGGCATTGTTGGCTCTTTCCAATGGAACATGACCTTGACAAGAGTTTGGTTCGCCCGCCCGCACCCCCCTCTTCCCAATATTCCAGCAACGTGAACTTTAATAGGAGCATAATGGGCAGTTTCAGAGTGCCAAGAGAAACACATGAAACACAGAGACACCCCAAATAAAACCTGACATTCCAACACCTTCAAATTTGTACCCACTTGGGAAAAGACCTCTAGGAATAGAGTTTGCACTATTGACGCAACCCCAGCACTGCAAATAGCTACTCAAATTAGGATAATGTATGGATTTGAGCAGAGTAATAGGGAATGTACAGTATAGCTTTTGCACGCACACAAACTTATAAAAAAACAGTTTATTCTGGATGCTGCAAGTATTATTGCAACGGTTTTAATAACACTTTGTGCTCAGAAACAGCTGTTTCATTTATAACAATAAAGTCAAAGCATTCCAAAACAAGTGCAGTGATCCAAAGTGCTGTGGGAAAGCCAGTAAATGTTATGTGTTTTGAAAATGGTTCTGATAATCTTTATCCTAATCCCTTAATTGGGAGTCAATATAGTCTCCGGTGAACATACAAAGCTGCTGGCTGGAGGGAACACGGGACAGAAAGAAAGCTCTTAAAGGGGTCCATCTACACCTGGGCGCTGAGTGTGCTTTTCACTATTCTGAGGAGGCTTTCAAGCAAGTCCTTGGCTGTGAAAGTTCCCATGTTAAAAGCACTACCTATTAAGGTACATCCGAAAGAGATGTATTTCCGCACTGCGTTTGAAGATTTCCATTTGCATGAAAAAAGGGCCTCTGCAGAACTGTAACTTGTGAACTGATCAAAAGCCAGAGGCTGTGCTCGAGTTGAATGGCTTTCCCCCTTTGACACGAAAGAGGCTCTCTTGAGGCGCCTTCGCGGCGGTGGCCTTGGAGGTTAGGAAAATGTAGCCCCTCAGACCAAACGGGGCTATTCTCTGGAGTCTGGACAACACTTGAGTCTGCGGCAATAGAAAAGAGACGATTTGCCGCTGTGGATCAGTACTTCAACCAGCCTTGCTAACATTCCATAAGAGGGCTTTTACAATTCCTACGGCCTTTCATGTTGATAGGAGTGTGTGTCTGCATGTGTTTACATATGCATATCTATGCATGCTTATAGCAGGGTTGTTTTAAACATGCTAACATTATTTCAAAATTATAATAAATTGCCCCGGAAAATACCAAGTGTTCCCAATCCAAAAACTAGAAAATTGCTTGTGTTGGAAAAGTCGTAGTGAGACATCTTGTTAAGAGATTTGAAACATAAGAAAGTAAAGCCATGCAAAGGAAAATAAATGTCTTAATAGGGGTTTGGCAGGTCACACACACACACACACACACACACACACACACACACACACACACACACACACACACACACACACACACACACACACACACACACACACACACACACACACACACACACACCACACACACACTTTGGCTGAATGTATATTGGAGCAATCTGCTCTTGCAAACATCTTCAAAGTGGAAAGTGGAGTGATAAGAAGCTGGGGCATTTATTATTCTTTCCAGGTCTATTGAAAGTGTTTTGACTAGATGCTGTGCTTGGGAGGGGAGCCGCGGAGCTCTGTAACGGTTGGGAGAGGGGCTTCACACCAACAAAGTGTCCAGTGAGCAGAGACAACACACGCCGCTTCAGATTGATGGGTAAGTGAAGCACACTGATTGTCAGGCCAATCCAGCCACAACCCAGAGAACCTCCCCACTCCCCTCAACCCTTTCTCCCACTCTGTGTATCAGCTGGTTTCACTTAGAGAACACGGAGAGAGGGGGTCACAGGGTCATACCATGACCTCATCAAATTAGCCCCAACCGAGTGAGGTGTTTAGCGCGAGTTAAAACAAGTAATCTGAAGGGCATTAAATGCAAATGCGACGACCATATGCCCACTTCAAACACGGACAGCTCCCATCCAGCCGCGCTCCCCCTCTACCCCGCTCGCATACACACAGCGGAACCATTCACATGTCTCACGGAGTGGGGGGCTGTTAAGATGACAATGGGTTTCTGTCATGCCTACGACCAGGTGCAAAACATTTCAACTGCTGGCCCAAGTCCTGACCTGTTTGATATCTGCTAACAGAACATTTTGCGAACGAAAAAATCTGCAACTGAATTACTCTTTGCCTTTGAGAATAGATATCTCTTACATATATGTATTATGTGAATCCATATCTCTTTTCATCCTGACCTTAAACTTGGCATATGGAAATAAAGGGGGGGGGTGCTTGGAAAGGTTATCCAGCAGTTCAGGGAGGAGAAGAAGAAGAAGAAAAAAAGAGAGAAAACGCACGGGGGTAATACTTGTGCAGTACTTTCGTAAACGCTCCGCCATGTGTCCCTGCTGGTGGGAGTGAGGGCCTGGTCAGGCTGTCGAGATTATGGGTGAAGGCTAATTTTGCCCCCTCAGGCGGTGGCCTGGGCTGGGAACATGTGGCAGCTCATATATGCTAATAAGCACCTGTGGAGAGGGGGGACATGGAGCATAAAAACCCCCGCCGGGCTCTGCAGCCATGCCACCTGCACAGACCTCCACTGTGCCTCTGACTCGCTATGGGTTAGGAAACCTGACCATCGTAACTACCGCCCAAACACACCACTGGAAAAGTTAGCAAATAATCCCCACCGACGGCATATTAGAGTGCTAACATGTGATTTATTTGTGAGATATCTTTGGTCCGTGCCTGTTGTTGCTGTGCATTAGTGATCTTTTTTAAAATGCCTATTCCACCCTGTAACTTCGCTTTTTAAATAGATTTTTTTTCATTCAACTGTATACTTTGTTGTTTGATTGTTGTTTGATTGATGTTTTAATATGAAGCGCCATATGAGGCAATATAAAGTTGCCTTGCGTTGCCCGTGTGTTTTGTGACAAGTCAAGCAAATACTGGTGTGTGGTGCAATACTGTAATTTTCTTTTCTTCTTGACTTTCTGCATGTGGCGTTATTATAATTTGTTTTATTCTCTGGCTGACGCTGTTCATGCTACAAGTCCTTTCTTTGTGCTAACACACATCAACAAAACGCTTCACTTCCTGTGCAGCTTTCTCCAGAAATGCAAATGTCAGACAAGCAGAACTCAAATGGATTTAAAATGAAACTGTCACTGATTTCAAGATTTTGCAGCATTTCCATTACAAAAACACCCTTTAATGACGACTGCTGTCATATGACTGTAGCTTGTACTGTACACCGACTCAATTTACAAAATTCTCAATGACACAAAATAACACTTTTGAAATGTGTCATGAGTAGCACATTCAGGCCCCGCGGAGCCTCATATAAAAGTCCCACTTGTTCCATGTCGATAGTGTGTGTGTGTGTGTGTGTGTGTGTGTGTGTGTGTGTGTGTGTGTGTGTGTGTGTGTGCAGCGCAGATTTTCAGCCTTCATCTCATTGAAAACGGCGCACAGCTGCTGACGAGGAATGTGAGAGCAAAAAGAAGACATTGTGGGAGAGCGCTCTCCTGTCAATCAAAAGAAGTCTTATTAAATTTGTTTAAGCTGTGAAAGCATTTTGGAGAAAAGAAACAATGTTCCTCGTGTGTTCTTTATGACCACCAATTTTCCTCGACAAAGTTTCCAATCAGACAAATTTTTCCTCAAATGAAAGTGGAAAGAGTATTAGATTTATTTTTTCCACGAAAAAACGAGAGCGTCGTACATCACGACCTAGACTCCCAAAATCCGCATGAATAGGTTCTTTCTTTTTCCTACCGTGAAAACTGATAGATAGATATCGGCACGCAGGAAAACCTTTGTACAAGAACGTATGAGTTCTTTGCATGCTCTGCCTCATGTCATTAATGTATGTCTCAGCAGCACATGTTTGTATGTGTGTGGAACAGGCAAATACCTAAATGTCGACTTAAAGAATCAGCCCCCGGTGTCTCCAGTTTATGAATCTTGCTTGCTTGTTCTCCCATTCGAGCTCTCTGTAAACCACATTAAAACCTGTCACTAGTAAGAAAACATGCAGCTTCAGATATCTGCTTTGAGCTATGAGTGATGTACTTATGCATTTTTTTTCAATGGCCAAACACAGAGAACTAATCAGCCTCACGGTGATTTATGCAACTTCATATTTCTCACATCTGGATTCCATTTATAAAGGAATATTTCAGACACCACTTTACTGCACTCTGCATACTTTGTTGACAATCTGACTGCATCACCACAAACATCTCCGTATGTGTGTGTATCAGGAGGCTGAATGTATGAAGAGGCTGCTCACTCAGTCAGACTGTGTGGAGACAGCGTGTGCAGGCGCTGCCGAGGGGGGGGGCAAAAGTCATCAACTAACAAAGCTATAACTTTACTGTAATTTAGCCTCAAACTACATTGGAAAAATGACGCTCAGCTCTTCAGGCAAATTCACACAATCTATATAAGTAAATGAAAGAAAAAAGTATATTCATTATTATAAAGACATTTTAGACGTTTATCCAGAAACTGTAACCCCCTCGCTCAAAACGATACTTCAAATAAACTAAGCCAATTGGTGTTATTCTTAAAGTTAGCCGAAACATTATTAATACAATTTCTTATTTGAATTTTAATTGAACAACGGAGCACTTGAGAGCAAAGTTGATATTAATTCCTTCTCCAGTAAGGGATGTTGAGGAAAATAGCCTATGTCAGCACAAGAGTTATCAACCACATTATAAGATACTGCACAATATGAGTTGATGCTTCTCAGCCTTTCACTTCCACAGTTCAAGTGAGAATACATTACAAAAGTATACCAGTCATTAATGGAATGAATTCACATCATCAGCAAATTACATAGTTTAGTTCTCAGTTTGGTGTTAATCATTGACACAAGTTCTTCCACTGATTTTTTTTTAATAAACCACTTGCTTAATTTATCACTCCACCCTATTTCATTCGTAGCAGTAGTGCTGATTTGTCAAACTTAAATGTCTCTTGCTGCTCAATGTAAAACTGTGGTGAAGCTTCTGCATTTTGCACCTGGAAGACACTAATGCAACCAGCTGTGAGGACAAAGTTTCCCTTTTAAATAGATGGGATGAGGAAACATTATGATATACATTTTATGCTGCCTGTACTGACAATGGATAAAGAGCACTCATTTAACTGGTTTGCACTCATTCAACTTTACAAAAATCAAAATACTTTTTTTTCAACGATGATGGAATAAAGTAAATATTAAATGGCAAATTTTTAATAAATATATATCAGCACACACATGGTGAGACATGCTGAGGTCAAAGGAAACATTATGTGTGGCTTTTTAAAGATATAGATATCTTTCTAGAAATAATATTCCTCTATATTAAAATAGAGGAATTCTTTTCTTTAAAACTGGCTGAACACATTTTCCGAGAATGTCAAAACCTTAGGTGAGAACTTGTGAATTTTGTGAACGTTGATCCTACACTAATTGAGAAGTTTACTTTCTAAGCAGTCACTAATAAGAGCCCCTTTCTTCCAAAATATTCCATCCTGAGCCACCACTTAACAAAGGAAACAAAGAGGGTCTTCCTTAGTTTACACGATGCTGATATATCTCTGTGAGAACCACTGAGTTTGAACCGTGGACTGTATTTGCAGTTGGCTCTTAGTGAAAATAAGCCCCACACACATCTCCAATCCCTTCTCCGAGACTCTGAGGGCTTTTGCCCCTTTAAGGAGCAGAAGTCTTTGATAATGACTACATGTTCTAGGCTAGTACCCCCCCCCCCCCATCTCCACCCCCTCCCCTAAACTTCTAATAAATAGCTTCAAACGTAAGAGATCCTGATCACCGCTTTGAGCAAGAGGAAGCATTGCAAGAGCATGAGATCAACCCCTGGATTATTCTGCCCTTCGCTGAAAAGGAGCCCTCTCCAACTCTTGGCCCAGGCATAATACCCATTGGTCGCCACAAGGAACACTATTCGGATTAAGTGGTTCCCCTTTCACATAGGCAACTAGTGACAAAGGAGCAGATTGGGCAACTAACCTGCTGTTTAGATAAATAAAGGTACTCTATCAGCTCTAATAATTGCCGACCCCCTCTCCTCTGGCCCCATTGCCCACTGACAAGTGCTGCTTGGCCTCCTTCTAATTGCTGACAGATTTGATTTTTCAGCGACAGCAGGAGCTCTGTTTGTGGCCTTTACATGGAGTAATTACTCTCTCCCTCTCTCCTCACCGCCTCCTTTTTTGTCCTCCCCTTTTCCTAAATCCTCCTCTTCCTTCACCTCTTTCCCACTCTCCCCTCAAAGCCCTTTAATAGTTTCCTTCAATGGGAATACATTTCAGTTACACTTAAAGACGTCTTCAATAACTGATTCTAATTATCCAGCACTACAGACGTAGCTTGCCATTCCTGGACCAAAGAAGTACCGGTAACATAAGCTCTGCTCATACAGGTTGGGCAAATGGGAAAACTCTAAAGATGAGTGCTTTAAATTCAAAATAATAATATTCAAAATTTTACTTTGAAATATGCTATAAATTAAAAATGTTGTTCAAAGCTGAAAAAAGGTCAAATTAGCTATGAGCAAAACTTAATAGCTTAAGAACTCCTTACAACACATATGCCACATGCAAACTTCCCATATGATGGTGTGGCTGACAAATGCTAATGTGTTACATTCAAAATAATATAACCTATTTGCAATGTAGTAGTTATTGCAATAATGATGTAAGCCTACTTGCTTTAAAGGTCTGAATTTACCTTTTGTTTTTCAAAAAATCTAAATTAAGTAATCTTTTATTTAAAAAGATAGAGACTAGAGAGAAGCACATTGTCTCTAGTCTCTACTAAGGCTTCCGTTTGGATTGGAAACACTAATGTTCATTTTTATCTAGAACGGGAGCAATTATAAACTACATTTTTTTAAAGTATAAAAAGTGTAAAATACACTGATAAAAAAAGGAATGATTTTGATAAAGTTTGAACGTGACACACTGTTCCTTTAGCTTCCGCCAAAACAACACTTTGTCTGGCAGTGGGGATTGTTTCCTTACATGCTGCTTTCTTAACAAGTGTTGCTTTCCCCTCCTCTCCTCCGGCCTGCAGGCTGTGTGTAACAGGCGCTACTACCCCATGGGAGAGCTAGAGGGCTCACTCCAAAAGCAGTGGAGCCCAGGAGAGCCTCCACAATCACCCTTGCAACATTATAAAGCTAATTATCCCAGGAACAAAAGTGCACTTTATTTTCACTTAACACAATTAGTCATAAACTGTGTTTCTGAGTTCTAAATCGACACAGGCTCCCATTCTCTGCCAATTATTTCATGTTCGTGTCACATTCACAGTTTCAAAGCAAACATATTTTCAGTGCTGGTGTCTGTGTTAATCATCCCACCCACACATTTCATGGATTAGTCATTCACATTGCATGAAATATGAACCGGAGTGCAGCTCTGCCAACTATATACCTAAGTATTATACAGAATATTTCTATTGGGGAGTTTGAAAGGGTTAGGTAGACACTATATATACACTGAGAGAGAGAGAATCAATGATTCCTAATCCACTCAACAAGCAGCTGAGATAATTATGCATTTCATAAATGATTAGCAAAATACAGGAATATTTAATCCGTCTTTGCATTGATGTTCTTTAAACAGCTCTTAGGTACAGCAGGGCACATGATGAGCATCAAATTGGCCTTTCTGCTGGAAAATAGCATATTTGTGGCAAAAGCTATGTTTGAATGGGACTCTTTTTTTGCCTGCATTAAAATGAGGTTTTTAACATAATCATAATTGAAAATGTGTTACTATTTACGAACAGATGGAAAGGCTTAGAGGACACAATATTGTTATCACAATCAATTCAAATTCAAGGTATTAGCTGTCAGGTGTGCCGTCACCGTATATGGATTGAGTTGGTGTCACAGTATTATCGATAGTACCAGCGGAGCAAAACGTGAATTTGTCATACACTCTATTTGACAAATTGATGAGGACTCTGGTTTCCCATTGAACTGTTGGCCATATTGATGAACCATTTGAACAAGTGTGTGTAAGAGGAGCAGCAATGACATGTTATAAATGTGTGTTCTTTCTTTCCCCATTACTGCCAAGGCTGCTGGAAAGAAAAGGTAAAAAAAAAACAGCGCAGCTGCGATGACCTAAAAATATGAATAGAAACACCTTAACGCTTAAAAGAGTCCTGACAAAGAAGAGATCTACTAAAATCTACTTAATCTTAATATGAAGGGATCCCTGTACAGTACCCACTGTGTACATCACAAAAGGTCATGAGCCTCAAATTGCCAATCAGAGGTGTCAGCTCTGCTTAATGTCATCTGGGTAACCTTTTGTGGTTGATATGACACAAAAAATTAGACAATACTTCAGCATTTCTCCATCACAGACCATGACCTTTGTTGTCACATTGACACCCATTGTAAAAAAGTATTTCCCTGATTATCAATATATCATCACCTCAGGAGTATGAGGACCAATGTCATTTAAAATACACTTTTCTGTGTTTTGTTATGTGTGTTCACTAAAAAAATGTATAGATAAAGTATATATTTTTTAAATACACTTTTCTAAGTTACTGTTCCGAAAGTAAATGGACATGTGCTTAAAAACAAACATCAAACGATGTTGAGCGGTCTAAAGCTGCTAGCAACATCTGGAGTGTGTGCATTGGGAATTGACAGCGACGTGTCTGACCTGAGCAAGAAGCGACTCCAGGGAACAATGACCACCAATGATATCTTCAGCAGACAGCGACGATGACTCCAAGTTAATCACACTGTTGAGTCGTATCACAATTCTGCTGCAAAAAAACAAACAAGAAACAAACACAAAAACAGGCATTAAACTTTGATTCCGTTTGACTGCACTAACGCAGTGTGTTTTCTAGATCACCAATGCTACAATGGGGCTGACTTTCAATGCTGGTAGAACATGGCAGCTATCATCTTACCTGACAAACCGTCCAAAGTATAATATGTGAAATCTATCATTCCAAGTTATAGATGGTCACACTTTGTTGACCTTTAGCATGGATAGAAAGTTGGATGGACATTATCTTTATTATTCATGATGACCTTCCCGACATTACCCTGTCAATGAAACATTTGAGGCAATATCCCAGCCTCTTGGCATCAATTGTTAAAGCTAGCGAGTTATTATGCACCTGCAACTCTCTAGCTCTATCTCACTGCATGCATACTGTACACATATTTATAAACTTTAAGAAAGAGTAAAAGGAAATTGCCCTGGGTGCAGACATAGATCAAAAATCGTCTTTCCGTTACTGTGTCTTGTAATAGAGCGCCAGATGATCCAAAGCAAGAACATTGATATATTATAAGAAGAAGTTATCATTGGATTTAATGTAGGCTATTTACCTAAGATACATTTTGGCATACTCTACATATATGGCATAATCTGTTTGTTTCGGAGCAATTATAGCAGAGCAGTCATACATACACATGGACTCCTGACTGCACGTCTCCCATCGCCCATGTTATTCAAATTGTAGTATTTAAAAGAGAAACAACTTCTCAACACTCATTAGACTTTGTGTCCTTGGTTCATGATGCAAATATTTTCACTACACTTTCAAAAAATTTCATCCAATATTCAACCAATGTTTTATATATATCTGTTAGTAGTTATTCAAATGAATTTTGATATGTATACTGTATAATACTGTAAAACAGCTGCCAATACATGGCCTACTTGACACAAACTACCATATCTGATTAATTAACTGTACAACTTGTAACAACATTTTGATGAGCCATGTACAAATTAAACCTGAATAAACTCACACGTAATTCACACATTTAGATCTATTTATTAATTTTTTTTTTAATTCTATGGTTTCCATTTCTAAGCCACACTGGCCAAGTTTCCTGCAGGAATCAAAGAAGTAAGGATTTTGGTCTTATCTATACAGTATGAAGGGTTGACTTTTCTACATTGTGTTAAATGTGTATATGTGTGTATGTAGAAGAAAATGTTAATTTGATACTTAATATAGGCAAATTGCTTGAAAACGGTGCACACTGTGTGGGATGTTTATCCTTGTAGAAAGTGGTAATAAGCTGATTCCATTCTGCTTCTAGCTTTGAAGACTGGTAAACGTAATGATACATCCCACTCAGTTTTCCTGTAGGGCTAAGGTAATACTACTTTATATTTGTGTTTTTGTTGTTGTTGTTGTTTTACATTTAAATGTCTCACACGAGTCAGTTAAGCTATATGCACATACTTCCTATTGGCTATGCAAATGACAGTAGCCTACATTATGCATTCCACCGTCTTGGCAACTTGGTGGAGGGACTCGTTTAGAGCATGTTCTGCAGTCATTACTTTAAATCATTACACTACACTGTTAAATCCAGTTTCAGATTGACGTAGAAAATGCTGTCTTCCACAGCGATGTTTCACAAAATACAGCACTCCATATGTTAACTTTCAATTGATAAAGCACAGGGATTGCAAATAAGCAACACACTTAGTCCAAAATGTTTAATTTTACAATACAAACTGGCTATTTTGTAGCAGAACTGGACTAAAGAAATACATATTAGCCAAGAGAGCACCACATAATGCATGATCCACGTTCAACAAAAGCACCTTTTGGACATTTGCAGGCTCTCTACATGGATTATACAAAGAACTAACATAGTTTGAAATGGCCTAACCTCTGTTCTGCCGTTCTCAATTCATTCAGAGCTGACAGTTTTCTTTTTCTCGGCGAACATGCTCTTGTCATTAGCATGCCTCTGAACTTTGCCGCACAATGTCTCTCCTGAACAGTTCTGATGAATTATTTCATCCTGTACGAGGCTGACTGCAGGGCATACACATGTGGGTGCTTCCTCTGGCCCGCGTACAGTCTTTTCATACTGGTGCAGGACGGACACCTGTTCTCCAAGCCGGCTAAACATGACCTCAGAGTGTGCTGCTGACATTAAACTGTGCATGTAAGAATGAACTCATTTAGTAGCCTACAGGGACAGAATAAGATGGACTATATGGACTATAAAAGCAGGTCCTTTAAAATAAAATAAAAACATGCTTAAAGTTGGAGTCTACAGTGGGCCCCATTTGTTTGTTTACAGAGCCTAGGCTGTGTTACAACACTAGAATGGCTGACACTGCCCTTAACCTTCTATTGTTTTCTTCACTACACATTTCCTCATGATCAGAGTTATTAAAGGGATAGTTCAGTATTTTTGAAGTGGGGTTGTATAGGGTACTTATGCATAGTAAGTGCGCTACCTTATGGAGATGGCGGTCAGTGGAGTCATTTTAAGGTTTGTGGGAGACGTCGCGGTAGCAGAAGTCAGCATTGTACTGTTGCAATGGGGGCCAGCAGAGAAAAACTTTTTTTTCTCCACATATATAAATGCTAACTTAAAACTTAAATCTCAGTGCAATTCTACGCTTAGTTAGTTTGCTGCCAGACAGCCCTTTATTTTTTGTATCACACCGTCCAATCAGCTGCTTGACTTTGAGCTACTGCAGATTATTCAAGATACACAAGAAAACAAAAATAAACGGCTGTCTGGCGGCAAACTAAAGCTGTGGAAAAAATCTCAGTTTGGTGTACAATTGAAGGGATATTTAGGTTTTAAGTTAGCATTTATATATGGGGAGAAAAACAGCTTTTCCTCTGGCCCCTTCTAGTACAATATTGATTTCTGCTACAGCGTCATCTTCCTTAAACTCCTTAAAATGACTGCGCTGACTGCCATTTCTATAAGAAAACTCACTTACTATGCCTAAGTACCCCATACAACACCACTTCAAAAATACTGAACTACCCCTTTATGGCAATTTATTCAAAACTGAAACATGATAGTAGACAGATGATGGTATGTTGATGTTTGGTAAAAACAGCTACAGTGTTGAGCCTTCTGTGAAACAGAATTGATGAAGGTAGAAGATCTGTTTCAGCAGAGTTCCGGTCAGATACTTTGCCTATAGAAACAGGCAGGTTCAAAGGTCCCCTTGAAAAGGGTTAAGCACATCTTTTGAACTGAGCCCAATGCAGACATAACCATCACTTTAGTTGCACAAGGACCAACACACACTCACACATAAGGTCCTGTTTTGCAAAGGCAGAAAGGGAATTTTGCACAGCTTTGGCTTCAGCGACACAGTAATATATTGTAAACCAAGGAAGAGTGCATCTTGTTGGTTGCAGGGTTGAACGTTGTGTTTTATTTACATGCAGGAAGGAGCACCTCCTGCACATGCAAACCTGTGCTAAGTGGATGTAGATTCAGAAATAGTGTGATTGTTGATTTGTTTTAAAATGGATGTATTGATATGGATGTGATATTCACAAAATATCAAAAACAGCAGGAGCTTTAAATGTGGAGTCAGCGATTCTAGAGAACGCTTGTTGTCAAATCAACTATTTGTCAAAATCAGTGAATATCTCGTCATGAACCGCTACCTGTCTGTACTGTGTGTGCGTGCAAAAATTGTTTCGGTGTAAACTGGTGTGTAAAAAACATGCCAGTTTACAGAGCCTAGGCTGTATAGTACGGAAAGGTAGCAGATCGTGAGGAGATATTCATTGATTTGGACAAAAAAGTGATTTTGAAAACAGGCATTCTCCAGAATCACTGCCTGCACTGCTTCTCTAAAGATTCCAACAATTGACTTGTTTTGGAATGAGTCACTTAACAACAATCACACGTAGAGCTCTTTGACCAGTGAGTTGTGGATGTTGTAGTTTTTCTGGTGTTAGTTTCACTTACCCTTTCTGAGGTTACGAGGTAGAAAATCAAGGCCTTTAGGGAGTCACTGACTTGTTGCCCCGGCTTAGCAGGCCCTTTTAGCTCTGCTCGTCACGCTGCAGTCGCACATCTGCACCTATATATCAAAGGCCGTGCACAAAAACATTCCTGAGAGCAACGCAGAGGTGATTTGTGTGCCTTTCTCCTTCTTGTTTTATTAAAACTCATCTGTGATCTAACTGCTCGCTCGGCTAGAAGCTATACCTTTTAAATCAGTCATCCGTCCAGGACTTAGACCTGCACCACATTAAGACCAGCTCTGACATCACAACTGTTTCCCCTCTCCTCATGCCTCTTTCATATATTTTCTCTTGTCCTGAACAGATGGACAATCTTGCAGCCAGAGATTTTTCTAAAGTGTTTAATAAATGTAATACAACCTATCTAGTGTTGAAGAAAGGGACCTAAACCAGAACCATGTGCACCGAGTGGATGGCGGCCGTTAGGGGCCACGGCTAATATGGTTCAACATGTGGAGCCGGCCATGCAGGCAAGGTTCACTTACATGTTGGACAGTTTATGACCTTCAGCGTTGTTCCCTCAGAAAGAGCAGGTCCTTATTTTGCTACTCTCTAATTTATAGCGCACTGTTTCGTTTTTTAAATGCACCAATGTATTCTCTACAACAGGAGAGTAATAAAATGATACAGGTGATGTTGGAATGCAGTGTCTTTCAAGTTTGATCTCACAAAGGAGTCGTACAGTGGGATTATGTTCCTATAGAAAGTAATATATGAAAGTGTTTGACTTAGAGTCAAATGAAGGGAGAGTGTCATGACCCTGGTGGCGTATATGCATGCCTCTCTGGACATTCTTTTATTCAGACCAAACTGACACTGCTAACCACAACAGATAATAAAATTGCCCTAAACGAAATGTGAGCAGTGATGGGGCCAGATAAATCACACACACTTGTAAGTAAACATGGAGCAGTGCAGTATGAAAACTTCATAACATTTTCAAAATGTTTTTTTTTTTATCTTTACCAATTTGTAGGTCAGTAGTTGCACAATCAACTTTGTACAAAGTCACAAAACTTCCTTTTAAATTGTAGTAGGTGTGAAAAATGTTGATAAAATCCTATGTCCTTTTGTAAGTTTATATCACGATATCATTATAAAATAAAAAGCTTACATTATATGAAAAAATCTATTTAAAAAAACATGTGGCACCAAATATACATACAACTGTTAGATGGTGCACTGCACAATAAGAAGATTTCAACCTTAAAGCTATTTAATGGGAAACAGAATGGGGGGAGGGGGTAGGTCTTTAGGGTTTTTTAATGCCATTGCATTTGTTGATGACATTAACCTGCAAACACAGTGTGCGACTTAAAAACTATTTCAAAACATGCTATATTCAAATTAAAATGTGTATTTTTTGTTTGCTTGTTTTGTTAAAATACTAGTTAACATAGTAGTATTTTTCTTGTTACAGTGGGTTTTTATTTGAGCTATTCATTTGTTGAGCTAAAAAAGCCATTGCGATGAGAAAAATTATATGAAATAATTCTCATCACACCATTTTCAAACACTAACTGTGCCACATGATATATCCTATTCGTTATGGCATTTCTGCATAGTTTAACCAGTTACAAAGGGATATTGTACTGTAATCATTCACCTCATGTTTATATAAACTGTTAATGCAAAACATGAGGCTGAGACCCTTAAATGTATGAAACGCTATCTGACTCACATTTTTGTGCAGCCTAATATTTCACTAAGCCTCAGCATTTCATTCAGAGATGTACTCCAGATAAGTGCAATCTCAGTTTGATGGATGGCCCAGGCGGAGCCTCAGGCCAGTGATGTGTACATACTGCACTGGTTGTGGCAGAACGATAAAACCAACATAGGCAGGTGTGTTTGGTTAAGATGCACTTGTCAAGTGGGGTGACAAGCATGTCTGTGTTCATTCAAGTGAACCCCTTATCTGAACCTCCTTGTCCCACTCATGAGACAAAAGCACTTCCCATGTTTGTATGATTTACCTCCCTCAAATAAAGTGCACCCTCGAACACACGCATTCTCACGCGCAAACACACGTGCACATAGCTTGCCTATATTTTACAGACCTTTTAATATTAGGTCCTTGGTTACAGAGGCGAGTGCATGGGCGAGTGTTAGCTAAAATAAGTTAGGCTATAATAACCATAACCTCTCATTACTGCTGTGCTTACCTTTATAGTATTCCCACAAAACTAAATACCGACAAAGGAATAAATTATTAATCTTCTCTTCTCTTTTTCTTTGTTTCTTTCTTTAGTTCTTGTATGCTCTTTTGTTTCTTCTAAAACCTTTGTGGTGACCGAAAGTGCGCGAGCGTGCGTTTATTATATGTGCATGGCGCGCGCACCCCCACCCTTTTTTTTCTTTAACTTTGACCGGGGTACGGTGGAAGTGACGTCATACGAGGAAGTAAAGCTCTCCCGTGGCCGCCAGCAGTGAAAAGCAACAACAGCATTAGCAACAACATCTAGCATTAGCTGGTATTTGCCTCAGAAACTATCACATGAATGTATTTGTGACGCCGGTTTTTGCAGAGCTGAAACGCGGACTGTCCTTCTAGCGTCGGTGAAAATGACACCAAGGTAAGTGGATGTGTGTGTGTGTGTGTCTGTGAGTGTGATGCCTGATGCCTTGTGGACTTGCTAGCTCCGCAGGTACCAGCGTATTGCTAACTGCGGTATCCTGGAACTAACTAGATGTAAAAACAATAGCAAAGCTTGATGTAAACATCATACGCTAGCATTGCCTTGTAGTGTTGAAAGTGTATTTAGTGCACGAGCAGACTTAGCAGTCAGCGAAATAACAGCTCAGGTCGCTGTGACAAACCTGTGTAAAGATGCTCACTTTAAGGTAAAATCCACCTTGATATAATTCACGTGTTTGTTGTATGAAATGCAGCTTTATTTTCTATGTGAATTAAACCAGGCCTGTCTTCACGTTAAAGACAGAGACACAGACTTAAGAGATTAGTCATCTAGAGAGAAACACCTGGATATGATATGTGATAGTGAAAAAGTAAACAAAAGTTAATTTAAGGGTACATTTTCTTTTAATTTAAGGGTACATTTGCTCTTTTTATTATTATTAATTTTCAAGTAATATATGAAACACTTATGCCTTCATCCTACTGAGTCAGTCACTCATCTTGTACAATGGACTAACAGCAGAATGTGTCACTGGATGAGATCATTCACTGCTGTCTTGAAACTGGAACTGAGGGAGACACTGTACAAAGCCGTGAAGTATCACAGCACAATTTAATTTCTGTTTTTTAATCTTTATTTATTGTAATAACTTCGAAATTGCATGTTGGTGCGAGTGCTTGCCGGCTGGAATTATTAGCTGGCTTAATATCAGTGTTCCCTGTGCACCAGTATGAGTCACATCATGGTTCTGGGAACAAAATTGATGCTGTTATGTGTCTCTTTCTGTTTTCCTAGATGACTCAACAGTGGCTTGGACATCCGTGAGTTTTGACAGAAGATGAGGCTTGCTGCTGAGTTTGCCATTGCTTTTAATGATTGCTTCTGTAGGCCCATAAACCACACTGACAGCAAACTATAGGGAAACATGTTTGTTGCTTTTTGCACATCACACTCACTCAAAAAGCTAACCACGTAAATGATCATTTAGTTTGTTTTGAATGGCTTTCAGTTGATAACCAGTGCTGACGATGTTACTTGGCGAGCAGTCTCAAAAGTGGTTTCCAACCCATGTCCAAGCCACTGTTCTTCATGCAACCGGTTTACAGCCCAAGGGCAAACATGGTACCAACGATGCCTACACAATCATCCAACTGGGCAAAGAGAAGTACTCCACATCGGTGGCGGAGAAGACACTTGATCCAAACTGGAGAGAAGAAGCCTCCTTTGAATTACCTGGTTTACTTTTGGAGGGCAACCCAGAAGTATACGAACTCTGCTTTATAGTGATGCATCGGTCCTTGGTTGGGATGGACAAATTCCTCGGTCAGAGGTCCATCAACCTTAATGACATCTTTGATAACAAGGAGCGAAAGAAAACTGAGTAAGTATCAAATGATGTAGCAGTCAATCCAACAAGCCATGTACATTTCTAATAGGCCAACATTTATTTTACTTTCCAGGGAAAAAGCATCCATTTCTCTTTTATTTGGTTCCAATGCCATTGGATAACAACATATAAACCACCTAACATTGCAATAGTACTGAGAGCCACATGGTTGTCCTGAAAAGTCAGATTTTCTGATACACTTATGAGCCTCTGCATTAGTTTGTATAGCAATTGAAATGTGGATACTAGGAAGGGTCTGTTGTATTTCAATGCCACTACATTTTTGTCTTGTTTGCATGTTGAGTTCTGATAAAGTACATTTCATACTGAGTCTTTAGCATCACATATACAGTTTTTCAGCTATTTTGTGATTCGTTTACATTCAAGTACTTTGCAACTCCAGCTCACAGTCACGTTGTTGTGCTGTTATTAGAGGACTGGACTTTTGAGAGGAAGTGGAAAGTATTTGCACAACTATTCCAAGTGGATTATAACATGGTCTAAATGTGGTGTTATTTGTCACATTTTCTATATATGTTATTGCTATCTTAGCTATCTACTCCTAATGGCTGTGACGTGATGCTTTGGACCACATGATTTACAATATCATCACATTTCCTTTATTTGAGTACCAGATTGTTTCTTTTCAGTTTTTAACTCTAACTACTACAAATGCGGTTATGTTTGGTCAGTGACCAAAGATTGGTCCAATTTTCTGTCTTGTTGACACTATTGTGTGAGACTTAGCAATGAATAGCTTATAGAGAGTATTTGTAGCCTAATCTATGACACCGTGAGTACCAGTTGGACTAATTGGAACAAGTGGAGCTGGCTGAGCATGTTCTGTTAGTCACTCCTATGCAAACAATTGTTTTCAATGGTGGCTGTAAACGCAACAAAAGGCCTGTTGGCGTGTTCTGTGTAGAGTTGACTTTCTCTCCTGTTCTAATTATGTCTAAATGCTGTGGGTGCCTTCCTCAGCCCAAAGGGAATGCAAGTCAGGTGAAATGGAGGGACTACATTTCATAGAGGTGTGATATTGGTGGCTAATAGTAGGTGCCTGCCAACTGAGTCAGCCCTTTCATTAACACATGACTCAACTAGGCTGTTAAGTCGCCCTATGCCCTGTGTATGCTGGGACCAGGCTTGTCCCAGCTTGTGAAATGGCTGTGTAACCGGTTGAGTAAACTAAACCAACTGTACTGTACATACTATAATAGCTTGACGAGGCAATATAATATTTGGCTAAACGTAGGGGTCCTGACCCTTACAAGTCCAGCACACGCATGGTTTTTAACCCCACATTAAGAAAACTGGACCTGAGTAGCCAAATAGAATCTGGTGTTAATTAGCTCTCGGCACATTTCCACATGGAAAGACATTAGCACACTTCCTCGTGCCCCATCAGTTGGGAGAATCTCAATAAGTTATAATCATGGGTTTTATTTGCTTTAGGTGCCTGAGTGATGCACCTCAAGGCTGTGCACTTTTACAGCATTTGGTTTGGTAATGAATACGCTCACGTTGCTTGTTGGCCTAATCCCACACTGACTGCAGGCGTACTCAACAATGACACCGGGACCCTCGATACTATATACGCAGTGTTTTTGAACTGACATATTGAGGAGGAAAGCCCGTCTTGATATCTGAGTAGGCAGCCCATAATTATCGCACACCTGTGTTTGTTGATTGTGAGGAGTTTCCCAGCGGTCTGGGCCCGAGTGGGAGGATTGTGGTTCCAAGCACAGGGAGGTTTATCTTGGCCTTGAGACACACGTGAGGTGCAGCCCCGGCCCCACGGCAGCCGCATGCTGTGGCTGCTGATCAGACCGAGCACGGGGCTCAGCCTGGGAATCGCACCCAGCAAAGCCTGTCATGACTGGGCTACTGAGCCACCAGCTAGACGGTTAAGAGTTGCGTTGTTGCATTTTTTTAAATTATGTTTTTTATTTATTTTTATTTTTTGGATTTCACTTATAACTGATGTTTTACTGTAGAATCCAAGCAATAGAACACATTGTGATTACACACAGGAAGAAATACCTTATCAGCAATTGTATGAAGACAAAATGAATTAATCTCATTAAACTGTTACATTTTGTTGATAAAGTTAAGGGGTTCCTCAAGTAAAATCGATGCAAAGTTGAACCATTAATATATATATATATATATATATATATATATATATGAGAGAGAGAGATAGATGTGAGCATGGCTTAGAATACACCCACAACACTGCCCGGATTAATGTGGCAAAAGCAGACAGAATGCATTGACTGATATCTGTTTCATGGTGATGCTGCTTTCCTAAAGGACACTGTCCCAAGCCCTATAACACAGAGGATACGTCTCATTAGCATGTATGAACTGGTGGGTTGGTCTGCGACGTGGCTGTGCAATTTCCCAATTGCTTGTCGTTGCATTTCTGAACAAAGGCCAGATTTGTGCAAATGCCACTTTATTTCGCTCAGAGTGAAGGCATAAATCCCATTACTTGCGGTTGAAAAAGCAAAGAGGTTAAACAAATAGGAGTCCAAAAGCAGCCTGAAATGGCCTATATTATTCAGCAGCAGGCTATTTCCTCTGTTCAGTTTGCAAATAATAATGTGTATCCTCTGAATGATAAATTGTATTCTCACTTGTGTCGAGAAGAAAAAGGTTCTGAAGTCCGTGCATTTGTGTGGAGATTTTGGATTAGTCTGCTCAATTGAGCCTTTTCTGCATCAATAAAAAAGTAGCACATCAAAAAGTCAGTGGCTATTTTTTTTCATTTGTGGTATTGTTTGATAGTGTAAGGACTTTAGAGCACATTCAGACTTTGTATACCTGTCTTCCTGAATGATGTACAATTGCATGTAATTAGCTCAGGATTTTCCTAAATCCTGCTTTTTTTATTTAAATTGTCTCATTGAAGTTACTCATCCTAAACTTCCTGCACTTTCATTTTAGCTGGTATTCCTTGGAGTCCAAGCCGGGGAAGAAGAGGAAAGAACGAGGGCGCATCCAGGTCAGCATCCAGTTCATGAGGAACAACATGACGGCCAGCATGTTTGACCTCTCCATGAAGGAAAAGCCTCGCTCGCCTTTCTCCAAACTCAAGAACAAAATGAAGGGTCGCAAACACGAAGTAGGCTTCAGCGACACGTCTTCCGCCATCTTGCCTCGCTCTGCCATGTGCGACTCAGAGCCTAGCCGTCAGCCCTTCAGCTCGGAACCACAGCCCCAGCCCGAAGCAAAGGCCAAGAGATCACTGCTCGCTGGCACCCACAAGCTATCTGCAGCCCATTCTATGTCCGATCTAATTGGGAACCACTTTCGACCCAAACTGGACTCCATGAACTCCATTGAAGAGACTGGTGAGGAGCTCAGCTTCTATATGTTTTTTTTACATATGTTGCAGTAATTGTTTGATCTGTATGATCTCAAAACAGGGATAAAAGCAAGAGCCCGGTGTATCAAAAAAGCAAGACACTGCTGTCTCAAAAATCTCATTTACTAATGACGGATAGAAGCCTCATAATGAGCACTAAAATGACAGCTTTGTTTTAGTTTCTATATCCCACTGTGGTATGGAGTCTATTACCACAATGTTGTAGTTGCCTATACCTGGTCTAAATTAAGCATCTCATTCTTGACTTGTGACTGTCTTTTAACATGGGATGCTGTTGCAATTTCTAGTGGCCATCAGCAGAGGTCGATAGAAGACCCAGATATTTATAATGTAAGATATATAAACTTTAACTAAATAGATAGTTATTAAGGTTGTTCATATTGATACTAGGCCTTTTATTGATCCATGCTCCCATGCTAACTAGTTTAGCAACTGTCCTGAATGTTCCAGCTCTACCAGCCTCCTTTTTGCTCTCTCTGTCCCTGATACTGTAGCTGTAACCAATACAAACAATAGTCCAGATTACCACAATAACAACAGTACAGAGATCCAAAAGTATCTACATGTAAAATGTAACACTTGGAAATTCATTCAATGTAAAGCATCCAAATTAGCGCATGTGTGGTTAACAATGGGGTCAACTGAAATGTTGCTATCAGCTGATAGTCAGTTTTCAGGTCAGGTATTGATTGGCAATAACGTTAGAGCCCACCATTAAAGTATGGTTAGTTTGTGCTGAAGCAATAAAATACCTAATTTTGACGAAGGGAAGCTGTAAGCAATAAGCCAACTATCAAAATTGTCTAATATGTATTCACCAACAACACAATAGTTCATTTGTAAATGTATAAATAATGATAAAAGTTGGGGCGCTTGTGGCACAGTTGGTAAGAGCGCCCCCCGGGCCCTGCATGTCTTCCCCTCTTTGCCGCAATTCAACTCTGTCTCCAAATCTATCTAATAACAAGCAAAAATGCAGAAAAAATTATCTTGATTTAAAAAGAAAAAAAAAGAAAGGCAAATAAATAGTATTCCCCAACCCGCCGTCCACTCCATGTGCACTGTCCGATCTCCACAGCAATCTAAGGCAGCTACATTACGATGACTATCACTATTAGTAACCAGCTTTGATGTGATTATTCAGACTGGCATGCAAGGGAGGGGAACCTATTCCAAATTCTGCTGCTGATAGAAGGGACAAAATGGCAGGATTTGGGCTGTAATATAACAAGCTCTGCTTATTGCTACCAATACAATGTTTTTTGTGGGGAATGAGTTGGAAGAGCCACAAGACCAACTAGGAAAACAACACGATAAAACACGTTGACAGAAACATCAACAGAAATCAATCTATGATCAGTTTTGAATTGATATCAATCATGTTCTATTAATGGTGGAGTCTGCGATTCTGGAGAATGCTTGTTGTCAAAATCATTTAATATCTCCTCATGATCCGCTACCTGTCCTTACTGTGTCTGTGCCGGAAAAAAATCTGCAGTTAATACACAGCCTAGGCTCTGTAAACAAAGGGTATGTCAATAAAGGGGGCCCACCACAGCTAGCAACATGTTAAATTTTTTTGTACAGACGGGTTCTGATTGTGAGGAGATATTAACTCCTTTAGACAAAAGGTGATTTCAACAAAAAGCATTTCTCCACAATCGCTGACTCCACCTTTTTAATATCAAATCAGGGATTGGTATTGGTCTGGTTAGATCAGTCACAGATGAACACACAAAACACATACGTGTGAGAGTGTTCAAGTGTGATTTATTTATTTGCCTAGTCATTATTTTATCATAACTCTTTCATAGTTCTAATGCACTGTTTTGCTCTCTCTCTTCCAGGCTGCCCTCACAGGCGTTCCCAGAGCGTGGTGCCAGACTTACAGGACAGCGAGGCACACAGTGACCCTTTCACTGATATCAGTGACACCCTGCCACAGAAGTATGCCACGCTCCCACGCAACCGCAACCCATTTGAGGGGGAGCACGGGCAGCTGTGGGACCGGGCAGAGCGGAAGGAGAAAAAGGAGAAGGTCAGCCTACTGGAACGCGTGACGGGAAAGAAGGACGGCCGCAAGACCGGCAACGGGGCGCGTTCAGGCAGCTCAGGAGACCTGCGCTGCCCCAACCCCTTTGGCGGAGACTCGCAAGCAGACACCAACCCGTTCATCTCCAGGTTGGCCCTTTTGTGTTTTGCTCCGTATGCTTCGGCAAAATTTAAAAACCACCACACAAGTTTCCAAGCACCGAGCCTTATTCATCTCACACAATGTTTCCCGCTATCTTGATAGATACCCGATAATGCAATTAAATGCGATTATTTTAATGACTTTTAATTGATACAGAAATTCACATATACATTTACAAAACACATCTTATAACAGCCACTTTTTCAGAAAATATTTAAGGGAATACAATATTTCATGTTACCCTGTCAGTGGTTATAAAGGTACATATTCTGTCCAATTTCAACCCATATTTTCCAAAACACTGCAGTGATAAATCTCTCCCATCTCATATATTTATATATATCTCAATTGATCTTAAGTCAATCTGCAGTAGATCTCAACACACCCACACTTTTACAAAATGTCCAGTTGTTTTTGTCGGCAAACCCAACATATTAAGATGGCTTTCTAAAGATGTATATACAGTACTAAACATCCCTAAACATTCGTGTGACAAACCGCTGCAAGGTCAACTGTTTATTTTAGGATTTTCCAAAACACATGTGACTATGAATGAAACATGACTTAATTCCTAATATGTTCCACTGAAATATCCATTTCTTCAATGCCTTAAATGTAGCCTACATACATGTGGCTAAAATCAGCTTTGACCATCTGAATTGCAGTGCTTCTGTTACATTTGTAACATATCTCTACTATCCCTTTTTCATCATATTCCACAAATCATCTCACAATCCCAAAATGCGATCTTGCTCCCCGATAGGACAACTACAGGATATTGGTTACAGCATTCCCATAAAGTTTCAAATTCCCTTGTTGATTGAAATCTACTGTCTGATAGAAATTCCCTGCTTTTCTCCCGTTGTGTTGTCAGGTATTGTTGTTAAAACCGAGCCGTTTACATCTATTCCCTGTGTTACATAAAGAGTTGGTGAGCGCTGTGGCTCTGGTTCTATCAGAGTGGAAGGTGTCATTAGTGGCTCTTTAGAGAGCCTGGGCTTGATAACAGAGCCCTCTGAGCTATAGTAATGAGATCCTCTGCAGAGATAGACCACCCAATTAACCACTTATCTCTGTAGGCACTGGCCCATCATCTTTACGGCTGCCTTTGTCATACTTTAGCTCAGTGGTCATTTGTAATGTGGTGCAAATTTATTAATGGATTTATCCACAGCTGCCGCAAAAACAAGCCATTGTGCATATCTTATTCCTTGATAAACTGTCACTCTTGAAAAATTATCCATTTTTGACTCATTCGCAAAGGATAGACACACCTCACTAACAACCTGTAATGCCTTTTTATGTGAATACTGACTCTCTCTTTGATTGCTTTGCAGCGATAAAAAGTCAACAAGAAATGAAGACCTCACCTTTGACCAGAGGAGGAAGAAGGGCATCTATGGCAAGAAAAATGTAAGAAAGACGGCACAATCCTCCTCCTAAAAGCAAATGATTTGTCAGGTTACGTTTTTGCACACAGTGATGGAGGTGGAAAAAAAAGAGGACTTGTGGCCGCAGCTGTCGGAACTGTGTCATTACTTCCTGTGTAGTGCCATGCAGATTTTTAATTGAGAACAGTAAGTGTCATTTGACATAGCAGCTGGTGACATTGATCTCTGAGGCCTCTGGAAAAATTCAGATGTGCCATTCAACTAATTAGCAGCTGGACACATCAGTCGTCAAGTCTGACCTGATCATAATATGAAGTGGTGTGAATATTCAGTCTGTAAGGTCATAGTGGTGTGTTGCACTAGTTCCATAATTGGATTTTTTTGTTGAGAAAATGGGATAGAAATGTATTTCTCTCCTTTGTTCTTAATCATTGTTACATTGTTTGTAGATTTTGTACACTCGACCCTTTGTAGTTTGTGTTCAGTTTATATTCTTCCAATCCTTTCCAATTGGAAAATTACTCAAATTTGCAGACTGTTACACAGCAAAATTGGCATTACTGTGGGAGCAGTGCGAGCAGTAGCTAAAGTGATGCCTAAATGAGAAAGCTAATGCTGATACTGGCTTTCCTCACCTTTCTTTGTGGGTGTTGAGGGCTGTCGGTATCCACACATGTGCCCCTGTGCACGCCGCCGTGCCTTGCAGAAATGGCAGCTCCCATTTCCTCTGCTTCAAGGCCCTAATTAACCACACACGGGGGGAGGGAGGGCAGTGGGAGATTTCAAAGGCCTGAGCTTTTAGATTCTCAAAGCTGAGCTCATTAGAAACTGTAATGACACAACTGGAGAATGCCAAGTGTGCGCCTTATCTTCTCCTCACTACTGATCGCAGAAAAATTGTCATCATTACTTTGCCAATTCATGGTCATTTCCAAGCCTTTGTCACCAGCCACTAAAGCTCCAGAGAGTGTGTGTGTGTGTGTGTGTGTGTGTGTGTGTGTGTGTGTGTGTGTGTGTGTGTGTGTGTGTGTGTGTGTGTGTGTGTGTGTGTGTGTGTGTGTGTGTGTGTGTGTGTGTGTGTGTGTGTGTGTGTGTGTGTGTGTGTGTGTGTGTGTGTGTGAAGGCGTGCGCACACACACAAGCTTGTATGTGAAACCGACATCCACTTCCACATGGCTGTCAGTTCTCTTATTCCCTCTCAGGCCGTTTAAGTGTCGTATCTTTTGGTGCGATGCCTTCTTTTCTGTGTGTTGTGTGTGGAATAGGTTACAGAGATTTGTTCATGTAACCCTCCCTACATTGGACATTTAATCTCAGTGGCAAATATTTCATTTTGGTTTGTGTCTGCCTCACAGTAGCCTCTACGCTGTTAGAAGCGATAAGATACCTGGTAAGCAGTCCCGCTCCAGGTCTTTCCCCATTGTCTTTGCCCAGCAGTGGAAGGCTTGACTGGTGCATGGGAGTGGAAGCTGATAAGTGTGGTATTTTAAACAGGTTGAAGGCTTTGCTGCTCTATCCGTTCGGGGGAGGATGCCCAGCACTGAAGCGATAAAGTGGTCCCTCATTAAAAACGATTACAGCTCCTCTCGTAGCCGCGCAATATGATCTGCACATACCGTACCACGCTGCTCTGTCCAAATAGGTCGGCCACAAAGAGCAAGGCTGGGTTTGGATTGCGTCCTTATTTTGGTATTTATTAGCCTGACCTTTTATTTGCAGAAATATGCAGTCTGGCATTTAGGATCCCCTCCCCTCTTCACCCAAAGAAGAATCTTTGTTTTGAGGAATCAATCTTTATTATGAAGTTCTGGCAGCTTTGTTAGAGTTTTCTTCTGCCTGAACCCTTTCTAGTTAGAGCATTGTGTTAAATGCTTCAAACTAAAGAAAAAGGCAAACAACTTTCTCGAGATGTTATGTAGCGTCACTAACAAGTGAAATCCCATTAGACTGCTCTTGCTTTGTATAATCACTGTTGCACAATATAAGATCCTTAAATCTGTCATAGAATTCACAGACATGTCAGTTGAATCCCTTGAAAAGTCTCATCTTAACAACTCTCAATTAGCCTTTATTAGCAACAAAGAACAAGAGATAAACACATGACAGTTTATGTCACGTCGGGCCGACACGTCTAATTAGTCTATTTCCTCAGTGACATTGTGAGTTAACTTAAAGGGTTTCTGTTTCTCTTGCCTTTGTTATCAGATGCTGCATTTTCATTGAAGATCATTCTACCATTAAAATCTATTTATCAAAAAAATATCTGCGAAAACTATGACGCTTATGGAGCGTTTAACCTCAAAATCTGATGTTGGCTGAATTGAGCATTTGACATGTTTTTCTGTTTCCAGGAGGTGACGCAGGAAAGCGCGGCCGCCTATAGCAAACTCTCCTTTGATGAAGTGGTGCAGGAACTCATCAAGCAGAAAGAAGTGGTGAGAAAGAAAGACGCCCACATCAGGGAGCTGGAAGACTACATTGATAACCTTCTAGTGCGCGTCATGGAGGAGACGCCCAGCATTCTACGGACGCCCTACGAGCCAAAGAAGAAGGCGGGTAAACTTGGTAAAAAGTAAAACAAGAAGGATGAAAGCGTTACTAATGAAGGCTTAGCGGTAGCGTTACTAGTGAAGGCTCATGTGTCAGTTTCAAGGGGGATAAAACATGTGGGGACCAATGGGATTGTTCAACGCCAAAATTATGATTGAGTTATGTTTGCGTTAGAGCATTTTTATTCAATGGATGTAGTTTATCTTTTAGAGTTGAAGAATTTTATTTTGCCATGTTTTGGTTTATTTTATTTCATGCAGGTTTTATTGTTTGTAGGTTTTTTTCATTCCAATATTCTCTTAATAAACCCTTGTTGCGGTGGATTTTTTAGGTACAGAATAAGCGCAATACATCGGTTACTCCCACCAGTCGGATCAAATCCATATTTTTCACAAAGTCTATGTCTAGCTTAATGATGATGCACTTGTGAACCCACAGATGTTAGCTGAACATACAGCCGTCATCATCTGCCCAGAAGCTCTTCAGTTGCTAAACGCAGCCAAATTCATGTTTACCAGATGCTGCTGTTGCCGTGTTGTGCTGAAAGATGAAGTAGTTTAATAAGTCTATAAAATGAAGCTGTAGTTAGCGTTAGTGTTTACACTTGAGCATGAGTCTTGAAGTTGCCACCTGATCTACAAGATACATGAGATTAGTTGATGGATGAACTCTGATCTCCTACTAATGACCAGAGTGATTCATGTTTATTCTTAGAAAAGGCTGGATGAGAGTTACAGTAAGAATTCTTACTCACTGCACAGTATCTGGGAGTCTGCTTTCTTTCTAGTTTACTGAGTCATGCTTTTAAAAAAACGAACAAACTTACTTTTCTTTTTATCGGTTACTGACGTTTGTGATGACTATCATTCTAGTTTCTCGGACTGAGGGTCTATCAGTCGCTCGCTGAATTAGATGATTTTTACTGATTTAAGTGCAATAATCATAACTTGAGTATCTTGCTTTAATCTGCTGGTAATGTTCCTGTTTACATTTATATCACATAGTTGGGTTGAACTCATCTCCTGATATTGATTTGATTCACTGGAAAAAGCTTGGGAGTTCTCTGTTACAGCCTCCACAGATTTACCAGCTACTTCATCTCCTTAAAATAGTTTTTGCTGAGGATTGTATTAATGGTACCTCGCTGCATATGTGGATATGCTTAGCAGTCTTAATTTATAAGTATGTCATAGCTCTTTTAGAGACGACTATTAGTTTAATGTATTTGTAAGATACTTTATGGTAGAAAACGCTATCCCAACAACTCTCTCCCCCGCCACCTACTATTACAACACTGTTCTGTTGGGTTCAGATGCCCCCCCCCCCAAAATCTTCATTTATTTCAGTCTTACTGATAGTTTTTTTGTATTTGATTCCCATTAGCTTTAATATCTGTTTCAATTGAATGAAATTCTAGTCACAAATTAATTATGTACCGTGCCTCAGTATATTTCAGCAATTTTTTTCTTGTGCACAGTCCAAATGCATTCATATAAGATAAACGTGTGTCTTACCAGTTCACTGAGTACTAATGAGAACCTGTTCCTAATAGTTAAACAGCCAATGAGTGTCATTCAGGTCACAAATAACTGCCTATTTCAGTTGCCAGGTGTATGTTTTTCTCATTTTACTGTTCTGTCATCTCATATGTCGCCTCAATCTGTGATGCAAATGTCATAACAACATATGGTGTTTCCATGTTAAACAGCGCTCTTTAATTGTGTTAATTTATCACTTCCTACTGAACAAATGCCCAGTGAGCTTCGGGGCCGCTGGTAGATTGCACTGCTGACACTAAAATCAACTGAATTACATAAAGGTACTTACATTTTTTAGTCTCAGAAAGAGGCCAAATTATTTTTTTCTTTCATTTAAACCTGTGTTTGTACTAGATGTTCCACTATAGTATAATCACTTACTGCTGTTTAGGTTTACATTTTAAATAGTTTATTCATATTTATACAGTGTTAGACATGCTTTATGTTGTCATAGTTCACCATTTTAATAATATATCAAACCTCTTTATCAGATACTGACGTTCCACCTTGTCCTTTTCCCTGATATTATTTCTGGTATTTATATCAGAAATGACCCTTCCAGTCCCAAGTCTTAAACATATTTGACCTTTACACTGTATGATACCAAATCACAGCTGTGATAAAGTGCTACACTGTATTTATGTAATATCCACAATCAAAAAACACTGATCAGATTTTTTTCCTTGAATGTTACATCACTCAGAAACACATTTTGTCATAAGCTTTTTATTTCTGCTGCTGTAAAACTACTTATTTTGCCTGAAGGTACATGAACTCTTTTTGGACCCAAAGCCAAAATCTCTTGTTACTGAATGTATTGTGGTCGGCTTTGAAACGCATAACTCTAACAATATACAGTACACTAACTAGGCCATTGAACCTTGCTTGCCTTTTGAGTATTTGGTGTATCCAAAGAGATTTCATATGGGTGACTCTTTTTCCCTAACTTCTTTCTATTAGTCTGATAACTTCATTGTGGATATGGCATAGATATGCGATGATGTGACACAGATGTTGGGTGAATTCCTATTTATTGCCAATTAGAGTAACCTGATCTGTATATATTTTGTAAAGCCAAAAATGTTCAAAATCTGTTCACTAAATGAGTATTATGTGATCTAATTAAGAAGGTTTGTGGATAAGAATCTGTTTTCCATTATGGGAAAGCTTCTCACTGATTGCCTTCCGACATGTGCTGAAGTGTAAACTCTGTGTCTATGTTACAGGCTTTACCAACAGTTTTAACTACCCTCTATAGGTGGTTAGCCAGTTGTTCATGGACATTGCCGATCTCTTACTACTTCCATTGTACATACTGTATAGTCACTTTGTAATATCACTTCACCTCCTTCTGACTTTTTGCCCATTTTGTGATTTCAAATGTTTGCAAATGTGCTTCCTGGGGATGTATTCCGTCTGAGGTGCAGGCAAGGTGCGAGTTAAGTTCAATGACATTTCCAAAAAGTTGGAAATGAAAGTGTAAAACTGCAGAATAGTATTCACCACCCATCTTCCATTTCAGCTAAACTGACAGTGGCAAACCATGACTTATTACCGGAGCTATAGATCATGTGTCCTGATAGCAAAGCACCTGGGTGGATTTCTGGCTGTATTTCTCTCTGACTACATTTTAGTGTAGGTCATATTGTGCAACATATTAGAGTGATACCAGAACAGGTGATTTACGCTTAGTTCTGCCCTCAAGCCACATTGCTTTGCTTGGATGATTAAATGACAGATAAGATAAGGTCTTTAAAATAAAACGTAGAACACATTTGGGCCCTAAGGTTATTTAGTTTAAATGTAAATTGAAGGGTGAGTAGTTCCAATTAATTCATTTTGGCTGTCATCTATTCGTCTTTTTGCTTGATCGCTGTATTTGCTTTACGCTTTAGTGTAATTTGGTGCTTTGGTAGATGCCACACTAAAACACAAATCGAAATGAAATGCATTTTTAAATCATTTACTAGCATAGCAGTGTTAAGGGATACATTGCAAAAAAAACTGCATCATTATTATACTTCTTCCTTGCCTCTTTGCATAATATGTGTCATCCAATTAATGTCAGTGTTTATATGAGCACTGAAAATGCTTGGAGGCTTGGAATTTTTGGCCATGGCCTAAATCAAGTATTTCTATATATTGTTTTGCACATGCATTAATGTGTGTTGCAGGTTAATGTACGCCCCTCCCTCACCCCCCCCACCCCCCCCCCCCCCCCCCATTCCAAAAACAAAACAAAATACTGCAATCGTACTGGGGATCTTCTCCATATTGACGAAGCATGCATTGAAGCTTTTGGTGGAGATGACATAAAGCTCAAGTCGGATCTCGCTATCGTTCCTCTTTTAAGTCTTGACTCATAATATGATGCTGACACTCAGACGTAAGCTCCCTCTAAATCCCCTTACGGTGCTTGTAATGTGGCATACAATTTTGAAGGAAATGATGACCGTGATTGTAAAAGATCTCGCCGGTAAGCAAATAATAATTGAGTTTAAAGGAATTGTTTGGAAGCTATTGCACACAAGCCAACACAATTAATCAAGAAGTGAGTTGAGTGTAGTGCCCCAGCATGGTGGAGACCTAAAATGACACTTTTGAACCTAGTCAGTGTGCGTTGGGTCTCTCAGTTCATTCAGGTCTTGTAATGTAACAAGATCGAGTAAATGGGTGTGTTTGGGTTCTTGTCATTTCTGCATGTCAATCACATAGTTTGATTTCGTAACACTTTTTACCATTACCACATAATGTGGCATTTTTCCTATCTACAAACCATTAATTCCACTAGATTGGGTCAATTTACATCAAACCTCACCACACCGACATTATTGTAATGTATTCAACTCTGAATTGTACAGTGTGTGGGCTGGTTAACAAATGTCCTTTTATTGGAGAAGGCACATTTGTGTTTGTTTAATTTTTTTTTTCACATAATAGCCAATATGCAAGACTTTCATACAATGATGTTTTGGGACAAGAATGTACGGCTTTTTATTACCGAATTCTGGAAATGCGTTAGGTCCAAATGATGTATGTATGTATTATAAAAACAGGATGGTTACTGAATGTAAAGTGCCAACACGAGCATCAATTCAATTTGGTGATGCATTTATTGATACATTCTCTGTGTACTACAGTTTCATTATCATTCCATCATGATAATCGATTCCCAATGTTCTTCTGGATGTAGTTTGAAAGGCACAAGATTGTTTTGTCCTTTTCAATAAACTCACTGTAAATGATAACGGCTGTTGTGTTTTTGGTTTGATTGTTTTTGTTTTTAGGCAAAAACGTCAGAAGCCTTTAAAGACATGTTGATTCAATCACAATATCCTTACACCTTAAAGAAAAGCTGGTTAATCCGAAACTACAGTCTAAATGTAATGCAAATCTTCCATAAAGTGCAATTTGCTATCCTTTCGTTCAACACCTGTCCCATCATTCTTATGGATAAATCAAAAGCTCGATTAACTCCCATCTCACCGTCAGTTAAAGCACGATTAGCGTTTCTAATTGTGTTCATTTGTGTCAAGCCTTTGTTTTCAACCTACTTAAAGCAGCTTTCTTTTGTTCTGGAAAAATTCCCATGCCTTTCTTGCAAGATTGGTTGTTAAAAAAACACTCATTTGCCTATGTGTGCGTCGAGACTGTGTGAAACCTTTTGGGACAAGAAACACTTGTGTTGTTTACCGGCTGATGCTTTTGTGGGTCGGTTCCCTTGCCTGTCACCCTGCCACATAACAGGTTAAGACATGACCTCTCCCCTGTCACCTCCATCTAATAGTCCCTGAAGAGGAACGCCACAGCAGCTGCCACTGCACGCCAAAGCACTGTGTTACATCTGACGATGGGCAACGCATAGCAGTGGTAACCATGGACACTAGGAAATACCTACATTACTTAGAACATAACCCCTTTTTTAAGGAACCAATCTTTAAAGGTCACAGGTGACAACCTGTGCCGATTTAGTAATTAGATTAAAACATGGTTTAATCTCAGGCTAATTTTAAGTGTCAGTAATATTTAGATGCAGCCATGCTCAGTAAAGTTAATTTCAAGATCAATTTCAATTTGGCAGCATGCATTCTGATGAATTTTTTATCTTCCCGTGTTAACTTATAGTCTGCTTTGGGAGACACCGCACACAAATAAGTGTGTAATTGGGCTTTATGTAGGTGTCATCTGTTGTATTCATAAGCTAATTGGCATACTCATTGTCATCCTTACACCTTCATCAACAGATTGAGTTTCACAGGTCCCAGCTTTTGTACGGCAGTGGCACGTGTCATCTGAGTGCCTCCTAAATTAAAGCCCACATGTTCATTGTGCATTATATCATATTGCTGTAATTTGAGGAAATATCCAACAAACGTGTTGTGTAAGATTCTGCGGGTACAGCAGGAGACAACAAGCGTGCAGGAGAGGGCCACCCACAGGTCACCTGTACTTGCCTTTAAATATGGATGGGCGTCATGGCAGGGATCGGTGTCAACCAGCACGCGTATGTGCCTTAGGCAATCATGGAGAAACCTGTATGGGGAGAAATTCAGCAGATGGATGAGGTGTTTTTAGGGGGAAAAGCAGACGTATTTGGGCAGCTGGGCCTGAACTTGTTGGATGATCGGGGGCCAGATGTCAAGGTTAACCCCTCAAAGTCCCCAGAGTATCAGACCCCACCCACTCCTCCGACGCAGGGCTCTTTGTTGGATAGTTAACTAATCTGAATAGGTGCTTGACACAAATCAGGTGTCAAACGTGCTGCAGATCCCAGCGTGTGCATTGTATTGATGGTAAGCTATTGTCTTCCTCTGATAGCTGCCACGCGTCTGGTATCAGGTGAACAAAGCCAGATGACAACCAGAGAAGAGGGGGAATCTGTCGACATAAACTGGCAAACAAGGTCAAAGGATTCAGACTACAGCTCAGATACAGTAGCTACAAGAGGGATGTAGGCTACATGCTATAGGTCTACACAATAAGAAAAAGAGGGATTTACACTCACCAAACACAAAGTTTATCATGTAGAATAAAAGATATATAGCCTATTAGGTGGTATAAACATGGTCTTTTAACCCTTTCATGATAATAGCCTACAAGGTAACTTGCTGGTGAAGCACTGTAAACAAATTCAGTACACATTTGACAGGTTAAGTCTTGGTAGATAGAGCCAAGCCCTCTAAATGAACTGTAGGCCTGTCTATTACTGTTTCTCAAATGTGTTGTGGAAAACATTATGCATAGGCAGCTAGAGTCTTTTAATATTGCTATTTTTTTTATTTTTTATTTATTTTATTTTTTATAACATATGTCGGTAATATTCAACAGCAGTAGGCCTACACTTGAGTTAAAGTAGAGAGTGGCCACAATATTCAATCAGATACTGTAGGTCTTAGTCCTCATCTCTATTAGTTCAAAATATGGGACCAATTTACAGTTACTTTCAGGTAGGCTATCTGCATTATATTATTGTTTATTTTTGTAGTTACAAGCAAATAGGTTGTTTTCATACTGAGAAGGTATTTTTTGTTACATTTATTGAATGTAGGCTATGTACAGTAAGTAATGCCGTGAAAAACGTTAATTGTTAGCTACCTATACCTATTGTTAGCTAGCATAGCCTACTAGTCATTGGTGCTGCTTTAGCCTAATATTGTTTTGGAAAAGGATAAATGCAAATTCTATATACAGACTAAAATATTGGGCGGTAATATCAGTGTAATATTGGTAAAGTTGCTATCTAGCTGTTATTTGTGTTACACTGTTCTATGTTGTATAGCTAAATTCTTGCTATTTTTCGCTAGCTAAAATGCAATTAACCTATTTTTTATTTCTATCAAGTTGAATGGCTAAAAACTAATTAGAGTTAACCGAGGGCACTTATGTTAACACTTAAATTATTTAATGGCATTAAATACCAGTAAAGGTCATGAATATAAAGACATTTCATAATAACACTACACAGTGCATAGCTTAGTTTGTGTTCTCCATTTATTTTTGGATGGAGGTCATAGACTCATCAATTAGTTAGGTAGATATTAAGCCTTTCACTTTAGCCACTCATATACACACATAACATTAAAGAATAGTAGATTTGCATCCAGTAATTAAACATCTTCTCATTTCAGATGTGTCCCTGTGCGAAGACTCTTTTAAAGTTGGATATCTTGTGCTTATTATTACATGGTGGGCTCTTTTGGGGCACAGGTCGAGCTGGTAGGACCACTGTGTTTTTCTTCAGCAAGCTGGTGAGAGAGCGGTCACATTATCACCGTCTGAGCAGCACGTGCCGGGGACTTAGCACCTGAAAGCTGGGAAACATGAGCTAGGTTTGTATTTGGTCATTTTTAGCCTTTAATTGGCACCCAAAAGATCTTGTAGAGGGATCACTAGAGTGTAAGCTGTGAGGAACTCTCACTGATTCTTTCATTGTAGTATTATCCACAGTGAAGAGTTTCATATACTCATGATCAAGCAGAACATTTCCATTACACAGTAGAAGCCATGTTGTAGTCCGACACTGTTATTAATGGTTGAGGATTTAACTGTACCCTATTTATTTACCCTACACATTTCTCTGTGTGGAAGAAGGTTAAATTACCCCCTTATCTAAGAAAATATCAGTCATTGTGCGTATTGTTATTGATGTGGGTTATTATGCTAAGTTCACTTTTTAAACTATGATTTGTGATCATCTCAGCATGAAAGCGCAGCAGCACGCCGGCCACTCGCTGCTTACGTCAAAGTGCAGTTGCAGTTTGCAGTGGATAGATCACATTAGAAACTTCACTGCAATAGCTCAGTAAAGCCATGCTAAAACTAGAGTAATACAATCAATCAATCAGTCATCTCCTGACTTCACAGCACAGGAGAGCTCTGCAGGAATGCCGCTAAGCTGCAGATGTACCAGCCAAATTACTCCAGTGGGGAATTACCAGGCCATAAATCCAGACGTCAGGAAGATGGCTGTAGCCTATTTCACGGTAAGAAAAAAAAAAAAAAAGGCCATGCAACTTGTTTCCATTACCCTCATAAAGAATGTCTCGGGGTTCCAACTTATCGCCGACGACAGATCTAAACATGCATCCAAACATGGGCCTCAATTCGTGGGGAACATAAGACAAAGCATCATGAGAGTCTGGCGCAGTCATTCACCAAGCCCTGACAGGTCCAGTAAAACGAACGATCTGTGACATGACAATCTGTGAGCGTAGCTAATAATCATCTCCGTCTCATTCATGATCTTCTGTAAATCTGAGGCACGCTGGAGCCTGCAGGGTTTACCGTTCTGAAGATGTTTAAGCTTAGTTATCATTTCCTGATGTAACAGGCTCATTTACTAAACATTTTGATCCTCAAGTGTTACCTGCATTTAAATAGCCATCATCATAACGTGTTTGTTATTGGATCTAATGGTTTAAGCAAATCAAATTTTTTCATCTATTTTTATTTGTGCAATTCTCATGTAAGTAGAAGGCAAACAACAGACACGCAGCCTAGTCAACACGATACAGTAACCACTGGTGTGAGATCGTTGGCAGGTACTGGCCTTCATTATTGGTAATTAAGATGTATAAATATGCTGTCTGGCACTTGACTTGTCGTTTGCAGTGGGCCATGTTTTTTCCCATCAAACTCAAAAAGTGCCAAGGTAGACAAGGTGAGGGCACATGCTCTGGTAGTGATGCTGCAGTGTGTGTGTACTCTGTGGGCACATTTCAGTTCAGCTGGCAGACATCTGACTGATGCCTTCGGGTGCCAGCAGCCAAACAAGCCCAGGTTTGAGGGGGAACGTGTTGTATGTTTGGGCTGAGCTCAGCAAAGTCTGCCAATGTCTTTGAGTGTCTGGCTTCATGGTCTCTCATACAGAGCGTCTTGTTGAGCTGCACTCTCTGGTCATCTTACAGATGATGGAAATGGACAGTTTACAGTAGGAAGCTCGGCCAGGAGGATGTGACATCAGCGCACACTGTACCATTAGAAAGTATTAACCTTTTACTGTTACCCTATTCATACACATTGTTGTTTTTGGGCTACATTAGACATTTCAATTAACATCTGTTTTTTGTGCCACCACCTTCACTTTAGTTGGATGTCGTTGGTAACATGTCAGCTCAATATTTTAACATCAAACAACTCATTTTAAATAATTTATGTTTGAATTAGAAGGCTAAGAAGGGCTTTTTTGGATTGAGCTGTTCCAAGCAACTTTGTTTAACGGTGCAACCAAATTGTACTTAGAGATACTGTATATGAATGCTCAGAAATCATGTCACTCTTCAGAGAAGTACACTAACATCCCTATAATTTTGCCTGAGAGTCTGAATGTCCATATCCACTGTCTGACTCAGTTTAAGGCATACTGTCAGCGTCAACGTTTGGGGATACTTATATATAATTTAGAGGTGGGCATAGATTAATTTTTTTAATCTAGATTAATCTAGATTAATTTTGAAATTAATCTAGATTAATCTAGATTAAAATGTCTCATTTGAATTCATTCATAATATGTGTGTGCTCCTAAATAATGACTCAAAGTAAGTCTTTGAGAACGTGTTTCTCAAGCCAGGTGGCGCATCAGACCAGGGGCTCATCTCCTGTTTCCAACATGCATCACAAACTGCTTGAGGAAGCTGTTCTACTATGATAATTGGTGATGAAAATAAATAATGTTCAACAAGATGTACTTGTGTTTACAAACTGTTTATTCAGTTAAACATGAACTTTGAACTGTAGGCCATAAGAGGTAACGATGAATTGTTTAGGGCTGCAACTAACGATTATTTCAATAATCGATTAATCGGTCGATTATTTTTTCGATTAATCGATGAATCGGATAAAAAAAATAAACATTTGTAAATGCTGCATCTTTATTCAAAAACTGAACATTACTTCAAATTCACAGTGCACACTGAAGTGTCAAAACACCAGGTTATTGCTCCAACGTCCCGGAACTATTAAAAGTAATATTAAATTATAAAAAATTAATAATAAACTTAACTGGGATAACACAAAAAAAAACATACAATGTATGATATACATTTATACAGTATAAGGGATGTCCATGGTAAACCAGTCAACCGATAATATTTTTAACCGGTAAATACTAATGGTTAAAAAAATTAAATCATCTTAATTTCTCTCAGATGACAGGAGATCGTTAATTTGTATTGATATTGATACCATTTTCAAGACTCCTTAACGATCCAAGTCTTTATTGATATCAAAATTGATAATTTTCTATTATTTTGTTGAAATAGAACTTGTATTATTGCTTTAATTGCTGATATGATCATAGCTCAAGATAGGACATTAAACAGGTCATAATTCCATTCCATCTTTACTATCTATTTTATCTTGCTGGGAAAACAAGTTTCGCCAAAATCTCAAATTTCTTTTTTTTTGTGTTGCATTTGAACACATCAATCATATTACTGAGCCGGCCTGAACACATCACAGTTGACATGTTTGCTACTTTTTTTAAGCTAACTAGCTTTATATCCTTCCGATTTTAACATGGATTTAAAATCTGGATCACTATTTTTAACTGACGGGACTTTCTACACCGTTCGGTTGTATGATTACTGCCGCTGCATTGAATGACTGTTGATGCGCCGATGCCGATTCTCCGAGCACGTCTGCACACCGTCTGCAGCAGCAGCTGACAGAGTTGTTTTGGACTAGACGGATACTGAGTTGATGGAGTTTTTTTTAACCCAAAGAAAGCAAAGGTACAACACTTTTATATAGGCCTGCAGTCCAGTGTTAGATATGACCAAAATACAAGCTGTGGCCGCTCACACTATAGCTTTCCCGCACGTGAAGCGAGCCTTCACGTGCGGAAGGGGGTTCACCCCGACGGCGAACAGCATCTCCCCTGAGCCGAACAGGAGGTGGAATTAAGAGATTAACGGCGATATTTTTTTTATCGCCCGATAAGAGTCTGGCGTTAACGCAGCCGTTAACGCCGTTATCGGCCCACCACTAATATAATTACAGAACCTTTTTTATTATTTAGTTTGATAAATTGGATGTATTTTCTGCATTCAAATTGCAACTGAGGTAAGTTTGGAAAATTTGAATTTTTGTCTTTTCTTATGCTGAAACTATCACACAACATTAGACTCTCTTTCTTTCTCAGTGGTCACAGACTGGTCATTTTTAGATGGTTGCTACTACTAGCACATTGCTATACCTTCCCTAAAATTCAGCTTTAGATTTATCCTTTCTAAATCAATATTCAATACCCTTTATGGCCGTCAGGTTATTGCAACATAGGGCCAGTTGTTGGATGGTGGTTGTTGTGTGACAGCCTTTTCCATGCTCATTCAGATGGGCCAGAGATTGAGGCCTGTGGTCAAGGCCCACTTTATCCAACATTTTCCCTGCTTGCCTCATTTGGAAAATGCTGTCAGATATCAATGCAGATCTCATGACAAAAATACCTGTGGTTGTTATTTGGAAAGCATTCCATTTTGGTTACCACTGAAGCCATTTGCTGACCACTTTTAGTATTGTGAGGAGAGGCACTGCCTCTGATTTTCTGGGCTTGTAATGATGGGAATATTTTGGTTTTTGAACGGGACATTGGATATAAATCATAGCAGGAGTAACCCCCCGGGAATCAGACCTGAGATGAACTGTCATATGTTTTCTCCCTTTATTTCATTTGTTGCAGACAGTGTTGGAAGAAAGAAAACATAAAGCTCCTCTGTATACTGCATGTACCAAGGTGGTTATGATTTTCATCCTCTTTTTTGTTCATTGCAGACATTCTTGCAGTATGCGACTGATTTAACAGTCCTGTTTTTCTGCGTTGATATGACAGCATTCTCTCTGCCTTTGATGTATTTCAAGCAGCCAACACAGACATTGTCTGGGCCTTTCTAGTTTCCACCCTTTATTTTTTAAGTACCACTGTTATTTACTCACTTACTGTTATTACCAGGCAGCTCCCAGGTGTGAATGTAAACACGTGCAACCTTTCCTCATCGTGCAGATAGCACAATAGGCATTTTGTCTTCCAATAACATTTGTTCTTACAGCTCGTCTGCTTGGATGAATTGAGAAAATAATAGATGTTGTTTCACTTATCACTATATGCAGAAAATGTAATGTATTTTTTTTATACTAGTGTTCAGTTATGGGTCAATGGCATAATCCATGATTTTTATTATTTAGTCTGGGATTCTCTAACTACACAGTAGTGCCAAATAATTTAGATTTTGGCTCGCATGCGTGTGTGAATCCTTAATAAAGTGACAAGCACATTACTGTAAATGAGGGTCAGCGAACAAAGCCTGTTATTCCTCTGCGGTGGCTAATTAAGAAAAAGAACAATTAGCCAAATGACCAATTAATAACAATCCTCTAATCTGCAAAAAGTGATCGTTAGGATAGATCTACTGGCGTTTCTTCACCGTGAAAAGAGAAGCTCCATAGGCGTTCTGAACCAGACGAGATTTAAAAGGTCTTTAATCTAATTAATCTCAGATAAATAATGGTTTATGCCATCACGAAATTTCTCATCGAGAGGATTACAATATCATAAAATACAAAATAATACATTTTAATTAAAGGAATAGGGAAGGTACTTTCCACTAGCCTACAAAGCTTTAGTTTAAAGAACAAATCCTATATAAAGAATTGACAGAAAATCAACATGTCCCAGTTCATACGCCTCATCGCATACCTTTGAGCGCACCAATCATGGTTTGTTTTTTCAAAAATACAAGTTCACTGCAAGTAATTGTTGAAGCACCTCTCCAAACAGCTCAGAATGTGTTTCCAACACAGAGTTTTTGGCCATGTGGACTATCACCATAAGGACTTTGCATGTTCTTTTCCCAGCCTCCAGTGTTATGAAACGTCTGCACTGTTTTCCAAGTGTCACGGAGCTGTATGAAGACCGATCAAGCCTTGGCTGGTGAGAAACTTGCTATCCTCTACGGACGTCTTTGTAGGGAGGAGGGGGTAAAGTGCATGCAATTTGCAAGCGAGATGAGTTGTCAAGCTTTGGAGACATGCAGGTGGTTCAATTTGTCTCCCTGTTTTGATATAGCTGAAGGAGAGGTTATTGGCAAAGTATTGGTGGAACCCTACAAGTCTTTGTGAGTTCAGGGAGTGCTGCAATTAATTATGTCGCCCAAGTTTTGACACACCTAACATTACGCTGTCACTCCCTCGGAGAGATGACGTTGATGTCTTTATCCCTTAAAAGTAATTGCAGGCTATCTGTTACTCCTCGCTCCAACAGCAAGAAAGATGAAGAGATCCATTTGATAAAACTTTGATCAGGTGTCCACAAAACAGTGGTTTGATAGAGGACTTGTCTTAACTTGCAAGTGATGCATCCACTTAAGTTAAGGGTTATTGAGTCAGTTGAAAGACAAACAAATTAGACATAATCTAAGGCATTTTCATGTAAATAAATGACAGTTTTTTTTGTTGCTCTCTGACTTTAACACTATCATGAATCAGCTGCATCATGCTTATTTTTTTCCAGAGAAAATCTGGCGGAACAGAAGGAAAGGAAGTTTTATGTTTTTCCCAAGTCGAAGTTCCTTTGAGATTTGTTAACATGAGCAAAGGACAGTCCACTTACTGAAAGTCTGTGTAACTGTTTCACAAGTGGTCTCTTAAGAAAACAATCCCAGAGATCCCCACAATAACAACTCCATATTTCTTCTGAGGTCATTGAAAATATATTGAGTTTGCATGGATTCTGAAAAATGTGCTTTTGTTCGGACTGTATTTTGACATGACTAGCCGGATGACGAGGAGATGGGTAGTCGAGGAGACGGCCGGCCATCGTCGCCGAGAAGTTGTTAGACTATGTGCTTGTTAGTCTTGGGGTACGAGTTATAGGAACATGCAGTCCCCTCTCCTCGAGCGCTGAACCAGAACCAAGTGGAGTGAGGCTGGCGGGCCACAAGAGCGCCATTGTTCTTCACATTAATCAAACTGAGGAAGGGCAGGTAGCATTTCCCTAGCCCACCCCACACGCACACCCTGCCAACCCCTCCATGAATGGACTGCTTTTTTAGCTGGCAGCGATTGGCCATCGGAGCTCCGAGAGGATGTGTGTCTGTTTAATTAGTGTGATGAGCTCAGCGGAGTTTATGTGCAGTGTCGGACACCAGGTATTAACCCCTGGAGTTTGACCCTGCGAGGGGGGCGTCCCACCTCAATCTTGACATCTCTCTCTTTCCACTGTTCTCGCTTTTCCTCTCTTCATTAGAAAAATACAGATTAGAAAGGCAAAAAAGGGGGGGGGGGTTTCAACCTCAGCCTCCATTTTTCACCAGCCCCTCTTTGTAGACTTGCCCTCAGATGAAGAGAATAATTACTGCTATGATACTTCTAATGATGCTGTCATTAGGATGCTGAGTTGTGGTCTGCTACAGTGCTAAAACCTGCTCTGAACACATGGAGTTCCCTAGAATATAAAAAATGCATCACATGCATAGATACAGACAATATGTTTGACTTTGTGATCTTTGACTTGTTGAAGTGCAATACGATCTGTTGTCAGTGTGAGTTAAATCATCTCAGAGTCATTCAAATGAGCCCCAAGTGACAAAGGAATTATCTAGATATCTATGTAAAATACACACTGGAAGCCATGAATAGAGCTGTGGTCTTCCTCACTTTGTACCATAAACAGCCATAAAAATGACACATAGATCATTCTCTGGCAGCTGCCTCACATACGCTGCAGATGAGAGAGAGAGAGTGCAACGTGTTAACATCACCCAGGGGCACTGTTTTCTAATTCATTTAACCACAGCAGTGTTTTCCTAACAGCTTCAGCTGGCAATTAAAAACCATGAAAAGATACGAAAACATTCTTACCATGCCAGACGCACTTTCCACAAAGGTAAAACAACCACTTCGGGCGCAATCAAAGCTTAGGATATCATCCTTTATCGGATTATGCACTTTATTAGTTCAGTGGAACAAACACAAGCACTTGAGGGGCATCTACTTTAGGCTTCTAATGCCTATTTTTGCTCGCAGATGGTGAGTTTATGCGGAGCAATTAATTAGCAAAACAGTTTTCTCTTTCTTTCTAATATTCTGTGACGTGGTCAATGCCGGGGCACAGGTTTCAGAAGTTAAAGGGCACTTGGAGGGCACTTGGACTGATGAGTTATGGTAATGATTTAGGAAACTAGTTTGGATTAATTCAATAAATGGCTAATTTGTTAAACCATCTGGCAATCATTTAAAAGCTTTTAGCTCATGTGGCCTAGTCCAGCTAGGGATTTTTACAGGATTACAGTATAAGGACATCCTATAAGCACATTATGCAAGCAAGTGCAAATACATGCCAGAGTCAAAAGGTAGTAAGGGAAATAACTTATTTTTGTAGGGAATTCCATAGTTAGAATTAGCTTTTAATAATTAAATCTTTTCCCTTATTTTATTTTATAAATTTTTCTTACTGAATCCCAGTTTTCTTTCAAAGAGTGATTCATGCTCGGGGTTGTATTTATTAATATCATCCTTGCTACTAAGGGTGTGGGGAGACAAAGAACTGGAGTCACAGCATGTCAGCTCTCTTAAAGGCGGTATTTGCTGCTCCCCCTCTGAAAACATTTTATTAATTGGATTTAGATATTTGCAAAATGATCTATTTAATGGGATTACCACTGGTATAATGATCTTATTTATGAGGGAAGCAATCCAAGCTTTGGGGCGGGCTGATAATGCATTTCCAGCTCTTTGGCAGTTAATGTTGTGTTACAAGGGAAGATAAAGTTGAAGTCCCATTGTAAGTGAATAGGTAAGTTAGCCCAGTGAAATGGAAGCTGCCATGGTGGCAGGTCAGACGGGCTTGAGTGGCCGCGCTTGCATTCCAGGGGCCTGTCTGGACTGTAGGCTCAGACCTGCTGAACTCCTCACAAGTTCAAGGCAGACGTAAAGAGGGAAGGAGGAGGGTAACGGGGAGAGAGGGAGAGAGAGAGAGAGATAGAGTCCCCCCACCCCAGCAGCATAATGGCCCTTTCTTACATCTTTATCCACCTCAGTATCTCGCTCAAGCTTTTACAGACCCTGTTTCCACTTAAATGCCTGGAGGTAATGTCCTACCTTTCCCTCTCCTCTCCTCTTCTCTTCTCTCCAGGAACATTTATTTAATCTTGTCAACAACAGTATTTGTATCAGAAATATATATATATATATATATATATATATTTCTGTTTATGATGGGTAAAATAACATAACGAAAAACATTTGCAGTTGTTTATTGTGGCTCTTTAAATTGATATTTCATGTTTGCCAAGACATTTAAGCTGTTGGATGTTTTCCCTCATGGAGGGTTTAGCTTTGTTCTGTATCTTTTCATGTAGTGTTGAGCCACTAATGCAAAAAAAAGAAAAGAAAAAAAAGTAGGCCTATATACTGTATGTAAATGTTCTTCTTTTCTGCAGAGCGTGCAGACTTTAAAACATTACCATTTCAATATAACATTTGATTTATATGTGTTTAAAAAAAATAGGTTATAATCTTTTACTTTAAAAGGATGTATTCTCAAATGAGATTATGCTAATAGACTCTAATTTGCATAAAACGGGTGGAAATGTTAAACCAGATTAAAAATTCAGAATATTTAAGAGTTTTATCCATGCTGTTAGTCAACAAATATATTCATTCTCCCGGAGAATATTAGAGGCTAAATGTGACATTGTGGAAAAACACAAACTGTGTTGCAGTAGCAATGATCCCCCCTCCCAATGGTTTACTAGTTTATTACTAAATATCTACAGGATATATATTTAGGAACCTTCTCTGTGACATAAACTTTTTTTTTCTCCTTCATGTGCTGCACAGCTCAGTGTGGTCCTTTGAGTATTAGTCTCAGGTGAGGGCCGAGGCACAATGCGAGGCCTGCGACAAAGAGCGCTCTCACAATCCTCCATTCAAGACATTAATCTGCAAACAAGTGTTTTTTTGTGTCTCTGAGTCTAATTTTCATCGCCATCAATTTAGTACATAGATTGAAAGTGATTCAGGTTGTGCTCTCAAGTTCCCCTACCTCTCATAAACCCCACCAGCTTCCACCTTGTCCCCTCCTTGTTCTGCACTGGGTCAACTGGAAGTTATTTTACTATAAAACTAACCCTACAACCCCTACTCCCACGTTGTTAAACCACAAATGACTAATAAATGCACCAGCATTGCACTATATAAAACTTAAAGCACATAAATTAAAAGTGTATTCTTCCTTTGCAATTATATTATTAAAATAAATAAATAAAATAATAAGCATTATAATCTAAATGATAGTCAGAAATGTATTTTTTTTTTAAGATCCTTTTTTTTGCATTTTCAACGCTTTATTGAAAGTACAGAGAGACATGCAGAGAACGACCGCGGGTCGGATTCGAACCGGGTCGCTGCAAGAAGGGCTGAGCCTCGGGGGGGACGCTCTAACAACTTCACCATGAGCACCCCCCAGGTACCAGTCATGATATGCACATTTTTATTTTTATTTGAGGTTGTATTTTTATTATACGAATTAAAGGTTTTCAATACAATTCCTTAAAATATTGTAAAGACTAATGTTTTTCTTTAATCATGTCGACTAATCCTCTACTATTTAATTTTTTAAATCAAATATAGTATTATAATAGAATAACATAAAAAATATGTTTTTTTCTTTAAGAAATGACAGAAAAGGCATATGTCTAAAATTTTGAATGCACACACACAAACACACACACACACACACACACACACACACACACACACCATATCCATTTTCTAGTGCTATACCTATGGAAACGTATTAACGTTCCTTTGAAACAATCTAATCTGGGCAATTAAAAAGGATAGCAAAACGGTCGGTTAATTCAAATAAAATCCATCCACTAAGAAGCTATTAATTGGTCATATAAACTATTCAGCATTCCTCTCAGCCCATTTTATTGCCCTATGGAAAATTAATATTGCTCAGTTTCTTGTTAATATAAGTACAGCACATCACCCTATGGAACATCATATTAACAGCACAATCTAAAGATCAGCAGCACTTTAGAACAGATGTTTTTTAAGACACACATGAGGGACACTGCTACACGCTCTGCAATAAAGATATCACATGATAGATCTAATTAATCGTTGCAGTGTTAAATAATAACGTTCCATTTGTTTCACTTGTCCCTTTACTATCCTACGGCACGTGCAGAAATGGACACAATGGATTCATAAACACTTGATAACCTTAACTGACTTGTGTGAGCTCACCCCTGCCTTGAATCCACTGTGGAGCAGCACTGCAGCCCACGTTTGTCATGCACTGCACACTGCCCCTTGTGGTGTGCTACAAACTGAGATGCAGATTGTGACTTGGCAGCGAGATTGTCTCTTCGCCCCGAGGCATACACATTTGTACTCTCATTTATTTATTGGTTTATTTGAATAGCTCTGCTATTGTGAACTTTGGATACGTTTGTATTTTCATTTTGTCTCGCTATAATGCAGTCCAGAGTGATATTTCTATCATCTGGCAACGGCCCTTTTCTGTGACAGCCTGTCTGCGTTATGGTTTAGAGTTTAAAAATTATCATTGCAATATGTTATGCAAAAGAATCCTTCTCATAATAGCTGGGTCAGGAAGACCCTGTATTAAATTAGTGTGAAAACTTGACATCCCTCTTCCGCCTCATTGTAAATTTGTGAGGCTATAATCCTCTGCAGATGTCTGTGTGTCCTTTCTTCTTTATCAAGGAGTTATTACTTTCTAAATAATTGCTCAGCGGTTTACTCCTTATGTATATACGAGTCCTGCCTATTTGACCTGTGCTCAATTTCTTTAATCGAGGCAAACACATTAGACATGTTTGCTATATTACGTGTGTTTTGAAGTTCCAATTTTGTTGAAATAGATTTATGAAGTGTTGGCGCCTGAGGTCACTGCCCCATTAGAGATTTATGAAATGCCCATGAGGCACCATTATTCAAGCTCAATAAATCATGCCAACCACTTTTATTATGGTACAATGTTCCCGATCAAATGCATCTCTTGGTTCCAATCGCCAGTGATAAGCAGTATTTCTATTGACGATAATTCCAGGTGTTATGCTTGGAAGCTCTTGGCAAGATTCATCATGAAATTCATGTTTGGATGGATTTATTATATCACAAAGCACTTATGTCACTGAATCTTTTGTATTGACTATGGTGATAGCCAGCTGAAAAGTCCCCCAATGATACAGCTGCTGTACACATTACAACATTACACCCTTAAGCCTTTTTATTTCAAATGCTGCTGCATGAAAAGTGAATCATTGTGAAGTAGAGCCTCGTCCAAACATCCAACTGGCAGTTTTCCTTAATTCCATTGAATGGGAGTATCAAAAATGCTGTAGCTTTCTCGCATCGAAATAAACAATTTCTGTTAAAGTGAGTATTTGTGTAAGGTATGTGTCTTGGCGGGGTCCGGCTTATAGTCTTAAGGTGACGGGGGTTGTAGATGTGAGGTGTGAAGGATGTGTATCAGTGTTTTTTATCACTCGTGCAGGCTTGTAATGCAGGTTTCTTTTCATCGGCAGCGGTGGGCGTAAGTGTTGTGTTCTGGTGGGCAGAGACAGTTAATGTCCCAGATCTACAGTATGAATAAAGTCATATTGTGAAGTGTGTGGGCTGATATGCTTGGCAGTCAACCCTGACAAGTAGATTAGCTCTTATACTGGGCCACCTCTGAATGGCATGCACACGACTCAAGCGTTTCCAGTCACAACGCTACATATCAAACATCTAACGCCCAGCAACACAGATGAAAGCAAATCAAAACATGGGAGAAGAAAAAAAAAACCTTGCTGTATGTTATGTGGCTTCTCCACAGCTGCAATGGTTAACAGGAGTCAAAAATTGGCATGTCTAAAAAGTGGGATAATGATTATAAATGTGACAGGCTGAAAAGTAATTACAATTGTCTCACTGTGTTTTCCAATAATGCCTCTAACATTTCTATAAAACTCATTTAAATCTTCCACAAGTCCAAAATTCAGTCTTGCTCTAAAGCCATTTGGCACATTTTTCTTCAGTTTACATTTAGAGAGGATTAGCTGAAGAGCTGAAAATAATCATGCCAGATGTCTGCTACAGCAAGAGAACTGCCTCCCCGGTGGGCATTTGATTTCACTGAGTTTTTATCAAATCTTAAGTGAATACACTCTGCGATCCTCATAATTTACTGCCTCGTGTTGTGTACACAAACTGAATCGTATGTCGCATTTTTACAACAACTGTCAAAAGAAAAGGTATACTGTAAAAAATATAAAAAACAAAACAAACACGCCCTTTTGCTCGTGTGAATGTATGAGGAGGAGTTCAAACAGTCAGCAATCGGCTTTTTATAGCCAAGTTATACAGTCAACACAGAGCTTAACTGGGCAGACTGGTGGAACAAACAGCATTATAAATGAGCCCAGTTCAATGACAGGTTTAAACGCTAAACCACATCTGTAGACTTTATAAAAGCCATGGTAAATGTCACTGTCTTTAAAACGTGTCTGAGAATATAGCCGTCAGTCACACTGACTCATTAAAGTAACCGAGATGATGAGAAAAAGAGCAATCAAGGATGATGAGGATCTTGGGATTCTCTCCATTCTGGACGTTACGTGGAACAGACAATGGATGATTAAGTAATAGATAAACAAATAGCAGTATCGACATGCGTCTTTTGCAGCAGACTTCTCCTCCATATTTCATGGCCCTGCTTTGAGACTGGGCCAGTGTTTGTTGGATTTGTTTTTTAGCTTTAATGAGCTCCACTGGAATGCAGTGTCTCCCACATGTCTTGCGGAGGGCGGGGCCATCTTATTGCTGCCACATGTTGGAGTTCCTATAGTGACTCTTCCAGGCTTGTGTGGTCAGCCAGTTCAAAGAGCCCAGGCTCATTTGTTATACAACTTTATGTAACAATGAGCCGATGCTTCAGCGTGTCTGAGGAGGCAACAAAGAAACGCCGCCCATTCTTTCTTTGTCCTAACTGGCTCTGCCAAGAGAGACTCTTTCAGATCATCTGTTTCTCTAATTAGCGTTGTTCACTGGACAATATCGTTTATTGGGCCTCGACGACGTGGTGCAGAAATCCTTCACTTGAGTCCGCTTCGTGTTTGAACTCTTGACAGTAATGTTCGTCGGATGGTTATGGTGAACAGTAGTAGTTGATCACTGTCATTGCCGGAGTGGTGCGCCGTGCCACATATGGCAACAATCTGACATGGTAATCCAGTCTTGAGGTTATGAGTGACTAGGTGTGGGCTGCCTGGATCAGACAGACTTCATCAATTCTTCTCCAGGAGTCAGCGGCGGAGCCCCTGCTGGCGGTTGACAGGACATCTCAGCAGGGGCACAAACTCAGGCCTTGCTAAATCCCCCATCATGCAGTTTTTATGGATTTAAAAGTAACTTTTTCACTTATTGGGAGAAAAGAGAAGAAAGATGGAGGAAAAGCTACATTACAGTACATGTGTCAATTCAGGTCGCCGCTGTATTCCCACAGCATTGACTGTTGCCTCCCAAACAGGGTATCCGCCACTTTGTTTTAAATCCCCCCACTTACACCCTAATCAAACTCATGTTCATTTGTTAAAGTGGACCAAATTACAGAGGGTCTTTGGCCACCCTATACCGCACACTTACTGCAAATAATCTGTTTTTCCTTTTTCACACATCAATTCCCCAGGGATGTTTTCAGCTTCACTAGACTTGCGAGTCTTCGGGGACCAGGTCCACTGCATGTGCTGGCTGGTTAGGCCATTTGCAATAATCTCCTTTTTACCGTTTAGAGGCTAATTATGTAACATTACACCTGCCTCCCTGAGCTTTGGCTCTGGCATAGTGCAGAATGAGTTGCTTTTTTTTTCTTTTCTCCCCCACTACTCATAGGGGTGGTTAGAGTTTCTTAATGAGATTAGCCCAAAGCTGAAATCTGCTTTGTGTCCTCTTGCTATATGGCGAGATACTGGATCAGCGGAATCAAAGCTAGGAGGGGGAATCATTGGAAGATGCAGGCAGCCGACCTCGTTTTGGTCTCCCTACCAACCCCCCTGCGTGTGACTTGGACGGGATTCGTCGCTATCACACATGACATTGTGTGCGAGCTTTGCATAGGAAATATCTTTGTCTCACTGTGATGTTTGCTTGCTTCAATGTTTTCGTGCTTTTCCTTTATCTGGCTGTCCAGTTTATATTTGCCTTTGGATCAAACTTCTCAATAGTCATTTTCAGAATTAAGGACAGATGGGTTGAATATTTAACAAAATTGAAAAAATAAAAAGAAGAAAGAGCTGAGCTTTTCCACCAGTCTGGGATATAACTAGCTGTGGTCGCTGTGCTACTGTCTTTTTGCCTTTATTAACTCAAAATATCTTGTATTTTACCACAACCTCTAAGGCAGAGCCGAAATTCTTATTTGGCAGTGACACCATAATGTGCAAGACAGATCTATATAAAGAAAGAACTACACCACCCACTACAGCCCATCTACAATGGGAGCCTTTCTTCCTCTAATTTATTGGGACCCTAATGTCCTTGTGACTTTCAACTCAGACAAAAGATGAAAAACCAACAAAGGAGCCTGGACAGAATAACATGCGTAAACACACTCACACATGCACATTCTGTACACACGTGCACAGACATACATACACACGCACACACACGTACGTGCACAGTGATGTACGCAAGAGGGCAAACAACTTGAGCTGAGAATTCCCAGAGTGAAAGCATATTCTCACTGAACGCTGCAAGAGATAACATGTAAATATTTTGCCCACTTGCTCGAAATATGATGTTGATTAAAAGAGTAAAGGTTAAGGTTAGGGAAGGGGCAAGGATTAGTAGTGTGGACCGCGTCTAGGGTTACCATAACAGCCTGGCTGCTGGGACTAGTAATAACAACAGAAGTAATAATAATCACAGACTAATTGATTGAACCCCGTGGCTTCCTTGCAAGAGTCATATTTGTAAAGCTTATTACCTCCACTATAGCAGCTAAAAGAATGCATCAGTTGCCAGTATTGCTTTCAAGCCGTTTTCAAGTTTCAAGTATTTATTCAAGAAACAGCTTTTTTATTTCTCTATTATAGAATGAAAGCAAATTAAATAAAAATATAGTATTTTTTGTTTTTTGATTTTTGATTAATGAATTTTCTTTTTCTCCTCACTATCATTATATTGACTTATCTATAATTTTGACTCTGAGCATTCTGGTCTCTCTGTGCGAGATCCTATCACTGCATTGTGGTTTGTTAAATGTACAAAGACGCCTGGAAGCCCTGAAGCCATATACTGCTACAGAGAGCTATTTGCTCTGCGTCAGCGGAGTATCCTGTCATGGAGAGAAAATCCCGTTTGAAGTATGGCCCCCGTCTTTCACACTGACGATAATGCTCCTGGCTTTATCATGTCCTCCGTGCAAAGCCCATGTCTTCTCTTTTGTCCGGCTCCCTCTCCCCCACTCCTGCACACCCCCTGGCTTTCCTCTTTTGTGTCACTCTCTGTCACATTGCTACCCGTTCACTGCAAGGAGAACACGGTCCAAAACCTTATCTCCAGAGGCATGCTGGGAAGTGTAGTCAGAGTCTGGCCATTGTTGGTTCTGTTTTTTTGAGTGGGGTTTCCTAATATCAGCTTCTTGAAAATGATCAGTGGTCTAATGCAGTGTACATTTCAACTGGAAGGAAAAAGCTGGTAGCAGTAAATGTTATTGTAAATGCTTCATGAAATTTACATAGATTTGCTGTAAACACAGTATTATAGACATTGAATAAAAATGTTTCCTTTGATTTTATTTGTAAGGTTTTATGGTTGAATACATTTTAAGGTAAATACTTAGCATTTTAAATTAGATACACTATTAGTATTCATTCGGCTCTGGCTGTTCCTAAATCCACAGCTTAAATGCAAATGCACTGCAGTCTTTTCCATCCATGGCTTTGTTGGCCTCTCAGAAACCTTAAGCTGGTATCTTAAACAGGGGCCTCTCATGGCATATGCATGTGCAGTATCTTATCTATCACAATCATTCTCTAGGACATCAAATATTTAAACAGGCCATACAAACAAGGGACAGGAGGGAGGGCATGGCAACAAGCCTTCTGTGGGCCCGGTGTGAAAACAATAAATGTGCTACCAGCCCTCAATATTTTCATATTCAATGACTCTGTATGATCCTTATGATCCCAACATAAAGAGGGTCTGTGAACCCTCTCTCTTAAACTGTAGCAGGCATATATTACCAGGCTTAGAGCTTGGCAAGCTCCGTATCCCAAAATAGATTTCAACAATACTCTATGAGGATGCATTAAATAAATCTCTGCTCAGCTAATCCGTGGAACAGTTCACATTTTCGAGAGAGACACTCCGGTAGGACAAAAGCGCCGCTCTGCTCGCCGCGCCTTCATCTAGGGACAGACATACATAAAGAGAGATATTTAGAGAGAGGGTAGGGGATTGGAGGGTGGGGGGAAATCCTCCACTAATGTGGCAGAGAATTCTCCCCAAAAAAAAATCATTGTGTGATTTTGCAATGCATGCAATGCAAAGCAGATTCTGTATCACTCTTTATTTTTTCCTTTTTTTCTCGAGCCTGTGCAATAACTTAATCTTAAAGGCAAAACGTGGACATGAGGGCCATTTCGAAACATGTTGTAGATAAATTTTAATCACATTAGCATTTCCCAGACTTCCGTAAATCTCCATAAATAGCATTCTGAGGTTGATCCCTCTTCTTTTTTTTTGCCCATTGAGTCAAAATTACAGTTGATGAATTGCTTTTGCCATGCATGTAGGCTAATGAAAGCTTTGCTCCTGGGCCTTCCTCAACAAAGGCTCATCATTTTTCCACTTTCCACTAAAATAAGAACCTGTTCCACTTTTAATTAATAGTTTTACCCTCATCCATTCAGAGTATAGTTTCAAATTAATATTTTTTTAGGTGAGTCTCGGTTATTAATACTAAAGAAACAACCCCTTTTGTGTCAAAGTAACAGGGAGGTAATGTTAGCCTGCAGGTCTGTAAAGAATTTCCACTCATGTCACCGAACTGCTTATCACAACTCATGACTCTGCTCTGAGACTGATACGTTTCATGACAGTTAGCTGTTTTATTCACTGGATGTCATCGAATTTTGTTCGATGAACCGCAGTGGGACTGAACATACAGCTAGCTTAAATAAGCACTTAGGATTGACCTGTCCTGATTTTGTGTCCATGTACTAGACCAGAGCCACAAGCAATGTTTAAAGGATGTCAAAGCACACATCAATCAAACTTGTTTCAAATCTGCTTCAGGGGAGGTTTCCGTTTAAAGGTGCTTTATGTAACTTTTGGTGTGTCAGAAGAGTTCTATTTTTGTATTTATATATTCTCATAACTGAATAAACAAACTTTAATTGGATCCCTGGAACACTGTTTGAAGTTAGAAAGGGACCTGAAAAGTTACTGTTTCACTGTTGTTTACAGCAGGGCCCAATTAATTTATGATGATAGAAGTATTCAAGAATGACATGTAGAATAAATATGTTTTGTAAACCAACCACAGGCTCTGCAAATGTAAACAGATCCCCTTCCCCGAAACTGCATAGTGCACCTTTAATGCCTCTAACAAAGACTCATATTAGTGCAAACATCCTTATGCATGGCCTCTGTATTGTTTAGATGTTGCTTCTAAATGAGTTACCTCTGTTAATGGAAGTATTAGGTTAATAAGCAGTAATTAGCATGCATTACGGTGCTTGCTGCACATAATGAGCACTTGGGTATGATTGCTTCAGACAGCTGGATGAAGAGCAAATAGCCTCATGTAGCCATATGTGGTTGTGGGACACTCACTATCCCGTGACAGATGTAAGGGAGGTGGTTTTGACATAGACCTCCGACAGTATCCTCTCACAGCAGCAATTTATTACTGTCACATCTGGAAATATTGTGACACTCCCCCCCACTTCTTGCTGCTTGCCTAAGTTGCCAGACAGCAGTTCTGTCATTGTGTTTAAATCATTTCATATCATAATATTTAGAATACTTTCCCTTTGCACAAGAGAATATCTGGGGCTTTTTTTGTGTTCCTTGATAATAAAAGCAAATAGCACTTGTATTCTCTGGTGCTGATGAAAAGGCAAAAAAGCAAAGTTGAAGATTTTCCTGTGAAAATCCATTCCCTCTTTGTACCTGTGACTCGAGCTCAAAGGTGGGCGATCCATATGGGCAAATTTGTATTTGTATTTCCAGGCTGTCACAAAGAATCTGCCCTGACATAGAGCAGATGCAGCAAACCGGAGCGGTAGCTGCACTTAAACACTGTGTGTGATTTCATGCCAATTAGTGCAAATCATGGAGTACTTAAAGATTATTGCCAAGTGAGTTTAACAACACTTTGACACATCCTCTGAAAGTGACCCCTGTTGAGTTTATTTTTCCCTGTGGATTTTCAGGACATCTCTACGCGACGTAAAAGTCATTTATCCAGGCCGGGAGTTTTCATTTCAACAGCTTGAGTTTTTAAATTTATTTTTATTATTGCCCCCAGTGAGAAATCTGGCTTCCATCTCCGGTCCACCTTATTTGTAGCAATGGAAGGGGTGGCTGGGACAAACTAACAGCCCCTCTGTGCTGCCCCCTCATCTCTGGGCTTTAGCAGAACTGCTCTGGCATGAAAGTAGAAGCTGCCGTCTCCATGGTGACAAGTCACTTCAGCTCCACCAGCTTTACCCAGCACGATGGGGCTGTGAATTGACTGGACTGCTTTGAAAAACAACAACAACAAAAACAAAACATTGAGAAAAAATGTAGCGTTTCATTCCTCTCCCCCATTATGTCGCCTGGTGAAAAACAGCCCTAATATGGTGCATTGGCTGCTGACACACAATAATGGCTGGAGAATATGCGCTGAATGGCTGTTCTGCTGGTGAAAAGCTAATGGAGGCAGTCGTTGGCAGTCTTCTGCTCATTGAGGAGGGAGAGAGAGAGAGAGGCGGTCCCAGAGGTATGGATGGGGCTGCTGTGATAGTTGTGAACTCTCCCAGTGTTTATGTGTCAGCCAACAGCCTCCGGAAGGAGACTGGAGACATTCTCCACACCGTTTTGCAGACGAGAACTGGTCCCCTCAATTAAATGAGTTAATTTGAAACCATAAGCTTGTCCTTAATTAAGAAGAGCTTAGACATCTCCTGAAATGAAATATCTGAAATGAGCTATATTGACGACATACCATTCCCTTTGTTCACGTGTTGGGTTCCCCATTCGCTTCCATTAGTCCAGACTGTCCATATGCAGAGCACGGTTCATGCAAGTCGCGGATAAATGCCAAAGAGAGACATAACCTCAGCAAAATGGCATCGTTTTGAAGCGAGTTTCAATTTCAAAGTGGATCCATTGTGGACTCCCACCACGTCTCTTCTCACACCGTATTCCCCGTCTGCCCGACTCTGTGCATCCCCCGCGCCGGAGAGAGGAGGATGAGAGAGGAGGAGAGGGAGAGAGATTGTGGCATTAAGTAAATAATTTGTATGATAATTCATTACAGCGCAGTCTTTTTCAACTTTAATTGGTCTAAATGAAGAGACATTTCACACCATTTAGATAAAAAAGAAAAAGGAGGCCAGCATAATGAAAAGGGGCCTGCCTATCGGACTTCAGAGGTTTGCTCTAAATGAAAATGTAATTGCAGGCGGAATGGTACAAGAGGAGAGACCCGCGCTGCAGATCCGGGGGTATCTTCAGACAGCCGAGCAAAAGCTAATGACTGAGCAATTTGGAACATTTACTCACCCCAAAGACTCTCATTAAGTCAATCACAGGCTTAGCCGAGACCCACTCGCAGCGTCGGAGCCGGCCCCGCATTTATTCCAACATCAATCAGGAGGGGCCGGCTTCTTCTTCTTTCAGAAGCCCATGAAAAACGCCCAAGTAATTTATTCAGGATCTTTGAGAGGATAATGGCCAATTATTTGTTTATAACACTGGTTAAATTTTCATTAGGCAGATTAATGGAATATCATGTACTGTCAACACTGGACTGAGGGGTGGTGTGTCAGAGATAAACGGCCAAACAGATGATGTCGCTCTGTTAGTAAATTGGTTTTTCTGCCGCCTTTTTCCTCCATATGAAAATTTGAAGGTGGACATGGCACGGGGGGTTGAAGCTGTCTCCAACAGGAGTACTGGTAGAGGAGGACATTGTGCAGGAACTTCATGAAGCTGCAGTTTTTGATTTTGTTCTTAATGTTTGGACGCAATATAAAATGTAAGCACAGCATTTAGGCTGTTCAAATGTTCTACAAAGTCTGACTGGACACATTTATTCACATTCACTTCATCCCAAACACTTCAATTACCTATTCTATCAATCATACACAATCCATAGCCAAACCCTGTGAAGCATATTTCAAACAGGCTCTATTTGAAATGTTAATTCTAGTGAGTTTTTAGAAGCTAACTTTTTTTTAATGAACAGAAAGAGCCACTTTTGGCAGTGACTGTGGGTGATAGCTTAATCTGACATTATGCAGGCGACACAAGATACCTGTAAGTGACAGTCGAGAGGGAAATGACAACTACAAGGCGAGCAGGCTGGTGATCGCTGACCCCATATGATGCTTAAAGTTGATATAAAGCAGTTTGAACCACGAGTGGTGCTTTCACAGACCTCCACCTGAAAGTGGTCTTGGAATTGTCATTTTAAGCGTTGCATATTTGGGGCTTCAAATAACCTTTTTTCTCCCAAACGCAGGGGTTTTGAGTATTGAGATAAAATGTGGCATATCAAATTTTAATATGCACGCTTCATCCACTAGTGTGCAAATTATGCATCGCGGGTCCACATTCCTAGATTTATGAAACCAGAATTTTAAAGACGTTTTTTTTTTACTTGTAGTTTAGGGGACTGATTATTTTTTTTTGTGAAAGCTTATGGTTACTTTCTAAAAATGGCTGTTGCACTTTACCAGCTTTAACAGCTTGGAACCCGTTATACCCACATTACATTATCATTACATACATTTCAAAGAATGTATTTTCTCCATAAACCTTGATGTAAGTTAATTTGGACTCCTGGATCGCAATCTGTCCACCTTAGGGCACAAAAAGTGTCGAATAGCTCCCCTATCAAAACAATCATCAGCTGAAGGAGGTTATCGTTGGAGCGGGCTATCTGTCGCTCGGCCACCGGCAGCCAGCAGGACACAAGGGCCATTTAATTAGGCCTACTGCTCCTCTCTGGTGTGAAAGACTCTCAGACCCTTTTGATTCCCCGCTGCTCTCCCAGCAGGAAGTGGTTGGTGATAATTGACACAGGATTTCCTTGTTAACCAGCGGCAGACTCTGTGGATTAAAGTGACAGAGATCTCCAGAAGAAAGTGGGGAGTAGATAAGGGGGAGGGGAGGAGGTGCAGTGGGGTGGGTGGAGAATAGTGTGTGTGGGGGGGGGGGGGGGGCAGCAGCTATTTACCGCTCTCGAGAAACCAGGGAGGAAATAGCAATATCAAACTGGTGCGCGGTCCTGCCGCGAGATGTAGCTCCCACTTATCTTAGCCATTTCAGCTTGGCTGATCAAAGATTGGCTTTCCTTAAAATAACCTGGGCCCAAGGTTGACTACATGCTTCCATGCCACGTTTTTTTTTTGGGGGGGGGGCAAATTATCAGTCTGCAAAAACTACATGGCTTTTTGTGGAGTACTAGAGCGATAATCTCATTTTATTTGTGCAATTATACACTATCATGGAATAAAGGCATATTTGCAAATGACGTAATTTCTCGCTTTGTACCAACTGGGTCACAAGCCTTCCCAAAAGAAATATCATGTAGACAGGAGAGGTACCCAGTCGGCTGTAGGGCAAAGATGGAGGCTTTCAAAGGATGTAATCCTTGTTATTTATTTATAGATTTCCGTTCTGCTCACCCAGCCACTGCACAGCTTACCAACAGACATTTTACAAGTTTTCATTGGAAGGTTTTTAACATAGCTCTTCTAGAGATAAAAGAGGATGAAGCGGCTACACTCTTTACTTTCTGGGAGTCCGATCAGCTTGCCTCACCATTGTAACACAGGACAGTGTTGACTTTACTTACAACATACACAATAGGGATGACTTCTACTTGGACTTCTTTATAATCATACAGTTGGTAAACTTTGTAAACATAACTATATCACTGGAAATAGCTAAATTCAGCTATCTGGCAATTCTGGTAAGACCTAATAAATAAAGCTCAAGTACATGCGTGCTTGACATATTTACTGGTACACCTGACAAGACACTCCACTCCTTAAATGCCCAGAATGACCCAAACGTGGCGTAAAACGTTCTCTGGTCAAGTTCAAGTGCTTACTGATAACTGAATTGGGTGATGGCAAGTTTCCAGCAGTAGGACTGGGTCAAAACCAGGTCCATCATATAAATCAGAGGAGAAATTCCATTCTCCCTTATCCCCCAGCCAATACATGCATGCAGCTGTGGATATGTGAGGGGAAGAAGAATGATAGCTGTTGCTTTATTATAGCAATAATGCCTGAGAAAGTAATCTTCACTGTGAGTAGGGGCCAGATGATGATGTTCTGGGCGCTTTGAGCATCTCCAACATATCCAAATTGTGCGCATATTATTTCAAGTATCATAGCTTTTTATAGTGGCTCCCAGTACACATATTTTTAGAGACAAAAGCTTAAGAAAGACCAACGTAGACAAATCTTTAAAGCTTAAATCACAACTTAGCTCGACAGCTAATGAATACATGACATGGCTTGATTTAGGGATTCATACATCATGTTGGAATGTCTGTCTGAACAGTCTGTAGCAAAACGTAGTCCAAAATCAAAGCTGAGGCTGCAAAAATTAAGCTACAGGATTACATTTAATACATTTCTCCAGAGATGTATTATAATGTTTTCTCCACTTGCCTTTGTGATTCAAAACAATGTCACACAGAGAAATGTGGTATACCATATTGAGACAATACATCAGCAGCATAATGCACTCACAATAGCTCATTAAAGCAACAAAGTGTTGTTTTTTCGTAACAGTTACCCTGCGCGATATAGTGCAAATCTTATATGAATGTTAAGTTAACAAAGCAAAGTGATACTGGTCAAGAAGTAAGTTAATGTTACTTTGCATGATGACTTCAGGTTAACCATATAAAAGCCATATGAAGATTGTCATTTACAAAAACTGTAGCGTATCAGAATGTTGACATATTTATTGCCGTGTCTTAAGCTTTAGGATGATGATGTTTTTCTGACACATACAGTAAGTTTAAATAAATTAAATTAAATGTTACCTGGATAATATACAACTCAGTGATATAAGCCTCTGATTTACATTGGCTGTTGCCAAAACAAGTATGAAAGCAATGCACACAACAGACATGAATAACTCCACAAGGTTGCTTTGTAATATATTATTTAGCTGCATTTCTCATTGAAAACATCTGAAACCTCATGCCGAAATCTCCCCTAAAGTGCTCCCTAGAAAGCTCCTAATCCAGAGTTGATTCTGGGATAAATATGCACATTGCTGATTGGCTAAGCAAAAGTCATCTGCAAAGTCCTGAGATGAGTCACACCACGTTTAAAGTGTTTAGATGCAATATTACACAAACATGCGGCACAGAAACTTCGCATCACTGTCCACACCTTCTTATCTATGCCCCCCTTATAGGTGCTGTATCTTAACCGTGCTGTAAGACTCCAATATGAAAGCATTAACACGCTTCAAGGTCCTTGATTTCTCTTCAGGAATTACTGTGTGGCAAAACCAGGAGAAGCTGGAGATTTGTTCCCTTCAGTCTAAAGTAAATAGGATAGGCAGGGGAAGCAATCACATAACCAACACGTGCGCTGCTATCAAGAAAACACAGGAGTCTAGATTTTGTCATAACCAAAATCATTGCTGTTTCGTTTAATCTGCAAGCAGATAAATGCTTGAACCATTTTCCCAGACCCCGATGGTGTGGGAATGATAAGTTCAAGTTCAAGTTGGATCCCGGTGTGCTGAGCATGTCACCACTTTTGAAAAGTGGTCCTCGTAAACAAAAAGCTGTCCCTGTTAGCAAATGACCCATGGGTATTGGAGTGGCACGGAGAAGTGTCAGTGTGGCCTGCCTGAGTAAAGGCAGCGTGACGCCATTCAGACAGAAGGTTTACCGAATGAAAAGAGAACAGACCCCTATAACTAATCCAGATTCACTGCCTCGCTAGCAGGTGGTTTAGTTTTTGATACTGGCCCTCAGAAAAAATCTTAGGTCATCGTAGTATTAAGCTTTAACCTCCCTTCACTAATGGTGTTATGTAGTTACTTGTTAGTTGCTCTGAGGGTTTGCTTTTATTAGTGACTATATAGATAAAAACATTTACTTTTCAATTGTTAATGTATAATGTATTATGAGAAAAAAAATTTAAAGGTCACTTATTATGCCAGATGCTCTTTTTTATGTTTTAACATGAATATTGATCACCCGTGTGACTAGAGACTCCCAACCCTCTCTTTTTATCCATGTTTCTAAAAACCTGTGTCCAAAAACCCTTGTCAGATTTCCCCTGATGTCATAAGGGGCTGAAAATGAGCATAATATGTTACCTTTAAACAGTTTGGACTACCATATGTAAACAAGTGCAATACATCAATGCATCTTTTTTTTATTAAAAACTGTTCCTATTTGGCTTTGCAAGGCTTCAAACCATGGTCTTACACTTGTCGTGAGCAAAGATTGCAGCAGTCATTCTAGTAGCTGCCATAACTGTGTGATCTGTAACTTTCTTTTTCTTCATAGTCCCGAAGAGAAAGGGGTCAACTTCTCGTCTTTGTGCAGCCTTACAGCCAGACATTGTGGGCTAATCTATGAGCTTCAGTTTTAACCTCATTATTAATATGAAAAAAAGCAGGCTACTTTCCATAGCCTTTGTTGCAGAGGAATATGTTTGACAGAGATACAGGGGGGAAAGCCCTAATTTCCTGCAGGGGTCGAGTATTATGTATGAACTGCTCCTCTGGGACGCAGGGGCTCACAGTGGAGGTTGTCAACTTTTCCTCAGGCTCATTTTGAAGTGTCTTCCTTAGCTTTAATACCCTTTAAATAACATTTAATCCATAATATGCTTTTTGATATTGTTCTGTGTAAGGCTAATGTGTCTTTAATTGTTTGTTTGTATTTATTTTCATGTGTCTGCGTGACTCTGTGTGTGTTTGCACATCCTCTCTTTGACTATGGGTATAGCTATTTCTGGAGACCATCATCCACTGATTCGCATGGAAATAGCACAATGGACTTTTAGTTATAGCCTACATTGGTTTCTTGGGGCAGGAGATGTAATCTTTGAGTGAAACCACACTGGGTGGAGCAAACAAGCATGTCTTGCTTAAACCTATTGCCACTGCCTAAAGAAATACATTGAGCCATACCAATTAATTGAAGTTAGCTGGCTGGTATTTTTTTTTCATTCAAGTTTTTCAGTTAAATACAGAAACTTTAACTTTATAAACAATGTTGCCAGATGGTCAACATGAAGTTGCATTACAGTGTATTGTGTACTATCAATATTGCATTTCAGTTCAACAACACAAAGCAGCATGTCACTGTGTGTACAGAGTGTGTCTGTGAATATGTCTAAATCTGTATTGGCTGTGGTAGTTGTTTGGGGTAGCACATATTCAGGCTACATCATGTACAGTATTGATTATTATCATATTCCCTCAATGGCAATAACAGATGGCCTTTATTTGAAGTGCCACACTGTTGCTCAAGTCAGTCTACTGTAAATACAATGTGAGGGAGAGTCTTGTTGCAGCACTATATACTTATTTTACTCAAACTTTAGGATGTCAAATGCTAAGTTGTAAGTAATAGGAAACTTCAAAGTGTATGTTCAGTTGTTCAGAAATAGCTGTTTATCCAATCAGCAAAGCTTCTTAAGGTGTTTTCCTTTTGGAAATTGGCTGTAATCTAACTAACAGACAAATAGATAGCTAGAACTTAGCATTGTTAACACATATACCTGTATTTAGGGACCCTACTATAGGTAACATATTAGTGAAGTAAATTAGTAATTTCTTACTACATAATTATTCAATGATGGCCCAGGATGACCTTGTCCAAGAGGGTATTCATCCTGCACTTCAAAGAGTTATCCTATATAACAGTCACACTAAATGCATAATTAATTTTCCACAATATCAATTATGCAATGTCACATTAGATCATATTTGTATAAATAAACATTCAACAAAAACAAAAAATATCCAGGTGAAATATTTCGGGAATTTAGGCAATGCTGGCTTTTACAAATACTGAACTGAATTCAAACAAACTTAAAAAACATATTGCTTTTTGCCACATCTAGGAAAGTTAACAGTTAACTGTGCCACAGACTTGAAACAATCCTTCAGAGGACAGGGAGGAAACAAGTTGAAGGGAGGAGAAAGGCATGACCTCTCATGGCCGCACCACCTTGGCCAAAAGATTAACCAAACATTGGCCACTGACAAACATTCAGGAAATCAGAACCACATGCTGCGAGGGAGGTGTACCGAGGTGCTTATTTGTTTTTGCTAAATTAATGGGGGCTAATTGATAATGTCATTACATCACAGGAGGGGCATGGGGAAGTGCCGGGGTAAAAAATCAAGGAATGCCGCCCATCAATCCTCTTTGAATACCACAGATGCTGGACTCAGTCTGCCCAGAAGATTAAGATCTTTTCAGTTAACCAGGAGCAGACCTACTGGATCTAACCGCCGGCTTCACCCCATGCAGGAGAGGACACTTCCATCTCACATATTTCATAGGCCTCACTGAGGTGTTTAGAAAGACTTAAAGTGGTAATCACAAATCATTTACCACAATACAAACCCCATAATGAGATGGTCAAAAACACAGAGGAAAACAAGTGTGATTAGGCCTATATACAAAGTGAGCCATTTCTGAACATCAGAGAACATGTTTCTTGTTCTATTATTTCTAGTTAGTAAATAAAGTATAGGCATAGTGGCAATGAATAGAAAACAAAATAAAATTGACTTCCACTACTGGATGTGCTTGCTGAAAGAATGATACAATGACATTTTTTTAGTAAAGTTTGTTTTGTTTAGACCCAATAAACTTTTATTAAAAATAGAAAATGTATATTATTGCTAGCTTGGCACTTTATTTATTCTCAGATAAGAACTCTGGATCAATGATATTGCACATTTCTGCTTTACTAACAAGGTGAAACTAAATGGTGAAGAACATATCATATAGAAACTTTAGACATGAAAACAATAACTTATGGGATCCAGTGGCAGGAAGAATTTACTGCCATCGATGAAAAAGCCAGAAAGATACTTCAATTAGTGTCATATTATATAATAATGTGTATGAACAACGTTCATTTAATGGAAATCAACAGAAATCTACAGATATAGGACAAGACAGTTGACTCTTCTGCTAACGGAAAATGTCAAACATCATCAAGGTTTGCAACACAAGAAAATTGTTTATGACAAGCCAGGTCTGTTATTTATTGAGCAGTAAAGGATCAAATGGAAGGAACTCATTCTGTCGTCACTAATATTGAGAACATTTTACTGAGATAATTTCAAATATGCCAAGCTCACAGCTAAAGCAGAAAACTCCACAAGGCCAATAACTCAGCACCGGACTGGACAGACGGTCCATATCTGCTTACAATCAACACCACTCTCTGTACTTCAGAGCAAGTGCAGCTGTGGGAGAGAGGATGGTGGCTCAAGTGCTGCGCAAGTGATTTAGGAGACAGCAAGGGGGTTTAGAGAAGGAAAACAAGTTCATTACACTTCCATACTTGCGTATCACTCCCCTAAGACCTGTCAATGAAGACAGTGGAGAAATGAGCGGGCCTCATCCTCTCCACCAAAAGTTATTAGGAGAAGCCCTGGGGTGAACATGTCATTTACAATTCCTACCCTGAGAACCTTTGACCTCAAACTCTCTGGGAGTCACCACTTCATTTCAAACAGTTTCTATCGCTCTGGTTTTGCACCAGCCGCCAGTTTCACGCTCTCTCCTTCAGATCGCATAAGCCGGTTTTGTGCGTGTATCTGTGTCGGTTGCAGGGGTGGTGTGATGGCAAATGATTACAAATGTCTCCGTTGTAGCATAATTGGATCACGCTGACTCAGAGCTTATTGAACAAGATCTCGGTTGTTTCAAAGCAGATGGATTAACAATTAAATTTGTTTGGTAATTCCGTTGTATACACCTTGAACAGAAAATAAGACGCATTAACTTGAATAAATTACATTCTTCCCACAGGGAATATCATTAGCGGGGAATTCCTTCTCATAGCCTCCCAATAGACCTTTTCTTACTTTTCATCGTTTAAATGGGGGAAAATGTTGGCAACAAGACTCATCTCTCACATGCTGCCATGCGTGCCATAGTTTGTATTTACATAGCGCTAATCTGTTTTACAGTAAATGCTCTGGAGCCATAACCTCTTGTTTCGCGGGAGCAACATTCTAATAGAATATTACAAAGGTCACTAAGTTCTCACAGCTATAATTAAATTTAGATTGTTTTTATTAAAAGTGTTTAAAACTGTTAATGTCCCAGTGTCTTCTCACACCAGAAAACACAAATTCTGGACGTTTTGGAGACTAGAATTTGTATAAATCCAGTTTCCTACTTGGCAAAAAATTATGCATATTTATTAAAATGAGAAAAAGAAGAAAGAAAATAATATAGTTGAAATGGCTGAGTGATGTTTTGATTAAAGTGTTTTTCTTAGAATAAGTAACAGGCACCAGTGATGTATAGCTTGTGGTGATGGGAGAGCAGTTGGCAAGAGGCGGTTGAATGAGTAGCACTACTAAATTGTATCAGCGTCTGTTTCGCATAAAACACAGAGTATTCTCCGAAATGCAATCCTGTCCCGCCGTTACTAGTAGAGAGAAATTCATAGATGCATGAGAATGATATTAGAACTAAAAACTTGGGTTAGATGTGTTGGTGAGGAGTGTGGTTATTAGAAATATGCGCTATGTGGCTGAAGCTGCTGTACCTGTGTACGGGCAATGTTTTTTTACATTAATATCAACTGGCAAGCCATTAAACTGGTGCACACCCTCCCAACTTTGACTTGGCCTGTGACTCACCAACTGCACAAAGATAAGCCCTCGCTCAATAGAGCCGAGCCTGCAGTTAGCCTATTAGCTTGACAGAGGAAAATAATTTGTCAAAACCTTATTTTAAAGCGCTATGAATGTCATCCTGTGTTGCCACTCTTAATTGAAATGTAAATGGCCAAGCAAGGAAATATACGGTCACACATGGACGGTGTCGGCAGAATGTTTTATGGGGATGGTAACCACACCTGGTTAATATTAGCATCCTCCTTACTGTATACTTTACATTCCTCACGTCAGTTTTACTTTGATTTATCCAAGAGAGGTTAGCAGTAGATTAAACAAATCTGAGATGTTCTTTCTGATTACCGAAGGGAGATACATATGTAAAAGATTTTTCACAAATTATTTAGGTGCTGGGTAATTTCTGAGATAAATGTAAGCATTGCAGTTATATTGCGATCATGATTTACGTCTTGCAAATTCAGGTTTGGCATCTGCAAGTGATTCAGGGTAAGGGATTAAGCCATTTCGTGTGGCTAAGATCTTCAGAGCACTTTATTCAGAGAGGCTGTTTTAGTGTCCAGCAGCTGTAGAAGCGGAAATAATTTACACTGTGTGTGCTCATCTTTACTTGACTTCATTGTCCTTCCACTGGCTCAATTCAACCTGCTATTGTCCACCTTTCAATATCTTAATGTAAAGATTTAGAATTGTTTAGGAAATGTATTTGCAGACGCCTTGGTCTGGGATATGTATATATTTTTTTTAAACCAACACAACAAAATATGCAGGTTGTAACATTCACATCCAGCTTTGCAGATGCACACACAGCCTTAGTTATCCTAATCTGTTCCTTACTAAAGCTAAGGGTTGAAATTAGTTTGCCTCCCCCACCCCCAACCCTGCCTTTGTGAACCTTGCCACAACCCCGGGCTCCTGAACCCACTTGTACATTTTAGGCCTCGATAATAAACCAACATCTGCGGAACTTACAAGTGCTTTACCAGAGTTAATTGAGTAAATTGAAGCAAGCTGCAGAGCAGTGCTGATCTATGATCCCCTGTTGAGGGCCCAGAAGGGAGACAACAGATTTACTGCAAGGACAGTGGGAGGCCTTTGGTTCAGGCCCTGGTTCATGGGAAGTTTGAGGTCAGTCAGGATTAAAATATCTAAGGGAACAAATGGAGTAATTTGAGCTCAATATAAGGAGTTTCTACCAAGGATCAAGGTGTGATTCATTTGATGAAAGTCCTTTTTTTTCATCTTTTAAAAAATATGTTTTACCTCAACTTATTATTTTGGATTTATAACTTAAAGATTGTCTCTTTTTAACAATATTTCATCTGTTAGACAAAACCGAGGGATGAGGAGTTAGCATATAAACACAAACGAATACAAAAGGGGCAATATCTGCTTTTTTTCTCAGGTGCAATTCTGCTAGGTCTCATTGAAAAGGTCTTTAGGCTATAAAAAGATTCAGGAGGTTGCTAGCCAGGTACAGAATTGTGTCTAGCCACCAAGCCTGTATAAACCAATGAGAAAACCAGGGTCATGTCCTCTGTCATTTTTTCCTCAGATTTAATTAAATTTATTATGTGAAAATAAAGCTGATCAAACAATTATCACTGCATTAATGTACTTTTTGAGCGTCAGCTAAATGAAATGTAGTGTAATGTAATGTTTTCGGCACCCTTTCAGGCGGCTGCTACCCCAATGGAGGAGTACCAAAAATAGGAGCGGCTTAGAGTGGTTAGGTGCGCTTATATCCGTACCCTACCGAACTTTTTGGAAATGGAAAACCAAAAAACCGGACCGAACCGCTCCTACCCAACCCGCTCTACTCGGTGGAAACGAGGCATAAAAAAAGATTGACTCATTGCCTTTTTTGTGCAGTGCAGGTTGAGTTGCTGAAAAAAAGTGAACCACAGCTCCCGCCATAATGTTCAGACTTCAGAATTTGCATCAAAGCCCTAATGATCATGAAAACAAGAGGCTTTATTTAAACGATGTCCATGCTCAGGTGGTGACTTGTTGTAACTTTTTCGGCTGTAGACTGAAACTAACGGAGGGAGGTGGCTCACTGTGTTTATTTTCTCTTGTTGCTTATGCCTCGTTTCCACCGAGTAGAGCAGGTCAGGTCGGAGTGGCTCAGAGCGGGACAGCTCACTTTTAAGAATCTCGGTGGTGTTTCCACCGCCGACCCTACCCTTACTGGTAGGGTGGGTTTAGGCTGGACTGCGATAGCCGGCGCCAGAATATGGGTCAAACTATCGGGCTGTGGAACAACTGTGGTCAAGCCAGCGGTCTCTCGTTTTTGCTTGGTCAAACCAGCCGCTTCTTTATTTATTCCCCCCGTGTTGTTGTGAGCGTAAACGCACAGAGACGGCTCGGTGCAACTGATAGAGACAGTGAGCGAACAGCGCTGGCTGCGGCAGCTACGTGACATCGTAGCAGTGGGACACAGTGTAGCCAACTGATTAATTTAATGATGAGGAAAAACACTAGGGCTGGCCCGAATTATTCGAATATCCGAGTATTCGTTTGTTAAATTAGTATTCGGAGCTCAATTCAGTATTCGGGATATTCGTTTTTTTTTTTTTCTTTTTTTTTTTTGCAAAGGTAGCTCAAACTGCAGTATATTTTGTCAGCAAATAATATTTGGATAATACAAGTTATAAAACAATTGTAAAATACAAATTAGACGTTAATTTAAAATATATTATTTAATTATTTGAACTTTGAACTAGTTGGCAGTTGCCCTTTCAAAGCGAAACCAGTGATATCAGCTGTAGTAGGCTATGTGATGTTACCAGAGTGAGGCAAACTAAAAGCGGCACCAAGCGCAGGAGGCAGAGAGAGATGGAGGAAGAATAGATTGTGTTCCTAATAACTCTATAGGCTACCACAACATTAGCGCGATTTCGGAAGGAAAGGTAATGCTTGACGTAATGCTAACGTTAGCTTAGCTCAGCTGTTTGTTTACATTCAGCCATGCTATTCAGCCAGGCCCCCAGGATGCTGCCTTCTCCGAGCAGCCAGCATGGACTAGTGGCCAACCCATTGGTACTGCATGCTGTGAATGGGAGCTTATTTTCATGGTAGCCCTAAGGCAGATTTCCCCGTCCACACAATACAAGCGGCGAACAAGATTGTGTCGCCGCAAAATTTTTCTGGATATCAATCATAGGCTCAAACTTATCTTGAGACCATATACTATTAAAACTGAAGTTTTTTCATTTCAAAACGCCACATAAAGCGTTTTATTAGCCCAACGGCTTTTAACGGCTTTCAGTTTGTTTTCGAGGGAGGAGGAGGGAGCGGCACGTCATACACTTGGGCGTGCCAGGGCTTACATGAAAGCAATATGGCAGCTTCCTTGTTGCTTCTCTGCGCCTGAGCAGCTTTCATAGGAATGAATGGGCGCCATTTTTCAATACGGTGTCCATTTCTTTATATGTCCATGTATTCAGCCATCATCAACCGTGACTTGCTTGCATCATGGGAATAGGCAGTCAATAATGGATATAATATGGACACAAAAGACTATCAATATTGGATCTTTGTATGGATTTATAAATCGCCGAAAAGATGCACGTTCCTGGATGAATTGATAAGCTCCTGTATGGGTTACGATGGCGCAGAGGACAGCTGATTTGGAACGGAAAAACAGCTGTTTGCCTCCACGGGGAAAAAGTAAGGAACTCCGACTTTACTACCATTCGAAAGTTATTAAAGAATCAACAAACTACGCAGCTTGCTGCCTCGGCTCACACACTCGGTTTCAGTGAGTACATTGGCATTATTAATGTTGGTTTGATGGTGTGTTTTTCTGGAACGAATATCCGAATATTTGCTCGGAAAAACCAACGAATACTCGAAGCCTGAAAAATGGCATTCGGGCCAGCCCTAAAAAACACCACACAATAAACAGTGCTTCGCTCACATTTTCGCCTAAACACAAGACTCTCTTCACTCTTGCCGAGGTGACTACACACGGCGGAAATTATTCTTTCGACCAATAAACGGATGGCATGTGTAGCTCCGCCTTTTCGGCACCCTCTCAGGCGGCTGGTTCCCCAACGGAGGAGTACCGAAATTAGGAGAGGCTTAGAGCGGTTAGGTGCGCTTATCTGTACCATACCCAACTTTTGGCAAATGAAAAGCCAAACTACCCGGACCGAACCGCTCCAACCCGACCTGCTCTACTCGGTGGAAACGAGGCATTAGTCAGTTTGCCGACTTGGCTCTGTGTTTTCAGGCTCGAGAAATGCAATCCGATCGCGGAAGCATTTCCCCTCAACAACGCTAACGGACAGGATATCCCCGGTTATCATTCATAGCCGTAAAGCCACAGAGCTTTTCACTGCGGCGGCTCACAACGGCGAGGTCGCACTGTGAATGACACCGTTACCCACCGTCACAGTCTCACACCATGTTATACCGGGTGAATCGCTGCTTCGCTCGCGCAAGGCTTTTGTGTTTCGATTTAACATCCGTCTTGGGCGAGTGTTTTAACTTTCTGCTGAATAAACCATTGCACGGTAATTGCTGAAAGCGAAATAGTTTAGGCGGGGGCACAGCGGAGCGCACCGGAAGCCAAAATCGAAATCGAAATTCAATTAATCGCCCAGCCATAGGATCAGTTATTTAGACAGAAGAGCAGTCATTTGGGGGTCGTATTTGACTTTGGTATTTGAAAAAATCCGACTATTCATTTTTAGTTAATAAGTGCATCATCTTGCCTCCCCCCTATTTGCTTGTTACATAGTCATAAGAATTCATGATTTTGTACATCAAAACCTAATGTACAGAAGGAACTATTGTAAGAGGAAAAGAGATATGTTACGTAGACATGACATCATATTAATTTGTAAGGCGGCATTACAATTTTAGTCACCAGGGTCAAGAGTTTGATCCTCAGCATGGTTTTCTCCCGAACGAAAGAGCCAGTTGCAAATGTGGTCCTTTCATAAGTAGATTGTGTTAAATTGAGCATTAAAGTGAACCTCTCAAGGGCCTAGTAAAAAAGCGAGTGAGGAGATGCGACTGACATTGATAGCATCCGTAAGGACTGAAAGTGCTGTTATTCAGTGATGTGTACAAAAACGGTTGCCATCTCTCAATGTTTATTTTACCCCATAAACTTTGATCGATGTGTGGGGGGTTTTCATTGAACACTAGCTACTTTTTCAGCTTTTTTCCCCACAGAAGTTTATTGGACAGAAAGGTTGTTAAAAAGTATAAGACTGAAAAGCCATTTAAATGTTATAATTTAACGTTTAGCTTATACCGTAAGTGAACAACGCACCTGCACACTAAGAAACCAAGGTACAGGAATGGTCCTACAGGTGAATATTTGCAGGGTATATATTTTTTCCCTTTTTGTCAGTACCTCCAAAGAACATTTCTGTACCCCAAGTGACAAATATGTACCCATTGTAAAGGTACAGTGAAAATGTGAATTCTGCAAGTAAAGCCGTAATCGCCTTACTGTCTTTGTTTGGACAATTACATCTGTAAACTCTGGTAAATTAGACAACAGATTAAACAAGTTAGTCTATTATAATCTAAATATTACTGCTTTACTTCAAATGCAGAAAACTTGTAGAATTCACATTTTCACTGTACCTTTCCAATGGGTACATATTTGTCACTTGGGGTACAGAAATGTTCTTTGGAGGTACAGACAAGACAGTGTTGTACCCTGCTAAGGTACCACTGGTACCACTGGTCCTAAAAGGGTACAAATGTGTTGTCCCCTTTTAGGACCATTCCTGTACCTTGATTTCTTAGTGTGTGCATTGTAGTGACATTGTTTGTCACTACTGCATGCTTTAAATTAATGCAACTTTTTCTACTTAAAATAGTTCTAGGTTTTCGCACCTGCAACTTTGCATGCCGTCCAAATATCCTCTCAGGAGAAGGCACTCAGTATGTCACAGTGGGGAGAGTGCTTATTGGCTAGATTGTTTCAGCCCCTATCACACCCACTCAAGTATGATAATACACTCCTCCTGATCCCACCCTGCTTTCCGTGTCCCACACACTTACACACTGTGCACCGGGCTCTTGACTGCACTTTGCGGCTTGGACCTTGATGCACAAAATGTTATCCCTGAGGTATGTCAAATGACTCCAAGCCGTATTACTTAAGTGACATAAAGAAGAGCACTCCAGCAGAGCGGAGAGGTGGCAGGATCAACATGTTTATATTGAAATATTAAAGTCGATATACACTCCTTGAAACAGCTATTCACACTTTAGACTCTCAAGTTGCTTCTGGCAATATATTAGTTTATTTCCGTAAATGGGATCACCAGTAACCCCAGCTGTCTGTAACAGGAACATCCTCAGTCTGCCTGTTGTTATTGCAAACAGTCACAGGGATTGCAATGTACAAATAGCCTAAGCTGGGCAAATTGCCCCATGGCATTTCCTTAGCACATGTCCCAGAGAAGCATCTTCCCATTCCTGGCTGTGTCTTCAATGTTTGTAATAATGTCTGTTAAAAGTTCCCAGGTCCAGGTGAGCATTCACAGGTGAGGGTAGTTAGTCTGTGGTTGCCAGGGGTTTTGTCCATTGAAGCCATCACTGTTGAGCATTTCGTCACAGCATTTCATCAATATGTGTGTTTGGCTGTTGCATTTTTGAGCTGCCATGTGTACTGCCAAAATCATCTGAATCAGACATTCACATCAGTGGTTCTGATTAAAGGATAATGTAAAACATAAACAGCTGTTTCATTTGTAGGGAATAATTCATATAGCTCCTAGAAAGTTCACAGAATTCTGATAAGAAACAGGAAAAAGCCAGTGGATTTATTTTATACATAATAATCAAATTACAGTTGTGAGAGAATTACTCTAATTGCGTCTCTTCACTCCCCCTTGGACACACACACACACACACACACACAGATGGTCCCATCTGCCTAATAAGGACATCCACCAGCCAAAAATTAAAGCATATGCTATCATCATTGAAGTTGATTAAACATTAAGGCCAAATCTGGCTCCATTCCCAACTCAAAAATGTATAACCATGTTCCTCGTTAAAAGCACACGAGTCTCATTATCCTGCCCCAAAATACAAAGGCTACGTTTCCCGCGCCAATACATTTCTTCATGATTGGAAGCAAAAGATAATTAGCCGTGTTGTATCAACGGGCTGCCAGCCACACCATCTCTTGAAACCGTTCACGCCCAGCCGTGGCCAACAATTGGCTCCATGCCTCCCTCATTCACATACAGAAAAGTCTATGAGCAAATGCATGAGGGCTTCACAATGGGAAGGGGAGGGAGTGACACACACAGAGCAAAACAGGCCGAGAGAGAGAGAGAGAGAGAGAGAGAGAAAGAGAGAGAGAGAGAGAAAGGGAGGAAAGGTGGGAGGGTAAAAAAAGGGAGGGAGAAAGAAATAACGGGCCAAACTCGTTTTCCGCTTGATCGGTTAGCTGCAGAGAATGCGCCTTTACTAGGTAAATGATTAAGGGGGGTGGGAGGGGGACCTATGCTGCTCTGCTATTATGCACTTCAAAGGTCTCCAAAGGCAGGTTAAATGAAAAGCAAATGTGTTGCCCTGCTGCTCAAATACCTCAAATGTTTTAGCAGGTGCAAGCAATGAAGAGGCGGGCAGTGACAGCATTGTGCTATATACCTTGCTTTGAGAATGGAGCAGCCTCCCATTTTAGGGAGACAGATAAGTGTCCGACCCGTGAAGGGGTGGGACAGGACCAGAGTCTGCCAGCAAGAGGGAGGTCGAGCTCTGCTCAACGTTCTCACCACTCCGACCTCCAACTGACACACAGGTGAAAAAGGCAATTGGGTGCAACTGATGTAGCCGAGGTGTTGGGAGATTGAGATGTCTAAATAAATCTTTCGGAATGAGCCGCAAATATATAGTTTCCTTTTTTAAACTAGCTTGTGTCCTGGAACTGATGGGCACTGACATTTTTAACGAACGTAACTCAAACAGGAGTCAAGTAGTGCATTTGTTGGGCAATATTTTTCAGCTGCAGATCAACAACGAAGCTCTACACAGTGGAATATGTAATAATGACTTGTTTGTATACATTAATTCATTGTTTGCTTTGTGTCTTTTCATTGGATTTGCTGACAAAAAGAAAAGTATCTCCAGTCTTATTATCCTTTAAGTTGGATCAGTATTGGAGTGGTTTTGTTGAGGAAACAAAACAACAGTGTATTGGTTATCGATTGCCCTGACTCAGACAATATTGTAATTAAGCTTAACAAGACTCAATAAAAGACACTGTCCCAATAATAATTATGTTAGGTAGCTGCAACTGATTTAGTAACCACTGGTGGTAGCTAGCTTGGTGAGACTTGAAGAAATACATCTCTTATGATGCAGATAAAGAACATCTCATTCTCCACATACATTACTGTGATCACATGTTATCATATTAAGGGCATAATTAATTAGCCCTGATAAAACCAGTATGTTGTTCACATAAGTCCTGTTGGACCACCTTTATTGTCATAATAGCAGTGTAATCTGGGTGTTTATGTGCATGTAAATGAAGTCCCTGTTGTGGAGGCTCCAAATGAATCAACTCGTTCTCGACTCACCTGTTCAATATCAGTGAGGTCCATTACATAATCACAGAGCAGTGATTACAGGTCTCCTACTGGCAGAGCAATTACCCCGGCACGGTCATTATCACCTCATAACATCATCTGCTCTCTGCATATCAGCACAGACAACATAGCTGTGCATTATTCAGTGTTAGGTCACAAAGTGCCTCTGCCGCACTAATGCAGTATAATTTGTTCATTATAATAAGTGTGAATGTAATAAGTATAACACATTTGTGATACACCTATTATTCTCACATGTGTTTGGGTGCAGGCATTTGGAAGAGATTGCTCGAAACAGATCACATCAAGAAGAGAGTATAGAAGCTGCTATCATTCAAATTACTTTGAAAAATCTGTTGATCGTCACCCCAAATGGGCCAGTAAAGTCAAGAGGAAAGTGGTAATTTTATCTTGATAATAATAATATTTTATGCTTATACTACTCCACTAGATGAGTCCATGAGCAAAATGTTGTGGGTTTTACTCAATAAAATTGTACATGTAACAGCTATAGTTACTTTTCAGAGTAAGATTTTTCTTTCAAAACATGATTAGTTCATGTAGAATATATACTGTATACTGTGTGTGTGTGTGTGTGTGTATACGTATATATATATATATATATATATATATATATATATATATATATATATATATATATATTTATATAGTACCAAACGGAATATGAAGCAATTCAAATAAATTATCTCCACCTTGGCCAAATAAAACCAATAATGACCTATAATTTAATAATATGCAATGATTTTGTGCTGTGGTATTTCTGCTTTTACTGAAGTATAGCATTTAAATACTTCCTGCAGGTGGAAATACGGATGTGTAAAATGTAAAAACAACTTGGCTTTGATAATAATTCTTAAATTAATCAGAAACTTGTGTTTGTGCATTTTCCATCATTAGACGACTCTGTGTACTGAATAAAGATGGGCCTTTCCCAGTCTCACACGCATAAACTCATTTATTTTGTGTCCCCGCAAAATGGTTTAAAGGCAACGACGAATACTTTTCTCAGGTTTCACTTTAAGCATTTGCCTGGTAGAGCAACCTCACAATATGATAAATGCAAATAATGATGAGTCTGGTGTTCTTGCATCGCTTAGTTTGCACTGTCTCTAAGTCCAGAGCCGTTTGTGAATCCATATCCAAGGAGTACAGGTGTTGATTAATCCTCTCGACATTTTCCCAGAGACATTCTTTCATTCGTATTGACATTCTTGCAGCAGCGAGGCGAGCGGCGGGGAAATGAAAGCGCTGCCATGGTATTTGGGAAGCCCCTCAGAAGTCAGACTTACACGGGCTAGCCGCTGTGATGGCCTACATTATGGAGTTCATGGCCTGTGGGGGTCTGCTCCCTCTAGCCCGACAGGACTCGGGGAAAAATGCCCGTCCCCTGCTCATCACATGTCTCTGTCCTCAGCTCCAGTTTACTCTAGGCAGATGCTAAAGAAAACTGCTGCACTATAACCATGAGTATAATGAACTGTATAGAAAATGATCTTACCCAGTAAAAGAGCATGCAAGGAATAAATACATTATGAGCATGAGTTATCATCATTTTCATTGTCCTTAGCAGTCATTTAAATTTCTGCAGCGTTACACTACACTTAAAGTCAGGCCTGACTTGACCCAGCCAGCACAACCACATCAGCTCCAACCCACTTTCACAGTAAGATCGGACACATATTCAGTGGCTGAACCGGTGTAAAAGGGTGGTGATTTTATTGTGGTAATGTTCTCTAGCAGAACGGTAAGGAGTCGCATTGCAATGACGTGGCGTAGCGCTGTGATAGAGTGCGGTCGACTCAACACACAGCCGAGAAGAGAATTTCATGGTGGTGGTTCAGCCACAGATTAAGGCCTCTTTATTCATTAAGAAAATAAATAAACAAAGGCAAGAAAATCATATGCATCACTTTATTGACATACACCCCCACCCTTCCTCGTCTCATTATGTTTCTTCAGCTGTGTTGTCCCCAAAGTGTCAGATGGAGAACTGCTAACGGATTAATTTAAAGGTTCAATCACGTACAGTAGCAGTTTCTACTTTGACTAACTCCTAGCACATCACAGTTAGTAGTACAAGCAGAAACACACACTCACACACACACACTCATATTATTTACAGAACCCGGCACATGGCTTTGGAAAAAACAGTATTATTGTATTGTTTTTTAAGTGTTGTATACACACACACCCCACTGTGCAGTTTGAAAATGTAGAAAGTGATTGATGTTGTTTCTTCCCTGAGAAATTTGAAGTAGTTTAGTAAGGATAGTTGCTAGTGGAATATTATGCAAAAAGGCATCTCACACCAAAATGTGTGTGTTTTTTTTTAGGGTCAGGTTGAGCATTTACTGATGGAGCAGTGAGGGGAATCTTGGCTTCTGCACTTATCTGCTGCACGGGTGTGGGGTATTTTCCTCCCTCTTTCCTCCATTGCTTCTCTATCTCTGGCACCAAACTTATCAAAATAATGTGCAGTAAGATCATTTTTGGCCTGCGCCTGACAAACTGATATAAATTTCAATCTGACTCCGACAGAAGTTTTCATTTTGCCAAGAGTGCAAAAAGAGGCGGGTTTGTTCCTCTGTGTGTGTGTGTGTGTGTGTGTGTGTGTGTGTGTGTGTGTGTGTGTGTGTGTGTGTGTGTGTGTGTGTGTGTGTGTGTGTGTGTGTGTTGGGAGTTGAACTGTACTAGTCTTGTGAACAAGTTCAAATGCGACCGGATTTGGCCGGACAAAGAGCATCCCATGATGAACAAACATTTTAATTTATGAGTCAATCATCAGTAAAAGCTGAAATTCTTTTACGTCTTCCGTGGCTTTCGGAGCCAAAGCACTGCCTCTGTTCTCTGTTTGGAATCACTCTAATAACTCTATTATTATTCCTCGGGATCATAATTATTGATATCGTTACCACCTGTTGAGACACTCTCCAGTTCGGATGAGAAACTGTTGTGTAAATGTTCAGTTAGTTGAATCCAAGCCCCCGCTCCTGGTGTGATGCGTCCTTGTGTCAGGTGTCTGCCATGCTGCACAGGTAGAGAGACAGTGCTTTGGCTGGGATGCCACTCAATGGTGTGCCATCCATCAGCACCTGGGTCCAGGTTGGCACCGGCTTCAGGTGCAGGAATCTTGCACCCTCATTACACATCAGCCACTCTAATTACAACCTGCTCAAGAGCTGTTATCCTACACCTCACAGTGACAATGACAGCGCCTCCTCTTAGAGGCCTGGCTGCTTTTCCTGTGGCGAGACGCAACACAACCCCCCTGTAAATAAATGACGGCCCTGCTGGAAAGAACATGCGGCATGTATGCCTACCAATTACTAACTCTAACCTGTGATCTGTTGGAGGCAAACATTTGCCGTTTTTTTACTTTCTTTTCTTTTTCTTTTTTAAAGTTGCTCTATGTAACTGTGGGTGTTTCAGAGAAGAGAAAATGTTTTAAGGTATATTCTCATAAATGAATAAAGGAACTTTCCTCACAGGAAAATTGGATCCCTGGAACATTGTTTCTTCACTGTCGTTGTTTACAGCAGAAGGGCCCACAGTTTTGTATACAAACATTCTTGTCTTACTTTTGGTTCCAGGTGCCTTAAAAATAATTAAATTTGGGGCGCCCTTAGCTCAGTTGGTAGGCTGTCCCCCCCCGGGTCGGGCCCAGCAGCAGATTCAGGTTCGATTCCCGCCCGCGGTCGTTCTCTGCATGTCACTCCCCTCTCTGCCTCATTTCACCTTTGTCTCTCTGCACTATCAATAAAGCATAAAAATGCCCAAAAAATATCTTAAAAAATAAATAAAAAATAATTTATGATGATGAAAATTATTCAATACTAAGAATTACATGTAGAGAAATATGTTTTGTAAACTAACTTCAGGCTCTGCAATTTTAAACAAATCCCTATGATTTGATGATGATGTAGAGGATGATTTAATGTATTCGACCAAACGATGATGAAACCAAGCAGAATTCTTTCTGGCCGTTCGCTGGGTTTCATGGAGGAGAAATCCATTTACACAACAGGCAGGCGAATGCGCCTATGAATGTGTTCCATGGTGTCCTATCGCACACACATTATTGTTTGAGATCCTGTGTTATGCTGACAAATCCTCTCGTGGCAGCAATCACCTAAGCGTCTTCCATGAAAGGGATGTACATATCCCTCCACTTATTTCAGAATTTATTGTGTTCATCACTAATCCAAAGATGGGTTCCTCGTGTAATACCCGCCATCTAATCATTCTTAGTACTCCAGGGGCTTGTTAGACCAGATCCTGTAGACTGTAATTGTTTTGTCAATTGATCCCTTAGAAAAGCGAAAGATAGATTAGAGAGCCGGAGACAGTGGAACATTATTTTGGTACATAAAAAAGAATTCCACATCAACACTATAATTTAAAATACATAAAATTATTCCAAATCAGAATTGGCTGTAACGTGAAAAAAATGCTACATTGAGGGGATGGAATATGCATCTATGTGAACACCTTGCCTGGTTCCTCTTTGAATACATTGTTTTTGATAGAGTGCCCGACTTTGGAGCTCGGTGACAGCGAGCGGCGGCTGCCTATACTGTACGTCCCGGCTGAACCTAAACACATTACACAGCATAATGTTTGTATAAAAGGCCATATTAGGCCGCTCGGATCCTAAAAGGTTTATGACGACCATTTAGCATCAGGAGAGCGAAGCTTAACATGGCCATGTCAAGATAACATGCAAGCATCCGTGTTGTTTTCATTGGCTGTCAGCACAGATTTTACAGTGGCTGGCGGGGGAAAGAGGGGGGCATGTGCTTTAAGACGCTCCTGCAAAGGGCTGTCACCGCAGGAGAGCATGGGGGACGGTGACGGGGAGGCACACAAAATAGAACAAGAGAGACAGGGAGCTCTCCTGTCCAAAGAGATGATGGGGAGGAATAGCACACAGTGGATAATTTGACTGGAGTAGCGACATAATATGGGAGTAGTATTTTATTTGAAATGGCAGATTTGCTCTCATGCAAGCCCCATTCAGATGCTTGTGTGTGTTGCTCTCAATAAGGAGTGCATGGGCGTGAGCTGCACTGCCGAAACTAGGTGGAGCTATTGCTTACATCTGCGTCCACTGCTAAGGAATTAAGGCCAAGAGACAGAGAGAGAGAGAGAGGGGAGGGGAGGGAGACAAGACAACGTTTAAGAAAATGAATGCAGTGCAAGAGCCGGGTCACGGCCTTAGAATGAGACCTGGAGGGTATAAGAAGAGGTGTAGCAATGTGAACTGTGCACCTGTCACACAGGTTCTAGTATAGAGGAGATCTCAGACTCAAAGTGCAGCTTTAGGCCTGCTTGTTACCACGGCGGAGGGCTACGTGTAAAATGTCTGCCAGTTCATTCTTTTATCGAATCGGTGCTTGCCCCCTTTAAAGATGACACGCAACAGAAATTAATCTATAGGGAGATTTTGTTGCAGTAACGCTGAGTTGAAATGTGCAGACTACGTAAATGACTCTTTGGCTCTTTTTGGGCTATATCTCTCCCCCCCATCGCCCAATGCATCATAAAAGCAAAGGGGGGTTTAGTGTGAGATGAATAATCTCGCTCCAGCATGCCTCTCTTAGGCTGCCTCCCCTCACGCCATAATCGTCAGAAGGCAAGCCAGCTTAGTCAACCCTGTGCTACGGGCCAGGATAATAATTGCTGTATTAATTGGTGTTGTCCAGGCTAGACAGAATATAAGAGATCCCACTGGGGCTAATAATTAATGTTTTTTTTTACCCTCTCTTTCTCTCCTCCTTACTCTACCACAAGAATACACACACACACACACACACACACACACACAAACAACACACACACGCATTCCCTCTTTCCCTGCATCCCTTTGCTGTATCATTAAGAAAGCACTTTAGTACCTCCAACAATCAGAGTAGCGGGATGATGACGTCTCACAAGAGTATTTTACGATAAGGCAGTGGACTATCGCCTGCGTTGATGGTGTGTTTATTTCGCTTCGCTAATCTGACGCTGCTAAAAGATCTGGGTATCATGCATTGGTGGTTTTTTCTCAGTGGATTGTGGGAATCGAGGGAGGGTCATGTGAAGAGCTGAAATAAAAAAAAGCCTAGTCTAACCTAAAATGATGCTGGATAGATGGAAATCCAGTCAGATAAGATCAAAATAAAGCCTGATATGGAATCCAGTGTTAATACACAGCCTAGGCTCTGTAAACTGGTATGTAAACAAAGGATATGATAACAAAGGGGGCCCACCGTAGCTTTCAACATGCCTCTTTACGAAGCCCAGGCTGTGTATTAACACTGGATTTTTTTCTCCGCGCACACACTGTTTGGTCAAGTTGCAGTTTGTGAGGAGATATTCACTGATATTGACAAAAAGTTATTTTGACTTCAAGCATTCTCTACTATCGCTGATTCCAGCTTTTAAGAATACAGGTTCCTACTGTAAGTCGTGTGTTGGTGTGAATTACATTTTGCAGTTCTTTGTTCTCCATAACCAGGCCAGGTGGCTGCTGTGCTACTGCCCCTCCTGGTGTGAACCTGCTTAAGTTGCTCATGGAGAGCTCCGGTGAGTCAGTCAGCGCAGGCGATTGTGAAAGAGGAGGAAAGCGTTTTTCATGAAAGGCACAGAGGAGCTGGTGGCAGTTTTATGCAGCCCTCTCCACCTTCAGGAAACAGATAATTACAGGCTGCATTATGCGCTGCAGTATCATGTCAGAAAGTATAGTGGCTGCACAGGCTGGCTGAATGCGCTATTACAGCATGTGTTCCAATTGTAAAACGATGATTATACTCTATGATCCTTTTAATGACAGATAGGGGGATTCTTTTTTTTTTTTTTTGCTCAGCTGGTATTTAGCACATATCTCAGTGTGGTGCTTTCAAACACGTCTCACGATTAGAGAGGCAAAGGAACAAAAATTTGGAAGTGGTTAAAAGGAAATTGGCCTAATATGAATCTCACTGTGTTATTTTCAAATTTAAGCCCGACCGCACAGTAACTAACAGATCTGTCATAGCTTTAATTTGGTGACCTCCCATGGTGAGCTTGTTCTTTTTACCTCTTTCTTTTTTAAATTTTTCTTCCAGGATGAAACTAGATAGAGTTGAGGAAATAACCCTTTGTTTCTTTTTGGGCTCTGACTGAAGGTCATTCAAACAAGCGTTCCTGTGCTGTGGAGATTAGGCAGCCTGGTGTTAACAGGCTTTTTCAAGTCATTTAAGGTCATATCTGCCATGTTACAGAGACTAAACGTCCCCTCTGTTGTACTCAACCAAGTCTATTTACTGTATGCCCTAATTGCAAGCCACCACTTTAATAAGGCACAAACAGAGCGCAAAAAACAACTCCTCCTTAACAATGTGCAGGGGGAATTGGCCGCTGTGACGCAGATCTGCAAACAGGCAGGGAATTAGGACCATGTAGAGGCCCTACTTTGTTAACAATCCTGACAGGGTTATTTGACCATCTGCTTTAATTACAGGTACTGACACACTCACAGACTAATGCCTAAGTGTCACCCGTGCGAAGGTGCAAATTAGTTTCCACTTGAGGAACCTGGGTGTGCCACAAATCAAACTAACGACATCAACTGGCCTCAGGCATCAAGCACAATCAGCTAAGGGGTCTTTGCTAATCAATTTAATCAGTGTTCTAGTCTGTGAATTTTACAAGCCTGTTTGATCATTTTTTATGAAAAGACTATTCCTTAAATACATTTAATTATTTTTTTTTTACATCTGCATCCTGTGTCTCATCTTGTGAGAATTTACATTGCACGAGAGACACATTACATGTGTTCACATGTAGACGGTACGAGAGAATGTTGCCACCGTGGTTGGTATTTCAAAGGCTAAGGTTTATGAAGCCTTTGGGGCAAATTAAACAGCTGCGTTCCCGACATGCCTTGTTTTGCACCACACTGGCAGTAAAACTTAATGGGATCCTTTTTATTTGATTGAGTTCCCACTGTTTACGCCACGACCCGATCAGTTGCCTGATTTACCTTTAGCTTGGTCGCACTGCAACTGCATCCATTTGCCCTGACAATTTTGCGCCCCATAATGCACCTCTCCTCTAGAGCTGCATTTCCTTCTCTTCAACATCTGTAGCAGGCCTGCACCTCTGCAGAGGGCACGGCACGAGGGAAAGCTTCAGTATTACTTTTCACTCCTCATCTGTACTCACCTCTGACTCTATGGGTGTTACCAGAGCAAACCATCAACTAATCAGCTTTCCACACATATCTGCCCAATGTCGACAGTTTGCCTGTTCCTGAATAGAAAAGAGTGAACACTGCAGAGCTTAAATCAGGCAGTCATTAGGGAAAGGAACAGATTGTCTTTTCTTCCACTGCCTCTGTCCCTCAGATAAACAGGCCCGAGTGCTGACATACGATCCTTTCAACTAACACAGCCCATCCTGACCCACTGATGGGAGGAATAGTAATCAGGCAACGAGTCACGTGGATGACACACTATACGGCCCATAGGATGCAAAAACCTTAAACTACTTAGCAGGATGGAATGTATTACTGAAGTATTTGTTGCATACATCTTTGCAGAATGTTTAATGTCTATGTGGTGGAAGTATCTGTACTTTCAACTAGGAAATAACAATAATAAAATGGTAAATTACACACATGGATTAAAAGGAGCACCAAACGGCCTGAATTCTCCACACAACATGTTGCAGTGCGATTGTTAATCATCTGAGGTGGTTCAAGTTGAAGAGGAATCAAAAAGGGGATGGCTCTCGTTCATGGATAATGCTTCCTAATGGTGTGTTTTCATCCGAGCTAAACGCCTGTCTTTGTGATCTCTTCCTGCAGGAGCCTGGTGTTCTGTCAGCCGCCCAACCCAGGCAATAACTGTCATTAATTAGTCTGATAAATTACGTCCAAAACAATGACATGTTTAAATGGTCCAATTTAGCTCAAATCCTAAATGAGATATTACATCAAAAGCCGGCAGTTTTCTCTCCTTTAGCCCATTTACAGAGGCATACTGCCTTCCTGAAAGCGTTTTAAAGGTTACGATTCCCTCAGATGATAAAGCAGTACCTTTTTAATGAAATTCTAATTAGTAATTTCATGGACTTTGTTACCAACCATATCTGATTAGTGCACATTTCCACAGCCCACTTTAATTAAGCACACTAACAGTACAGTTTCAAACATTTGCCACTTGAAGATGGAGCTTAGCGCATCAAAAAAACTTACTTTGTAAACACAAATGTTGCAATTTGTTTTTTTAATTAGATTAAATTTGAATAATTTTTTTTGTGTGCGCGTTTGTGGAAATATCTGGTTTTCCTGCTCTGTAGCACATGCCCTTGAACATGAAAATTGTGGTGACGATAAGGTTCTCGTTAACTACCATGAATTTGGGTTATTATTTAATATGATGACAACCCAATTAGTTGGCTACAGTTATTTTCCTCATCTGTGCCTTTTTTCCAGAGCAGGAACTCAGAGCTGCATATACAGGGGTGCAAGCACATTCCCATAATTTCAGTGGGCCCGTTACAGGGGCCCGTTACAGGTCAATGCTTCAACATGTCTATGTTTTTAAGCAATATGCACAACATAATCGCATTACAGTTTCCAAGTAGGTTTCATGTCTCCCGTCCCATTTTGTCAAAGCCAATTACTCACTGTTGGTGTGCTGCTGAGACTTGGGGACTGTTGACCAAAGAGCCCCAAGACATAATCTGATTTCACTTTTCATTCAAATCGCTTTCCACTTTGAGATCTAATCCTGGTTTCACAATATGAACTCTGACCTTGAATATCAACTGGACTGCAGTTGGTATTTAATGTTCATCAGAGCTCGATGTGGGAGTCTTCCCCTCACAGTGGAGTGCTTTTGACACAGCCTTCACCCAGCCGCCCCACACTGGGCCCCAGTGGACCCTCTCAGGTCCCTAACCACACAAGTGTTTCCACGGTGGCGAAACCGTTTCAGTCTGACTGACATCCCAGCGTTGAGGAACACAGTTATAAAAGTGCACAAAAGCGTGACAGACCACCTTGGCCCTACCTCCTCTGCCCCATCTCTCCTTTTAAAGGTAACATATTATGCACTTTGCTGTCAATTTTATATGGTCCAAGTAGTCCCTAATACTTATTTTTTTAGATGTTTGCTGAAAAACCCGTTCGGATCATTTATTGTAGCAAGCCTCTATACCCTGATTGTCCTGGATGAGCTGTATTTCTGCGATCTGGCTGGCCCCTCCCACCTCTCTGCCGGGCTTTCTTTATATGGCCATGGAGCTCTCCCACCGTCTCTGCCGTGCTCTCGCGATACTAGAGAGACACTACGTGAGTCGTGACTGCGAACACAGTGTTGTTACACACCGGAGCTGAGCTAAGAGAACAGTTTGACATGACCTGACATGATTAAAACCAGTGAAAACAGTAGCTTCAAACAGTAGCTTGATTTCTACAGGAATATCTTCCCATCCTTTGTCATGTTAAAAACGAGTAATTTTCAGACTGCCGTGGGGAGTAAAAACAGCGTGTTATGAGCAAAACTTGGTGCTACATCAGAAGCTACATGGGCGCTAACGCTAAAAATAAGACTCAGACGATAAAATAAACTAAAAGTACCACACAAATCAGTGAAAAAAATATATTTAAAATTGACTTCCACACTATTAAGTTACGATCCTTTGTCCTATTAAAAACGAGTCATTTTCAGACTGCAGTGGGGAGTATTACAGCGTGTTATGAGCAAAACTTGGTGCTACATTAGAAGCTACATGGGCGCTAACGCTAAAAATAAGACTCAGACGAAAATAAACTAAAAGTACCACACAAATCAGTGAAAAAAATATATTTAAAATTGACTTCCACACTATTAAGTTACAATCCTTTGTCCTATTAAAAACGAGTCATTTTCAGACTGGTCTGAGTAAAAGAATTATGTTTTTATGACCAAAATATCATTGCTTGTCTCGAAGCTAGCCCGTGAGCTACCAGCTAAAAATGAGAGCTACCGACTAAAAATACGACACAAATCGGTGAAAAAAATATTTTCAAAATTGACTTCCACACTATTAAGTTACAATCCTTTGTCCTGTTAAAAACGAGGCCTTTCCAGACTGGTCTGGGTAAAAGAATTATGTTTTTATGAGCAAAAGCTGAATGCTTGTCCCAAAGCTAAATAGCTATACACCAGTCAGGCAAAAATACCAATAAAAACATTTCTTTCAGTTTCACTGTTTGCAAAAACCCACAAGTAGCTTCCTATCCGTTGTGTTATTAAAAACGAGGCATAGACTGCTGTGGATAAGATAAATTAGTGGAGTATGAGCAAAAGCATTCTGTGTTGGTGTATGTAACATTCAGGCTGTAGGCTACTATGGGCATTCTTGTCGCTTAGGGGGAAAGCAACATGGCTGTCGCTCAAAAAATTTTCCAGGGGAAAATCTCGTGGAATCTCATGGGATCTCGGCCACGGGATCTCGGGCCGTGGACCAATAAGAAATGGGGGGGTGGGGTTATCATAGACTTTTTTTTTTTTTTTTTTTTTTTATCATAGACTACTGCACGGTGGAAATTTCTGGTTACTAATGTGGGGGGGGAAGCATCGGAAGCATGGACATATATAGAAAATATGGGGATGTGGCTGTGCCGGCTGTGACGACATAGCCGGCGAGAATTCTGAACGGAGTAAATTGGGGGGGAGGGGTGGGGGTTTCAGAAAGGGGGAGAGTGAGAAAAGGAGAGATTGTTATTTTTTTTGATATTTTGGCAGTCTCTAGGCACACCGTGGCCCCATGGATATGTTAGAACACATTTAAAAAGTGCATTTAGCATAATATGAGACCTTTAAACATGGAGTCCACCCTGTCAAGTCACATGCCAGAGCCGTAATTTAGACTAATAATTACCAGACATCACCACAATGAAACATCAGTGTCTGAACTTCTTTGGACCAAACTGAATTTTAATACATTTGGAAAAGGTTGGCCGGAGGCAGGAACCCCTCACACTGGGAAAGGCAAGCGCACATGTGGAAGCACTTTGGGAAGTGATAAATGATTTGAAATCCACAGCGTCCCCGAAAATGGAAATTAGGGCGAACAGGTGTTAAATGGGAACCACTGGTGCATTTTGAAAGAGGGGGGAAAGGAAAACGTCCTGGGTCTTTGGGGCCAGATGTGACAGGGGCCGAGCCCTGGATGGGGAGGGCGTTGCTGAGTGCTCATGGCCCGAGGTGTGTGATGTGTGGAGGCCCCCATGCACCATGACCTCCCCTCCAAGAAATAACGGATCACTTGTGTCAGCTGTTCTGGGCCAAACGCTCTTTCTTACCCTCCTCCCTGTTGCCACAAATACACTGCTTCTCTGGAGGGCATAAATAGAAATAGTATCAATTTAGCTTTAGCAGAACACGCCTCATAGATAAAATGTGTAATGTCGGTAAAAATAGCCGTGATCTGCAGCTGTACATGTGAGGTATTGGAAGTGAAGAATGTGATAATAGCGACTACAGTCGCCACATTCTCACCACCTCTGGCATTTTTGCTAATTTGTATGGGTGCCGTCTTTAACGTGGATAATTGCCATAAATTGGAGTTTATTCACAGTGGGTCAGGAAATGGCCAAGTATAACAGCCATCAAGCGAGGAAGACTAATTTTCCCCTCCGCTCTGCTGCCTTATTCTCTAACTGTGATTTTCAGGCCCAAGGGAAGCCGGGCTTGTAACCTAAATGCCCGTGATTTCATTCACATCATTGCTGGGTTAGGCTCACCTTAGGGAGCCATTGTAAATGTGATGAGTCATTTACATTGACAGAGATAATAAATGAATAACAAGACGGCAAATGTTAGTCTACAGAAAATAATTTAAGCGAGTAGGCAGAACGCTGGATTTGGTTTCGTTGTTGGAGCGACATATTCTCTCGTTTTGGACAATCTGCTCACCTAAACACCCAACCTTCCAATTTGTTAGTGCAAAAACAACTATACGTTCATCTCTTTTCAATGTTTGGTACACTTTTCCTGGTGAAAGTTTCTTACTCCCCTGTCAATCTGACTCTCTCTGCCGATTCCGTGGAAACTTTCTTAGACTCCCCTGAATTGTCCACTAGTTTTAGCTCAAAACGCTCAAATTGTTTTGTCCCAGCTGTCAAAATAAGAGGAGTCAACATTCAGCAGTCTCGGGTAATGTCGGTGCTCCTTATATATATGTATGTATATCGCCTGAACCTAGGAAGATTCTCAGATGCATCACTCTGCGGATGGACAGCTGTTGGGCTTGTGTGGCACGGTGCCCAGATGGAGCCTAATCCTATCTATACATCAGCATAAGTTAACCGTTTCATTAACCCTGCCGGTACTACCCACTTCTGTGGGAAGGCTGCACGGCTGCATTGTTTTGCCATGACACCACTGTATGGGAGTTTTAATTGGCTATTCCATTAATAACACGGGCAAACTAATTTAGTAGAACCTGTCCTCTTTTAACCACGGGAACAAAGAGTAGGAGGATGGAAATCAATCTCGGCTTTGTGCCTGAGCCACTGACCCGTTCATGCTTTGAAGATTGCTGCTGTAAAAAAAAAAAGAGAAAAAAAGAAGCATCTGAGAAGTTATTTAACTACAAACAGAGCCTACCTTCCCCATTCCAGCTGCATAATCAGGCATAATAAGTGACTGCAAAGGTCCACTTAATGTATTTCTAACACTGGAGACCTGCTAATCCTGTCAGGGGGAATGAAATGGAGGGGGGGAACCGTGCAGAAGCCCAGCCATGGAGCTGAGCATTTAACTCCATAACCATGCAGGCAAATGCCTGGGCGCCTTTCACACAAAAAGAGAAAGAGAGGGGAGAATAAGCCCAGCTTCATATTTCAGCCCAAAGTGGGGATCCATTTTTCCGCTTTAGTGGCCATCGAGGAACAGTGGGAATAACAACAACAGCAGCCGCGGCAGTAACAGCCGGTCTCACTGGGCTGAGTCCTCATAAACCTATGCCATTATCACTCTCTTTATGGGCCTTTAAATAGAGAGCCCTTCAGATCAGCCATGTGTGCTCACCTAGGTGAACATCAGCCCCTCGCTTTCTGTCATTTTTTTGTTGTTGTCAGTAATAATTTCTAAAAATATGTTCCCTGAAAATAGTGTATACAGTTCCCTTCAGAGGTGTTTATGTGTCGTTCTCATGCAGTCAACGCTTAATGTAACAACCATTGCCATCATCTTAACAAGCTTTTGTCAACACTTCGTGCTAACTCAACTCTGATTTATGATATTATTTACCAGATGTATGAGGTTTAAAACAAGGTAATTTAACATGATAGTGACAAATTAAAGAGAGTGAAATGCAACGTAATCATAGGAAGATGTGGTGCCGTCCTGCACGTATGCCCTTTGAATAATGGAAGCACAAAAAGGGAAGAAAACAAACAGAGTCCCAAATGAACAAGCACACTGAGACTCATCAGATATGGCTGTTTTCCCCAGCTCTGTTTGTCAAAACACCTTTTATGGCTGTCTTTGAAATTCAGGGGGCCCCATTAACAGTTCAAGCATATAATCACATCTCCGTAATGAGGTATTAATTAAGCGAGGGGCATCTATTGGCCCGCTAAACAGCCTCATAAACAATTGACAGGAGATTTGTGATTTTTGACTCCCTGACACCATTAAACAAATCAATATTGGGTTTTGCAGACATGCTCTCCGGCTGGCTCTCTCTGGTCTTTGCCAATCAGCTCTGCGGAATACTAATGAGGGAATTAACTGCCTCATATTCCGCATGTGTCCCATCAAACAGATCCTTATCGAGTGAGTCTCATTTGCATGGAAGAAGACTCTGCTTTGTAGGTAAAGATTTCACAATATGTCACTCATTATGCCAGCCCACCCCGCCGCTAACTCAATCTCCTATCCCTCCACTTGTCTTTTATTTTCTGTGCGACTCTCGAATACCCCTGTGAGCACCCACAATCACACACATACACACACAGCCACACTAGATATTCATAGGCCGGTTTGATTTTCTAGTCCGGCAATGATGATGTAACATAATAAACAGAATAATGGGTTTCAAGTGGTGTGTTTATCCTGACTATTTCTGCTGAGATTTACTCCCACCACGCCTACAGTGTGCTCTTCTTTGAAATGACTGCCTGTTTGTTGTCGCCTGCCATTGCACTCCTTTTGAGTGCTACGGTAATCTTGTTTGATGAATATTGCACTTAAAGTGCTTAAATAATGTTTGCTGTTCAAATTGCAAAGCTAAGTCACTCAGACCTGCTTTTCCATTCAGTGTCACACAGCCTAAAATAATGTCCCATGCTTGTTATGTACTATGTGATTTGTTTTTTAGAATAAGAAATAAGAGTAAACTTGTCTGCAAGGAGTGTGTGTGGAAGGAAATATTACGTTTGACTCTCTTAATGATGATTAAAGGTGCCCTGTGGAGTTTTTGACCACTATTTGCATTATAGACTTTGATGGTGCATGTGCAGGAGTACACCTAATACATGAAACGTATCCTGTGTACCTGCTATTCCTTGATAGTTGGTGGCAGTACTGCTGCAACAAATGCTTCAATTTGTCAAAAAGAAATGAGTGAAGAAGATGAAGCAAGCAATATTAGATGTAAAAAACAGAACAATTTTCTTCTTTTTTTAATATTCCTTTAAGTTTTTTTATTAAGTTTTTTTTTTCATGTTGAATAATTTTGCTACCACTAGTGGCAAATGTTTTTATTAGTCGGCACCTGTTTTCTATGTTATCGCACAAACACTCTAGCAAACAACACCATACACTTTCCTACCCATGGTTTCATACTAAATCAATGATCTGTGTTACAGGTAGGAGTAACAATGCAATTTACCAGAAAACACAAGGAAGAAGAAGAATTAACATGATTTAAATGCACTTACCATATTTAATAGACATACTTAAATTATAATTTTGACATTATCACGTGTCATACAGAGTTAGCGCTGCATTCATCACATTTCCTTGCGGCATTACACTCTCCAAGTTCAGGTTTCAGCAGGTGACCCCCCAGACTCTGACCCCCAAAGGACAGAGCATCTAATTTAATCTGTTTTGGGTGTGCTCTCCGCACTGCTCACCCCCATGACAAAAATGAGTGACAGGAGATGGCCTGTTGTCTTTGTGCTGTGTGTGTGGCCGCGGGGCGGTGAGTTAATGCAGGAGATTGACTCTTAATTGCAGTGGGGAACGCTCATCTTTTCTCATTAATGAGACGGAGCCAGAGCCTGGAGATTTTCTCATCACACAAATACTCTCCTCCGCCGGCCAGGTTAAGTGCTGTTTAGATTATTGGCTTCCTTGCATATGATTTTTATTTTTTCTTCCAGAGCACTATGTCTCAGATTGAGAACACAAGCGAAAGAGGAGATGGGAGTGAGGCAGGGGTTAAGGGAAGACTTTGTGTGTTGCTTGTGTGTGTTTGGGGGAGTGGGTGTTCTGGGGGTGTTCTCTGAAGTGAGGCAGTCACATGTGGGATACAAGTCCAGAAGGGGCAGGGCTCAATCCAAGAAGGGGCTGGTGAAACCTCTTCATAGAGTCTAACAAGGCAGATGAGAAGGCCATTTATGGGATCACGTTTCATTTGCATTTTGTCCAGCCCCCAGATCAAACGACCATTTTAATTTGAGGGCTGCACCAATAGAAAGTGAGTGTTTCCTGATGGATACAGATGTTGCGGGTGAGGCAGAACAGAGGCAGTGGAGGAGAGGACTGGAGCGGTGCTGTGGGTCCGTCTGTGCGTATGGAGGTGGGGGTTAACCTCCGCCTGAAGAACCACCAGCGGCTCCCCATGATGCATAACCGTGAGGGATTAGAGAGCACAAAGCAGCAGACTGTTTGGTGGAGCACTAAAATGTGCTCCTCTGGGGCTCATTGAAAAATGATTGCCGATTAAGTGTTTGAAGTCTGCCAAAGACGAGTGTGCGTTTTTAGTGGGATGACGATGAAACTCTATCTTTCCTGCTTATGCAGGCAATTTTCCCTCTCTTTTTCCACTAACTGTACCATGATGTGTGTTCTCTTGTCGCGCCTGGAGTTGAGGTTGCCAAACTCATTTCACCTCTTGGACCCCAGCTTGACTGGAAGCCAGACAACCAAAAGTGATAAGAGTGAATTAAGCGGTTACTCTCCAGCGGGAATGTTATTATACCGCCAGGGTGAGGCATTGATTTCCTTATGAGAACAACAGGTGAGCTTGTAGAAAATAACTCAGTCAAGCTAAATAGCAGGTAATACTGAGTCTATAAAGATAAAATAATTGTTATGTAAATAAAGAGGATAAGGCTCAATTCACAAGATAAATTGGGTCATGCTGTAATACCACATTCAGAGCGCCTTAGTAGTCATGATTCTTAGGGGTCCTATTTAAGCAACAGTAAAGGTTGCTAAAATGTTTTATTTTTCAAATGTTATTTTTCCAGCATGATTTGCAGTAGGCTTTTTTTGTATTGACTTGTTGGATATAAAAAAGCAGCAACAGAATAATGAAGTATGGCTTTAAGGGCGCAGCGATGCCGGGGTCAGTCAAAGTCGGCCTGCCGAGGCATATGGAGCCGTGTTCCCTTTGATTAATTGAACCCCTAAGAAGACTAATACTCTGAACTGGAGGAAATAATTTGTGCGAGAGACAATGTCGAGAGCGATGACAAACATAGCTTAGTGTTTCCCTGGTTGCACCTCAATTCCCGATGTCAGCTTTGAAACTGCGACACTCCTCTATATATTATCATGTTACACTCATTTGTTTTCATTATGGCATCAAAGAGGATCTGGTCATGCAGCGGCCATTTTCTGTTGTACAGAGGCCTAGAGAACAAATGTGACTCGGGAGTCACTTTGGGGTTAGACAAACAACGTGGAATCCGCAGTTTAATAAAGGGTTAGACTCACATTCTTATGTTACTACCTAAAGAGAGCCGCAGCCACTGGACTTCAGAGTAAAACAAGTCCTCTGTGTTATTATCCTTAGGGTGTATTCACACATGCTGTGTTTAGTTCGGTTGAAACGAACTCAGGTGCACTTCCACCTTCGGTGCGCATCTTTCAGGCAGGTGTGAAAACAGCAATCGCACTCGGGGGCGGACCAAAGAAACGCTCCGAGACCCAGCTGAAGAGGTAGTCTCGATGCGCTTCGAAACGCACTCTGCTGCAGTTCGTTTGTGGTGTGAATTTGGCCGGACTCGATCCGACCCAATTGCAGGAAGCACTGCGCCTTTTCTTTCTTTTCTTTTTTATTAAATCGCCATCAGATTCACATTATGGGAAAGTGTTGTTGTCGCCATTGTTAGGAAGATTAGTTGTGGTTTGACCGGGAGCCCCGAGCGAAAATATTACATTTGATAATGACGCGTGCGGATCAGCGATCAGATGGAGAGGAGCGTCTCCCGTAGCCTACAGTGCCAACAGGTTCACACTGCGCTTTGCATGAAGTGTGTGTTTTTATTGTTCTTCCCAACGGGACCGTCAATACTGTCCCCGTGTCAGTTTGGTGCTGAACTGCGCCGAACTGACACCCAGCTGATACACAGCTTAATCAGCTGTGTTTCAGTTTGAGCCTATTCTTCACGCGAGCCGCGCGCCCAGCAGCAAAAATACAGTAAAAATTATGTTTCACATCGTAGGCTAGAAGCCACATAACGTGGCATTGTCATAGGGCTACATATTATAACCATATGAAACAACAATAATTTTATGTTTTTCTTCTTTATTTATAGGCTAGATGTAGGCATTTTTATTATTTTATATATATCAATGATAAATTCGCAGTTTTTACTTCGTTCTTCCTGCTTCTCTCCACCCCAGAATGTCTGTCCAATGAATGAATGACCTTAGATCACGTGTGGTTTTGCTTCGTAATGCTGGTTCACTTGCAAAAGGGGCAATATGAAAGTGGACCACACCAAAAAAAAAAAATCCAAATTCTATTTGGTCTGGACCAAAGCAAGTGAACTAACGGACTTTCCCTGTGTGAATACACCCTTAGGAGGTTTAGGTTCATTCATTGCTTCATTCACATCCTATTATAGGAAAACTCAACCGCCAACATGTTTACGTGGCAGCGTAAAGTGCCATTAAAGGCTGAGTCAGCGATTCTGGTGAATGTTTGTTAAAATCAATTTGTCAAAATTGAATATCTCCTCACAATTAGTTTCCTCTCCGTAATGGGTGGGGGTGGAAAAAATCTGGTGTTAATAAAGAGCCTAGGCTCTGTAAACTGGTATGTTGACAAAGGGTATGTAAACAAAGGGGGCCCACCATAGTAGTAACATGCCTGTTAACAGAGTGCTGTGTATTAACACTGGATTTTCACTGATTTTGACAAAGAGTGATTTTGACAAGAATCACTCTCCAGACTACACTTTTAACTGGACTTGAAACCAGTGTTTTCCCCCTAGCGGGTGTTGACAAACAAAGGCAGAGTTTTGTTTAAGAGCTGTAAAAGGAGCTGTATGGGGTATGTTAAGTAGTCTCACAGAGAGGCTGGAGGGCGCGGGGTGAAGGGAGAAGCTGGCCCCCAGTGGACAGGTGGAGGTAAGTTGAGAGCCATACCACCCAAGGGGAGGATGAACTTGAGACGTGTCCCTCACCGTCCTGTGAAGGTGGAGGTCAGCAGACAGCCAGGAGATGCCCCCAGTCTGCAGGAAAGGGCCGGACCTCCTTCTTCTCTCCAGATGAAATGAAGCCAGCGGTATGGCCGGGTCAGTCACAATTAGGACTCATAAAATATAATCAAAACCTCAAAAGCTGGGCTGCAATACTCGGGTGGTCAGGAGAAGAACAGAGCACATCTTTGTCCCGCGAGAGCTATTACTCATGCATAACAACAGACACACCTTGTTCCAAATGGCAGAGATGTATCCCCCAATCAAGTCGGAAAACAACCAGCTTAAAGGTTAGAGCCGATCCATGCTCCTAAAGGCAAGAATTAAAGGGGGAGTCTGCGACTCTGGAGAACGCTTGTTGTCAAAATTATTTATTGTCAAAATTCGTGAATATCTCCGTACAAACCGCTACATGCCTGTAATGTGTGTATGCTGACAAAAAGTTGTGTGTTAATACACAGCTGAGGCTCTGTAAACTGGTATGTACTCAAATGGTATGTAAACAAAGGGGCCCACTCTTGCTAGCAACATGCCCGTTTACATAGCCTAGGCTGTGTATTAACACTGGATTTCTTTTTAGCACTTACACAGTATGTACTGGTAGCTGATCATTAGCAGATATTCATTGATTTTGACAAAAAGTCATTTTGACAATAAGAATACTCTAGAATTGCTGACTCTGCCTTTAATTCACGTTAGGAAACTAGGATTCTCACATTGTGTTGTGTCTCAACCCCCACCTAGGCCCTTTTCCACAATATTTGGGCTCTTTTTTTAAAATGCTAATCTCTGTAAGACTGATCACAATATGGCGATAACCGTCCATGTAGGCCCAGAGGTTGTTTGTTTTCCACCAGCATCTCTATCTAAGGCAGATTCATTGTTTGTTTTTGAAATCTGGTAATTAAGGCAGCTGCAAATTTGTATTTCTGTTGTCTGAGGCCTCAGGCCAGGATTAACAGCGTTTAGCATTGTGGAGAGTACCCCGCCCACCGTAAATAGGCTAGATAAAAAAAGAAAGAAAAAAACATGGGAAGATGAGTTATAACATACACAGAAAAAAAATGCCTTGTGACATGTTTATGTAATTGTTCCAAACATGAGTCATTAATTGAGCATTCCCACACACGCTGGGTTATTTGTGACACTAAGAAAAGCAGGCTGCTCTGAATGGTCGTTATGGATGTACGTTGTACGAAACATGCACTATATTATAACAGTTAAGACAGTCAATTTCATCCAATGTTCGTCCAGTTCTTCTGACAGACTGTTATGCAGATAACAACTCCTAAAAAAATATCTTGATGTTGAAATGAGTAATAACTCATGTTTATGTTTCCGTCTCTTCAAAGCTCAGAGCTGACATAAATGACATATTTGCAAGTGAAACAATTACAGCTACACCTGCGCTTGGATTGTGGTTTTGACACCAAAGTGACGCATGATGCCAAAAGGTATTTGGAATGGCCGTTGCTTTCTGACACTCATTACCCCTGGTATTACAAGAGCACGTCAAGCATAAACATATTTCCCATTTTCTGCAGTACAACTTGAACAAAGAGTTACATTATGGGCCAGGAATCCTTAAGACACTCACTAGGCCTTATTTGCCCCGGGCTGCACCCATGGATGACATCTCAACTCCCTGGCTTATTACACCTGCCCGTCAAACCCGCGATCTCCACCTCTTGCTCAACAACAAACAGGATTTTGAGCTGTCAGTGGGAACAGCCCCGCTGTGCAGACCTGCATGGAGGAAGTTTTCTGTTAAAACCTTTTGAGAGCAGATCAAGGCGAGGAGTCAGATTGAGCTCGTAATAAGTCACTTTAACAGATTCATAATTTAGCTCATTCTGATGTACCGATAGCCCACACTGATCGTATCTGCCACAATTACAGGCCACGAACAGATCAACTTTACAGGTTCACTGATATGACAGTTGAAGATTTTGCCTGTAGATTACGAAGCCTCAACGTTGCCTCTGCCTCAACCTCAGCTTACATAAGGTCATGATTTACATATTTTTTTAGTCAATGGAAAGAAGTAAACTATGCGCTCCCAGCAGTGTCTCTGTAAATCTGAAACTGACACAAAAAAAGGTGACAACGGCATAAAATATTTTTCCCTCCTTTGCAAAGTTTGTTTTTCTTCGTGTCAATGTTGTAAGACGGGGACTTAAATATTTCAGACTCAGGGATAGACTAAGAATAAGCAACTTCTGACAAGCATGCATTCGCAGTCATTTCTCCGTAACTTCTAGCAATTTTTACAAAGCATTGAAAAAAGTAAATAATTAATTGAAAAAATCCATCCTTAGGTTGAATATCGAAACAAAATAAATTGCTTATAAAATTAAGTTATTTTCTGTTTTACACTCTTTCCAGTTGATAGAAGACACATCTGCAATTCAGCCTACAGTATACCGAGTTTTAGCAGGCCTGCAGTGTAAAAAAATAGCATTTTCTATAATGGCAGTTGTGGTGTGCTTTGGGGTAAAAGGAAGAACTCAGTAGAAGATAGCATCAACAGTGATGCATCACAGTTAGGCTGCAGGTTAGTAGGTGAGTAGGTGTTACATTTAGTTTGTCCACAGTTGAGATGAATGGAAGATTGTGAGGAAGTTGGGAGTATCTCCTGTCGTCAAACTCGACCCCATGTGACCCGAACTGAGGCGACACCTTGGTCAATCCAGAAGAAGAACCAAAACAACAGGCAGTGTAAACTAGTTCATGCTTCAGTGTATGGCACACATCTAACTTTTCTAAAGCCATATTATTCGATTACAAATCATTCAAAACTGAAAGACATCACTTTAAAATTCACATGTGCAACTGTCCGAATTATTATTTTTAAAAGAAACTCCATTCATGATCTCAGTTAAACAAATTTAAAGAAGGCTTTCTCTCACATTTCCAATGGTGAATGTGTACACTCTGCCTACATTGTGAATCGACAAAGGTAGAGAGAGTGTGTGTCAGAGAAAAAGTTTATTTTCCCCTCACACATTCCTCCACCTTAGCTCTGTCATAAGCTATTTTCTGCTCCGCTGCAAATCCTAATTGATCGAGCTCAATCTTAGCTTTACATTACATGGGCAGATGACATCATTTGATACTGATATTCTGCACCGCTCCCGCGGGCTAATGTTGTTTTGCCAGCTTTATGGCAACGCATTGTCTAGACAAAGGCGTATGTACACAGAAATCAAGTGTATAAATGTTTAGACAATCATTATTTTAATTTAAAAATGTTAAGGTTGACTTACCTTTTGTTGGGAGGTGCCAGTCATTGTTGGATGGTGGCAGCGTGAGTGTTATGCTAAGGCCTCCAGTGTTTTTGGTCTCTTTCGTTCTCACATGCTTCAGGAGGCTACGTCAAGAGTGAAGAGACAATGGTGCAATTTATTAGATAGCTGAAGATCGGGCTGTGCTGTCAATCCCAGCTTGTCTTAAAGGTTACACTACATATTCCTTTATTGTTTCAGTTATGAAGCAATGATGGAAGTAATTTTACTCTTTCTCATTTGTGTCAGTCATTTCTGACAGTCGGCGTTCTCATCTAATAATCCCTTTATAATCCTCCACCCTTTAAACACATGACATGTGAATAAACGGTGTGGAATAGTTTCTTATAATACTGCGTCTGGGGTAAAACCATGTATCTCCTCACTGTCAGAGGCACAAAGGTTTGAGTTTATCTTGTAGGTTTTATAAGCAATCCAAAACCGTAGAAGGATAAGAGAGATATCCATATATCATGAATTAAAGGTAACATATGAAGTTTTTCATTGTACGACAACATTGATTTGATTCTGCCATTGCAATCAAATATGTTAGTTCTTTGACAGTTTGCATTTTTTCAGCTGTAATGTCTTTAAAATATTTGTTTTGCTAGGAAAACTCACAGCACCAAGAGCGCATTGTCTTCCTACATACTTTGGTCTTTTCTTTTTAACGAGACAATTAAGACGCTCTCAAACATCAGTCACATCAGGCTTTATTGGCATTCATTTCTTCAGGGTAGTACAGCAGCCTCCCAGAGGGGCTGCTAAATCAACCTTAAGACCTAAGACTAGTGCTTTAACCCCTTGACTACCTCTCTTCCAGCTCCACCCCCCTCTCAAAGCTTGTCCTTTAGACATTTACTAATAAACAACAGGTCAGCACCTGCGGTGGCAGGTGATTTATTTGACCCTGAGCAGCCATGACGAGCATGCGGTAGGGGAGGGCGGCTGGGCTGGAGGTTAAAGAGGGGGAAGATCCTCAGCAGAAAAGCAGCTCCACAGCCCCGGAGGCCTGGAAGTCGACGCCCCCACTGTAAAGCACTTACGGCTCACTTCGTTCTGCTTCTCATCTGACTGTTTGCTTTATTTCCCCAGTAAAAGACGGCGCAATCGTTCCCGTTTATCACCATGAGCTCATAAAAAGCCTGGAGGATACAATAATCACTTGTACGACGGGTGAGGGGTCGGCGAGGTATGTCCCCAGTGTGTGACATCACTGAGCCTGAACACATTGTCCGACTGCCTCCCTAGCAACTACACAGTCTCCTACAGTACCTGCGCTGGGCCAGCCACACAGGGCCACCACGTCGTAGTGGACCAATGATAAAGGATTAAAGCATGTTTCCCCTGCATCTGTCCAATGGATTGAGCTGATCAGACAAGGTACAGTGCAGGATGTTGTCCAAGGACCTAACAAGAGTAGAATTATTGAGTAACAGGAAATTAAAAAATTCCTGCAATGCCGATGCACCACTCAAAGCAATTCTTTCGCAATCTGGCCTGCCCCTTCTCTGAACTCCAGCCATTGGGGGTTCTTTTTTTATTGTTGTTGTTGTCGCTGCCAAAATATCTCCAAATAAAAAATGAAAGGAAAAGCCAAGTCATGGTACCTTTGCTTTGTGGTTTTATGCATCATAACATCACAAAAGTACAATGTGTACTAGATTCACATCATGATCCCAGGAACCCAGTGGAACAACAGTGAACCTTAGCTATAACGCAGCTCCCAAAAGTTAATGAAAATGCAAGGGAAGTTTAATGATTGCATTTTAGTGTGATTCCTGGTTGTCCATTTCATCCCATTTGGGGTGTTTGCTTAGTTCCTCTTGCCAAATGCAGATAGCTCTCTAGCTGTTAATTCCCTGCATAATATACTGGATAAAGGCCTAAATGTTCCACTGTTCCAAATCTCCCCTGAATAATTACGCTGAACATTTATGCCTCTCAGAGACTGATCCTTTTCCAGGAAAAGGAACCAATATCTTACATCTCAGATTTCATCTCGCCACGTGGGCAGTCCGGAGGTGACCATGATACCAAAAACCGCATTGTTTCATATTACTGGGTTCACGCCAAACAGGCATAGTTGGATAAAAATTGAATGCCTTGAATGTTACAGACATGTTCAATCATATATTTTAGATTGAGCAAAATCAGACATGGAAAAACATCACACACCGCGAAATGACCTCCGAGTTAGCCTGCGTGGCTTTATGTGGGTGTGAATATGAATTATATGAATACATGGTGTCTGTAAAACTGTAAGCAGGTGTGAATGAAAACTGAACAGAAGGATCGCACTGTGACCGCAGCAGCCCCACACAAGCCTTTTACACTCATTGACATCGACCTTAAAAACCCAGCATGTTAAACATTCTGCAACGGCGGAAAAATTACAGGTGCATTACTTGAGATTTCGGTCGCATGTGGGAACGCTTAATGCAGCACCGCTAATGTGGCCGAGCTGGCTGCTCTCATTAGCAGGATTGCTGGGGTGCAGGGTGACGGAGAACATCCAGGCCTATTTGTTCAGGACTTGAGCGCAACTTAACGCTACATGAGGATTTTGGGAATTCGCTTCCTGCTCCGAGAGAGAGCCACTCCTACTCAAAAAGAAGAGAAAAAAAGGCAGTGCAGCTGGGGATCACGCACATGCTCAATCAGTCCTCTGTTACCTCATTTTAACCCTAAACAGAGCGGGGTCACACAGTGTCAGCAAGTAGTTCATTTGTTTGAGCCATCTTGGAGCAGCAGATGGGTGGGGTTTACTCAGCGGGGAAGAATCCAGACATCGTCACAATGAGTTTAATCCACTGTTCTTCCCTGCCTTAATAGTTGAAACATTTTGGCATTATGTCGTTAATGTTTGGTGTCTCTGACCTCAAGCCGAAGCGAATGTCACCATAAAGGTCGAAGATGAAACATTGACACTAGAATGGACAATTACGTGTTTGCAACAGTACATTTTTTATTTGAGAGGCTCCATTACTTCCTGAACCACAACTAAGAAAGGTCTGGTTAATGTGCATGTTGTTTTAGCCTCTTTGCCAATTGTATTGTTCTCTGCGGTAGACCGCAGATTTTTGGAAACCAATCCACTCTCGATGAAAGGACGTTTTTCACTCCTTGAATACTGCATGTAAAATTACACAGCGTTTGCCAATGAGGAAAATAAATGAAGGAAATCATTTCTTTGCTTTTTATTTAAAAAAAAAAAATCTTAACAAATTTGCAGCTTAGTCATATAGTCGGTATGTACAAAGTACATTTTAAAATGAAATAATAGATTGTAGGGGCTATTTGCGGGCAAGGAACAATGAAAGTAAACCCAACATCACCGGGTAAATAATTGGCTAACAAGTTGCATGTGTGTACATTTAACACATACAAAGCAACATTAGCATTTATCTGGAGTTCGTTTTCTGGTTTATGATGATAGTTAATCCAATATTGACCCTCCTCATATTTATCATTGTTCGTCTCCACTGACTCAGCAGCTAAATCCAAAATGTTCAGTGTTGAGCGGGTAGTTTATTGTTGCTTTTTTGCTTCAAACCGCTGCCTGCTGCCTCTGGAAACAGATGGTTCCCGTAAAGAAAAAAATGAAACAAGAAGCATAAGACACTATAACGCTCCATAAAGCTGAGACAAACTGCAGAGACAGGTAGTAATTCTCGGTGTGCTGGCTATGACGCATGCAGTCATTTGATCCATTGTTAATGTGAAAATATTTCTAAGGGCAGCTTTTAGCAAATGTTACTTCATGAAGATCTGCTTCTGAACATTTCCTTTCCTGTGTTTTAAAATTATTTCCATTATTATTCTTGTGTAAGTGTTCATTTCAGTTGTTTTCAGGTAAAACATGTCAAATAACCTTGAGCCAAGTCAAACTGTCCAACAATATGGGAGCTCTGCATGATGCCAAAAAGCATTTACTGTAATATAGTAGTGAATATACTATACTTGACGCCAAATACAAAGTGTGGCTATGTTTGACTCTGTCATGTGCATTACATCAGCCTCAAACTAAGTCTGTTCCAGCCAAACAATCATTTGGATTAATTGTCAAAGAAAATCTTCTCTACAGAGACATGACATTGAACTGTCCTGCCCTGAAGGCGTGTGTGTGTGTGTGTGTGTGTGTGTGTGTGTGTGTGTGTGTGTGTGTGTGTGTGTGTAATGCACGGTTATTTTTCTCTCTGTCACAAATATGAGGACTTGTGTGGAGTGTGAGTTGTGTTTGAAAGGTGGTAAACCTGCTGAGGCTCTTTAATTTCCCCCCTCTTCAGCGGCATGAGCGATGGTTCAAAGGGTGACTCTCTGACAGGCCATGTGATCGCTCCTCCGTCCTTTATCTGCCTCCCCACATTAGCACGTAAATGAGGCCGCACTTTGGGTTTTGGGAGCTGAAGCGTGCTGAGTGTAAACAGGAGTTGTACTGTTATCGTTATTGGACAGATTTCTGACATCCTAACACCTCCGTTTCATTAACATTCAAAGGGCTGGGGATTTTGACACTGCCTCTGTTTATACAGATTTCTGAATACTTTGCGGTGGGGGATTGTATACAAAATACTGTATACACAGTATCTCCACTGTTGAGTGGAGTTGTACGCTTCCATATTGCAAACCTAATAAGCATTGTGGTGGAGATGGATGGCTGTCCCACTTATGCTGAATGTTTAAAATACTTATTTGCTTCGTGACCTGTCTGTACTGTGTGTGCGCTGATAAAAAAAATTGGATGTTAATACACAACCTAGGCTCTGTAAATGTTGGAATGTAATCAAAGGATATGTAAACAAAGGGGCCCACCGGAGCTAGCAACATGCCCGTTAACAGAACCTAGGCTGTGTATTAACGATGGATTTATTTTCAGTGCACACAGTATGGACAAGTAGCGGATTGTAAGGCATTATCACTGATTTTGACAAAAAGCAATTTAGACAACACGCATTCTCCAGAATAGCTGACTCCTCATTTAAAAGGCTGCAGTCTGACTGCAAAGATTATTTTAAGCAAAACTGAGCTTTTGGTGTAAATTAGATGCAACATTCTGTGTCTTATGAGCCACTGTGCTTTATTTCAATGTGCCTTGCCAATCTGTGTTGATGTGTATGCTGGAGTGTGTTCTCAGGCCTGCAGTGGGGTGACTGCAGGGTCCCGAAACTCCATTGTGATTCGAGCAGAGCTTATCGCATGGGAGAGAACTGGCAGCCTCTTAAAAGGTATTATATGTGCTCTTGCTCTCCTTCCCTCTGTCTGACAGGAGCCCTTGGGATGAAAGGGAAAAGCAGTGGAAAAAGAGACATCGGTTCCCGACATGGGGAAGTCTTTGTTTCTATTCTCTCCATCCCAAGTCTCTCCAGGAATCCTAATTTCCACCATTCACCTACCTATCGGCAGATAAAAGCTGCTTGAAGGGGGGGATTTCCTCAATTGAGACAGCTTGTAACCAGTCTGCATGATGGGGGGGGGTACACAAAGCTCTGGAGTAAGAGGAGGTTGTAGCACAGATTTTCGTATTCGCTTTGAATTCAGAACACACTGGCGAGCGAGTTGTTCTAAAGGACATTTTCACAGAGGCGGGTCTGAAACCTGGCTGGCTGAGAATATCTTAGCTGAGAGTTTTGGGATAAGAACGGTGACACACGACAGGAAAATCTCGGCGAATCCCGAACACACCCAAGAATGGCAAATCAGCTAGTGAGCGACTCAGCAATCTAAAGCCTTGTGTCTCTTTATGTCGGTTTTCTTGAAACCACTCTTATTAAGGCTGTTTTCTCTCTTTTTTGAGGGGGGATGGTGTTTAGATAGTGATGTCCAAGTTCAGGCAATGCCAGGCTTGGCAGCTGACGTCCTTAATACGGCTACTTGGCATTCGAGTGAGGGAGGGGGAAAGTCCATGCCAGTCTCTGGGGAGTGGGAGGTGTTAACTTCTAATGGCTTTCTCTGCCACGGCCCTGACATCTGCAGGGCTCCCAGCAAAGAAGAGAGTGAGGCCTTTTTAAAAAATTAATGGAGCTGAATGCATCTCACAGCAAGAAGAGGACTGGATTAATCAGCACATTAAGGGCTAGCTCTGGATTGGAAATAATTATTGGAGCTGACAAGGTGCAGAGGTGCCTGTGCCGGCTCCTTTCAGGAATGCATTTTAAAAAGCAGTTTAAAAAGCCTTCAGATGTTGGCATTATCTTGCGTGACCAAATTAGGAGCAAATGAGAAAAGTTTATCTGGCATTTTGGAGTATTGAAAGAGCTTAGGCTTTATGAATTATACAGTGTGTGTGTGTGTGTGTGTGTGTGTGTGTGTGTGTGTGTGTGTGTGTGTGTGTGTGTGAACCTGCGTATGCATAAACAAGGGTGCAGATGTGTTTATGCAAGTTTGGGGGAGGGTTGTAGGCAATAAGAATTGTTGGTAAATCCTTTTCCTTAAAAAAGAAAAGAAAACCATAGGTTTTAGATTCAGAGTGGGTGGGTTTTCTTTTCTACAGGGACTGCACAAAACTTTAAGGGGGATTAATTTAAATTGGTGCTTGAAACTATCATACTGTTTGTGCAAATGAAAAGTGGATGTCTTAACACCCTGAAAGAGCCAGACGGTAAACTGATTACTGTTGACCACCCATGAAAAGCATGAATAAGGAGGAGGGTGGAAGGGGGGCGAGAAATGATTTAATAAGCGGCATGTTTTTCTTCCTTTCAGAAATAATCCTCTATAATTTTCCCGGGGAAGTGATTGGGCATGCGTTACAGTCATCATTAATATTCTCTACATTTCAGACATCATCTGCCATAATATAGCTGCTTACACAATCGAGGTGATGCAAGCCAAGTCACAGATAAGAGCTATTTCAGTCAAAAAATAAATGGGAACCAACCAGTATGTATATTTATTATTTTTTTATTTTTTTATATGATGATCTGCCATTTGTACAATCAAACATAAAAAATAGTCTTCATTGTCATATTTGCGCCAGCTTTTCTCTGACTGATAAGTGAGCTGATAAAATCCTTTTTTTGTGTGTCTGGAACTGCTTCACATAAAAGCTCCGATGAAGCGAATGCAAAAAGGTGTGGCCTTAAGATTCCTACACATTTTTAGACATTTTCACTTTTTAAACAATGTTACGAATGATCAGTGATCGGAGCCTTCCTTTGTGCTCTGCTGCATAAAATGAATAAGGCCTCATCCTTGCAAGCAAACAGAATTATGGCCACATGGATTAACAGTAATAATGTTTACAGACAACACCTTTGAAGAGAGGCGGTCCACAACATCAAAAGAATCTCAGTGAGGAATGCCAAATGTTTGTCCGACTGTTTGATCTTTAAAGCCCCTCGATCAGATACACAACATTGGATAGAGATCTCCATTATGGCTGTTATTCTCTCTAAACTACAACGGCTCTCCAGGTAATAGCAACACTCAATGACAAATTGAAGTGGCTGAGTGGCAGCACTCATCTTTACAATCTCGGTTCCACTGCAGGGAAAAAGGCCCAAAACTCAGGCAGCAGTAGAAATTTTAACACTGCGAACGAGCGATACACTTTCCGCCAGTATCGATGCAATTCTGTTGTGTCAGAAGTCGTCACCGCCGTCCTCGGCCATGTAATTACATGGAGCATGACTAAAGTCAAACCCCAGAAAATAGGTGGATTTGCAGATGCAATCAGGTTTGTTAATACCCAATTCAAGGGATACAAATTTGATTTAACTATTTCCAGGGGTGATGTATGGAAAGAGATGTTACTGGAAAGGCACGTAAATTGAAAAAATAAATAGGAAAGAGATCATCTTAATTACCTTGAAATTAGACTCATATTTCACGCAGTAGATATCAGAAATTGACATAGGTTAGAGATTTCTGTTGTTTATCCACCAGCTGAGCTGGTGATTGCCATAGATTGTATATTATGCAGGATGCATTTTCTTATGCCGTATCAGTGAAATTAGGTTTGTTTCAAGATGTAGTAGATTATCCAACCAAAGGTGTGTAAAAATTATACAACTGAATTGCTTATTATTGAAAACCAAATCATTCCCAACATGAAACTGTGTGTGTGTGTGTGTGTGTGTGTGTGTGTGTGTGTGTGTGTGTGTGTGTGTGTGTGTGTGTGTGTGTGTGTGTGTGTGCGTGCGCTCATCTGCCCTATAGCCTTTGGCTGTAATGCTTAAGCTTTTACATTCGTGAAATCCAACTGGATATTTACCACCTGTAAATGCTTACATTTACGTGAATACCCAATTTTCCAAATCCCTGTGTGTATGATTGTATTTCTGAGACCTCACCTCGGCTGCGTCGCCTCAGGGGCCGAGACTGGAGCAGGGCTGCTGAAACCACTGAAACAAGACTGCCTCCAACCTGCTATTTGTCTATTTACTTCGGCACTGTGATAATCGTGGAAATGTTGCACTGCTTTGCAAAAAGTTTGAATCCAATTCGACTCGGTGTTAAATGCAGGTCTGATGTTACCAAAAATGAATTATGCCTTAAGGAAATGACAAACTTCACAAAAGTGGGCGTTTTTTCGTAAAGACATGTAGAGCTTGTCATTACGGCCTGACCCACCTACCATTTCCCCCCTCTTGTCTGCAAAGCAACCGATCTCTGCCCCGCGGCCACTGCCTCAGGCACGGCATTCTGGGTAGTGTTTGAACACACCTCTGCCTCCTCTGTTCAAAAGCCGTTGAGATCCCAGGAATATTTATGGCTCCCTTTTGATATCTTAGCATATTACACACAGGCAAGAGGAACTCTTTGTTTTTTCCACAAGACGACGGATACATTTTTTGTAATGGATTAAAGAGCAATGTGAGCGCTGTGTCTGGAAGAGAAGAGGCCGTTCTCGGAAAACATAGTTTTTTTTTGTTCGCTGTGATGATTATTGTCTTGTTGTTGCGTGAACAGAACAAATCAATCCCAGTCTCTATGTTCACACATCACCTGCTGAGTGGTTGGTCACCGGCCACCACTACGTCAAATCCCAGACTAAATGAATTATGTGTAACAGAAAAAAAGAGATATAACAAAAATTGCAGATATAATGGAGTATCTATTGAGTCTCGAAAATAGTTAATCCATTTGACTGATATTGAACTGCTTTTGCACCATCTACATCCCAGGTTGTTCATTCGGTGCATATTTTTATATGAACAAATTGCCAAAGGGTGTATATAAGAAGCGTAAGAAAAAAAATCAGTGTGATCCTCACAATAGCCTGCAATTTAACTTTCTTATAGCTACCAAAAAAAATGTCATGAGGGCTTAGGGTCCTAGACTGGCACCATGGGTGATTTGAGGGTGCTGATGGTACAGTGTTGTGGCGGAGAGCGAGAGCTGTGATACAGGGCAGCTGCTGACCATTTAATGAAGTACCCCCCCCCCCTCCCCCTTCCCCCCCGCAATTCATCGCCACTTAATGGCACCCCTAATCCCTGCAGAGACGGTGCTGTACACACAATTGGTCTGCCCGCCATGTGGCGAAATATCCCAGAAACACTTTCTCACATCCAGCATCACCAGTTATCCGGTCTCAATCGTTCCGAAATAGTGCCCTCTTTATAAAAAACATTGACAGAAGGTAGGCTGAGCTAGCTCTTACAGGTGATTCAGTCTGGAACATGTTCTTCTGAATGCTGTTTCTTGCTGAGGGTGAGACCGCCACCTCATCCAGTTTATTGCTGAAGACAGGGCTAGCAGGTGGAAAGGACTAGAAGGTGTAAAGATGGGCCCATTATTTTTCACTGCAAGACTCTCTTGTGTGTGACTCCTGTTGGCCACATGCTGCTAAACTGCGGGATAATAAGCGCCCATACTTCCACGGCTGCAGTGTTAAGGGTAAGGACAGATCCATCGCCAACCTTTGGTCGTTTACTGATGCTCCAGACATTCTTTAATTGGCCCTGAGTGTGAAATGTGATATAAGAGCTTGTTTTTTTAACAACACTGCACCATTATAGAGTGGATAGTCTCTGACCTGTTAGCTTGGCAGGGGAATTCTCGCCCTCAAGCCTCTGCTAACACCGGCGATGTGCATGTACAGGCCTCCTTCAGACCACTCATCAGACACGGTGATTTCACTTTGTTTATACATGGCACGAGCAATTCTCCTGTCTATATTTGAACAGAGTCTCATTAGCCGAGATAAATAACTTGAATTTCTGGTATTACTCACCGCACATATACACACATATATCACCCTCAAACTCGTAGTCCATCGCCGTTACGAAGCGCAGACGGACATATGGAAATTGATTTGCAAGTGAAAATGAAAAGCATGAAAATTCAAACCGCACTCCAGCTAAATATTTCACATATGAGTTTGTCCGTCTCAAGGAGAGAGGGAACACTTGGAGCGTCACAGATCCTGAGAGCAAATGCGTATAGCAGGAACGTCAAAGCAAGCATGTTTGCCTTGTAAAACATCTCAATATGTTTAACACGAGTGCGCGATTAACATGACTCTTTTAAAACATACTTGCATGTAGAACACAATCAATTTCACTTCCCCGACTGGGAGCCGGTCTTGTGCTCTGGAAGGAGTAAGACACTTATTCCCCTTGTCTGGGTAATAATTTACAGATTTGCCGTCTCGCAGAATACACTCACTCTTTGACTCGAGTTGATACTTAGGTCTCGGTGGGACTCTGGGGCGGCGGAAACCAAATCTTTATGATTCTTTTACTCCTCCATATGTTTTTGTTTATGAGCTGCTGCTACCTCTGCCTGGGAATTCACCCCGTCATGTTGGGACACACAGGGGCATTTTCTTCATAGTTCATAGAGGATATGCCCATACATGTAGTGCTGCCCACCTGCCCAACACACACACACACAAGCTCACTGTTTATATACATAACACACATAATCACACACACTATCCCCTCCCACCCCTCTTAGCCTAGGATCCAGATGTGCTGTGCTCGCGGCGCAGTCTGAGCTGCCAGCTGAGGGGAGAGCTTTACCCTGGCGAAGAGCAAAAAAGGCCAGATGAAACAGACAGAGGAGAGGGATTAATGCTCCTCCCAAATTTATTGGGAACCTGCACTTGCAACCACTCGGAACATACAGACCCATAGTGCATATACAAAGTGGCTCGTTACTGATTTTAAAGCCCCTGTTAACCCAAATCCACAAAATCCTTCTAACTATGTTATTTGGGGAGTTGCATGATAGTAAGCACCTGTAAAGAGTTAGGCATATTTATCATTCAAAATTAAAGATGTGTTTTCAGTCAAGTTTGATAAACCTTACAGAAATTTGGTTAAGATGAGGTGGGCTATGCTCTGGTTCTTATGATACAATAAATGTTTTGAACCAATCACGGCAGTTTTCTGCCCGAACGTTCTATAAAAACAATGAATGTTGCCATGGAGACCGTGTGATACAGCCACACCCACACAGTCTTGTCTAACGTGTAGACAGTAGAAAGACAGTTTTTCAGGTTTTATAATAGAATATTTATGAACATTTGTTTTCACGAACTAACTGTTTTTTGTAAAGGCTTATTGAGACTTCATATAACATATATTCATTTTTTTACTTTTTTACACCAGGTTTACAGAGGCTTTAATAAATAAAAAGTGTAGAAGCCATTTTAATACAACACACTTATGAAATTCTGCCTTACTGCTTATGATCCTTCTGGCTTTATAAGTTGAAGGAAAGCTCTTAATGGCACAGATGAATCTTCCAGTGCATTAAAGGAAGACACAGGGCCAAAGAGGGCAAACCTCACGGGGTGGCACTGCGTATATCTCTCCAAGAGGATTAAGGAGGATTTCGTATAGACACCTCTCCAAAAACCCCCAAAACAAAGAGGCCCCGCTGAATCAAATGTGGAGAAAAAAATTCATTTGCTTAGCATTTCGTCTGGCGATGTTACATTTATTTTATAGAGATAGTGTGATGTCCTTCCCAAAGACAACGACAAAATGTATAAAGAAGTCAGGGCTACAGTGTAAAGAACTGGATGTGATTTAACTCACAGCTGCTTCACAGACAGACATATGTATATCCCGATGATGCTTTTTCACCCCAAAAATATGCAGTTTATTTGCATGTGGGAACGATTTACCGGTGAAAAGACAAATCAATGTAATCTTTATCCCGTGGCGGCGAGTGCACAGGATGAGCCACCAGTGAAAACAGAAAATGGATGCTATTGCCCCCATCATCCTTGACAAATGGTTGCTGCGGTAGAAAAGGCCTCTTTGAGTGAGTTGTAACTTTCGGCAGCCCCTCGCAGGTGTGGGTGATCTTTCATCCTCCCAGCCCTCCTCCTCCTCCTCCTCCTCCTCCTCCTCCTCCTCCTCCTCCTCCTCCTCCTCCTGCTCCTCGGTGTCCTATCTCTGGCCTCCATCAAAAGTGAACGTGCTGCCCCAGGTTCAGATTAACTCCACTCTGACAGACCAAAGGGCCTCCCCCCCTCCCCCTGCCCCTTTCCACCTCAACTCACACATCTCCTACAACAGGGGAAATTAGGGCTAGTTTAGCAGATCTTACAGCACCACTAAACACCGCCCCAGATCGCTCGCTGATTGCCTGGCTCAATCCATTGTGCCCCCCCCCAACACACACACACACACACACCCTCCAGCCACCACCTCCACTCCCCTTCGATTATCTTTGCCTTTGGCCAAAAGCAGCTTCCCTACTCTGAACCCACCTACCTTTACTTACACGCGTGCGTGCGCGCACGCACACACACACACACACACACACACACACACACACACACACACACACACACACACACACACACACAATCATCCCTCCAGCTTGTTCAGGGAAAACACATAACTAACTTACTGTGAATAGTCACTGGACAGGGTCAATAGATAATATCAGTTCAGACCGTGGAACTGCCACAATGTTTTCTTTGTGGTTCCACGTTAAAACAAACTCAAAGTTAATGTTTCTTTTAATTGTGTATTAAAAGAGATGGTTTGCTGTGTTTAGGACAAACTGTAAGAGGTTACTTTATAGGTTATTACTGTATTACCCCAGAGAGTTTTAGCTGGACTGGATGGAACAAGGCGGTTAGCTAACTCAACTTGTTAATAGTTGATGCAGGCTCAAAACGACGTGTATCATTTAAAAAGCTTAGTTCCTACTCTTGCAGCAATTATGGATGATCAACCTTTGTAGCTTTGTTGGGTGACAATGATCATTTGTCTCTCTTGTCAGTTTCCTGTTTTCCTGAGCAACTCCCCCTGACCCTGGCTGGTAGGCCCTCCTGCCCCCCACAGCACTTTCCCTTTCCTCGCACTGCATTGGGCCAGCAGGGAAGAAGGGATGGTGGGAGGAGGAGGGGTCTAACTTAATCTGACCCATTGCTCAGGTCAGTGAGCTGCTTACCGGGTCTATCCAAACATAGGGGCTTGTTTTGCTAAAGCTGTGGAAAGGAGAAGTACCCTCTTAAATCAATGCTTTACTCAGAGCTGTGTGCACATGCAAGGTTGTTATGCGTGAAACCACAGGAGGCACAGCTGGCACACAACCAGCGGCGTGCTCCTCTCCTTCGCACTCCCCACACACTGTCAAGACCAAGAAAAAATAAAAAAGATTCTCTGTACGCAGCCAAACCTTGCACGCTGTATTGCTGTGGTTAAAAAAAAAGCAAAAGCCTAAGTCTGTGAAACAATTTGCCTCTGACTGCTACGCTGCACTCAAAATGCAGCAACGTTTTCGTTTAGGCCCTGTGCTCTTCCTATGACAAAAAGGGGAATTGCGCCTTAAAATGCGTCCAGCTGTGTGTATTTATCTTTTTTCTCTTGGCGTATTTTTTTTCACCAAAAAGTCCAGCCCTGATCTAATCGTGACGCTGCCATAGAGATGCATGTAAAGTTTGCTGCGCACAGACTGGAGCAGTTTGAGTTTGTACTCCGCCGCTCAGGTATCATATGATCTAAAGAGGAATGTAAAAATCAGCCAGATTTATTGTTCCCGTTGGACTGAGCGTTCGCAAAAGCAAAGAGAGATGTTTTCCTCTGGCTTGAAGAGGCATTTAAGGCATCTTTGAAGTGGCACTAAACTGCATTGTTACACAAAAAGGGCAGATGTGTTGCACACGCTGCCGAGCTTTTACGGCGAGCTTGGACGTCTTGGAAGTTGCCCCTACCTGACACTGGAGAGAAAGGAATTCACATTACCTTATATCTCCTCTGCTGTTTCTAACTCAAACACCTGTGCGAGGTATGTTCCCAAACTGAAGGATCACGAGTCACTAAAAGAAGCGCATTAAACTGGAACCCAATTTCTATGGGACTTCTGACAAACATGGCCACTGGTTTAAAAAAAAGAAAGGAAAAAAAGGCTCCTGTAGTGGCTGTAAACAAAGGCTCTAATTCACCATAATGGCTCTGCGGGTCCAATGCTCTGGTAGATGCAATGGCCAGTCTCAGTAGCTTAATTATCTTTCTAATTTGTATTAGCACTGGCTATCCTCTCAGGGACCATTATGTATCTAGTGTGTGAGCGAGCTTAATGAGGTTAACTTAAGTCTTTACATGGAAAAAGGGTTCAGTCACCTTATAGAAGGGGGAGGAGAAGGCCCCACCACTGCTGATTGCTGTGTTTTTCTCCTATATAGATGATGACCGCAAAGTCTTGTGAATCCCGGTGGAGTGCAGAGGTGCAGTGAACTCATTCTCTGCGGTAAACACCAAAGCGGAGGAGACTGGATGTTAGTTTGTGGTTCTGGTTGAGGGATGGTCCCTTTAATCGGTCGAGAGTAACGCTCTACAATGACTAAACCGTGGCCATACTGACCTGTTGTAGATAAACGTCAAAGAATGTTCCTATCAGATCAATGTAACCTTGCTATCATTCACCACATTGCCTCCGCTCCCTTCCCCACCCTCCTGTGACATTTTCGAGAAATCTCAGCACTTCTACCGGCCGAAAGTCGCTGTGCACTGAAGTGAATAATGTTTAGCAGGTATTGCTAAAGCTGATACGAGCTCAGCTTGCTCCCTTGATATCATCTGAATTCCCAAAGTGCTGTGATCATTTCCCTCTCGGTTTGTACTTGATATAGTACACACCACCCTGCATAATAGACAACGTATTTTCTCTTTTGACGGGGTGTAATCAGTGAATATCTTCCCATGATCCGCTACCTGTACATACTGTGTGTGCGCTGGGGGGGAAAATCCAGTGTTAATACACAGCCTAGGCTCTGTAAACGGTCATGTTGCTAAAGCTACAGTGGCCCCTTTGTTTACATACCGGTTACAGAGCATAGGCAGTGTATAAACATCAGATTTTTTTTTATCAGCGCACACAGTACGTACAGGTAGGGGATCATGAGTGAATTGCTGACTCCACCTTTAAGAGCCCTTTACTTGCTCAATACTTTTAGTTTTTTTTACTGCAGGTTAGGAGGGGAAACCATCTTATCTGTGACTGTGGGGATTTATTAGTGGGGAAAAAGATAATTGCTATTCATAGGCCACTTGGGGCTGATTTACAACCACTAATATTTAGGATTCCTTGAGCCGTTTTTCAGCTTTTTTTATTATCTCCAGCCCTGCCTGCAGCAGCACGAGGGAAGGGAGGTCAGGTTGGACGATGAGGGATGGGCTGGGCAAAGCCTCCACTCAGAGCAATTTGGCTGAAGACTAATGTGTGAGGAAGTAGCCGACATGAAGAGGGCCTCGTCCACGTAGGTCTGCCTGGAGCTGACAAACACCTGTTCTGTATGGCCTGTAATGAGTCTGCAGCTCGGCTCTGTCGTGAACATTTTTTTGTTTTGTTTGTGGGAGCAATCCTAAGAAAGCAGGAAATGGCAATGAAAGGGAAACATTGGGGTTGAACGATATTACTTTGAAATCCCCTCCACTCATGTTTAAATATTTAGAAAAATACTTGGAAAGATCACATCAAAAGCTATGAATTGGACATTACTAACCTCTGATTCCCTATTTCCCCTTCCTACAAAACTTGTTTGTGAATTTGCACTGAAAAATGTACCTTACAAAGATCGTACATCGGTTTAGTTGATTTTATTACCTGAAACAAAGGTAAAACATGTTTTCATATATATATAATTATTTATTTATTTTATAGATATAGTTTGGGAAGGGTTGGTCGCAGGCTAAACAGGAAATGAAGAGGTTTGGGCCTGTCTGTCCACGCTGATCCTCCAGCTGACCGGGAGGCAGCAGGGGCTTCAGCGAGAGCCCTCAGATGTGAGGTCATAGGTTCATAGCCCAGGTGTTGTGCCTCGCAGCGGGACACTTCCCAGTCTAAACAGTGTAAATGATTTTAGAGAATGTAGAGGTTAACCTCGAGATCAAAGAGATCCACCCCTGGCAGAGACTCTATCTGTACTGTATCTGTCAATGACATCAGTTTGTAAACAAACTGATCTGCTCCTGTGTGTGTGTGTGTGTGTGTGTGTGTGTGTGTGTGTGTGTGTGTGTGTGTGTGTGTGTGTGTGTGTGTGTGTGTGTGTGTGTTTGTCTTTATGTACTTGCAGGGACGAACTTGTGGTGGACAATCCACGCTGTGAGGACATTTATCTTATTGAGGACATATTGGCCGATCCTCACAAACAAAATGCAACGCACACGCGTAGAGTCAAAAACACACTAGCCGTACATATTCATATGTACCATATCTTTGCAATTCCAAATTGCACATATGAGAAAATCTCGACACACTTCTTCCACTATGATTTGGTGAGAAACTTAATTCAAGATAAGAGTTAAACAATTATCAAATGTAATTTTCAATTTGTTGTCCAAATGGGAAGAAAACGCATATCAGTGGATGTAAACTGTAAAATTACAGCAGAAGGTTGGGGGGGAAAAAGGTGGTGTGCTGCCGAAGACTCCCAAAAAAAACAGCTACTTCCTTTTGATTCTCATTTCATTGATTTAATTTCTCATCCTTAAGAGATGTCACTTTGTCTGAGAAATGTATTCATCCTGCATATGCGACTCTTAATAACGCTAATCTTTTTTGCCAGAGCAGAAATCTCAGGGAGGGATAATCTGAGATAAATATAGTTAATTGAGGCCAGGTGAACTTTCTTTATCAACGGCACAGTCAACCAATCTGAAGTAAATGTGATAATTAGAACGGAGATGTCTTCACAGAGAACAGAGCACGGTCCTGTCCCGCGGCCATTTCCCTCAAATTATATCTGATTTCACAACCCATCAGAAATCTATAGCAAATTAGCGGGGCTAACAAATGCAGCAGTGTTTCCCCATAGACACGTGATCTTCTGGAAACTGATGTAATGAAAGACATCTTCTACAGATGTCCCTCTGCTCTCATTTGTTCCAGATCCTACAGTATATGACTTTTCAAATCCTCAACATAAATGTTATAATATATATAGCAAGTCCACAGAACAAGATGTGCCTTCTCTCTGAGAGAAAACAGATTTCTTTCTCTTTTCTTGGTGAGCTATGAAAGGGTGCTCTCTTTGGCCGTGCATTCAGCCATGTGCTCCGCCTGACCACCATTAACACCCCGGAGAAACCACGTCCTAATTACTCATTCAGCCTGACAGAATCTCCTTAATTACAAACTTCATTAGCCTGCAGGACTTTGTTTTTCCGCTGTAAAGGAGGGAGCACGGGGGACGGCTCGGGCCAAGGTGCAGCGGAGGCGAGGGGGTAAGGGGCTTTAGCACCTTATTCCACCGTGCATTTCTTTTTTCTTTTTCATTTTTTCCGAAGGAGATGTTAAGACCTCAGTCCGAGATCTAATTAGATTCATGGTGAGAATCAGACACCTTTTAACTAGCCTCTGGAGTCCCCCCCACCACAGCCCCTCCCCCTAACAGGACAGCAAGAGCGAGGCACAGAGAATTAAATGGACCTACTACTGCCTTTCATGTGTGAAGTGGCTCTGATTTGCCATGTCCTCACCTCCAAATACAAAATAACCTGCAGCACTTACACACACCCACTGCTACCATTACACCTCGCTTACACGCACATAGAACTGTTCGTAGGTGGGGAGGAGGGGAGAGGACAAAACCTGCGACACGACCACATGCGCATGGCTTTTGCCTCTTGAAATAATTGGACCTTGTTTATATACTGTAGTTACACCTGTGTATTTACATTGCTGTTATATAGTATGGTGTCGAAAGTCACCTGCCAGTCATATCTGTGGGTCGCATGCATTTGGAGTTCACGTGTTCACACCCCATGCAATTATATGGTCGTCAGGCAGTGCTTTTGCCGGCCAGCATTACCATCACCAGTTAGAGTCAGGTGAAGTGCAGAGCACATCTCAGTTGCTGCCAATGCATTATGGAGTGTGCTGCACAACTGTCCATGTTGGAGAGGTCCCAACCATCGCCCGGTCCAACTTCAAAGTCTCTCAGTGTATACGAGGAGTGCGGTTGCTGCTGCTGGAGGAGTAATTGTTTCACCTTAAGCTTACAAGAAGTTATGCTTGTTATTAATTAGAAGGCGGCTCTTGGAAAAAACTCCACTTGAGATGGTTGGACAATGTTAGCATCCCTCTCTGTCAATGGCTAAGCTCTGCGGCGCGGAGGAAGAACATTATGAGTGAATGAGAGTGAATGATTAGCACGTATAATTTGGGTTAGTTTTCTCTTGCGGAGGTGTTAAGGTGTTCACTGGCCCATAATAGATGTCACAACCTGAATTACTAGCACCAATCATTTACAGCGCCTGTCAAGCAATGCTCCAACTCCACGAGCGGTCCCCATGTTTCTGCTTGTGACAAATCACTAAAATGCCTCTTCTTCTGGTTCTACATTCCTAAAACATGTCGCTGTTTGAATGTCAGACACATCAGCTCACTTGTATTCTTCCCCTGCAACACATTTGGAACACATGGCTGCACTTTTATTTATGATAATTCAAGAACATCTGCTGCCGCCAAAAGAAAAGAAGTAACAAACATGAACCTTTCTATTCTGTGTATTGCTTCCACGTTTTGTATGCTGAATCTCTGCTAGAGTGGCAGCCTTGGAGTGGAGTCACGGGTCTGGAGAATGTTTGTTGTGAAAATATTTTTTAAGTAAATTTCACTAAACATTTCCTCACGATACCTGTCCGTATTGTTTTTGTGCTGAAAAACAATCTGGTGTTAGCTTAGGCTCTGTAAACTGGTATGTAAACAAAGTGGGCCCATCTTAGTTAGCAACTTGCCCATTAACAGAACCTAGGCTGGGAATTAAAACCAGATTTCTTTACAGCGAACACGCAGTATAGACAGGTAGCGGATCATGAGGAGATATTCACTGAAATTGACAAAAAAATATTTTGACAACAAACATTCCCCAGAATCGCTGACTCCACCTTAAAGTCTTCGGCTCATGAGACAAAATCACTTATTTGTTTAGGTGTTTGTGCTGAATATCTTATCAAAATGAGACTAGCCACAACCCAGGACTATCCGATTTTCTTGAAACAAACACAGACTATTTTGTCGAGCAGCACTTTCTTTTACACTAGGAAGAGCAGAGAATGCAGAGGCCCGCTGCCTACCCCTAATTGATGATGTATACATACGAGAGAGGCACACGCCACCCCCACAGGAAAATATTGTATGTGAATATTAGTCATGTCAAAACCAACTTGAGGGGGGTAACATGACAGCTCTGACCAGAGAATCGGCTCGGCTTCCCAATCGATGCCACAAAGAACTGGAGTGTGATATGAAAAGCTAATGAGAGTTAGCATACAGTTGGGTATGCATTCATGAAGACATAGCATGATGCTGAGTGTGGAGAGGTTGAAACTTCATAAATCACCACAAGTGGCAAGAAGTCCCTGACTGTGTGTTGTCTGTTGTAAATTAGGCCTCAGAGAGATAAAGTGTTCTGATTAGTGTTACTTGTCATTCTCAAGTTACTATGTTCAAAATTCAAGAATACAAGTTATTTACTGTAAAGCACTGGTCTATTTTACATGTGTGCAAATATTTTCTTTTTTATAAAATCAATTGATCAACACAAATTGATTCGTAACAGAATTCAATTGTTTTGTTTAAGGCAACTTAAAATGGTAATATAGCACCTCTTAAAGGTGTATCTTGTCAGGCAAGTGTTTTGTATTGTTCATGGATCTCAAGCAGTATGTACAACAATTGTAAGATTTTATTGCTGCTTTAAATTAGTTCAGTTTTAATAAAGGGCATAAACTGTGCACGCTGATGTCATAGTCATTTTGTAATAAATCAACAACAAAAAAATTCTGTATTAAATTATATTGAAAAGAAAACCTCATTTAAGATTTGAAGATCAGTTTGCACAGCATCATTTAAACCAGTATGATATGAAATCATGTGTTTAACTTCACTCGGAGAAAAAACATAATAAGAACATGTAATAAATAGTCATTTCTGGTATGTTGTTTGTTTTAGTGTTCTGTTTCACTTAGTCAACACCAATCTATTTCAAAGCCCTTATTAATAAAGTCCAAAGGTATATGATACATTTAAAATATGTGTCACAGGCTCACTTGACACCCGTGTAGAAAAAGAAAAATCTAAAGCCATGCAGCATCCACTATTTGCACAGTAGCCCCCGTCCAAAAAGTCCAACCACTAGTATTTAATGCTGCCTCACTTTCCAGACACTAAGCACTCTAGTGCCGTCACACTCAGCCAACAGAAACTTGATATTTCATGTTATTTGGAGTGGGAAGGGGGGGGGAGATTTTTCTCCCTCCCAGCCACCAAGAGGGGGAGACACATCGTAGCTCGGACGGGGTGTAAAGCAGGGACACAAGAACAGGTGCCCACAATTTCACCTGTCTGTTCAATTCCCCCCCATCCCCCCTCACCGGCAGCTATATTACATTTCAGCTCTAATTGTAGCCACATTCACAGCACTTCCACAAAGTTGAAGCAGTAGAGGAGAAGGTGAGTCTGGGAATCCAGTTGTGGATGGGAGCTAACTTCATTGGATGTGATCATATCCTGACATGGACAGAAGTATTAGTAGCCTTTGTGTGGGTTTAACAGAGCCAAGAGCAATGTGGGCTGGACAAGCCCTGCTCCTTTACTCCAACCTATTCAGCCTGCAGCAGGGGAAATAAAAAAACAAGAGCTTCTGAAATCTGGGGGTATTATTTTTCAAAAGTACCTGCTGGTTGTGCCATGGCAGCAGCCGGCTATAGCAGACGGACCCGTATCAGTGCTGATGATGTGGGAGGGGACTCGCAGGTCAAGAGACACAAAATAGTTCAGCAGGCACATGTGATATATTTAGTGAGGCCATTGTTTGTTTTATTTAGGGAGCGAATTGAGGATTTTCCAAACTGCAGGGCCCCTGAGGTATTTTATCAGGTGTACAGTCCGCCATATGTTACACATTAGTGCACTGAGGGGAATGCCGGTTGCAGATACAACCTATAAAATGTTTGGAACTTTGGAGGACGGGGAGGATGGGGGGGGGGGGGTCGACAATTGCTCTCTTCAGAGCTGGTGGATATGTGGGAAACACTTATATGCAAATGAGCCTGCATCGCATTACAGCCCCAAATTCCCCCTATCATTAAAGAAAATAAACCTGAGGAATCTACGGGCTGGCAGCAGGTCATCAGAGGAGTAATGTGTTGAAAATAGACGTTTACTGTTGCAGCCGATGGAAATAATAAGAGGAAAAAACAGCTAATATAAAGGCCTTAAACTTTTCCCAAACTGAGCAGTGCCTGTTCAGTGTTGTGACTGAGGAGGCCCAGTTCAGGCAGATGCTGGAGAGGTGTCTGCGGGCCGCGCAATGCATTCTGGGTCGGAGGCCGAGATGAGGCCTGACTGACAGGGTGTGCAGGTGGAAAAAGTTTTCTGTTTCTGAATCGCAGCTCTCGATGAATATTTCATCGTGAAATGGCCGTTTGTCTCTTCTAGGTTCACAACATACCTTGGTCGCACGCTGTCTGTGTGGTGTCCTCAGTGCACAAAGGGCACCATAACCCACAGAGTGAAACTGTGCATGCATGGGTCTGTCGGAGAGGCTTGTAATGTGGCTCTTGGCTTCGTTCATCTATTAACAATCTGTGCCAGGCTCTTAGTGTGTGTCTACAAACTGTAGCCCTGCTTGGGAATTCATTAATTGTGGTGGAGAATTATTATTTTCTTAAGGACATTTAGCAGGGCAAGGACAGCAAAATAAAGTGTTTTTTCAAATGTTACTTTAATTATCACTGCTGCCATGTGTCACTTTTTCATTAAAAAAAATATTTTAAGTTTATACAAGACATTATAGCCTATTAAATATATTCTTACCCACTTGAGTAAAGAGTTTGCGCTTTGATGCGAAATATACGTCTTTGAACGCAGCAGGCCGATAAATGATGCATTTAGGGCCGCTGTTTGAGTGTCTCTGTGTTGATAATCTCTTTGCCAAATCTAAATTATAGGAATACACGCGACACTAAAACGGCACGTGTAATTAAATAGACTTTCGCGTCTGCGCAGTCGTGTGGGTGCCAGTAGGAATTCAGTGGACCAGTTTAGTCAGTCCGAGTCAATAAGTGCTGACTGTTACCCGATGGCAAATTGGAAATTGCATGCGTTCGGAAAACATAATCATCAGAGAACATCATTGCTGCAAACGCCCCTCCCTCGTTATTAATAATAAAGTCAGAAACTGAATCCCAAACTCGGATGTTTAATTTATTATGATGTAAGCTATTTGAAGGGTGATTGTATAGTAATTGCTCATTACGCTTGTATATTTATCGCTGCACCTTATGTCGAGGCCGAGGGAATTGTGTAGGGGTTCATTCTCTCGTTTCAAGGATCCATTTCAGAGGCAATTTGTGAAACAGGACAGATCAAGTTAGTCCATGGCATGACGTGTTTTTTTGGTGGGTGGCGGGGCCCGGCCTGCAGGTGCTGCTGCCATATTTGACATAGATGCGCTCTGAGACAACGATAGAGTCCAGAACCCCCTTCCCTACACACAGACAACATGTTGACAAACTATTTTCATAAGCCATCTTTTCAGACGCCACTTCTCCCAACTTAAGAGACGTCAGCTCGATCAATTATTGACTCGCATCAGCGCTAATACAGAGCCATGTGTTCCGCCTGCGCCCTCCCTCTGCCACTGTTCACATTAGCGGTGTCAGCGGACGTAATTATACCTACTAATTGCAGATTAGAGGTTTGGGGTCAGTGGGGTCACTTGATAGGAGCGACCACTCTTTTCAATGGCGGATAATCATTTCACGTTGCAGACTTAAATGTTTCATGCAAGGGGAGCTTATATAAAGGACCAATAGGCCTATGTCCTAACCGGCTCGGACCCGTCAATATTTGAGGGAATAATCAACCTTGGTTGGGAGCTGTGATGATGATGATGATTTACGGAGAGAGCGTGGCCCCCGGACGGAGCGAATAAGCTTAAAGTTTAGATAAGCGGGTCAGCTTGGCCCTCAACACACAGCATGAGCGCGTGGAAGGAGGGATGTGATATGCGAGGGCCTACTTCACCATGAGGACACACACACACACACACACACTGTTTGAATCATGTCCAAATTAATTATATTCCTGTGACCTTAGTCTCAAATTGCGCCTTAGTACACGCCAATATCTGGAAGGAATGTCGCGTTGGCTTTTTAAGAAGCAAATAAAAAAGAAACAAAATATAAGCCAAGCAAGTGGCATGCACAATGCAATGTATTCCTCCACCTATAATTCGGGATATTATTTACGGAAGCTGTAAAGGGCTTCAGAAACGAGCACATTTATTTCTAAGATACCTACAGCTTTTATTATTATTTGTTCTCTAATTTAAATATATTGCTGGGTGCCTACAGAATAAAGAACTATTTGCAATTTAATTGAATCAGTTGACATATGAAGACAATCGGGTTTCTAGGTTAACCTGCTAAATTTAAATGTAATCCCCCCCCCCCCCCCTATAAATTTAAGATAAAAAATATATTTAAAAAATAGATGTTTCCAGGTTCAAATGAAACGCGTTCAAATGAGTCAAACAGTGCCAGGCTCTAATGAGAAGCATGTCCCGTCTCCTGTGTGTCCATATGGGGGGGGGGGGACTGTGCCAAATTTGTTTGCGGCGGATCAAGGCTCACCGCCTCCACTGCACTTTCTTTATCTTAATTCCAACTTGAAAAGATATAATTATCTAGTTTGAACAGGACTGCTATCAAATCCTTCTTTAGAGGCAGGGGTAGGGAAAAGCTCGAGTGGATTGTGAGGCTCTGAGCCGCTCGGTGTTGCCCGAGATAGGAGTAATGAAGTTGTGGAGTCCGGAGATACAAAGGGCATTAACCTCATTAGCATGAAACCTTTTCTTCTAACTATTGTGGGACCCTTTCAGTCCTCTAATCCCCCCTATTTTCAAAGCTGGGTTTGTAATAAAGCTTTTAGGTTTTTCTTTTTTTTTCTCAAAGCTAATGGTATTCTCTAAAGATTTTTATTGCTGTTATAATCTATGGGCCGATTAACAATTCCCTATCTGCCATGCCCCCCCCAACCCCAACCTCAATCCCCCTCCAACCCAAACCACAAATACAGCCCCTTTTTTAACTTTATCAAACAATTAAACCAACACATGCACCTCGCACCAGAAAACACTCAAATTGGGTTGGCTGTGTATTCACGTGGGGTTGAAAATAATCATAATCCAGTTAAAATATGTCTGTTTTTTTTTACAGCAGTCTTCATTGTTTTGCTGTCTGGTTGCTTGGTTTGTGTGTAAATATGAAATAGTAGAAGCATCGTTTTGCTCTCCTATAGAAGAAACCCCTGTATGATGTTGCAGCTTGCATGCAGGGATGGAGCCTATACACAAGACAAGATTTGAAACAAAGATCCAATTTTTTTAGGCACATTGCAACCTTCCCCTTATCGCGTCGTGAGGGGTAGTCCAGATTGTACTAAATTATGTCCAACCAAGCCCCCTTGGATCCGTGGATTAAGAGATTAAAAGTGGACCACTGGGCAATGCATCCCCTTTTTCCTCCCCTCCCTCACATATTACTCGCATGATAATTGCCTAAACTGATTTGCACTTTCACAAAAGCTCGCGGGGACTCTTTGTAGCTGGAGCAGAGCAGACGCTGCAGCAGAAATCAAACTAATGCCGTTTTTTATCAGAGGGAGAAACAAATGCAAGGGGCCGAGGAGGACAACACATCACAGGCGGCGGCGTTTCTCCATTACATCGCCTTATATTTAGGAAAATAAACCCTAACGCCATACCAACAAAAACCTCAAGTCCACACGATCCAGACAATAAATAATAAGAATAAAGATTATCGCCCTATAAGAGCTGTTGGTCAAAAGGCCCCCCTCCATTCATTCTGCTCGTCATAATCAAAAGCCTGTACTTTTACTGCGCGCAACATATTGATAAAACTTTATTGACAAAATATTGACAATTACATACTTCTTGGAAGTATACTTTGTGTTAAAATTGTAGCAAACTTAACACAAACACAAAATTATTTACATTCTGTAAAAGAGGGTTTAACAGAAACATTAACTTTTAGCATTTCTGTACATGGAATACGCTCAGTGCTTGGAGTTTTTTTCTCTTCTCTCTTTCAATTCTTGCATTTAGTCCTTCGTGGCAACTTTCACTGGAGGGTCAAGTCCTGACAGACAGACAGACAGAGAGGGCCGCGTGGGGCCACAGCGACACATTGGTAAAGCTTTAGGTTAAAGGAATGTCCTGATACCTTCCCTTTAAGTACTTGATCTGTGGTTGGATTTACTTTTTTAGAAAGGCTTTTTTTAGTTTTAATTTATTTTTATAATCGAACATTTTTTTTGCTATCTTTTCTTTATAAAAAAAACACTATAACGCAGCACCGCTACTTCATATGTTTTCACAATCACTTTTACACGATAATCATTAATTAAAGACGGCACACTTTGTTAAAAAGGAAGAAGCACGACATCTCTCAGTTTTGAAAATAGAGTTAAAAACAAAATCGATATTTTTTTTCGTCTCCTTCTTGGTTCGAGAAAACTTTGTAAAATTAAAACAACTAGCAGGGGGAGGTAAAATAACTATACCATGCAATTCAAGTTTTACAAAAGCAGTTTGGTGTTTTGGTATCTTAAGTGGAAAAAAACACGAATTTTTTCTTCTTTTTTTTAAATAAAAAAACCTTCTGAAGTGCAAACGTCCAATATGAATTGGAGAGGGAGGGAAACAAAATTGAGGTGGTGGTATGGGAGATTGTATAGTGGTGGTGGTCGGTGTGTGGAAGGGTTCAGGTATAAGTGGACTGAGACAGTCACATGCTCCCTGCAGGTCTTGTTGTGGATTGACAGACCCACATACTGTATAGTGACAGCAGCAGCAGCAGCAGCAGTGCCACCAGCCTGGTTCCTCTCAGCTGTCGGAGATGTGAAACGTGACATTGGCTTTGTACCCTCTCTCTCACTGTCTCTACACGGCGGCGTCCATTATCCATGTTCTCCTTCACTCAGACGCTTATGTAGTCTCTTTATTCTGTGTGTTTGTTTTTGTTTTTTAATCGTCCGAAGTGACGTCGATTTCCTCGGAGCCCGACTGTTTGGTCGCCAGTCTCCACCGGTTTATGTGATGCGATCCTTTCTTCTTGTTCTGGGAATCGGAGCCCTCCTCCTCCAACTTCTGTCGCTTGAACTTTGTCCTTCGGTTCTGAAACCACACTTTTACCTGAAGAGACCAGAAAAAGAGAGAAAGAAAAGAGAGGGGGAGAGAGAGAGAGAAAATTGGATCAGTGTCACGAGATAAACCGCGATTTGGCCAGTGCGTAAAACCACGCGTAAAAAGGGGCACATTGTTTGGATAGCAGACAGGCAGTGGTGCAGAAGTCGAATACAAAATTAAACATCATTTAAAAAGAAAGGTAAACTGTGACCTGCAGTCGGTTATCATAGGGCAAACAACCGCCACAATAAACCTACATTAATTGTATTCACGGCAGAGAATGAACGTGGTATAAATGGCACATTTATTATATATTATAATTGTCACTCTAATTTGTCATATTTATTTTACGCACAAAGACAGCCTGTAAAGGTCAGTCAACTAATATAAAGTTGCCATAAATTACACTCCAATAATATATATGGCGCTAAAAATAAAAAAGGGTCATTTAATTGAAGAAAAAGTACATTTGTTATTTATAGACTCTCAAACATCTGATGTCTGGACAAAACTTTTTTATTTTTTGCTTTGTGTAAAGTAGGTCAGTAAGAGCCATCTTTTTTCTTACTAAACATTTGAAGCAAACGTGTGGACGTAAAAATAAAATAAAAGGAAATCACATCAATGTCACGCATTTTCACACACACTTTCACACACTCCTCTGCACCGGCACTGTTAAACGGTGCCGCGGGCGGAATTAACAACATCTAAATCGATAAATTGTCTGCTCCTCGCTTTGTCAATCCGCGGCCCCCCTTTTTAGCTCTTAAATGGCAACCGAGGTTCGTTTAATAAGCCTTCAGTAGGCTAATTGAAGTAGGTGATGGTTCATTTCTCCCTTCAGTCGCTCCAAAGGCCCCGCCGTCCGCAGCAGGCGCATCGGGACAAAAGACAGCGGCTGATGGGCTCAAACGGCATCTTTAAATATGGCAAGGGGGGCAATTTACTGAACCCGCCTCGCCCTTTGTATCGCCTATCTCATAAAATGGTTAACTGGTTAATTTGCCCCTCCATTTTGAAAGGCAACATTCTCTCTCCCCCCTCATACCCCAAAACAAAGTAATTCAACCCCTCCTAAAATGAGGTTAGGCCTATACAATGACAGTGGATTGGCTCCAACAGAAAAGCCTCTGTCCTGCGATTGACAACGTGCATTTATGGACCCCGGTGTGTAGAAACAATGTCAGGAGCTGATAATTTAAGATTATTGTGTTGCTGACTATACGTCCCTTCTTTATTGTACACGCGTTATTATTTAACAGCGGTCTGGTTTTAAAAAGGATCCATTACGCACGGTGCCACGTTATGGAAAAAAATAAACAAAAACAAAAATATAGTCCCATATAGTCCACTACATCAGCAATGGTGTGAGAAATATATTGTTTATAACGACACTTAAAAAATTACTACAAACTGCACGTAGGCCTTTTGTAATAGCCAGACCATAACAAAACACACCGAGAGGCAGACACATAAAAAAAATAAAAAAGAGCATCGTCCATGTGAAATAATAAAGACAGATTGGTGAAAATCGAGCGTTTCTTACCTGAGTTTCTGTGAGGCTAAGGCTGTGTGCGAGCTGTTTTCTTTCTGCTCCCACCACATAATGGTTTTTCTCAAACGCGTGTTCGAGCCGCAGGAGTTGCGAAGGTGAAAAAGCTGTCCGGATTCTTTTGGGCTTTCTGGCCAGCGCGTTGTGCAAAAGGAAGCTCTCTGGACTCGTTTCATTACCTGCAACCCGAGCAGAAAACCAGCGTTCGTTATGATCTGTTTTTATTATTGCTATTATTTATTTAATAAGATAATACATTCCTAGGGCAAACAGCAGGCCTGCGCACAGAAAAAACAATATACAGAGGGCAGAGTGGAATATGGCATGACAGCAATGTCTGGGGAGAAGCTGGACCTCAGTCAATAAAAAGATCACTTATCGAAAACGATACTGATAAAAAGTAGACAGTGTATTTTAAGGTTTTTCTTCATCTAACCAGTGTGGGATCACAGCATGAAAGGAAAACAACACAATGCAGAGGTATAATCCATGGGCCTAATTAAATTAGCTCCGAAACTGCCATTGTAAACAAAATCACAGGTAAAATGGAAGCAGCGTGAAGACGTTTAAATACATAGAAGACAAAAAAACACCTTTGAAATTAAATTCGAATACATTTCTATAAAAAGATAATAAGCTTATAGATAATTTAACTTAATATGTGAGAAAAATAACAAATACAAATTACAAGTATAAATACCCTGCAATGAGCAACCAAAAGCAAAAAATAATAAACAAAATGTCTTGTCTAACGCAGGCGAGGTCAACTTTTTTAAGAAAATATCAATTATTCCAAATTTGACTGCGCCTTACAAAGAGTTAACAATAGGTCAGTTAAATAGCCATGCAAATTGTTTCACTTATTCACTTTAAAAACAAAAATGTATCTTGGTGTTAAAACGTGAAAGGTGTCTCAGCATTACAGAGCAGCGAGATACATTAGTTTCGTTTGTTTTTTACGCATACATCAGATGTTACACATAACCTGCTCAACAGTTTGCAAAACATGCTAATTTATCTGTTGGTCTTTTTTTAAATTACCGGATAGACCAAGGTGGAGACAGCTACAGAAACAGATGCAACATTTATTTTTATGATTATCTAATTTTTTTACCCAAGATTTTATTTTAATTTTTTTACCCCAAATAATTTAATTAATTTCATGGTAATTTTTTTAACGGCTGTACACCAGCTCCACATATTTTTAATTCCACCCAGCCTACAGCCTGCTCTCTGTGCTAAAGATGGAGAGGGGAACATTGAGTAACCAGCTCTCCAACCGCTCGGTACGTTTCGTGCGTAAACAGTGAACCAAACGAAGCACTTCGGTAGCTTACCTTGAAATCTGTGCCCCAAGTACCTATATCTGTGTAATAACCAGGGGTAGAAAGTCGATGGGTCCCTTTGCTGGCTGGCAAAAATAGGGTGCGGACTGTGTGAGGAGGAGAGCGGGTGACCCAGACCGTGCGGCGGGGCCACTTGGTGCACTGGGACGGAGTTCTGATGAGAGACCGCCTCGGCAAACACCAAGTCCGGGTTAGAGTAGACGCCCCTACCGCCGGAGTGAAAGCCGTTGAGGAAGGGATTCATCTGGCCGGAGTTTGCATAGCTGAGAGCCGCTGGCCTGATGGGCTCCTCGGAGCGGGACGCCGGTATTGGATTATCCTTCGCCACTAAAGACTCTATAGTAAAACACCTCTTGGGTGTGGGTTGAAACATTGTCTGATAGTCCAGATTCCCCAGTTTAAGTCAAAGTTGTCGTATGGCGCTCTCGCTTTAAAACATACTCCACACCCAAAGAAAAAGGGGGAAAGTTTTCTGCGCAGTAAAATAAGTTGGACAAACGGGCGACAGCGTCGAGAAAGCCAAAAAATAAAAAGTGCTCGGCTATACTCCCAGACTAATCCATGGATGTGATCGTTTTCCTCGCCAGGTTCGTGCAGGCAGATTTGTTAGTTCATGAGCCTAATTAGCGCTGCAGTCCCATAAACAGCTTCCTCTGAAGGCTGTAATGGCATGGTGATTGGTCGCTGCTGCTGCTGCTCGCCTTTAGGTGGAGAGGAGGGAAGACGCTTAAAAAGTGCGTCAATGGGGAAGCAGGGGCGCGGAGAGGCGGACTCGAACGCGCAACACGGAACGGATTCGTCCACAGAGGAGCCCCCCTCGCACGCGCGCGCAAACACACACACAAGCATAAACTCACTCGCGCGCACATATCTGCAGAACATTGAACACACTCATCTGAACCAGTAAAGCTGAAGGTATAGCCTGCTTATTTGCATTAAAGGCCTGTTACAGGTTCAAACTGATTTTTTTTAGGGATGTGATGTGTGTGTGGAGCCTAGTGTTAGTAGCGAACTAGCAAGTGATTCGTTGTAATGATTCACAACAATGTTGTGCAAACATCATATCGTCTCTATTAAAGTCTATTTTCGTCTCTATGCGCGCGGATACGAGCCTAATTGGCTATCAGCCGGCCTTCATTTATTGCTAAATTTTGTTTCTGTTTTTGGTTTCCTTACTGGATTTTATGTAGAGAAACTGTTCTTGTTCGTTTTCATTTTTATTTAGATTCTATTAGGATGAGTTTCCAATTGAATGCACTCTTCATTTTGTCTGTGCGGGAGACAAATAAACAAGCTTTAGCCATAGACTTGCTTGAGGACTGACTGCATCTTCAAGATTCACGACACACCTTCACCACCGATGAGTGGCGAAGTGTTAATGAAGGCAGCATGCACAGGTGTTTATTGGAGAGTCTACCTGTGAGTTCAGGCTGTTACTCCTGGGTGTGGATCAGTGACCGAGAGCAGCGACACAAAGCTGCAGCCCGGGCCGCCCCGGCACCGTGGGCCTCCATGGAGACACACTGACAGACAGCACGCCGAGTTATGAGGCTGATAGGAAATGAGAAGACGAAGCATGCTGCACAGTGTTTTAAAATAATTCGTATTGCTTTTTTTCGTGTTTCTGGGTGGTAATGGAAATGTTTACAAAGGCTACGGTTATTATGGCTGTAGAATGGATAGGCTATATCATTTAAAACATAGAGGAAAGCTTCGATTGTAAACATATATTTGTATTTATTGTATTATTATTGTTATTATTAATAATTATTATTAGTGTATTATTAATACTAATGTTCTTACTGTAATCGGTAACTTCCAGTCTAGACTATATAGCCTTGTAGGCTACTTGCTTATGAACATGTCTAATAAAATGAATGGTCTAGTTGAAGTTTGATTTGTGCGTCTCGGTTAGTTAAGGCTCTCCGTGTTGTCAAAGCTGTCAGTGGACCAACACATATAATCCGCCTGATTTGACACTTTAAAAAGGTCTGAATCCAGATAAGGTGTTTTTGTCAGAACTGTGAGACGACATTGGGAGTCGGGCGTTTGATTTGAAGTCGTTTAGTAATTTAGTTAAGGACAGCATTTTATTTTATAATAGCAAACCACCTATAATATCAGTCTTCTTACATTATTATAATTAGTATCATTATTTTTATTATTATTACAATTATTATCATTAATATTATTATTGTTGTAAATCTTAGCTATAAATCAGACCATTATCAGCCAAATCCTAGGCAAATGTAGCCTATTGTTATGAAACATTTTTTTTTTTACAATTTTAACAGCACGTTATTGGTTAGTTAATTGACTGCATACGGTCCACTGCCTGTATGTTTATATTTTCCTGAGTTTTACACTGAGTGGACCGACACCTCGCCCGCTCTCACGGTGAAGCGTGTCGGTATACTATCTATGTTCGGTAGGCCACTCTCCACGGTGCATTACCGACCTCTACTGGTTAAATGATGGTACTGTCATCAAATGACACTACTTACTAGAGAGCAAAGATCCTGCAAATCCCTGACAAAATGAACAATGGTCAAGTTTAACCAGCGTTGCACTGTGTAGAAGTGAGGCCTGTTAAGGTGAAACTACAACTGTTGAAATCTGCACTCTAAATCATGTTCAGTAGAAACAGTCTACCAACGCAGCTCCACATCAAGGCATATTCTCACAACTAAGTTTTTCAGAGGTAGGCTACTTAATAGGTTTTTCTTTAGATTGTTTTAAAGCCAATGCATAATTTATTACACTGTGAACAATTTAACGTAAACAAGTCTTTTCATATGTCTTGACAGGTTTATTCCGAGACCTCCATATCAGCATGGGAGGACTGCACTGATAAATGTGTTGCAATCTCCAATGGTTATACAGCATTTGAGTAACAACAAGTAGGTGGTGAGCAAACATCTTTATTAATAAAGGCTTTATCTGTACACTTGCAACCTGGTTTGATAACGTCGACTGCAGCAAGATAGAACCACACACTGTATTTTGAGCAAAACCAATTGAATACTCTAACATGCACATCAAAATGTTAATTCCACCAGTTATTTATCAGGTTAAGAAGCATCTGAAACATTAGATGAAGAGCAGAGACCAATGAAGCAATGACAAATTCATATTCATTGTCATCACAAGAGGTGTGGATCTGTGCTTTTATAGAACATCTATGCAAAGGTTAATTATTAAAAGAGGCAGTTGGTGAAACACTGAGTTTGTATTGAAAGTTGGAGCAGGTACATTGTGTTCCGGTTTTAGTCACTTTTACTCCATCATGTAAGGTAATAACATGCCTAACCACTGGGGACAGTCATGTTTACAATGATGGTTTTCATGAGGCCTAAATGCACACAAGTTCATTGGTTGATGGTGATATGGGTTGGTAAGGAGCCTCTGGGTCAAAACTGCTGATGGTGAAAATAAAGATGAAAGAAATCCCCAGGGAAACTACAGTCTACAAATATTTAATTCAAAAAGGAATAACGCACGAGTATCAGAAGCTTGGAGCCGTTAATTCACCATTGTGGCTTATGGGATATTGAATAAAACTTTTTTCAGAATCATCATGAACCAAGCCTATTAATTGGATGTAGAGGTTGTTGCTCAGCGGCGGACAGTGGTCCAGCCATCATCATCGTCTGTCTCTGTCTTGCGAGGGGGTTGGGGTTGGGGTTTGTCTTTGTCAGAACGCCAACCCTTTTCTCCTCCGTCAGCCTCGCGCTCCCTGACCAGCTCTTTGGGCCGCTCCGCTGGCTTATCATCACCTCCACGACGCCAAGTTCCTCCTGAGGAAACACAGTTGTTCATTAAGGCATCTTCAAGCAGGAACATGAGGATTTTAAAGTGAAACCCCAAACAATAATATCTCCTTGTCTAACCTAGTGTGTGTCTTTTAAAAACAAACCTGCTGGAGCAGTAATAAGACGGTGCATAGCGACCTCTGCTGGCTGAATGCAACACATCTACGTAGCATACTCAATTTATTTAGTAATTTAGTTCTACTTTGTAACTTCACATCGATCATGACAATTCTAAAGCCTGAATGTTGTTGCTGAAGGTTCTGTTAAGCCACAAGCTACATTCCAATAAGAACTGATATTTTCACTCAAGCTCTTTCTACAGTTTTTAACACTATCACATCTTTAAAGGGGAAACTGAAGCACTTAAAGGCCAGGACACACCAGTCCGACTAACCGAAAATGGAGACTGCCGATTCAGGGAGCTCCAGTCGCGGCCGAAAAAGTGCAAAGAACACACCAAACCGACTGCTGACTTTCCGTACGCTCTGCGCTTACGCGGGACGTAATGTCTCCATAACAGCAGGCGGCGCTAATCTGTATTGTGGCCAGAAAAAATACGGAAGCCGGAAATGATGGGACGGCTCTCTAGACCAGGGGTTCTCAAACTTTTGATAGCTGAGGGCCAATTTAGGAACCCAACATTGGACCGAGGGCCGCCGAAGGAAAAAAAATTATAAAACTGAAATAATTTCAATGGCCAGCGTCTTTGCGTCTTTACAGTTTACATGTATTGGTCAGCATCCAATACTGTGTAATTAACACATTTAAAGTAATAAATGAAGGGCTAGGTCTCATTTCAACATTGGGGAACACACATTAAAAGCGGGGGTCTGGGGGTTGTCCCCCAGAAAAATTTGAGGTTTGAACACTTCATTTTGTGCATTTTGGTTAATTTTTATGCAGTAATTTGTGTCTTCTGTATTTATTTATGGTGGACATGTTAAGGAAAAGACAACTCGCTCCCATTGACACACATCTAATGGAATATAAATCAAGGCACTGAGGCATTCTGTATTGCATTCAAATATTTCTTCTTCTTTATTGTTCAAAACTTTCTGCACATTGAAAACGTATCACCTTTTGGAGTGTTTTTTGTAGGACTCACTACTCATGATGCAGCAGCAGTGTTAACTATTATGACACTATACATTGGAAATAAACAGGGTGGGCTATCAGCAGTCAACTAGGCAGATAGTTCCATGGCTATCAGCAGCTAGCTAACGTTAGTTTGTTAGCTAAACTTTAGGCAAAAGAGTTAGAAACCAGATAATGTTAGCATCCATCCTTAGACACTTGACCTAATCTAATTCACCTTGAATGTGAAAAAGTGCATCGTATTAGGCTTGACAAGCTCACTATCTAACAACTTACATTGGGACCACTACACTGCCTGCTGCACTGCGGGAGGCTGACCAGCCGTCTGCAACGAGAGGCAGAGGCCAGCCGAACTTCGCAAGTTTAATAAGTGGGGAATGAATACAAACAATTAGGAGGGATATTTAAGTGTTTCGACCCCTGTACTGTTTTTACTGTTACGGGGGACGCATCCCCTCCGTGCGTTTCAATAAAAAATAAATAAAAAAAAATTGTGATTTTTTTTTTTTTTTTTTTTTTTTTTTTAAATAATTCATAATCCAATGCGGGCCGCGGGCCGCCAGATATGCTTCCGCGGGCCGCCATTGGCCCGCGGGCCGCACTTTGAGAACCACTGCTCTAGACCATAAACATAGATAGAAATACGTATTTATATTTATGGACCATAAAGAGCACCATTTTTAGCAGAGAGTGTCGAGCATGGTGTCGAGCAGTCAACAAGGGTTGATGCATGTGAGTACTCGCTGAACGAAACAAACAAACACATTAAAACGATGGCTAACTGTTGTTAGCTGTTTGTGCTACCCGCTTCACTGATTCGCTAGCCCTCCACAAATCAAATTGCTCCAACTGAAAGACTGCCCGCCGCCGGCTCAAAAGAAGCCCGACGACCGATTTCACGGCACACACCAAACAGATTCGTGTCCGTGTCCCCGCCCCCTCCCGACTCTACGACGGCGATTATCGGGCCGGTGTGTCCTGGCCTTTAGATGCTTCCCTGTTAAGTAGGTAATGGTTATGTCATTCTCAGATCATGCTCTGCTTACCCTCCTCTTCTCGTCTTGGTGGGGCGACTCTTGGTTCATCCCGGTCTCTGTCACGGCGTTCACCACGGCCAACGTCACGTGGACGCTCCTCGCGCTCAGGGTCTTCTTTGCGAGGTTCTTTGTCTCTCCAGCCACTGCTGCCTTCTTCTGCACCTCCTCTCTTCCAGGCACTCTCCTCTCTGTGAAACCATGGTAACACCGATTAACATTAACAAGTCACTGAAGAGGTAGCTGTTATCTATACATTACAAAACACAAAAAGATAAACACATTTAGTTTAGGTCTATCAGGCTCACCTGGCTGGACGACGTTCGCTGGATCTTTGCTCTCCTTCACCATCATTTTCTTCATTATCGGCTTCATCACGGGGAGGGCCCCAGCTCTCCTCTCTGGCCTTTTCACGCTCACGCCAACCACCTATAACACAAGCATTTGCTTATCATATTGCAAAGAATAAATAAATTCCAAGGTGCTGACTAGTCTGCTCACTAAACCAATTAGCAAGATTATAAGGCTTCATTCACACCAAATCAGGCAGTGTGGCAAAAATGCATGTTTTTCTTATACATTTGAATAAGTTTTAGCTGCGGCGGTCCACTCTGCAGCAGCTGCCTATGAAGCTATGACTTCTGTTTTTTTCTCTTTGCTTTCATCGGCATTTATTTATTTATTATTATTATTTTGCTGTGCTATTCGTAAATACTGCAAAATAAGAGTTTAGACATGCAGTTCAGTCTGGCCAGAATCAGTCTTTGAAGCGAGCTTGAGAAATTTGATGCCATCTCAGGGCTGTACAGTGCGACAGTTTATCGCATTTGCTACTGAAATTGATTGCGTGCCATGATGAATTCAAGTCCACTCGCACTAGTGCGACAGGTTGCTAACGAGCAGATGCTGCTTTGAGAGACAGAGGAGCGCTGCACAACACTGCTTAGAGGGCTCTACATTAACACTCTCCAAATGCGGGTTAATGTAGTCTTAGGCAAGTAAGTTGTGGGGGCAACTGTGGCGACTGTGGCTCAGTTGGTAGAGCGGGTCGGCCGATGATCAGGGTTGGAGGTTCGATCCCCGCCCTGCCACCTGTGTCATAGTTGTTGTGTCCTTGGGCAAGACACTTCACCCACCTTGCCTCGTGTGAATGTTGATAGTTAGCCTATCGGTGTATGAATGTGTGTGTTAATGGTAACGTGGGAAAGGAAAACAGGTCTCCCTTGCAAAAGAGTCTTCGGTCTCAATGGGATTTACCTGTATAAATAAAGGTTAGAGAGAAGTTATTGAGTCTACCCTCCACTTTGGCTGGTGAAAGATGTGCGGCGATTCTAGCGTCTAATAAACTTCACCAACGGTAATAACCGGAAGGAGACAGCTCTTAACATTAACGCAGTTAAGTGCGCGCGTGCAAACAGAACAATTCCTGATAAAAAAATAGTGCTGGATCCATTGTATGGGAGTGGTGAAGAATGTGGAATAATCAATAAAATGTGCAAACTCTTTGCCATGTGCAAGTTTCAAATTGTTCCAATAGAAAGCACTAAATAATATAAACAAGATGTTTCATGTCATGCATCGTTAGTGCAGGCACATTTTGCAGGGACTATTTAAATCATATTACTGGTGTGATGTTATGAAAAAAAAACAAGTTAAATTGAGCATTTATGATGTGCTCTTGAGGAGATTTGAAATATATCGAGATATATATCGTGTATCGAGATATAGTAAAAAGAAAAAAATCAAGATATTGATTTTAGCCCATATCTCCCAGCCCTAGACTCTTTGTTACTGAAGGCCCTGACTGAAACTCCATGTTACGCTTCTGTAAGTACTAGGGCCCGACCGATATGGATTTTTAGGTGCCGATTATCTTCTGAGAAATTACGATAACGATTAAATCGTCCGATTTTTTATTTTTTTTAAAACCCATAAATATATATTGAAAAAATTTACTTTTTTGAACCCTTAAATATATATAAATACTTGTTACTGTCAATAGGTGTACAGGAACTTTTTATTTATTGAAATATGCATTATCTAAAAAAAAATAAAGTGTTACAAATATGTCTGAAGTGACATGACGCATTTTTAAACTCAGAACATTAAGCATTTTATGTAACTGCACCCAACCCTCTGGAACTCCCTCCCTCCAAACATCAGCATCTCAGACTAAATAAACTCATTCAAAAGTCAACTCAAAACTCACCTCTTTAAGAAAGCATAATTACTGCGGACTCCACTCCAAACCTTATCTTTAAATTTGTCTGTATTTTCTTTTTCTAAAAGTATGTTTTTCTATACGTTTGATGTAAAATGTCTTTGAATGACCTCCAATAAACCACTATATAAATTCTATATAATAACTATAGTAATATCAACTACTATTAACAGTCAAGAGATGACCAATGACTCTGCTATTGGTGTCAGGGGGAACTGTCAAGTGTGAATTAATATAATGTATTACAACACACCTGCTGCTGCTGCTGCTGCGGGGGGGGGGGGGGGGGACACAGGTTCTGCTACATTTTGTCGTTCCTAAATGCGGCGGTCTAGGAGTAGTGGTTACAAAATGTGTCGGAAGAAGATCAAGTATGCAGGATAGTTATATATGCTCCCCTTCTGGCAGGCATAATTAAAGACCGACTTCACCAGTTGGAATATGAAGGTGTATTGAACTCGGAGATCCTATTTAGTATAAATGTGCAAAATAAATAAATCGGATCATCCTAGCCTGAGAAAAGGCAGAAAGAGTGTTTTATGGTCTCACTGTCTAACCCTACAGTTTCCTTCTTGTGACATCACAGTAAGGGTTAGGATTAACAGGACAGCTGGGCCAAGGGAAGACTTAGGGAAGAAAAACCTGATTCATTATATTATAATAGTGATTTTATAATGATAGAACGCCAGTTCCGTATGGGTGAAGTATTCCTTTAAGTGAAACTTAATGCACAACACAGGCATTTCGCCGCAACGACTGATTTGGTGTGAATGCAGCCTAAGGCAACTCTATCAAATATTAGCCGCCGAATGGTTATATAGGCTTACCAGATTTGACCAGTGGCTTCCAGGGTTTTTCTTCTTCGTCATCAGCACCACGACGTGGCCCGTCATCGTTGACTCTCCTTCCGCCTCTCTCATCATCTCCTCCTCTTCTGGAACCCCAGTCGTCATCACCACGCCTGGAGCCACGGTCTTCACCAAAAGCACGCCTAGGACCACGGTCATCATCAAAGCCACCACGCCTGGGACCACGGTCATCATCAAAGCCGCGCCTGGGACCGCCGCGGTCATCCCCGAAACCCCGGCGGGGACGCTCATCATCAAAGGCCCGCCTGGGAGCGCGCTCATCATCAAAGCCTCTGCGTGCAGGACGCTCATCGTCCAGCCCTCTGCGTGCAGGACGCTCATCATCAAAGGCTCTACGTGCAGGACGCTCATCATCAAAGATTCGGCGCGGGCCTCGGTCGTCTCCACCCCTGCTGAGACCTTCACGTCTGAATGGCACCTCTTTCTCCTCTTTGTCATCCTTACTAGACTCCCTAGAGAGAGCCGAGGCTTTGTTAGAGTGGTACCCCATTGTTTAATGGGGTTAACAATATAAAGTAGCATTAAAAAGGTGCCCTATGCAGTTTCAGAGGAGGTGGATTTGTTTACATTTGAAGGACCTGCAATTAGTTAACAAAACATATTTGCTCTACATGTTATTCTAAGTATTGAAAAATTAAATTAATCATAAATCAAATAAAAATTATTTTGAGGCACTTGGAACCAAACTTAAGACTAGAACAGGGGTTTTCAAAGTGCGAGAGAGTGTGCCACTCCTCGGAGAACAAATTTCATCTTATTATAATAAAGAAGAAATTTACCATCAAAGACACTAACACATTGTGTGTGACAACCAACCCCATCAAGGGGTCGGTTGCCACACACTATGGGGTTGTTTGTCACAATGTTATCTTTATGGGAAAAATCTTAAAAGGAAGGCAAGAAAGCAGAACTACATTTGAAAGTTTAATTTCATTGTCAAGTTGGAAAAATAGGCCTACATAACTTTATGCATCTTAACACAAAATGAGAAAGGAATTAACAAAAAGGAAATCCATATTAAGACCAACATACTGTATGTAACAACATAAAGAACAAAACAAATAGGTCTAACAATAATAGCCTACTCAACTAGGATACACACATACACTATCTGAGTTACAGTGATGGCAAATGTAGGGTCTGCTCACTCTAACTAAGCAGAGATTGTGTGCCCACTGGTTGCACATACAACACTTCTCCCTTACCTCCCCTGAACGGGTGCTGGAGAACGTTTCCATACAAACCAAACACAAACTATCCTCTTCATCTGATGAAGATTCCTCCTCCTTTGAGTGGCCTTGTGTCTGAATTGTGCTATATAAATAAACTTGCCTTGCCTTGCCTCCTGTCTCTTTCTCTTCTGTTTCTTATTCCCCAGCAGGGGTGGAGTGCACTGGGGTGCAGTAGCCTTGGCAACTGGTCTAGTTTGAGATGCACTGGGTCGTTTTGATTTTGTCGCCCTTTTTCTCTTTTGCATGCTAGCTGCCTTTCCTGCTCTATTCTCTCCTTCTCTGGGGTGTCAGTGAGGATACAGCTTGACATTTTCTTTTGTTATTGGGTTCCTTTCCTGGCTGCACCCTTTGGATAACATGTGACAACCAACCCCCCAAAAAATGTGACGACCCACCCCAACTGGAATTTATTGCTAGCATCAAGGCCAACAACCATCTGACAACTAATTAGCTTGCTAAAAACAATCTAAAAACAAAAAACGAACTATAGCTTACCCTTCACACTTTTTTAGGGTAACAAGTGTTTTGTTATAAACCCATTGTGTAAAATCCTAGAAGAAAAATACTGAGGAGCTAAATATTTTCAATTTGACATGAAAAACACCAACAGTCCTCTCACCACAAATGCAGCAGTTTAACTCCAAGGAAGACTATGTAGGTGACCTCTGATCCCAGTTGTGGATATTTACATAACAAAATGTAACAGACAGCGCCTTCTGGTTCCGAGATATAACGATCGTGACAACCTACCCGTGTGACAAATTACCCCGTTCTCCCCTACTTCCCTGATACACCCAAAGTTACATAGTGCAAGTTAAAAATGGGGTACAACCACAAACCTGTCTGGCTCAGAACGACGCCACTCTGACTCTCCGCCGCCACCTCCCTCTGTGCGTGCTCCGCCACCTCCCTCTGTGCGTGCTCCGCCACCTCCCTCCGTGCGTGCTCCGCCACCTCCCTCTGTGCGCCCACCGCCCTCCGTGCGCCCGCCGCCACCTCCCTCCGTGCGCCTCCTCCAGCCTCCTCCATCCTCTTTTTCAGTTTCCTTAAAACACAATCAAAAAACATTGTACCATTACAGAGGGATCATTTAAATCTGTCCCAACATGACGAGGCACAGTAACGTATCCATTACTCTGTACATAGTTATGTGTAAATATATTTGGGCTACACTCACCTTCATATTAGGGATGAAACAGATCTAATGTGTCACAATAGTTTACGACAGATAATGAAAAAGACCAACTTGCTTTATTTATACACAGGTGTTTCTTAAACATTTGAACTCAAGTAATCAAGTAAACAGTACCGTATTTTCCGCACTATAAGCCGCAGGTGTTTTCATGTTTCATTACCATATGTAAGAGTTTGTGCACAGAGGGGATTGTCGGGAATGAGATGGCTGCTTGAGGAAGCTCCCATTTATTAAAATTTCAACAAATTGAATTGCATATTTGCATAACGTATTCAAGTGTAACCATTTAGTGCAATAGTAGCTACGAGGGATGGGCACGAGTAGTGTTTTCGCTACGCGAGTGATCGCTTGCATTCCTCGAGGATCAATCGATTCCTCGTTAAACTTTTTTCTATTTTTAGAACGCAACGCATCTGTCTGCAGAATAACGGTTCACCGCAATAAAGCGGTCAATGCTTATTGTCAAACAGTCACAGTTGCCATATGATATTAAGGATTTTTTTTTTCACAGGTTCAAAACACCTTTTCCTCACTGAAAGTAATTAAATAGACGGGCCACAATTTAAACCGATCAAGTAAGTCTGGGCTGTAGTTGTAACAAAAAAAAATAGCCTTATGCTGGGCTTACACTAGAGGACTTTGAAAAGACTGAAGACTGAAACCCTCTTACGTCTAAAGACAATCAACTCACACCTGAAGACAACTAGTCATTAGTTTTCAGTCACAGAGTGAGATTTTGAAAAGACAGGGGATCTCATATTGCAAGACTACAACTAGATTCCTTTTGAGATTTAATATTATTTCCGCAAACGCGATAGTGATTATTTAATTAAAAAAAGGTTAATTCAATATTCCGAGTGGGGGACTTCCTTTAGTTATTTGACCATCTTTATTTGCTGATTTCGTCCCCCAATAACTTTAACTCCTAACCCTGTATTTGACGATAAAGTGCGCGGCTGTCAGCCTGGTTCTCCCGCCGAGGCTTCAAGGAAAAAGTGTCCGAAATAAGTGCCTGCACAGGCGGACACAGGTCGCGACTAATGCCGCTCCTCCTGCGTCGTGCTTGGTGCATGCGAGAGTGTGACAGTGTTTACGTCATTTTGCTTGAGCCAACCCCTTAAGACTAACGATAATATCAAACATGTTTGATAATGGGGGCGCCTTTAGCTCAGTTGGTAAGGCGTCCCCCCCTTACGTGCGCGCGCCACAACTCCAGCACGACTTCTGTGATTTCAGTCCGACATTGGAAGATTGTCTGCGACTGTCAAATCGCGTGAAAAGTCGTGTAGTTTAAGCCCAGCATAAGTCACTAGGGGTGTAACGGTACACTAAAGTCACGGTTCGGTACGTACCTCGGTTTTGAAGTCACGGTACGGTACAGTACGGTACGGTTCATAGTTAACGGAGAATGAACAGCTTTAGCTGTCAGTAACTAGCTGACAGTAACATATTTATTTTGAATTGTTTTAGTTTTACAGTCTGTAGTGTTTTCTCTCTGATGATGGCGTTTCCTCAGCGCAGTTTCCTTCCTGTTTTTAATGAATTTCTTATTTTGGGGTATGGATGGGTGGGAGGGGGAATGTGTTTGCATGTATGTATATCTCTGGGTGGGGGGTGTGGGGGGGGGGGGAGTTGTATTAAGCACTTTGTGTTACATTTGATTCTATGAAAAGTGCTATATAAATAAAGTTTGATTGATTGATATAAATAAAATGCATAACAAATATAAAAATACTGCTGCAATTCTCCAATAAATAAAATACTTATTAAATACTAGTGAATGTGCAGCATAAACTAAAATTGCAATGAAAAAATAGTGTTAATGCTCAGCAGGCTCTGTAAGCTGGTGTAAACAAAGGGTATGTCTTCTTTAAGGGTCTTTTTGAAAAAACGGAACACTAGAGCGGAGAGGTGTGTATCTCCTGCTCTGACCGCAGCTGGGAGGGACTGCTGCGTGAGGACTCGGCCGCCTGTCAGTGCTGTGGGACCGGGGAGAGTGGCCGTTGAGCACCCGCTGGCCGCTGCTCGTTTAGAAGTGTTAAGAGCGATACATGCTTTAGCGACAGCACAGGGTCTCCAAAAGTCACCAATAACACCAGAAAAAGTAGCTAGATTGGTCGCTGGTGGCTTTTAAAAAGAAAGAGTCGCCAGAGCGGTCTGAAAAGTCGCTGAATATAGCGGCTAAGTTGCTAACACTGCCTGACCCTCATGCTCACCATGGAGATAATAGACTCAATCGCTGCTGGCTGCTACTGCGCACGTGCGAGCCGAGCCGCAGGCTAAATGGTCCGGGGGGAACTCCGACCACAAGTTTTAAGTTCCACACCGCAAAACAAGCCTGTACATTCGCCATATTAACGCTATGTACTCCACATACGGACCGCGGTCCACCTCTGTAACACCAAATACGTGCCTGTACCGTCACGGTACGGTACAAATACGTGTACCGTTACACCCCTATAAGTCACCATTTAAAATAAGGGCAGCAAATAATATAAAATTATTTTCCTACAATTTAAATACATATAAATAACTCACCAAAGCAGTAGACTTAGTAGTTGTATATCCAATCGCGTAATGCTCACTCCGTGTCCGTGAATAATTACCGCGACTAATTCCTCATTAACGGAACCTAACGTTACACCGGTCGGTTTTTGAATCACATCCCCATATTCCCTATTGAAGGCTTCTTAACTGTTGTTGGCTCGGAGCGAATGTGCCTGAAGTAAGCCTTGCTTCTTCTTTACTTTTCTTTCCAAGCGGAGAGCACCTTGCATGCTCACCTGGAGTCTACTCATTACTAACTGAGAGTAACAGGTGTCATCTCCCCTTTTTATAAACGTAACTGTATCATCTGCTTTGAAATAATTGGACAGTTATATTCCTGAAAATGTTCTGGAGAAAGGAAAGACCGTGTTCAGCTCCGCGGTGCTGTGGAGAACACGGGCTGCGCTGCGGTGGCACGGAGGTGGCAGTTATTTGCAGTTGCTGTTTGACACAACGCTCAGTTTATTGCACTTGCATCAAAATATTTAATTTTGTTAAACTTTATTTTATTAGTTGTGCCGTTTTGTACACGTATATAACATTTTAAAATAGGGGCGGCCCGCCGGCCTAAAGGCTACAGACACTCCGTTATATAAGCCGCAGGGTCGAAAAATGGGGAAAAGGCGCGGCTTATAGTCCGAAAATTACGGTATATGGTTTGTCAAGAATTCCTTAGTTAGCTTCTTTTTTTTCTAGGCAAAATGTTATAAATTTTTCCGGGCAAGATTTAATAACACCTATGAGACATTCGAATGAAACTTACACCAGGGTTCCCACACATTTTTACCAATAGATTTTCAAAACTTTTCCATGAAACTTTACCTAATTTCAATAATACTATTTAGGCCTGTTTTAACAATCATATGGCTCAATGATGAAACTGTTACTGCATTTCTTGCGTTATATGACATGCGTTATATTAGTCATTTAAAAGCCATACATTATTTTACACGCACCTCTGTGGGATTCTTGTGGATTTCAAATTTACGTTGTACATGTTTTGGAATTTTTATGAACATGTTTTAAACACTTCAAAACATTTCCAGGTCTGGAAAGGGTTTCTCCAAATTTCCTAACTTTTCCAGGAATTTCATGACCTTGGAAACCCTGTGAAACTGACTGTAGACTCTTACCGGGGCTTTCTCCTCTGCCGGACCCTTTCTCTCCTCTTCACGACGGCGTTCTCTCTCCTCGATCTCCTGCTGACGAGCACGCTGTTTCCGTTCCTGCTCCTCCAGTTTGCGCAGACGCTCTTGGTACACTCTGTCCTCCTCTTCTCGCTGCTCTTGTTCCAGGCGTTCACGCTCATCACGTTCTGCAGCAAAAGCAAGAAAATAACATGAGATGTGTTTAAACAACATAAACTCTGACTGAAGGGCTGCCTCACTTTGCTCTGATTTTCTTTTTAAAAGTCACCCAGTCAAATGAAAATGTAGAGATGGGCAACATCCTGGAGTGCCAAAGTCCTAGCCTGTCTTGAACGATAGAGGGTCTGGCCAAGATCAATAGTAATTTCCAACTCAAGGGGCGGCTCCTACTCGTGCATTTCGAATGCCACTGCACGCAGTTGGATAGCACTACAACCAATCAGAGCGATGCACAAGGTGACGTATTAAGCCCTGTTCGTTTAGCGAACAGCTGTTAAACTGTTAAATTAAACTTCTGCCGTGGTCGGTCGGCAAAACAGAACATTCCACTTACTTGCTAATGAAAGATTTGAGTGCCGTCTTCCAAATCGTAAAGGGTCGAGGTCAAAGCCGTCTCAAACTCAAACACCATATCCGCAGCCATCTTTGATGTTTACTATCACGGCTTCGACGTCGCATGCACGTCACTGTCGTCATCCGGTTACGTCCGCCCCAGAGCACCATACAAAAAGGGCTCTGGCGTGCCCATATTAGACAGAACCAATTGAAACGTGAGCCCGGATTTCTGGTCTTTTTGAAAAAGCTTCAATGGAGAGTGTCCAGACCAACAGGCGCAGCAAATTTAATTTGCCAGCGCCTAGTGGCAGGTCTGGGAATACCAGGCTACCAAAGTCCCACAAAACACCCATTTTCAACCATTACTTTCAGCATTTGTGTACAATGAATGAGAGCATGTATGGAATTCAGCCCCTCCTTAATCACAAACTGAAATGATTTACCTTTCTTGAGCGCCTCCTCGTGGATACGCTGGGCCTCTTCCTCTTTATTGCGGTAGAAAGTGTTTCGCCTGTCCTCTTTGCGCTGCACTTTCCTGTCTTCCAGGCGCTGCTTCCTCTCCTCAACCATACGTTCCTCGAACGTTTTGAGTTTTTCCTTCAAAGACAGAACAGTGAATTTGATACCAATGCTTTAGTCAAACAGTAGTCTTTTCTGCTACTCTGGCCCAGGAACAGTAGCGGATCCAAGTTCATCAGTACCGCCACCATCTAGGTGACATCTGTGAGTGAGAACATCGACAACGGATGCAATGGGTTGACACTATACTGCCCTCTAGTGTACCCCTCCTCATTTACAATTTGCGGTCCAGTTCTCAAGACAGCAGTGGTGAGAAAAAAGAAGAAAAAAAAAAAAAAGAGGACATCATCAGACCTCAGCTCTAGTTGGTGGAAGAACTAAAAGGTCTTACCTCATAAATGAAGCTACGGGCGTCGGTTATTTTGGCCAAGAAGCTTTCTTTGTCCTCCATCATCCTGGACATGCGCTTCTTGTGCTCAAGAGCCTTCTCCCGTTCAACTTTCATGTTACTGATCTAAAAGAAAAAGAAAAAAAAGCTTTCATTCTAGGTACTTACCTGGGTGTATTCATATTCTTTGATCTATGCATGCAAGTTCCTTTACGTACCCTCTCCTCCTCCTGGAGCTCCCATAGTTCCATGTCCTTGATACGCTGCTCCTCATAAGCCTTCTTGATTAGAGGAATCTCCTCAAGACGCTTAGCCCTCTCGAAGTAGTCAATCTGAAGAGAACGAAAAATTAGTGTCCAATTTACATCTAGTGGATGGATTTTTTTTTTAACCGTTGTATCACTCGGTTACCTTCTTCTCCTGGTTTTTGAGACGATCCTGAAGTTCCCTCTTCTCCTTCTCCAGCTGCTCCACCTGTTTGGCCATGATGAAGTCTGGATCCAGCTCCTCAAGGTCCTTTATAAGAAAGATTTGTTAGTCTAACCTTTGAACTTCATAACACAATGACCTTTTTCTCAAATATGGTGTTAGGCCTTATGAATCAAGTTGGTTATGTTTAAAAAAAAATGTTTTACCTCAATATCAATGTCCTTGAAAGCCTTGGCTCCAAGTTCTGTCTTCTTGATCTGCTCCAGCCGTTCACGGACTGTCTTCTTCTTGATCTGCTCGTGCTCCTGCATGATGCGCTCCTTCTCCCTCTCTTTAGCCTCCAGACGCAGACGCTCCTCCTCAGCCTTGCGAACCTTCTGCAGCTCGGCTTCGCGCTGCTCCAGCTCCTCCTTCTCACGCGCGATGTTCAGGCTCTCCAGGCGCTCCTTGCGCTCTTCAATGGTCTGTCTACGAGCCAGGATGCGTACATGGTCTTTGCGGGCATTTTTCAGATAAGCAGCGATAGCTACTTGGTTCTGCTCCTCGCGCTCTTGCTGAGATGAGACAAAAACATCAAAAAAGCAGTTTAGATTTTAAGAATTAAACAGGGTATACTGTGCCAAATGAGGCTTATCCTAAATTACAATCTAATACTGCATAACAATACAAGTATGAACATGCTTATATTGGTCACTGGTCGGATGGCTATGGTACCTGTGTGTTTATATATGAAAGCACAGTCAGAAAGTGAACTCACCAGCATAGAGGCAGGCTTGATGACCTGTATAGCCTTGGCCAAAGATGAAGACATGGCAGTCAACTGGTTCCTTATCTGCGCTGAGGGCATGTTCTGCAGGAATGGACCAAGAGGGGCGTCCTCTTTGGTGGAATAGTTCAGGTCGGAGCCAAAGCTTAGTGTTCGAGAGGTGTGGTCTATACGGACCTAAAGGGAAGAAGGAAATGTGATAAACACTCTCAGGTCTTAAAACGCATCTCATAACTAACGTAAAACACATTTGTTGGAGTATGCGTTTTAAATGCATTTACGCTATTGATAATCTCTCCGGATTTTACCTGCAGATCACAGTGGCGAGCGGCATCCACAATGGAGCGCTCTAGCTGGAAGGCGTCCACAAATGGAACCAGGGAGGCCAGGCGGGTGAACTCAATGCTTTGATAGATCTGTGCGACCTGATATAATGGATGCAAAATAATGAGAGTTCTATTATTACAGAGCAGATGTCATTTGGGACATTCTTCAAAACAGAATGAAGAGAATTACCTGTTGCAGGAGCCTCAGGATGGTATTACTCTGCAGGTGAGGGACATAATGCTGCAGATCGGACTCCTTCTCAGACTGGTCTCTCACCCAGTTCAACACCTAGGGAGAGAGAAAGTTTGTTACCATAAGATGGAATAAGAAATTGAAAGAATTTAATTATTTAAATTAATATAGTTAAAGCTCTAACTTAAATAAAAATACAAAGATGAATAATATAAATTCCTCATCTTCAGGCTGGTCGCCGCCAGATTATTTACCTCGGTCACTCTCCCGCTCAGCTTCAGAGGATGAAAATCTACTTCAAGCCAGTTGTAAAGGTCTTTCACTTCGGGAACAACATACTGCAGCAAGTTGAATCTAACCTAGAATACAAACATTAAAACAGGCACTTAAAACATCATCTCTTTTTCCCCCCAAACCATATAACAAAGGCCCTTCCTTGTGCAGGTAATGTACCATGTCATTGATGAGACTCTGGCGGGTCGGTGGAGACTGCAGGCCCAGGAGAGTGGCCAGCCGGCGGTGTTTTTCCACAATGATGCCATCCATGTCCAGCAGACGAGCAATGTCAGTGCGCTCAGGGGTGATTGGAATAGACAGTGTGGCCAGCAAGACTCTGGTAGACATCCTGAAGATCAAAAGCAAGTGTTAATCATTTGGTCACTGCCAGAGTAAAACTTTTGTAATAAGCAGCAGAAAATGAATAAAATACCTCTGCATCTCCTCTTGGGTCAAATTCTTACGCATCTCCCTTGAGAGGTGATAGAGCCGGTGCAGCGTGCAGGCGTGGAAGAGAGCATTTCCAGATTTCCAGAAGACGGTAGAGACCTTGTTGTAGTAGTTGGCCATCAGCTGAGGTTTGGGAGGCTTCTTGGAAAGAGCAAAGAGGCCATGGATATCCTCAACAGCCTTAAAAGCTTCCTGGAAAACAAACAAACAAAATTACATCAGTTACAATATCATCTTCCCTTTGACCATTTGTCACAGATGTAAACTATACTGGAGGTCACTGGGACCATATAAGACAGATACCAGAACCGGTTGACTTCTTGTAACACAGTTTTGACAAATTTTACTTAAAATTAATTTATTTGCTTTTTTCAAAGAGAAGACTACACCATGCTTGTGTTCTGATACGGTCCTTTGAGAAAGAGAGTTATAGTTAAGTGGACAGACCTGCCAGAGCTCCATGCTTATCGCGCTGTCCAGCTGCACCAGACGTGTCTCCAGGTGCATAGACTGGCTTTCAGGGTTGTTCAGGTTGATGGCAGTGCTCTGGTTGTGGTGGCGCTGGATCTGACCCAAATGCATACGCAGGTTGTCACACAGCTTGCGAAATTCTGCTTTACGGGTGTACTGAAGGCAGAACTTGAATGCTGCAGAAAAGATGACCAGATATGGTTTACAACATTTAGTATGTCCCGTCTTTACCATAATGATGCAATAAAACAATATGATCTTTTGGTGAGTTACATTTTTTAATTAGTTCAAATAATGTTTAAGTTAAGTTTAATGCAACATTTACAGTGAAATTTTAAACGTGTATTTTATGGCGGACCTATATAAACGCCAGTTCCTAGGCACCCCAGTAGCTCAACTGGTAGAGTGTGTACCATTGAGAGAAAGTCCTTGTCTCAGCGGCTGGGTTGGATTCAAGCCCTCAGCCCTTTGCTGCATGTCTTCCCCCTTTCTTCCCTTTTTACAAGCTATCTCTTTTTCCTATCTAATAGAGCTAATAAATGCCAAAAAGATAACAAAAAGTAATAAAACACCCGTTCCCTTATAACTGGCAGTAAATAAGGGTTTTTACTTTTTGAAACAGTGCCTCTGTCGAGTTATCATTCAGTAGCATCTAACTACATGAAATAAGACTAAATATAAAAGACTTTGACCTATTCATAACCAGTTCAGACTAATAGAACAAATGAACAAAATGTACCCAATATAAAGATATTCAGTGTGTACCTTGCTGAGCAATGTCATGGTACAGGCGCTCCACTTTGGAGTTGTTTCTCAGCAGGTCCAGACACTGGCGGTAGGACTCCCACAGGAACTTCACCCAGGGAGTGAGCAGCAGGCGATCAGTACGATCTTGAGTGTCCTCTCCACTCACAGCGCTCAGGAGCACACTAAAGTCACAGCACGCTCAATGTCAATAATCCATTTTAAATGTATCAGGCACCTGCTCAGGTTGGGGTTGGGATGACATACAGACAGACAGCTTAGCTTGTTTGTGACAATAAGCTACGGGCCACTGAGCTAGCATGCTGAGCTTGTGAGTAAGGCATTTATTCATTTCTACTCTATGGACAGAGTCTTACAGTTTTCGTTTATTGATTTTTCCTAAATGTTTATGGTTTACTGACCGGTCACACCTGTACATCCCCACACTTTATAACACAACCAAGAGTTTCCCCTATTTACATTTTACAGCGGCGCTGCTCCACTGCTGAATGCTGAGCCCTGCTGTAAGGCTGATTGAGTGATTTATGTGAAGAGAGAAAAGTAGATGTAGTTGTTCTCCTTAATCTGGAGATAGCTCGTTATGTAAACTAGACAGGACATTAGGTTATTAGGCCTTAAGAGCCATTGACAGATAGACACACATTTGAAAGGTTTCAGCAGGGCGAAATTGCGAATTTTCAACAAAAAAATTGCGCCACCAAATGTCCCACTACTATGTCTCAATCCTAGAGAAAACACTGCAATTTTCTCTGCAATTATATAACTTCAATAAATGATCAGCTTGGATTATGGATGAAGTTAAGGGCACTTAAACAACATATATGGCGAGACAATTTATTTTGTTTCAATAAAATAATGCTGCAAAGACACATTCTTCTTTAGATGCTAACCTTTCAGGAGTCTGGATGTTGTCCAGATCCTCAATGTCCAGGACCATCTGCTGGGACTCCCCCTTGGCTGTCTCGGTCTTCTCCTCTGCCAGCTTCAGGTAAGCCCTGACCACATCTTCCAGAGATTTGATGTTAACCTGAAAACCAAGACACATATTTCACTATGACACTGCATACAACTGACCTGAACTATGCAAACATCCAAGATTTTTCTTAACACACAAACACACACACCTGCTGGCAGATGTTCTTGTACTGGTAGAGGCCCTCTTTGGCCAGGTGGCTTTTGCGCAGATCCACGCACAGCTCCAGGTACTTGAACATGATGGGCTCGTGGATCTTCTGCCATGTTCGATGCTTCTTGCTCTTGATGACATCGTACAAAACATCCAATGCTGGCTGCTTTTTGCCAACCTCAAGAAACTCTGTATATAAAAAAAGGCAAACAATCTAAAGTCAGCTTCATCACAGGGCAACGGTAACCGCATACGTGTACCACACAACCTTAGCATCTCGCACCAAACCCTCAACCCAATAAACCCCGATGTTAGCTAAACTGTTAGGCCCGTATTGCTAGGCATTTACTTCACGCTGCGTGAATAAAAAGCCCTAACAATTTGACAGGAGGCATTGTTATCAACGCAACAAAGCTGTCAAGAGTGTAAACGGTTATCTAACGGCCGTCTATACCAAACTTCAGAGATGTCACAATTCAAGTACGATAAGCAATGTCACAAAAATGGCCTAGCCGGTTAGCTAAGTACAAACGTAGCAGTAAGATAGCGATATGGCTTCCCCCGCCATTGCAGCAAGCGTGAGCTAGCTGGTAGCCCGTCTAAACAGCATTCAATGAAAGAGGCACGCGCAGGCTAAAGTCAGCTAACGTTAGCTAGTTAGCATGGCTGTCTGACATCTGTGACACATTAAGATGCGTTTTTACTCACCGTTCGCTCGTTTAAGAGCATTCTCGGGCCTTTGAAAATAAGCCGGCATGTTGGCGGTGTTCTAGCGAAACTCCAACTTGGCTGACTTTAGTGAATTTAGAGACTTTTCACCAGTCCATCAACGCCACGCACTCACCCGCTAGAACGGTGCAGGCTGAGAAAGGAAGGACCTCGTGAGCGGCCTAGCTAGGGTTGCCAGAAGGTGCGGCACCCGCAGTATCCTCCTATTTCAGTGTCTACTGGGTTGTAGACAGAGGGAAAGACTGAGTGCAATAAACATGAAAGGCTAATGTATTTGTATGAGTTGCACACGTTTGTGTGTACGACTCTGTTGTTTTGATTACCTTTGAACATTTAAAATATTTAATATTATTAATTCAATTCAATTCAAATATCTGTTAAAAACAGACTGTACTGTATCAACTTAAGAAATTGTGTGGGAGGAATTGAGAACTGCTCTGAATGGACTTATCCTTCAAGGATTATTTTATATGTTTTCTTCCTACCACTGCAAGTCAGCAGCAGCATTCTTATTTAGATAACGTTGTCAAAAAAAACATAAATAGTATATAAAAAAAACTAACCCTACAAACGGGGGTTTCTACCAAACCTGGCAGCTTTGAGTGTAAAAAGTTCCCGTATGAGCTCCACGGATGGTGTGTTCATGTAACCCTCGTATAAATTAATGTCAATACTTCTAACTATGTAGCCTTCACGTCACATTTAAGTGGATTGTCAAAACAAAGCCCTGCACTTCCTCAAACAAGAACCAACTAAACAGACACTTCAATAATGTCAATACCTGAATTCCTTGTTTTAAGTTGTATATCAAAGTGAAATACATGACTAGCCTAAAAGAGTAAGCAATAGTCCGCCTACTCATGTATGTGGTATTGTGTGGGTCAGTCGTAACTCTGAAATTTTGTAATAGGCTGATAATAAACTTAATGATAATAATAAACGTTATTCGTATAGAAACTTTCATACGAGAAATGCAGCTCAAAGTCAATTTAAAATAGCTTTTTCTTAAATTCAGTGAGGGCTTCATGTAACTAAATACGGTGGATATCTTTTTTAACTCACTAAAACATAATTGAAATATAACAAGATAAAACATAATCAGATACTATTTTATTTTAGGAACAGGTGAAAAAAAACTACTTTTGTCCAAGCCTTGTGGCATTCCAATGAGAATTGATTCAACAAATATACAGTTAGTTAATAGCTATGCCTATATGTCCAAAATATTGTGTTGGATTACTATTTAACGTTATCACAGAACGTGTAGGAGCTCATTTAAAATAATCTCCAATCAGAAGTGTTCAGTAGGCAAACTCATTTACTGGCAAGTTTTGAAATATTGTTTGCTTTGCATAGTTGTACACTCTCAGCAACCGCGAACGCACCATCACCATGGTCTCCGTCCATGCTCCACCCCCGCGCGAGTCCTCCTGGCCGGAAGAAGGAAGGGATTGCGCTCAGAGCAGAGAGCAGAGTCTGTTGACAGCTCACACCTAGGTTACTGACAACTTTGATCACATCTACTGTCTCAGTGAATCTGTCCTGCAGCGCACTCTGGTATTTGGACCTAGCAGGATCCATTAAGGTAGCTCACAGTGACAGCAGTGTACACAGAGGGAAGGGAGGTGTGTTTGGTGCTTTCATACTCCTCTTAACTTATGCTTGTGAACTCTCTCAGGTATGGAAGATGGCAGCAACTGAAACGCAGCTTATGTTAAGCGTTGGCTTAATCGGTAAGTTTCACTAAACATGTCGTTTTTTATATATATATATTGGCCTATTGTATTATTATATTATGTTGTTGTTTCCTGGTTGTTTGGCGACGTACAGCACGATCACATGACACCAGTGTGACCCATAAAGGTGCGAACACACTAGGCATTTTACACGCGTACAGACGCGTATGAAACCCGCCCCTTTTCCATAGGGAACCATTGGTTTACGCGCGTACATGGCGCGTAAATGCGTCACTCGCGCTAAAGCAACATTTTCACTCGCGCTAAAGCAACATTTTTACGCGCGTAGCTTTACGTGCGTATATATTACGCGCGTATAGCTACGCGAGGAGTTCAAAAAATTGAACTTTTGTTGCTCCTACGCGAGACGATTAGCCGCGTTGGCCAATCAGCGTTGAGCTTGACCCTACGTCACATACATTGGCAGGGTCGGAGAACAGTGTACTGTACACAGAGGCTGATGCGAGACACCGAGGAGTAAATGTATTGCGGCGGCCGGTGCTGTATGAAGCCGCTCGGGGTTATACGTGGGGAAAGTAAACCAGGAGAATGGACTTCCTGGTTAATTCAGTGAATATGTGTAGCTGTGCTTTAGCCGATAAACAAAGTTAGCGCCGTATAGCATTAGTTAACTCACCCTGTTGTGTGCGGGCGGCTAGCGCCTCATATTATGAACCCAAACATGACGACTGTCCGCGGGACTTTCACGACAAGTACACGAAGCACCGGTGTTGATCTACGCCAGCCACGGTCCCCTGTCACAGCCAGGTAGGGTAATTTTGGCTACTTGCCTTTATGTTGTGCCGCCGTGCACCGATGCTGCTGTAACTGTGTTTGTTATGTAGCTGCCGTGAATATGCAATGCTGTTTTAATGCTAGGCTATTTGTGCTGTTCAGTTTGTCTTTTGGCACAGTTGTTGGCCGTATTGTTGTTGTTTTTGTGTGGACATGCACGCTGTTGTGTCGGGTCGGTTCTGATTGCAGCCATAGTTGATAAGGGAAATACAATATCGGGAGGGAGACTCGTCACATTACGCGCGTATAACCTTTTTTGACACAAAATGATCAAGCAACATTTTAGCCGCGTTACGCACGTAAATCTTACGCGTGTAAAATGCCTAGTGTGTTCGCACCTTAAGTGTCTTCAGCAGTTCCCTCATTGATCGCCTGCTCCTGCATGTTAAATCTATCAATGAGCTGGTCATGAGTGGGGTCCTAAGTGCATCAAATTACATGCATTTGGTCTAGGAAGTTTGGAGATTTTATTCCCACATGTATTGTTATTGATTTACCTGGGCCTAATAATGAACATTTTAGCATCAACATCAACAACCCAACCCTCCAATTCACCCAACTAGAGGACTAAGCTTACATTATAGGAAAACGTAGAATTACAACAATAACACAAACAATAAATGTAAAAAGAAAAGCAGTGTAATAATAGCAGTAATAACACAAGGGATGGTAATAATATTTTGTAAAAATATATATTAGAAAAAAAAAATACTTATATAGGTTACATAAGAACAACTGTTTACATAGTGCAAGTCTAGAAAGAATGTTTCAATCTTTCTTCTGATATGTTAGGATTCATATATGCTGATGTTCAGTTGTGGTTTAACTCTTTTGCTGGACCCAGAGAAGGACGTGAATGGAGACACGCTGTGGGTGTGGTGCTACCCCTCTGTGGGCTCAGAGCTGAGGCAGCTCCTGCTCAGCAAGTGCTGTCTGACGCAGGACATCCGGGACTTCCACACCTTTGTGTTCGGCCAGTTCTGTCGCACCTGGTACTACATGACCACGGTGGAGGTCCAGGAACCCACCGCACTGAAAAAGGTGAAGTATCTATCCAGAGAGCCTGCTGTCCCTCAAACCCTAGAACAAGGGGCAGAAAGAGTTCAGCATTTCTTTAATCTTTTTTATCTACTAGTTGCATTGAGTTAACATTTTTGTCCCCGTTTTTTCTCACCTTTAAGGTCACTCACTTTTCCATAGTCGTTACAGCGAAAGACTTCAACCCCGAAAAGTATGCTGCGCTCAGTAGAATACTCTGCAGGTAACACTCACTGTGCATTTTGTATGACACTGTTTTTTTTTTTGGTACAATTTTCTACTAAAGAGCCTTTCATATTTTGTGGCTCCGTTTTTGTCTGACTATGCAGGATGTACATCAAACACGGCAGTCCAGTGAAAATGATGGAGGCTTACGTCGCCATCCTCACCAAAGGAATTTGCCAGAGCGATGAAAATGGCTCCTTTCTGATCAAGGACTACGATGTTCGGAAAGCATACTTGGCCGGTTCGGTCAAAGGTAAGAGACGTGTGGCGGTTTGATTATTTCCTTTTATTTCTGCACACAGTTTTTATAGTCGGTCTATTCGTAAGTTGTTCATCTGGTGACATGCATGTTTCATTTAAACCAAGACCATTTTATAATGAAAGGACCCTTGAACTTTGAAATACTCAGGTCCAACAAGGACGTTTTAAACCCTATGTAAACTAGAACTGCTGCCTGGCGGTTATATGCCTTATACGTTATGTATATGGTTAAAAAAGGTCCCAGGAATCTTTGACCTCCAAGATCTATTCAGTTCTTCTTTGAGTCGGAGTCGACATTTCTGCAAACCTTTTCCCTCAAAACACAATCTGGAGTCCTTCACAGACTGTGAAAGTGGCTTGATCCGGTTTACGTCCTTGTTTCAGATGTGGTGTCTCAGTTTGGCATGGAGACCATCATCCTGTACACCGCTCTCATGCTGAAGAAGAGGATCGTTGTCCATCACCCTCGTATTGAAGCCCTGTTGGAGTTCACGAGGTGCATTTCAAGACTTCCGAATATTTGGCTGGAAACTTGATTTGTAACTTTGCAGTGGAGAATATCAGCATTTGTGGGTGACTCTCTTATCTGTTTCCCCCTTAGAGTGCTGCCCACTCTGACGTGGCACAGGAAGGACTGGTCCATCCTGCACCCCTATGTGCACCTGACTGATAATGAACTAGAGGATCTCAAGAAATGCCCTGGTGAGGCTGTGTTCTGCTTTATTCATGGACAGTAAACATTTGTCTCCTTCCTGGCGGGTCTGTTATGAGCCACCATCTGCACTGTGATCTCATGGTGGGGTTGTGAATGATTAATGCAACAATATGTCCCGATCTCTTCTCACAGGATATGTAGCGGGATTTGTGGATCCGGAAGTGAGCAACAGATCGGACTTGTTTGATGTGTACGTGAACCTCCCAGACAGTGCCATCACGGTATCACAGAGTGCCAAAGGTACAGTATGATAAGCCTGGCGAGACCTGCCTGATCTCGTAAGTTTCACATTCATTTTTCTCCCGCAGATCAGTCTGCATATTCCGCAATCTCCGTGAGGAAGAGCGCCAAAAAATGCCCAGGCCAATCAGAGCCCGCGTTCTGACCTAATGTTATTACCGTATGGTGAAAGGCAGCTCCTGATGGTTCACGTAGTCGTCAATCTAGCCGTCCTGAGACCAGCCATACCTCATGAGCTAATTTGTCGGTCCTTGTGACATCAGTGACTTCAAGAACCAATCAGTTGCTGCCCATCTCTAACGGACGGAAAGTGGGAAGGCTGACAGGAGGCTAGAGTAACAACTTCATGAATCAAATCAGGGCTGCTCTCCACTGACGGGATTGGAGTAAGTCCGGGCTGATCTGTGGGTGAGAAATGAATGTGGAGCTTGCAAGATCAGGCTGGTCTCAGCAGGCTACACTATGTTCAGAGAAAAATTGTATGTTTCTAAGAGCGCTTTGACTTTTGATTGACTGGGACTGATAACATTTCTCTGACTTATGCTCACTGTCCCACCGTATAGAGGCCATGGCCATGGGGAAGTTACACAAGGACATCGGTCACCTTATTGTCCAGTCTGGAGAGGACCTGGAGAGGTCGGACAGTCAGGTCATCAAGGTGAGAGTTCCTCCCAAAGTATCGGGCTTCAATCCAAAGTTGTAAGAAATGTAGCACTGACTCTAACATTGATTTCACAGGATATTTCTGTCAAGACAAAAGAGATCCTCACCAACTTGGTGGCCCTGGCCAACGAGGGTGAAGACTCTAAAATAACACTGGAAGGTTTAAAGCAGCATCATTTCCCTCCGGCCACAGAGAACTTCCTCTTTCATTTGGCGGCTGCTGAGCAACTTTTACGGATATGAAAACCTTTTTTTAGACACTGTAACGTAGGATGATGCGGCTGTCAGCATCATGGACAGTGGCGGGGCTGTTTTTATATATTTTTGGGTCATTGACGAAAACCTGATAATGGTAATCGGGTCTTTCTGAACCATTCGTTTAAATCAGACATCAAATGTTTATACATTTTGAAAGTCAGCCTGGTTGAACCATTGTACAGATTTTTTTTTCTCAAGTAGGCCTACAAATGTGAATTTTATTGGCAAATTCATTCAAAATCTCATCTTTTTGTAAAGAGGACATTCTGTACAACCTAAACCTAAATACAATCGTCTTCTCAATCATCTGACTCCACCAAATCGAGCTTTTGTGGCAGGTGATTCCAAATGTTTGAACGGTAATGTAAATACACAAATGCCTTTTTTTTTCTCCTATGGTCAACAAATCCCTTGAAAACACCAAAACCAACAATGAATCTTATGTACAATGCCATATATAATTCCTTTGTCACATCAATGAGGCGCAATGTTGCACTGGCTGACATGCTGTTTCATTAATATGAACAGACATTCACATCTTCACCAGGAACCAATGGGCTTGGAGCTGAGTGCCACACAGGCAGAGTCGAAATGTATTTAAAGACTGACTGAACAAGTAGTAATTATGGTATTTGAATGAGGTTTGGTGACAATAAGGAAAATATAAGGTAATGCTAGCCCCATCTTTTAACATTAACAGTTATGGCCAACAACTGCAAATATAAACATTACACAACATGCAGGTTTAATATACTTTTTTTTTTAACAATGTTGCATTTTGTATTTTACTAATGACTTTTGCTGCACACAACTGAAATACAAGCATATTGTTATGAGGCTTTTTCAAAGTGTTTTATAAAAGAAAGTTATGTGTACAGAAAACTAACCACATAATGATTGGTGCTGCCATGTCCACGTTAGTTCATAAAGCATTATGTGTCTTACTATTTCATTTTCTATTGTTATGAATGTATATTTAGTGATGTTAATTTACACAGTCAAGAACCTTTTCAACCACATTGCCGAAAGGGTGGTTTTGTGCCTCAGTATTTGAGTTAAAACATGGAGTGCAATACATAGAAATGAGCATGTGACTTTGAAAACTAAATGAATTTTTATGAATTGATGCAATATTTCCCATAGACAAATACATCTAATATTCCTACTTAATAAATTAACTATCAAAAAAGTAGCTTTTTGCTTGTTTGAATGTTTTAAAGAAAATGTTTTCTGTGTAAACTGGGAGAAAAAGTTGCATTTCGTAATTTTCATCCCTGACGTTCAAAAGCTCCTCAGAGTCCCCTGTGGTAGTATAACTGTCCTTCATTGACAGCAGCCCGTAGATGCTCCTCCACCTTTTCCTTCCTTATCTGTAAAACAAGTTGAATGTCAGCTGAGTCCGTCACAATGAAAGCATTAAGAGCACAGAAGAGAAGCAGGAATCTCACCGTTCCCAGCTGAGGGAAGAGACTGAAGGACACCGGGATCATCAGACCCAGAACAATCGCAACGCTGATGTGTCTGAGAGGAGCGGCCAGCAGGGAGTTCCTCTGGAAAAGCCTTGTTCTGGAAAGGGGGGAATCAATTTGGTGTAGTGTTAAAAGTGGATTTAGCGAATCTGAAGAATGCTTGTTGTAAAAATAACTCATTGTCAAAATCAGTGAATATCTCCTCATTCTAGGCTGTGTATTAACACTGGATTTTTTTTTCAGCACAAACAGTATGGACAGGTGGCGGATCATGAGGAGATATTCACTGATTTTGACAACGAGCGTTCTCCAGAAACGATGATTTAAAAAAAAAAATCTAGATAAACAACTAAATTGACCAGTTACAGACCTCTGTGTGAACAAAACCAGAAGATTGGGAAGTGCAGCAGTTGTACCAAACAGTGCCGCTCTTGACAATGCAGTTTCCCTTACAGCCTGAGAAGAAAAGAAAAAGAAAAAAAGATTTAACATCTTGAGGATGAGAAGACTTATTTTTGTCCATTGGCTCCTTTTATTTATTTTTTTGAACCTTTTCTCCGGCTGCTTTAGAGAGGCCGACAGGATTTCCATTAGAGTCATACACTTGGATCCCACTTTCTGACTCGTCACTCCTGACAGTAAACACGTTGAAGAAGGCCAGAGCAGCTGCAGAGAGTAACACAACATGTGGGTTTAAAACATCCTATCTACTATTACTGCGTTCAGCTGGTGGACAATCTATTATATAAAAAAAATAAGAATCAAAATAATCAAATAATGTGCCATATTATTTTCTATCTTGGGGTGAAGTTAAATATTACACAATATCTATTTGGTTTCAGAAAGGAAGGAACTTACCCGAGAGTGGGATTGGTAAAATGGACCTAAAGAAAGTCCGGACTGATGAGTTTCTAACACCAAGACGGTTAATTAAAATTTGAGGAAGGGCCTGAAACGGAAAGATGCAGGAAATGTAAAAAAGAAAAAAAGCAGCAATTATTTTAAAACCTTAAAGTTCAATTGAAACATTGTAGTCAACATCACATTGAACACACCCCAGCACATGTTGCATAGGAGACTGTTCCAGCGATCAACAGAAGCTGCCTCAAAGACGTCTTCTTACCCTGGAGTTGGAGCAGAAACAAAGGGAGGAGGATTTAGTGACTAAAGATAAAGGATTCAAGCAAATAAGACTCAATTAGTATCTGATAAAACCACATTTATACTGTATATATATTACCTCCTCCGCTGATGAATTCCTGTTTGAATAGTTGAAACCAGCGCTGTAACTCTGCAGCAAAAACTGAAGGAAAGCATTTTTAATCATTAATGTTCAATGTAATATCACCACATAGAATAATATTTTTTTATCAATAAGTAGTCTGATTCATTACCTGCCAAAACAGAGCAGGCTTCACACTGCTGTGCGGCAAAAAGCTGGCAACCACCTGAAAAGATATACACAGTCAAAATATTGAGATTGCATTGAAGACAAATGTTTTAAAAAAGTTAGAGAACAAAGTTATATATTTATGGGACAAGTCACGTACCAAAGGGGCTGATATTGGCAAGAACGCTAGAAATAAAAAGAACACAAGTGAAAAGATTTGCATCTCTTATTTGACAAGAATTGCTTCAGTGATGCAATTATATAGTTTTATTATCCATAATAAATGAAGTGCACATTTTTAAAGACTGTTTCAATGCTATGGAGGTGAACCCAAACCCAACCAACCCAGCTGATGGGAGCTGTTTAAATGTTCCTGAGACTTTTTACAGACTCACAAGTCCTATGATCTGATATGGATGGAAGGGATTTGACTGTACCTGGAGGGCGGAAAACCAGTGGAAGAGCAGCACCAGAGTCAGCGTGCACAGACGACTGTGAACCAAAAGCAACACATTAAACATAAAAAAAACTCTTAGTAATGACTACATCTGGACACCACTGCTTCCAGACAATAAAACATCTGGACACGTTCAAAGACAGAAAAAAAAAAACGGATTCTTCATTAGGGAAATGTTCCGTTTGTGCAAATGTTTAACGCCGAAATGTGTTTTTTCCCAAAATCCCAAACGTGACATGCAACAGTCATGACAACTACAGCTGAACTGAGTCGGCTGAACAAAGCAAACGAGAGTGGATGTTTGTAAGTGAATTCAGTGATGTGTGTTACTTACCAGTGAGAGGGTCGGTGCAGGTCCGTCCTAGAGGAGGAAACATAGAAGAGACATATTGAAAAGACTTCCACGGCAGGTTCATGTTAATGCTGACCACTGTGCAGGTAGTCTGACATCATCTGACCTTTTCCTTTACCTTCTCTACAGTTCCAAGGAGAGCGTGGGCCTTCTCTATTTCAGCCTGTGAGGAGAGCAGTGGCACTAGTCACACATTAGTTAAATATTTTATACAATAATAATAAAACATATAGACATATCAAGTTCTACATACACAACAAGAAAAATACACATAAAAATTAATGATTGACCAAAAAACAACAACATTTAAATCGGAATGTCTTACATGCCTGTAGATGTTATGCTGAGGAATATTACAGTACATTAACATCATACATGACTTTCTCAAGAACTAAGCAATCATCTAGGCAGGTGACTTTAATATGTAATACATTGTCCCCATATTTTGAAGATACTGTACTTTCCTCTTGGAGGCATAGGTCAGTTTTTTCCATAGCTGAGCAGTTGGAGAAACCTTTAAACCATTGTCCAGAATGGTTGGAATCCTAATGCTTTTCCAGGTAATTGCAATACAGAGTTTGGCCAGGAGTGAGTATAAAATAATTATCGTTTTGTTCACGCCTGACATGCTTAAATCAGGTGGTTGATGGGATAAATATCTGCATGCAGACAGGCAACCAAATAGAAATCCTATCAGCTATAGTTTGTAATGTATGACCCCTTTCTACTCTTCTCAGTGTAAGATCACTGTAGTGGCTGCTACTTACATCAGAGGAGAGCAGGGAAGTTGGATCAAGGAGATTTACCCAGATCCGTAGTCGACCGAAGAAAGACTGACGAAAGAGGAAAGATACAGTTCAACACTGATCAGAAATGTCACAGAGACTAGAATGTAAACAGTAGTTTCATTTTAATATTTCCTCCTCACTGATGCTCTGTGCACATACCTGCCCCTGGCTCTTCCAATACAACAGATTAGGATCCATTAGAACAACAAATACGCGAACCTGCCAATTAAATCATTTTACAATAGAACTATACTGCAGCACACATTTTACAAGCATGGATTTCTCTTGAGGTCAAGTATTTAGAAACTATACTTCCGCCTCCAACTCACGTGTTCAGCGGTGGACGAGTTTATGCTACGTTCTGGGACATCGGAGGATATCGGAAATTACAATTCTCAGCCTATTAAAGAGAGGACGTTCAGTTGGGCATGGAGCAATAAAATACTAGGGTAGTGAGTAAACGCTGAACTTTGTTCACGCTCTATAGTTCCCCATTTAAAAAAACATCTCATTACGAATTCAAAGATTTAGAAAGAATCATTCTCAGCATTTTGTTTTTCCACTGCGCAAAGAGCAGTAAACTAGTAGCCAAACCATATTCATTATTGCAGTTCATTTACCTGGTGCACATTTTTATTTATTAAACAATAGCTTAAGTTACTATGGTGTGATAAGCAACACACCTTCAATACACTCTCGAGGTCGAAGTGCTCAGGGGGAGCACCTGAACGCAGCATGTTTTTTGGATTTGTACCACTCTCCCGTTGCCTTTTTGTTAATTGGCTTATCTCTAAACGCTCAGGTTTGCGTCTAGCACGTGCTCAAATGACGCAATAACCGTGGTCCTCTGACCTAATCCAAAATGGCAGCCACCATAGGAAGACTGCTCAGGACCTCTGTAAGTGCAACTTCTTACAACGCAACATCAACATTTGCCACAGACACACATTGCCATAGTTTGATAGGCCTATTTGTCGACGAGTAACAAGTTACGATAGTTGATATCAATTAATGTTATGCACCGAGGCGCTGTCATGTCCTGTCTGTCGCACATTTTGAACCAGAGGACTGACTGACACTGGTGACCAGCTGGTCTGCCGCAGATGTTTTTTTAAACCAACATGGTTCACAGGAAATAGGCTACTCAGATCATGAAAGTAATTCAAGCTATTTTGTCGGCATGGTCAGGGTCTAATTCTAAGAAAACAACAAATGTAGCTTTGTTTATCAGGTTATTCAACAATAGTGATGAGACGCATGCTTACCACTTTGAGCGGATATAAAACTATAGTTTTATATCCGCTCAAAGTGGTAAGCTGCATTGTTATCATTCCATTCAATAGAGCTGTTAACGTGGGACAGGTGTCCCAATGACATGATCACGGTAATGTTTAAAATGTTACAGTGAGCCATGACACAATTTATGATTCTTGTGCTTTTTATGATTGTTTGTATCCTAAAGAAGTTACATTTCAAATGTCATTTAATAATCACAGTTACTGTAAAATGTGTGAACTTGAACATTATGCAGGAAGTGAAGCAATGAAGGGGAATGCAGCCATCCTTAATAGTATTAACCATACTCTGTTTTTTGTGCTATAATGAGTCCAAATGTTTGCTGTGAAAAGGTTATTTGTTCATGGTGTGGGTTTGGTATTGTCATAAGGGAAATAGAAGTTATTTGGTTTGAAGGAGCCTAAACACGGAACCAAATAATATAATTAAGTTTTCAGCATCAGCTAATGGCCACCTGTGGGTGTTGGCACGGGATGTGATCTAGTTCAGCCATGAGAACCTGTCTGTGTCAAACCGGATGATATCCTGTGTATTGTCATATCCACTGCTTTATCTGCAGCGCATCAAAAAACCTCACATTCATTATTTACAAGTCCTTTCCAACTACTAGACGTCAACAATATGGAAAATAACTCAAAAGACATGTTTTCCCTTCATAAAAGAAAAATATTTAACTTTTACTTAAAACATTTAGGCTATGTCTCAAAGCTTTCAAACTGAATGGAGAATGTTTTCTGTTTCTCAACCTCATTATGTTGACACAAAACACGACTTCCTTGAACTTTAAAGAAACGCTAGCTTAAGCAGATTCTCAGTGTAATTGTTGATCATTCACGTTCACGTCTCGGCGTCTTTTATTATTTTTTAGGCAAAGGTTTCAGCAGGAGGGCTGAAAGTCTCAGCAGCCTGTCAACATGGAACAGCTGCAAGACTCCTCTGCAGCCCTGCACTTCAGAGAGCCTGTTTCTCTACCAGTACGTACCAAGCACAACGTCAAAGAATATGCAGTACATCTGTTCTCTGTACTCAAGTTTTTGCTTTGTTTCTTAAATTATATAACAATATGGCAACAATTTGAGTATGATGACTATTGTAATAGAGTTTTAATTTTGATGTCTCTGTACATGAAACTGTAAGACGTTTTACCTTGGTTTCGCTAAGTAAACTGTTTGAGTGAATAAATAGTTTGACGTTTCTGTATCAGACACTTCCAGATGGTCCGCTGCTGTCACTCAGCCCGCTCCTGATTTTAAGGCCACAGCTGTCCACAACGGGGAGTTCAAAGAGATGACCCTCGAAGATTTCAAGGGCAAATACCTGGTCCTCTTTTTCTACCCACTGGATTTGTGAGTGTCTGTCACACAACATATAATGGCTTTCTCTACCTTTTTGTATAGACTTTATAAGTGTAATCTGGGTCATTTTAAACCTGTAAGTACCTGGTCCTGCATTGATAACCAGTAATAAAAGCAGCAACGATGGAATTTACCCGTCCCATCACTTTGTAGTTTCTATCAAATGAAAATAATTGAAATTCATCTTCTTTTTTAAAAGGGTGACTTTCCCTGTAAGGGCCCATAATGTAACAACGGCTCATAATTTAATAACTTAAATTCCTGATTTTGACATAATAGCATACAACATAACCTGACTTCTAACGGAATAAAAAAAAATATTTTATTTATTAAGTTATGTGTTTTATTACACTTATTTTAAGTTGTATCGTTGATACATTATGGGCTCTTACATGTCCTCTCCTTCTCTGTCTTGTCATATTGCAGCACCTTCGTGTGTCCAACAGAGATCATCTCATTCAGTGACAAGGCCAGTGAGTTCCACGATATAAACTGTGAGGTGGTGGGTGTGTCTGTGGACTCTCACTTCACCCACCTGGCATGGATCAATACTCCACGCAAGGTAACGCCCGAACCCATCACTCTTTTTAATTACTCAGCAAGCAGACGCAGGGTGCAAGTTTCAACCTGCAAGTGTATTCACTCATCCTTTGATGTTGTAGGCCATACAGCAGCCTTTTGTAAACGACTGACCTGTGCAAGTACTGCGTGTTTACTGTGTTCACAACACATGTAATGCCAACATAATGATCATTAACTGAAATGGTGTCTGTGATAGTCTAAATGGTATTTCATGGTGTTTTGTCAGACTGGAGGTTTGGGCAACATCCACATCCCGCTGCTGTCCGACCTCAACAAACAGATCTCCAGGGACTATGGGGTGCTGCTGGAGGGTCCAGGCATCGCTCTCAGGTCGCTCTCTTCATTGTGTTGTCTTTTGGGAGTTTCTTTTCACAGCTACCATATAACTGTTACTGTTTTACTATTTTATTTCCATCACAATTTACAGGTATATCATGAGTATATATACTTGAATATGTTGGTTTATTATAACTGTGATTCAACACAGTGAAGAAAACCAAAAAAAGACAAACCAGTAGGAATGAGGGCAAATATAGCTGTTTTTAATTTTAAGACATGATATTTTATATGATATTGTAAAGTGGGACTTTTTGGGTATTTTTAAAGGGCTAATCCCCTGGCCTGTATTGATTTTTATTTGTCCAGCTCAGTCTGTGAGTCCACTTATGATAAAGAGAAAGATGGTGATTATGTTACAGACAGCACTGCCATCTGTGTTCCTAAGGTACCGATTTTGTGTTGCTTTCTCTATATCCTGACAAAAGACATTTGAAACCATAATTTAGGTTAACGTAACAGTTCTTAACTGTGGTTGAAAAATAATTTGATATTGTTGTCCTTCAGGGGCCTGTTCCTCATTGATCCAAACGGTGTGGTGAAGCACATGAGTGTGAACGACCTGCCAGTGGGCCGTTGTGTAGAAGAGACCCTTCGTTTGGTGAAGGCATTCCAGTTTGTGGAGACCCATGGGGAGGTGTGTCCGGCCAGCTGGACCCCGGAGTCCCCTACTGTAAGTCCCTGCAACCTCTGCTACCGTCTGTACATGCTCTATAAAAAGTTGTTTTTTCATTGTTGAATGTTTTTAGTTTGTTCTATTAAATTGTAATGAGCTTTGTGGGACTGTTTGTGCTTTAAAATGTACATCAGTCTTCTCTAGGAGGACAGCCCCAGCAGGAACTAGTTTTTAAAAAGTTTATTTTTTGTGTAACTGTTCTTTCAGATCGTACCAACCCCGGAAGGATCCAAGGAGTACTTTGATAAAGTCAACTGAAGAAGAAAAAGATCACAACTTTTACAGCTTATGCACTGAATGGTTCAAATCTTTAAATAAACAGCATTAGTTTACAATGTAATTATCCATTCAATGCTCAATACACTAATAAATATAAATATTCTTTATAAAACGACAGCGCCTATTTGTGGTGTAGTGTATTTTAGATGGAAGTTGAGGCTTACTGACCTCAGGCTGCACTGATTCATTCACAGCTGTTTTCTGATTGTAACTCCCCTTGACACTCTGCATAAAACAGACAGGTCCTGTGACAGTTATACACATTCACTGTATATTATGTACCTTATCCAAAAATTCTAAATATTAACCCTGAAAGTCAAAACAACACCTAATAAACCCTGTACATAAACATGTTTATTCTCTTTTTACAGCAAGTTAATATGCAGGTTCAAAATGTCTAATCAGACATCGGTACACAACATGGAGGTGCCAAATCAACTTCAGTGAGGGAGAACTTGAAATTAGAAAACAAAAGGCATTGCCACTTCTCATACAAGTAGGGTACATACTGTATTTACACAAAATGAAAAAAAGCATTTGAAACACTCCGCAGCACTGTGTGTGGTTATGAAAACATCTAGTTTTAAGTGTACATAAACTTCACTTTGTACAGTGTTTGCGGAAAGAAAGCAATTGCCTCGTTCCTTCTGACATTCACAAATTATGTTTGAGGTTAGGCAACAGAACATGAGGGAGATGGCTTACCAGGAGATGTAGAGCCTTTTTAAAGCTTTAAATCTAATGAAATTGAAAATAAGGAGAGTGTCCATAAACCAGCCAATGGGCCATCAGAATGGTACACTTACATTTTGAGTCAGAGGTGGAGTAAAGAAAAACAAACGGACAGCGCTGACAATTTGATGAGCCGATGGTTTGGTGAAAACTTCATGCAATTTCAGGCAAGATGTAACGGCGCCACCAGCCCCATCCCAAGCACCAAACAAACCCAAAACCTTTTTTTTGTTTTTAACTGAATGATTAAAAAAAAAAAAAAAAAAAAAAAAACACCCTGTAGTAAATCTGTACAACGAAAATACATTTGGGATCTACATCTAAAGGTACATTATTGAGGTTATATACACTCCCCCCCATCCATATATTATCTTTACAAGTAGACTTCATTCAAACCCAAACATTAAGAAAACCCCAACTAAACGGGGAAATGGGATCACATCAAACATCCATTTAAAAATCAGATCTTACTGTACCTCAACCATTTTGATCAGTCCCTCTGCTCTCGTCTGTACAGTAAACCACAGCAGGACTAAAATCTCTCATCGACTGGATGGATTGCTACTGTAACAAGGAATTTAAGAATCGCCGAAATAGGGGAATGACTCGAGTAACAGCTCTTTATGTCATCTTTTTTTGCCGTGGATGAAAATCAGAACAAACTACTGCACTGTGTAGTAAGGATGTTTTTCGTGTGACTTCAAGAATACAAAATAGAAATCGAGTCAGAACACGGGCACAGACCCAACTCTCCAATATTCTGACACAATAGAACAAAGGCTTTCAATACACTTAGGCCTCTTCACTGAAGAGAGCTACACTATTCCATCGATAAACATTAATGTTCTCTGGTCTCATGTGTGACTGGGTGGGAAAAGAGAAGCCATGTCAGCCTTAAACATTTGCCCCAACGTTTTTGTTTGAAAGCAACTGATTAAAAACAGAACCTTGTGTTTGGAGTTCTCTTCCGTGGACTTTGGCTCTTGTTCACTCAAGAGGTGCGGAAGAAATGGAAAAAAACTACATTGTACAAAGTGAGATTCTCACAATCTCTTTGCAAGAAAGAAAAGTAATAAAGAATGACTTGTGCCCGCCGTCTTTCAGGATACACGTAGGCAAATCCATTAATATCCCTGTGTTGCTGCTTCGCCCTTTAGTCAATTTTGACGTTTGTGTAGATCTTCCTCACAAAGGCACTTGTTCCCACATATCCAACGGCACCTGAAAGACAGAATGTGTTCCGTGAGTTTCATTTAGGCGTCGGCACACGTCGCACTCTTCTCTCACTTTTCAGGTAAATCCTTCACAGGACTAAAACAATTACTTGTGAAGGTGTCTAATAAAAGGTTTGAAAAAAGACCAGCGCTACAGAATAACTAGTTAAACATCCATCAAACCCAGAAGGAGCCATGTAAGAGATTAGAGAAAGCTCCACGAAAGGTGCTTCTGGGTACATGGGGGTGGCAGCCTCGGCGTATTACTCTTCAAACTGAAGGATGAGTTTGGCTTGCAGCTGGTGAGGAAAAGTTTATCTAAGTGCACTTTAAGCTAAGGAACCGATGTGGAGGCTGCACTTAGACGACATTAAGTCTCCCTTCAGAACTACTTGTACATACAGATTGTGATTCTCTGCAGGAGTGAATAAAGTAAGAGGTTTAGAATAGGAATAGTCAAACATCCTTGCATTAGGCCCCATCTTTTGGAGCCCACACTAAAATATTCAAGAACTCTTTTATTATAGAACTCTAAGTCACACTGACTGATTGCCTTTCACATTCACTCCGTCACTATAAATCTAATTGATTGATTAAGTTGTGGCCGTATACTCCAGGTCTCTTGTACAGTTTGAGTCAATTTGGAGTTTATAAAAACTGAACTCCGCAAATATTATTTGTCCTTCAGTATTAAAATAAATAAATAGAGTTGTGGGGCTCACCACACATGATTCCAAGGGAAGTGCTGAACACAGCCATGTAGCCAAAGTAGAAGGACGTCTGGAACAGCCCGTACATCCTGAAATACCACAGGATAAAGAAAATGTCAGAAATGCATTTTATGTCTCACATTTCTTTCAATTCCATGAATCTTAAAATATTTTGTCCAGAATGGGACTGTATATAATGTGAATAAATAAACTCTATGCCTTACTTTGTTTTGAAGAAGTAGTAGTAAAAGGAGTACATGTAAACGTAAACAGCAGTGGATGCAGCGGAGAGGAAGCTTGTCCATTGCCTAGAGAAGAGAAAGACGAGCAGAAGAAAAAAGTCAGCAACAGAGACTTGCTCTTACATTTCATTAGATTTGACATAATGTTTCACAACACTAAACTCTAGCCTGTTTGACACTGCCCGTGAAAGCCAGGAATTTTCACCCTGCAGTGTAAATGCAATGCAATAAATGTGTTCCGGCAATTCTATGACCTCAGAGGTAGTAAGACTCCAGGAGCGCTCTCTGTTCATATGTGTTAGCCTGCAATGGCGCAACAGCGGCGTTGGCAAATGTGACGTTTTCAAGATGTGCTAAAAGAGCGACTTCAACGGCTTTGCTTGATCCAGTGTAAATGCATAAAGCCGGCATATTGGCGGATGGTTGCTCTGTGTCTGACACTGCATGAACTGTGGTGAGGAAAGTCAAGCATCAGACTGTGTTAACCCATGACTGAACTCACCATCTGTAGTCCTCGGCGTTGAGCAGGAAGTACGTGCACACGATGGTGACGCACACTGTCACGATGCACAGGATGACCAGGACCAGCATCATGAAGCCGTACACGTAGTAGATCTTGTAAGCCCAGAAAGATGTGAAGATGAAGTACCTGAAAAGAGGAGAGGACAGAGAACAGGTCACCTGCTGCTGAGATCATCGTCTCACAGTGAACCCCCCTGCTCCCCTCAGCATTACAGCCAGGACTCACATTTCAATGAAAATGGACCCGAAGGGAAGGATTCCTCCCAGGCACACAATGACAGCCGGCTCCATGAACCTGAGAAATACACAAGGTTCAACATTAGACTGTCAGGAGCTCATATCAGAGCTTCAGGATACATGACCTACTGTGTTGTGAATAGGAAACAGTAGACAAAGATTGTGAATTCAAGCTAAGTGTGGCAGTGGCCTGAAGTCACACCTAGCATTTCCTGTTGGCAGTGGGCCACTGTGCTTGGCAGAGGGTTGTAAATGGTAATGCGCTCATAGCTTTGCTATTTTTCATTACCCAAAGACTTTTGTGCAGACAGCAAAATCGTTTTCTACTTCAGACCTGATGTCTAGCACTTGAACAAAGGCCCCACAAACACTTTAGATTCATTTCATGCATTCAGTACCAGCTTCCTCACTGCCCACGGGTCGGTCATTTCCCTCCCCATCCATCGACAGCCATAAAAACGTGGGCCGTAATGTTTGACTGCACACCAGATGCTGCACAGTAACACTGAGATGACTGCTTAATCAACACACTTATACATATTTGTATGCATCTAATTTATGTTATTCATAAAATGTTTTATTGATCCGTTTCATATCATAGTAAATGAAAACTGTTCCGGTTCTTGGGCTGTTGAACAGAATGAGTTATTTTAAGATGTTATATTTGGTTGTGGTTATTTGTGAAAGGCATACGTCTTTTTAAATTCCTAATTAATGAACCTTTTGCCAGTTAGTAGAATACACCAGATCAGTGCTACTACACAGGAATGGACATGGAATATGTTTTGTCTTTGATCAATAGAATGTTTTGTAAATTACATTTCTTTACAGTCTGCATGTACCATCAGTTGTCTCCAATTCTACGCCAGCGTCACCTTGGCAGATTCCATAAAACGTACAGAATCAACAGACCCGGCCACACCTACCATTTCTTCTCTGGGATTGGTCTAGGCACAGCGTTGACTCGGCAGGGAAAGTTTGGCTGACCGGAGAGATTCCTCCCCAAAATGGTTCCCACCAGGTTCAGTGGCAGGATGACAAAGAAGCAGATACAGCAGACAGCCACCTGAAGCAAAAAGACAGATTGCTAATTGGCTGTGTATGTTTGGAGCCATCATCAAGGGTGTTCCTAGATCACCCATCATCTATCTCAGTTGACATTTGACCATTTCTCAGAAATGCTTTGATCAACTCAATAACATTTAATTAAGTAGACTTAAGAGGTGCTGGATCTGTTGAGTACCAAATAGTTTCATCTGGGAGGTACAAATGCCCAAAAGTCTCATTCTCGTTCAATAAGGAGGGGGAACAAATACATAAAGGCTCATGTTTGTTTATAATCCGATGACCTCCAGAAAAAATTCTAACTGGCCCAGAGTTTTATCCCGGATTGTTGAAATACTGAGTTTGGCTGATGGCTTTCTCACGGTTTGATTTCAAGATGCTTACTTGACACTCATGATTGATCTGGTTGTTGTGCTGATAGGCAAATAACCACTCTTGAGTGTCGTGCAGAGCCAGCAAACAGCTGCTTGTAATCAAACAGAGTGAAGCGTTTCTGTGGAAATTACTGCTGAAGTTCGGAGACTTTGGCACTACATGCAGAAATAAGGAAAACGAGGGGCATCGGAATAGAGGGGCCAGCTTTAAATTACGTGGAATGTGTTTTGAATGATGGGATCTGTTTTTAATGTTCTTCAGATGAGGCATGCGAGAATTGTCTTGCTCGGACTATAGAAATGTATTTTTCAAAGTATATGCACATTAGGAGATGCAGTTTGGATACTATCGACTCAATCCTTGTGATGTCACTTGGAGCGAAATGCAGCACAGCCACACATAAACTGAAGGCGTTGACTCAGAAGGATGTTCTTCATAACTGTGTGGTTTGGAGGGAGGTGTTCCTGTGTCAAACTCACCATGGTGCCAAATGGGATGGCTCTGGAGGCGTGGTAGTAGATAGCGATGAAGTTGATAAAGAAGGCTGTCCCGCACACCATGGCTGGGATCAGGAAGGCCCCAATGAACATTTGCTTAATCCATCTTCGGCCTGGATTAGTCATATAAGCATAAAACAAATCGGACAGGTGAGAAATTTACGACATCTAGGAAATAATAAACCATAATTCCATATCCACAAAAGGACCAAATGAATTACCTCCTTGTTTTGCATACAGGCTTCCCCCAAAGTAGCCATTGACCGGGGAGGTTGCGGCGTACACAAAAATGGCTGTGCTCAGCATGGATCCTCTCCTGCAGAGAAAAATGATATGAGTGGAGCCCTGTGAAGTGTCTGGCCTTTATTCCCCTTGGAAATGCTGTTTCATATTTATAGGGTTTTGCCTACCCCCCATCTGATAGTATTATTTTAATGATACATTTCAACAGAGCGATAGATTTTTTAGCGGACATTACTCGAACAAAAACAAATGCAGATGACTTTTTATACATAGTGAAGAACTAACACTTGTTTCCTTCATTAAATCAGTGCCTTTCTTTCTCTACTATAAAGTGCCTAATAATTATGTGGTTTTCCACGGTAACGTGCTAGAGCCTAACGTTTAGTTGTTTGGACGAGAAAGGTTGTAGGCGTCCATACTTTCGCGAGCAGATGCACTGGAACACAGACAGGTCGGAACTCGGAACTACCAAGTCGGAAATCTCCAAGTTCCGAGTACAAAGGAATGCAGCATTCAACTGAAACTGGAGCGAGACTTCGACGTCATCGTTCTCAGCCACTTCCTCTGTTTGCTGATTGGACACTCAGAAATTTGTTTGAGCAAAATCCCACTGATACGCCCCATCCCCAGACTGACTACTGAAGGGAAAATGAAATATGGGCGGAAGTAGGTGGGCAGGCGGAGCCAGTAGGTTTTTCTTTCAGCAAAAAAAAGTCAGATCTCCAAGGTTTCTATCTAAATTCTTGTAAATTGCTCACAAGTGATGTATTAATATAGAGGAAATACACTATTAAGATAAAGTGCATCAACATATTGAAACCGGTATCACACCCCAACCCTACAACAACTAGAGGTTACAGGCAGGCAGCTAGCAGCCAGTGACTCACTCTGTGTACAGATCCTCCACCATAGCCACGATGATGACGATGAGGGAGACGGAGAAGATCTGGCAGCCTGAGCCGATGAGCGAGGAGAAGATTAGTGGATGGCTGGACGGCCGGAACACATCACCATGAACCTGCTTCCACCCGTACTCATCTCCCAGGTCTCGGTCCTGGAGGTGCAAAACAAACGCAGAAATTGGAAGGCCTTTCAAAATACAGGCTCAAACATCATTAAGTCTTGGTAAAATGTAGTAACATCACAAACTCTTAAGAAAACAAGGCATCCCACACACACCATATTTCATATACATTTGTAATAATTGTAATGCACATTTTTTTATAAAATTCAAGTTGTACATCCAGCAAATAACAATGTGCTCAAAAGCAAACTTCGAAGTCCATAACTACTTACCATGTCGTCCATTTCCTCCTCTTTGCTATATCTGGCGTAATCCTTTCTTAGTGTTCTCATCAGAATCATGGACACCAGGCCCACCAAGAAAATGACCATCATAAAGGAGTTGAAGATGGAGAACCAATGAATCTAAAAACACAAGTAGTAAAGTCAACTGTTATTTGAAGAAGTAATGAAAAGCTTATTACAATATCAACATAAATTGACGTATTAAATGAAAACTTAACCACCAAAAACCTTTACAGTAAAACCTGCTTAATGTCCCAATAAGAATAATCATTAGTATAATCCCTGCTCTCGGTGATATCATACTCACTGTACAAGTCAGGACAGGAAACGTATTTATCCACTGGCTGTAAAAGCTGGAGCATTTCAAAATGCACTCTGTTAGATCAGGCCAACTTCCCTTAAGAAGGGCTGGATTCCTGCCACAACGGCAGCCAAGATGTACCTGACTGGTCAACTGCAGTGTACCTGCTACAGTACTAAGCTTAACTTGAACCTTCTCAACGGTATCGCGCACATTTGCTATTAGAACAAGCTACTGGGATTATATGCTCAGCACAGATCTCCGAAAAAATTTAAATTTTCAACTTACCCTGTGCTGAAAGAATGACGGATCGAGGTACTTGTCGAATCTGTCTTCAAACTTCACATCTGACTTCTTCCACTTCACCTGCGGGAGGAAAGTGTTATCCAAGATGTATCAATATATTATAACAATGAACATGTTCAAATGAGCCAAGCCACATGCAACACATGTTACGGGCATACAATTGCCGCTTCTCCACCGCACATGTAGCTCTACTCGACTCAGGTCAACTCGGTTTTGGTAGCAGCACGGGTCGTTTTCCACTGCAAATAGTACCTCCTGAACGTGGGCGGGGTCGTCATACAAAGGGGCAGAAAGCTGAATCCAGAGCCAAGTAGCAAAGCAGAAATTAGGAGCAGTTGTTGTACTATTAACTGAACCAACCCGCCAAAAATACTGATGGAAAATGTTTAAGAAATACCACCCTTGTATCTGTTTGCTAAAAGAAGTAGGAGAATATTGCGACGGGCCATTAAAAGGGAGGATTGGTGTCCTGATGTGTTACTCTGCCACTTAGTCAGCTGTAGGGATGCATCACGTACATCCCTATGAACGTAAACACAGGCATGATAAAGTTGACTGTTTAGTGCTTGTTTCAGGATACGTGTTTTCAAATGCAAGCCGTGTCTCAGCCTGAATAATTTATTGATGTAATTGGTCGCTATCATTTCTGTCCCAGCTGGCTACTATGGATGGGAGTATAGCCTACAACAGAATGAAGCCGGTAGTCTCTGGCCAATAAGTGGCCGGCAGTCTGCCGACATCACCTTTTAGCATCGGCTCAGCTAGTTTGGAACCTCGAGCGAGGCGATACCAAGAAAACAGCCCCTATCAGGTACCATGTTTTTGCGTTGGAAACGCCAAAAATGCGAGTCGAGTCGAGCTGATACCATGCAGTGGAAAAGTGCCAAATGAGTACCAGCCTATAATAAGGACGACTGAGTGTCTCGTTCAGTACTCACAGAATAAGACATTGCGATCCTTGTGTTTGGCACAAGTCTGACTTTGCCTTCACTGGTCAGATTCACATCAACAATCCTGTTGCCGTTGAAGCCGATCTCCAGTTTCTTGTACGTCCAAAGGTAATGATCTTCCCCGTTTTCATCTGCCTCACCAACAATACCTTCGAGAAAAAATAAAAAATTGACATTCATTATTATTTGAGATGTGATGCTTACAGAAGTGGGCAAATGACCCAGTGTAAACATAGGGCCTTAGGTTGTAGAACATTAATAATCTGGATGTGTAAAGGCCAACTAAAGGTCACTCGCTGCACTGCTCATTAACTTTGTAACAATATCATCATCTCTGTATTCATCGGTTGTTACATTCTGTTTTTAGGCTTCGGCTGTAATCAAAGTTTGTCCCTTCTGGCCACCGTAAACAATCTCTGACTTTGTGCAAATCAGTTTCATCGTAACAATAGCTCTGAATCAACTTTCAGTTGATGGCCTGTTTTTTTTTGTTTTTTTAAACTGCATAAGGATATACAAATGAGGCATTTGCCTCTAACGATCATCACCACAATGTTTCTGATAATAGCTATGTTAACAGGTATGGTTATAGACTTTCATGAAAAATGCACATTACTTTAAAAAACATTTCATTTTGACAGGAAGAGTTCATTTTTCACTAGTTCACCGATCTTGTGCAGGTGAGCAGCATATCATAACAAGCAGTGTGATAAATGGTGCCGCAAGTACAGATCTGTTTTTACTGAGCTCTAGGCTTTTTGTAAATAACCCAAACCACACGTCATAGTCTCAGTCATGATAAGTATGCACTGGCAAAACCGGATAGGAGGTCAAAGTCTATGTCTACAAATTGTGATTAAGGCATAAAGGCATGTAATATAAAACAGAGAAATGACCGAGTAGATGCCAGTGCTCCACCCACTACTAACAAGTTCAGCCAACAGTGATATTTGAACAACTGTAGGCGTGGTAACGTTATACAAACTAACACGTATGCAAGTGACAACACTGATTGTTATAGCGAATCATCAATATGCTCCTTATTTCTACTGTAAGTTGTAGGGGGCAGTTCATCAGAAAATGTAAAGTTTAATTTGTTTTGTCGAGCTGGTGTCATATGTCAAAACAACTTACGAATTTGAAAGTAACTCTAAAGGTGCGAACACACTAGGCATTTTACACGCGTACAGACGCGTATGAAACCCGCCCCTTTTCCATAGGGAACCATTGGTTTACGCGCGTACATGGCGCGTAAATGCGTCACTCGCGCTAAAGCAACATTTTCACTCGCGCTAAAGCAACATTTTTACGCGCGTAGCTTTACGTGCGTATATATTACGCGCGTATAGCTACGCGAGGAGTTCAAAAAATTGAACTTTTGTTGCTCCTACGCGAGACGATTAGCCGCGTTGGCCAATCAGCGTTGAGCTTGACCCTACGTCACATACATTGGCAGGGTCGGAGAACAGTGTACTGTACACAGAGGCTGATGCGAGACACCGAGGAGTAAATGTATTGCGGCGGCCGGTGCTGTATGAAGCCGCTCGGGGTTATACGTGGGGAAAGTAAACCAGGAGAATGGACTTCCTGGTTAATTCAGTGAATATGTGTAGCTGTGCTTTAGCCGATAAACAAAGTTAGCGCCGTATAGCATTAGTTAACTCACCCTGTTGTGTGCGGGCGGCTAGCGCCTCATATTATGAACCCAAACATGACGACTGTCCGCGGGACTTTCACGACAAGTACACGAAGCACCGGTGTTGATCTACGCCAGCCACGGTCCCCTGTCACAGCCAGGTAGGGTAATTTTGGCTACTTGCCTTTATGTTGTGCCGCCGTGCACCGATGCTGCTGTAACTGTGTTTGTTATGTAGCTGCCGTGAATATGCAATGCTGTTTTAATGCTAGGCTATTTGTGCTGTTCAGTTTGTCTTTTGGCACAGTTGTTGGCCGTATTGTTGTTGTTTTTGTGTGGACATGCACGCTGTTGTGTCGGGTCGGTTCTGATTGCAGCCATAGTTGATAAGGGAAATACAATATCGGGAGGGAGACTCGTCACATTACGCGCGTATAACCTTTTTTGACACAAAATGATCAAGCAACATTTTAGCCGCGTTACGCACGTAAATCTTACGCGTGTAAAATGCCTAGTGTGTTCGCACCTTAACGGTCGGTATATAAAAATACTCTTGGTTAAACCATTAGTTTTTCATCTGATCCATTTAAAGTGCTTTCCCAGCAGTGTATATCACAATATACGGTAGAAGCAGCTCCTTCCATATAACAACAACAGGAACCAGGGGAATGATAGAAACACTGAAGATAGTGGCTACTCAACCACAGCACTTCACTGCATTGTTCCACAGAGTTTGAGCAAAAAAACACAGTGAACTGTTTGATTCAGCACACGTAGCAATTGAGTGGCTTTTGGTAAGCCATCAGATACCTGACAAAGTGCATTGTTACACCTCTTGCAGGTTTGCCAAGGGTGAATGAGCAGTCCCACCCATGAGTATGAACTGGTTTAAACACACTGATACACAAGATGTCAATGTCACTGCAAATCGTTGTAATGCATTCAGATATGGCAATTTCTTACAAGGTCTGTCTAAACTAGCCCCCCCAAACCCTTTTTTAACTTTAATTTTAAGGAAATTAAGATTCACTTACCCCAGATGGGCAGGTCGTCTATGTACATTTGATACCAGTAGTGATTCTTTATAGCATAGACAAAGGCATCCCGTTTGGCTTTGTCCAGGTCAATTTCACAGTATGTTGTCTGCATGACTTCATCTAAAAGGGATCATAAATACCACATTATTTCTGTTAGATGTATGAATATATGACATGCAATAAAAGAAGAAGAGACCATTCAGACACCATGGGATAAATGGTCATTTCAATGCTCTCATCAGTTTATACACATCAAAGTTGGCGCGACGGTGGAATACCTTTGAACTTTATGTCAAGGCCGCTAAATTCAAGCTCCACTCCCTGCAGAGCCTCTCCGAGTGTTTCATGGTAATGACTGATGGTCTTCTTTGAGCCCACGCAGAAGGGCAATGAGAAGTACTTGTACGTCTCCTGTCGGTTGTGGTAAGGTCCCACTGTGTTCATCCATAAGACCACCTCCTCCTTCTCAACATACTGCAAGGGAAAAACAAGTGAAAATTATTATTGTGAAATCCAGGAATGTAGGAATATGTCCCTGTAGGAATGCTAGACCATTCTGCTTGTCCTACTCGGCAGCAAATATTGTCAACTTGTCTGGTGACTTAATCATGATCACTATCATACAGATAGTTCTTATAGTTTACACCGGAGTTTATCATAAGAGGACTTGACTTTGTCACATTTCAACTGAAAGTGATTCAGGCCAGGGAGATATTACAGTCAAATGCATGCAAACAGAAAGATGGAACACACCGATCACTGCGTCAGTGTAACACTACAGAAAAGTGGTGTGTGTCAGCTTTGTTTGCGTACCATCACGGAAGTTCACTGCAATGCTGTATCCGTTTCAACTAACCTAACAGCTATTTACGAACAAGACAGTTGGGTTGTGTATGGACAAGAACGCAAAGCACTTAAATATATTGTGAGCCAGTTGTAACGAGGGCGTCTTGGGTTGACGAAAGCGAAGAACACAGAAGAAATACCGAGAGGCCCCGATGTTAAAACGCTGTTTAGGCATAGTGTAGTAGCCTATCGCTGTCACCACATCGGGGTTACAGTGTTTGTCAGAATTACCCCGAGGCTAAAAATGTTTACACGCTCATTATGCAAGTACTTGTGATTTTGCTAAACACCTAATTACGCTAGGTAGCCTGACTTGAGTGCAGTGTCCGCCGGTCTTCCATAGTAGCAGTGTGGAAGACGTGCTAACAAGCTAGCAGGGAAACGTTAGCAACAAGCACTTAGGCCGATAAGTGCTGACAAGTTAGCTTTCTAGTTGAATGCCTATCTCTGTCATAGCTCACCAAGTATCAACACATAACACGACAGGCCAAACCACGCACTCTGTCATGCCTGTAATTGTGATTTCTTGTAAGCAGCTAGCCTTCGAGGCTACAGTTAGCAGGATACACAGAGCACAAACGTCCATTATTTTCGAAGGCTCCCCCTTTTTTCAGTCGGCCTTACCGTGTGTTCGTGTTCATCTGCCTCCACCAGGAATAACGAGCTCACTATAGCGAGAAACGTCGCCGCTGCCACTTTCCACCTAGAAGACCCCATTATTTCTCGGAGAAAGTGTGCAGAAAGATTAGGGATGTTAGCTTTGTAGGGCTATCCCACCTTCTTCCTGGTTGTATGACAGAGGCAGTTTTAGGGATGCTCTCGTACGCATATGGCGTAAGTTCTTCGCGAAAGCTCATTGCACGCACGTTGGATTGGCTGGACTGAGGCACGTGGTCGTCAGGCTCCAATCGAAGTGGAAAGCGATGCATCAAACGATGAATAAAAAAACTGCGGCGGCGCATCGCCCGCAACCTTCAGCCACGTCATCTGACTGCCAAGACCGGAGCTTCAGCTCACCTTTAACAGAGCTGGTGGATGAAACAGGATTACCGAGTTCATCAAACAGGTATATTCACTGTCTGACGAGTCCTCAAAGTGCAACTAAAGTTATCTGAACACAATCACACTTTTCATGCATAGACGTACACGTGCAGTTAAAACATTCACAACAAACTCAACATTTAAAGTGTATCTGTTTGAATTGAATTTTGATCCTCCTCTTTGGGTAATGCGAATACATTCCACAGGTGTATTTTTGCAACAAATAAATCAGTTATTGACTATAAAATATAAATGTCTTCCGTGAACAAATGTAGGCTATTCCTATTGAATTTTCAGTTCTGTGAGCTAACAATTAATCAAAGTTGGTTATGCCTGGTAAGAATAGCTTATACAATGTAGGCTTTATTCAAAGAGCCATGCTTTTTATTTTAAGTCCATGCTCCGTTTGCAGCAGCACATCTTCTTCAAGATCTCTCTACAAATGTGGTGCGACATTAGTCAGAGACAGACCAAGCTTCTTATTTACAGACACTATCAAAATGCGACGTCCACAAAACTGATTCCATACAACTGAATTGGAAATAGAACTGAGATTTTAATTTATGAAAGAGGAAGAGCAAAAACAATTGGACATCACTTTACAGTATAGAAATGTGCATGTGTAGCCTACTTGTATAAAGTAAACCTGGAAGGTTTTGTTGAAGGGTATACACCCGGTTATTCATTGACTTGCATTTGTAGTAAAACAGTCATATAACAGGCTACATTATACAATTATATTACAAGTTACAGAGGGCCTTCAACATACAGTAGCAGAAGAATCAATTGCTTAACAGATTCTTCAAGGCAACTTTAAATTTGAATTAAGACAATTGTGAATGTATATGTAATGTATAGTGCAAAAATTAATTCAGCGAGTTTGATATCTCCTCCAGTATACAAATATTTGAAAAAATATATAAAGAATAAAAATTGTGTTGTCGTTGTATTATTCGGAAATGTTTCTGACACAGAGGTTGCGTTCTGAATCGCATACTTTCTACTATATAGTAGCCTATGTAGAAAAAAGATTTAGGATGTCCCGATTCTTGTGGCCAGATTTAGGATGGTTAGAAGTACCCAGATGTCCTACTTCATGCGGCCAAGATTGTTAGTGTTGAAAACTGCATCCTATTTGGGCGATTCTGACCCACAATCCAGTGCGCACGTGAAGTGACGTCACATCGACGAAGCCTCCATATGAAAACAAACGGGGATGCAACGGATATAAAAGCAAGAGGCAAGATCAAGGCGCAATGTTATGACGAAATAAGAGAGTAAAGTATGTCCCAATAGTATGCCTACTGCATCCTAACTAGATTCTTTTTATCGTCGGATGTAGTATGTAGAATAGAAAAAAGAAAGAGTATGCGATTCGGAACGCAACCCTAGACTTTTTTTTTAGCCTTCCATTCATTACTAGACTCATTATTTAGTCTTATTGATAAGCAGCCTCACCACACAACAATGGCTCATAGAATAGTTATTTGTAGTTGTGATCATTCAGAATAAATTACCCACAGATATAGAAAAATATGTAAATCTCTATTTGACAATCTAACATAGTCTTAAATTCAATTTGTGTTATTCATTCTTAAAATAGTTGCTTTGCAACACGAATATTTTGGATTCATAAAAAAACATATTTAAGATAAATCACATATTTACGCAACATAAACATAATGTAGAAGTAAAGAAATATCTTGGAATGTGGTGTGTGATCAGATGAACTCTGCCGTCTTCCCAACATTACAACGACAGCACAAACGTCCTGCAGAGGAGACACAAACCAGATTTACATGTTGCAAAAATAAAACACATAATTGAACAGACACAGATTTGCAGAGGCTAGAACATTATCACTTTTTGCATCATCGTTGAAATGTATACTACACACTTTAAGATGTCAGGCGTGCGGGGGTCTCTGAATAAGCCGTTGTGCAGGTAACCCAGGGAGCCCTCAAAGGTCACCAGCTTGACTCGCTCTGTATTCTGGGCCTTCGCTGCTACTTTGTAGATCTGCCAGAGAGGGACGCTAAAGTTCAGTCTACCTTTAACAGAGTTATACTACAGAAGACATGTCATCATTTCTCATGTATAGTTTTAAAGAAAGAAAACAAAAAACACTTCAGTTTGCATTGTAGTTGACCTTCTGAGCAATATGAATGGGAATGACGGGATCGTCCTCTGAATGAAGGAAAAGGATTGGGTTCCTCATTTTCTTTAAACTGAAAAAAATCATCTATTTAGTCAGAGTATTTTTCTGGTAATAACAATATGAAGAGCTGATCAATGTTTGATCGTATGCATGTATTGCATTTGATGATGACAGTTGTTAGCGTGTTAAGAAAACTTACTTTTCTTCGGAAGGAAAGACCACCTTGTTTCCTGCCCATGGCACTGGGAAAAAGTAATTAAAGCCCGGAAATGTCCAGTAATACTTTAAACAGAAGAACACAAGAGAAAATTGAATATTGGAAAGTTATGGGTGATGCAGCGACAGCCAAATGAAACGAGGAAACCAAACATTAAAAGTGGTCTGTTTACCCAAGCAAAAGGGTGCACCGTCTCTCCCCTCTGTTTCTCCCCTCCAGCACTGTCAAATGCTGCCTCCAGGATCACACCATCAACATTCACCCCTAAAAATGTGGAAATAAGTCATCATATTGAGATGTGGGAATTATTTGCTGCTATTTCTATTAGCCAAAATGTACTGGTGTGAAAAACCCACCTCGCTCAGCCAGTTTTACCGCAGTGTTAGTGGCCACTCTGCGAGCACGCACACACACACACACACACACACACACACACACACACACACACACACACACACACACACACACACACACACACACAGACACACACACACATTCAGTTTCTCCTATTTGTGTTCTATTCCTGACAATGGCATTTTTTGTTTATTGTAAATTTACATTCATCATGGTATTTCTCCAACTAGCATTCTGTTCAAAATATTTTTTCCTTTTTTGCATTGAATTTTAGTGTCTTATTGCCCAACAGTAATGTATTGAATATGGTGAGATCAGTCTTCAGTTTGTACCAATTGTGTAACTAAAAAATATTTGAGTAATCTCCCTTTCGTTTTGAACTACACTAATGTTCCTGATGATGCATTTTTTGTGTTTCTGTGTATGGAGCTATTTTAATCTTAATTTGTTGCCATCACTGCTAATTCTAACTGGAACAAGTTGCTGCTGTATTTTATCAGCTAGAAATAAATAGCAAATTAATGTGTAAAAAATGTCAAAGTCTATTACTCTGAAAATTCAAAATTCAGTATTTCAAAGAAGAGGAATATGTGACGCACATTCAGCAACAGATACTACAACAGTGACCTGAGTCATTTGTACTTGAGTAAAATGCTACAGATTAAGAGTTTTTTTCATTCTGACCCCGTGCCAAGAGATTGTCCCCAGATGACGACAGGGCTGTTTCCACAGCGTGCTTTGACCCAGTTGTACAAGTAGAGGGCATCAGTGGTCAGTCCGGCTTCAGTGGGCTCCCCGCTGGAGTCTCCAAACCCTGCCAGAGTGTCTCACATCAACTCCTGCTCACTGACAAGATTACAGAGCTGCTCTTTACTGCCACCAGGTGGCGACATTTAGAGTAAAAATACCCTGCACTGGAAGCTGACCTACAGTTGAACTGCTTTGTTTAGACTGTCTTGCAGCAAACAGCTCACCAAGCACAACAGCCTTACTATAATACAGTGATCATATGGCTGCAGATGATATAAAATTATCACCGTGAAAAAATTGTGTTTTACAATCAACAAGAGGGCAAAAATAATAGAGATAGAAAATATGTTAAAAAGAAGAGTGATACATCTTTTTCCGCACTAACCTCTGTAGTCAGGCACCAGAGCGTGGTAACCAAGTGCACTCAAAAGCTGTAGACACACAAGACGTATGTGTCAGTGGAAAGCCTTTTGAGGCTTCCATACCTTATTCAAAGGTCTTCAAGAGATTATTAACTTTGTTTTTGCAATCACTCACTTTTGCCACTCCCACCCGATGAGTAGCTGCCCTGTTGGAAAAGTTCACAAACAAAACTTTCCAATAAACACAAATATGTCTAGCTGTGTGGCGCTTTGACTGTCTGCTTCTGCAGGAGCCAACTATAACACAAAGGCTTTATCTACCGTATCATACCTTGTGCCCATGTTCCCATGAAGATATATGAACACTGGACTTCCATCGCTTAACCTGTTCTGGTACCACGCCAAGTCCTTCCCTTGTGCCTCCTTCCACTGACTTTGAGGGACCGTTTGCCTTGAACAATTTGAAATTTCGTTTTTTTATTTTCATTTAACCTTTATTTATACTCGACAGATCAATTGAGGGGTGAAAAATAAACACACTTAGAGACACAACTAATAAGTGGATCCTTGAAAATAAAAATACTAGACATGGCCTTTTTTTTATATCCATGCTAGAAAAAGGAAAAAGGGTTGAACTTGACTTCTACTCACCATACACCCAGGGAGATGCCTTCCTCTGGTGATAGGTACATGTTGATGGTGTGATTAAGGGAGAGATCGGCAGGTCGGCTGAGGTCGACAAAGAAAGGCACCCTGACTACAATAAGGAGGAAAAGAGAGGTGGGCGGCCCTTATTTGTTTTGCAACATGAGGAATTGCAGTGCTTCCAAAAGGCAGACATTCACTTACTTCTGTGGGCGTGAGCAAGGTGCTGGATTAATTCTGGAAGCACTCTGAGCGAGAGAGGCACCAAAATGAAGACAACAAATAGGGCCAATAAACCTCTTTTCAGCCATGATTTGGACCTGAGGAGAGAGAGAGAGAGAGAGATTAAATCCAATGTGATGACTGAAAATCCAACCGTTGTCTTCAGGGTCGTATATCAGTAAAGGCAGGTGACCATAGGGGCCCTTGATAAGTTTCCAGGTGGTCTCCTAACTCAAATAGCTGTTCTTTCTGTGTAACTAAACCACAAAACAGACTACAATTGACTGATAAGGAGTGTTAAGCGCGCTAAGCATTACCATCTGTTCATTTAACAAAACGTATCATTGATTATTGGGGATTTTAAATCCTCTTCAGAGCCAAACTCGGAGCCAAACTCTGTAAACAAAAGGGGGCCCATCATAGCAAGCAACATGCCCGTTTACAGAGCTTCCTAGGCTGTGTATTAACACCAGATAGTTTAGTACAGACAGGTAGCAGATTGTGAGAAGATATTCACTGATTTTGACAAAAAGTAATTTTGACAGTGCACAAAGAGTTATCCAGAATCGCTGACTCCTCTTTTAACAAGGAAGAAACACACTGTGAATCCCCAGTGAGGGCTGGGAGTTCCACTACTAAAAACTACCAATTCCATCAGTGTCAGTAATGATTCAATACAGTCAGTTAAGGTTTTTTTTAAATTTATTGTTAAAGATTTGTTCATAGATGGACACTGGACACTACTGTGAGGTGCATGAAGGGATGGGGAGAGGAGGATGAGGGGGTGGTGGATGGATGAAAAGAACAACCTGCAGCTCCATGTAGGTAAAAAAAAACAAAGGCCCGGTCCACATTGGCACATATGGAACTGCTCTGCAAACGTTATACCAGTCTGTGGCCACAGCATTAATATGGAAACATTAATACGGGAGAGAAGAAGAAGCACTGAATAATCTTATCAAGCAGACAGCCTGTCACTGGAGTCAGTCTTGACTGCCTGAAGGCAACACCAGAGCAGATCCCAGCCCTTTCATTAACACTCTAATCAGCCAGAAGAGCCCTTCCACTTCTATAGAATGATTTCTCCGCTCTGCTCACTGGAAACATATTGGTAATTCAGACTGTGGCATCATCCGACCAGAGTTAACAGGTGTCTGCTCATTTCTGTAGCATTTAACCAAACAGAGATAACATAACACAGTCACTGTTTTATTTATAGGCTGACAACCAGATAATAATTAACGAATTTTCACCAAAGTTTTGAGATATTTTACATTTCCAGTCCTCCATGAGAGACTTACAGGAATTGCATCACAGTGGCAACTTGTTGGTTTAAGCATCCTTTCCATTGTGTTTTTTATTTTAATTTTTAATACGAACACATTTCCTTCATGTACTTTAAACTCTTTGGAAAACCTAATTTCAGATGTCGACTTTAAATTCCTGGGCGGGCGTTGCAGGATCTGAGTTGTTGAATAATAAGCTGTGTTGTAGGCTATACAGGCCTATTTTGATCACGTTTGAGTCTTACTATTGCTAACATAGTTAATGAATGCTCGTGCTCAATCATTGTGTTATTTTCTGCTACAACAGAATACGTATTTCTCAATCATGAGAAAATACAAGTCTTGTTAACCCACACACTTTTCATCGATACACTATAACACATTACCTAGTTTAGATCATCATGTTCGCGGTGACAATAACGACACCATATGTTTCGACAGCCTTCATCATTAAAAGGTTCATTAATGTGACAACTCTATCAGCTTTGGAGTCTGCAGGAATGACCTTACACGACCTCATTGTTGAAGTAAGCTAGCTAACTCACGGTGTCCCCTCTGCTCTCTGGACCCTGGAAGTCTTCTGAACTTTGGAGGGTGAACCATCCTTTTTATTTTTAACGACCCTTTTTTTCATCACGAAGCGTTAGTTATTCAAATAAAATACACTAAACAATATACATTCAAACGTGTGGCCCAGTCGAGAAGTTTTTCCTAATACTTTGCTAGCAGCTATATACAAGTTTGACCAAAGTTCAACTTCAGTAATAGCAAGGAAGGGGAGTAACCCAGATTTTTTAAGGTAGCACTGCTTTGATAATTGAATAGAATATAACACACAATGCATGTTACACATGACGCCACCTTAAACACAGCATTCTGACCATAGAGCAGTTACATCTTTTGTGTTAGTCTGGCACTAGTCTCGCAAAGCCAGACCAAACTACAGCAAGTAGTCTGGCACTAAAAGTCAGGCTAGTTTGGTCTGGCTTTGCGAGACTAGGCTACATGTGACACAGAAAGCAGAATCTTGAAGAAAGATTACATTATTATTTTAAATAAACAAATAACATAATACAATAGCAAATGGAAATGTTCTGTAAGTGCCTCCTATGCCAATTAATAGAGCTTATTTCATTTAACAAAATCATATTCTTTGGTGCAATATATTTTTTATTTTTTATTAATAGTCTGTATAGTAGGCTATTGTGGTTTGTAGGCCTATTGTATATATGCCTAGCAATACAGAGTACAACTTCACTGATTAGAAACAATTATGAATTTATCAGGGCTGCAACAGTGCAGCAGATGTAGGCTGATATGGATGACACATTGAGCGAACAACAAATAAACAATTCCAAGGAGTGCTGAAGGTTTTCTAGAGGCTCAAGGTCGTCCAACAGTTTCCCAAGACACTTTTTATCTCATTTGTCAGCCATTTATATATTAGGGTAAGCTTTTTGTCTGGATAACCATTCTCTCTACTCCGTCTGATATGTAAATACGTGCGTAACATTTTGTTTCTATACACTACGTGACACTTTGGAACCTCTTTTATATAGTCTATGGTTGGAACACTCTTGCTGCCAAACATGCTTGCACAATGGGTGAGCAATATACAGAAAAATGACTGCCAGACCTTGACCCATCAGTTGAGCACATGTGCTTTATGTGTCAAATGACTTTTTCATGGCATAAAAACCAATTCTTTCCAAGCCCGCAGCACATGAGGAGAATAATCTGAGCACTTTGAGTCAGGTAGGCGGTTCCATTACGGGCAGCAATACATTTTAGATTTGTGGCAACAGGAACTGCGGCGGTGTGTTTGGAATAAATAGCGATATAATCCTCCACGGGAATACAGAGAGAGAGAACTGTCTGGGAGGTTAACATGAGCAGCAATTATAAAATCAAACCCGACATGTTTTGGCTCAAATAACAGTAACACATTTGATTAAATTTGGTCTTTCACATTTACTTTATGCCCACATATTTTAAGGACCTTGGCACTGAGGAAAAAAATCGAAAAATATCATTAACTTCCAATCAAAACAGACTTGGATAGCAGAAACATTTCAATGCATGCTGGTATGAAAAGAACACTTGAGAGGACAAAAGCTTCCAGGGCTACACACACACACGCACCCACACACACACACACACACACACACACACACACACACACACACACACACACCAGGACCTATAGAATCTTCCTACAGTGAAAGGTGATGTTCTGGACCTGAAGTGCAGAAACGACCACTTAGGACAAAAAAGATATCACCAAGATAAATAAATAAAGAAGATGTTACAGGTACATTAAAGGTGAAGTAAGCAATTTATTTTTAAGTTAAGTGTTAAATCACTCTTTATTCATACAGTGATCACTTACATAATTTACGCGTCTCATAAAGCCAATCTCTCAGTCAGCTGCTCTGCATGTAATCGGCAAATACACTTTTTGTCGGATCCCGAAATTAATATCCAATCACAAGCGAGAACGCTACAAACCGACACCCGTCTCACTCATGGTCTCACTGCCAGTGTACGCCAGAGGACAGATGGGTGAATGTTTATGCGCCTACAATGGCGGAGCAGGTAAAAATCCTTCCCAATGTCTGTTTTGATGGTTTTTATCATGTTTTATCACAATTACTCATCTGAGATGGTGCTAGATAACTTGCTGTTTGAAGACCGCAGTGCATTAATGTGGTGACGTAGGGACGAGCGAGGGGACTGCTAACTGCAGTAACTGACAGGAAGTTAGCTAAATGAACCATTCCGCTTACAGCACCTTTAAACAGTGTTAAGCTCTGGCTGTATGAGGGAACCAGTAGAAAGGACATGTGATGTAGTAGAGCCCTCTGGTAGCTGATGGGCCAGGTACACACCAAAAGTCACCTGAAAATGTAAAAAAAGAAAGAAAAGAAAAGTGATTTATATTTCCTTGCAAATGTATCACCCTTCAACTACTCACGCACAAACACACACACACACACACACACACACACACACACACACACACACACACACACAAACATCATCTACATGGCTGAGCACTAATTGTTTTTGACTGACCCTCCCAGTGCGGTGGGCCGACAGAGACATGAGCAGATCTTTTGTTTTGGTCCCAGTGTCCTGGTCTATTCCAACCATCTGGCATCTTTCGCACTGACCTGCGACCTTTGCGGGTAAATCACAAAGGGGGCACATTTGTTTTGGAGAATTTTTTTTTCAGAGCACACTGGAAGATTTCATATATTTATCTCAAAGAGTCAGCTCACCACGAATCCAGTGTTGCCAATAATCAAGTGTGACCAATTATCCTCCTCAAATGGTTCTACCCCAGCGATGACTAAATTGGCTCGCAAGCGGCTAATGACGTTCTGCGTGTCAAGGAGCCGATGGCCCTCGGAATAGTCCTGCCTGAGAAAAGGGAACGTGGGAAATTGCATGTTATTTTGCGGCGCTGCACAAATGAACCGCTGTTATGTAAAGCGTCGCCCATTTAGAAAAACACATGTGTTCAAACCTGCTGCTCATTACTTTCTGAATGAGCTCCACACTGGCACGGTTGATCATGAGATACTGAGCCTCATTCACCAGGGAGAGGGACGGGGAGGTGGCGGCTAAAAGGGAAAATACTTTATATTACTTCAGTCATTTATTCAAGTTGAGTAAAAAAAAAAAAACTTTGATCTCTGGTTTGAGCAGCCTGCATCCTTAAAGATGAGGTAATGGTTTGTGAGCTCCCAACCAAATGTACATGAATTAGTAGTAGCAAAGAATCTCCCTGGTAATGTGAATTTATAATGTTATATAAATCTCAACTGTTAAGCCAATAAGTAGTCCTTAAAATTATTATACAGTGAGTGTAAGACTAAAATAGTTGCAATTATACCATAAATCTGCTTGGTGATTGATGCAACATTTCCTGCAAAAGCCTAATACAGATATAGATATTAAAGTGCCATTCTGCTGGGCCTGTGTGTCAGCAGGAGGACAACTGAGACTGTAAATACAGCTGTATAATTGCTTCCATGGCTCCGGAGGGGGCTGAGTGAAACCTTGAGGCTGTCAAACACTGCAAACATTTCATGTTGAGTCCAAATTTCGAACGACAAAAGATATGGGTATTGAGCAGTCAGGTAGGTTCAAATGAAAAGATGTACTGGTTAGTGGGAGGAAGGAGCCAGCATTTTAGTTTTTTTGTGCCTGGCTCATATGTCTGTAAAGGACAGGATATTTTTGGAGACTCATGAGAGACAGATTTTTACTCACATGTTCCAAATGTGTTAATTACAATATGATAAACTGGATATTATTTAATGATTACAATTAAAGAGTTGCTATTGTTATACAATTTAATTGTCAGCATTAAGCCCCTATGTGGCAGAGTCGGCTTCTGTACTATTGTATACTAATAGGCAGAAACTATCTATTTTAATAATTTAGTATCCATACATTACATTGAGGTACTGTATTTCAAGAATTTATCCATTACTTTTAGTATTGTAATCATGTATCCATTATTAATAGCTATTTATTCACAACATTTAGCCATTAGGTTAAGATAACTGATCAAATGTCGGAATATTTTAAAACCTAATGTAATTATAATTTTATATATATATAATTTTTTTGTTTGTTTTTCATAATCCTGCGAGGCCAGACAGACACCCTGTTTGGGAATCACTGGAATATCTCCTTATGTCGCTTGTTGGATTTCACATTTTCTTTTATACGTAACAAACTGATGTTTTTATACAGAGTAACTTCTGAGCTGAAAAAGAAAGCAGAAAAAGAAAGATTCCAAGAGACCAACAGACGGGAGAGGTTACAATCTATCTACAACAGAACAGGTAGTGTTAGCAGGAAACGCGACCTTGCATTGCTCTTTCACAGTATGACAGACGGATCCAGGGTGAATACATAAGAGCCTGGCAGAACAGCTGAAAAGCTCATGTAGTAGTTACCTCCACTAGGTCTCTTCTTCACATCTCGGGTAAAATCGGGACTTTGTCTTATGAGGCGGCATGGCTGTCCGAGGAAGTCTGAAAGCCAGGATGAAGCCTCATCCCCACAGTCGACAGCATGCACCCTGGGGGAAAGAGGAGGGATTAAGTTTGATAGCCACCCCCCCCCCACCCCATTCCCGAGGGAAATCTATAGTTTGATGCTTCCTACTATTTGGTGTGACATGTAATCCAGGAATCGCTAGACAAAGAGCTTCCTCTCTTTTTTTCTAAACCTGTGACTCTTCATACAGGTATCAGATGAGATTAGTATCATCTCTAGCTCTTTGTTTGTTTTTCCATAAAAAAAAAGGCATATAACAAGAATTTCACATGGAATTGAGAGCAGGGGGGGGATAATAATGCCGACGGCTGTGGAAAGGTAGCGTCGTAAACAACGGAGTGAGAGTATATGCATCGGTATCGGAGTGATAAATATGGAACAAAAGATATGTATCCCTATATTTCCTGCAAGCTGCAGCTGTCTTGATGTTTTAACATCGCCATCGCCATCTCACCTGTCACCGCAAACTTTACTCTGACACACTTGATGGCTCGTGTGCATTTGAGAGTTGTTTTCCAGGGGAACCCAAATGGAATCCATCCCTGCGTGGCAATGGGAAGAGAAAAAAACAAGGATAAATCCCTTTTAACAGAGGGAATTTATAGCACAAAGTCCTTGGGAATGAGATGTCCCTTGGTTAAGTGTGGTGTTTATTTTTCTCTGAGCCTGCTGACCCCCTGACCTGATGCTTGCAGGAGCAATTTGTTTGAGAGCAGGTGGATCTCTGGACGAATGAGGCATAAAAGCGTCTCTCTCTTCTGACTGAGGCACACACCGTTTCCATTCACCACCATCCAGCCTCTGTCATACAGTAGACCCAGCGGACCCACCGGCCACTCGTGGACCTGCATGTAGATTACAGCACAGAATCAAAACGGTAGACTAAGAGGGAAAAACAGTGAAATAAAGTCATGTTTTGGGGTTATTCTCCAACCTCAAATGCTCCACATGATTTGATGGGATATATGTAGATGTTGGTCAGAGTATAAGGCTCCACGTTGCTGTCTGAGCCTCTGTGTCCACATTCCCTCAGTGGTGACCCCTTTGTGGGCTTCTCCTTCTGGTCCACTTTACATATTCCTCCATTGGCAACTTTGATCGGAGGATCTTGATTGAAGCCCTGCTGGGAGGCCGCTTTCAGCTGCTCCAGTCTGGAGAGGTCCACCGTGACCTCTTTCTCCGCGAAGCACTCGACAACAAAGCTCAGGAATTTTTGACAGTCTTCAAACGTTGACATGTAGCCAAAGGACACGCGCACAGATCCGGTCGGCTGGCCGTCCACCAGGTCAATGCTGTCTCCGCAGACGTGGCCGGCCTAGAAGAGATAAAGTCCATGTTTTATTCAACCTACATCTGTCCCCTAACATTTTACCTATTCCTTATCTCTTTACCTGCAGGTTTTTCCTCATCTGCTGGTCGGTGATCCCGAGGAAGGACTGACAGGCTCCGGTGTTGCAGAAGCATCCTGTGCGCACATGAATATTGTACAGAGAGGCCATTCTGTCCACCTGAGGGAAACATGGGAAGTCATTTTAAAGTTCACACATCTATAAACACGCAGTAATTAAGCTGTTGTGAAATAGGAAAAACAATAATCCTATTTCTTGAATGCACCTGAGAATAGCCGATTATCTGGCCACAGGAATCCATCAGGTTGAAGTTTAGAATTGCTCCCTGTGTGCTTGGACTCTCAAACTGGCCTTCAGTGTACATCTGAGCCATCGGTCTCCCGTTGCCATGGCAAAGACTTGACAGCAGCATGTAAGTGTAGCGCGCTAAGCCGAAAGTGTGCTCCTGGATGCTGTGCATACCCCCTGAAGGCACAAAGGAGGATAAAGACAGGGCTGCTGTTGACACTGGAAGCAGGTGATAATTATGATTAACTTACACATTATGAGTCTGCTAATAACTTCTTGTTTTAGTGGGTTTTTTTCTATCAATCGGCATTCTCTATTACACTACCTGTGATCCTGTATAGCGCTTCAAAACCGTGATTTAAAGCAATGATGTCCAAGAAAGAGACCGTCCCATCTTCAAATCTTTATCAGGGGGAGGGAGGGGAGAAAACATTGCATTTTAGAATAATGCTGCAGCAGGTGCTATAGAACAACAGTGAGCTCTTAGTGAATACATCGAGTTAGGCAGGGCTTTTAATTTACAGTACCTTACCTGTCAGAAATGTTTGCAGCGGGCACGTAACAATCTTCTCCAGCAAGGTAAGCGGCGGCTGTGCCTCCTCCAAAATAGGTCTTTTTCAGGACGCTGGCTGCGTGGTTGCGGACCAGAAGAGCCCCTAGACCCGTGGGGAAGCCAAAGATCTTGTAGAAGGAGATGGAGATGAAGTCGGCAGGGCAGTCCCTTAGGTCCAGAGGGGAACAGCTTACGTGAGAGGCCGCGTCCAGCAGCACAAACCAGCGGCCTGGGTGGACACACGCCGGGTAAAGGCGTCTGTCCTGGATGCCTTTCACATGGCTGAGGGGATACTTCCTCCCTGAGAAGTTGCTCTGTGCCGGGTAGCAGAAGAGATGAGGGGTCTGGCTGATGACATCATCACCTGGAGCCTGGCCCTTGTTTGCTCTGTTTTGGACCTCCTGCGGGGAGACAGGCAGTGTGACTACCCCCCGGGTAGAGGTCAGTCCTCTCATGCCAACCACGGAGGTGTGGCTGTCCGTCAGGTAGCAGAAGTGACTCCCCGCTTGGCTGTCGGTCTGCGGCCTCCACGGGAAGCTCTCAGCCACTAATTTGAGGGCGGCTGTACAACCAGAAGTGAAGATCACAGAGTACTCCTCAGGGCTGGTGCAGAAATGCTGCAATACCCTGTAAGATAAAGTTCATGTTCAACATTTTTTCTTTTCTTTTTTTACTCGTTTGATCCAGCATGGTACCATTCAAACGAGACACTTTTATAGGCCCATTATAAAGGTTTTCTGATGGCGTCATTAGACTTGACCTGTATCTGACCCTCTCCACCGTTTCATGTGTCAATCTGCTGCTGGGGTTATGGCTGTGAGGGTTTCCTGCAGGGACACATAACAACAAAATGCTTTCAATTTTATCCCGCAATAAAAAATAAAAGCACATTTTTATGAGCCCCTTCTCTCACCGTACACATTCCTTGAAATGTCCTGGCAGTAGTCCCTGACCAGAGACTCGGGGTAAAGAGTGGTCCCTGCATGATCCAGATATGTTATTCCTGTTTACAATACAAGAGAGAGTAGCCATGTAGGCGGTCAGTTAACAGCTGACGACTCGCCTGTCACCATCCACTCAAGGCTGAACACAATCATTACCTTTAATCCGCGTGAAGTCGCTCTCAATCACGTCTTGTAAACTTTGGCCATGGCCGTAGTGACTGCAGAGCTGCTTAAAAGTTTCAAATGTGCACAGCTTTTGGAAATCCATCGACCGCTTTGCCGCTGGAGAGAGCTGCAAGTGCCAGATACACTACTCTGACACTCATTGACATTCATTTCGCTATAAGGTTCCAAGCATGGGGTTCCAAGTCCAGTGAACAGCCGTTGAGCTTTATGGTTACTATAGTAGGCCTAGTCCTCGTGCACATTTCCTCGCGACTGTTGACATGGTATGAAGGCCAAACAATGTTGACATACAAGTTAGTAACTCCTTCAAAGAGCAGCATATTGCCATTTTTTTCGGGTCAACAGTCGAAACATGCGATTCTGCTCTGCACTCGAATCATAGCAAGCGTATAGTGTTTCTCTCTGTCCTCCTCCTCCCTAACCCTAAGCAACTTTCAGCTAAACTCTGCTCATATTTGCATAATTTTGCTTTCAGGGACATTAGCTGACGTGAAGCTAGCTGCAACAGCTAACATGGGATCAGAAGACGTATGAAGAAAGGCAAGGAATTTATTTTCAAAATGTTAGTAGCCTATTGTGACTTAATAACTTAATTAGCCTACTAGCATAATTAATTTCAAGTATTAAAAAAATCCTCTAGGCTATAGGCGATCCACAGTAGGCTATGTTTAGTTTTGTTGGCACGTGTGTGTGTGTAGGCTAAAATATGATTAGAGATATGAAGAATTATATGCATTCTTTTTAGTTTGCTTTGCAAAATGTTTGGAATCTAGAAAGTCTCTAATGTGTTAGCTCTATTATACAATGTGTTTGCTTTTACACAGATGTAAGGGTGCCAAAGGATTTAAATTGAAAAGCAAGGTATGAAAATGTTCCCTATACGTCTTTCTTCATAAAATGCAAAATGTGAGGGCAATATCATGAATCCAGATTTCATATTTTCCATCTTGTATATGTGGGGATATTTCCTCTCCTTGCTGTGTAAAAACTAAAGACACTGGACTAGCATTTCTTTGAAAAAAAGAATGAAATATATAAAGTATAGCCTACTGTAGGCCTATATCCATTCTTTGGATATTGACGAGAGACATAGCCTACATTTATAAATATATAATTTACATATATGCTGATACATGATTTTTAATGGGTAATTGCAGGCTGTATAATACCTTAACATTTTTATTGTAGCTCAGCACAAATGATAATGAAAGCACATTGAAGTGTTATATTTGTTCTTTAGTCATGGAGCCAACCTATCCCTACCTCATAACTCTTTCCAGGGTCTTTCTTCAGACATGTTAACTCTACACTCCTTTCAATAACTGTAACTTATTACCAATATGTGCTTTTTGACTTTTTTTAATCTGGATTGTTTAATTCATATTTATAACCTAAACCCACGTCCTTAACTTGAAAAGCATGAATTTGCTTTCTATATTGGTTTAAGGTTAAAGTTAGGCACATATTTCAATAAATGATCACATGAATAATATATAACCATTTGAAGGGTTGCTTCTAATAATGGCCCTTCTCCTCGCTCTTTCCTTGTATTCCTTCCAAGAAATTGCAATATACTCTTCTTTTAGTAACTGTAACAGAACACCAGCCAGTCTCAGCTATCACTTCCCGGGTTCCCTGACTCAGTGACGCACACATACAATACATAAAAGAGTAAGTTAAAAGTGGTCGGCACAAAAATATTGATTAGTTAATACATATAAATAATTATAATGAAAATAACTCTAAATAATAATATGGGAAGTAAGGATAGATAATGAGGATTCAGTCCAGGTAAAATTAGTTCAGCCATGACCTGCTTTCTCTTCCGTTCCTTCATCACGCTGTTACAAATTTGATATCAACCCTGCTTTCAGTAACTGTAACAAGTCTCAGCCATCGTGTCACAGTGATCCCATTACATATAATCCCAGACTCTTTAATCTCATTGACACACGCAGTACACGAAGGAGAGGAAATTAGTCACAAGTGATGGGCACAAAATGCCTGATCAGCTCATGGTCTCTGAAAGGATAGAAATAACTGTCACATACTTTGTCCTCTGAAGCGTTGATAGCTTTGATTGATTGTCTTTGCTGTTTGGAAACAAAAAGCCACACAGTGGTAAAAGTTTTATAAAACTATCCTGAACTTTTATTGACCTTACTTCCCTGTTAACCTCTAAAAACGCCCTTTAAACGTGAAGGAGGGCAAAATATTGGGACATTGGATCATTTTCATCATAGAATTGCTACTTGGAAGTTGTATTTAAATCCTAGTGGAGAAGTGAATTGTGGCCTGGTTAGATGTCTTTATATTCAGCCATGAGGCTCACAGCAGCCGTCATTGTCCCCGTGCAACATAGTGAATAGTAATGAAATATGCCACTTATGCTTCACTGACTCATTTCCTTCACAATTTTGAAGCTCAGCTGAATGCATTTTTCCCCCCATGCAGAAGGGCTGTATTGTATTGCATCCAGTATGGCCTCATTACAAGGGCAGAAGGGTTTGGTGTGGGGGAGGGCAGAGGCAGCGAGGGGTGAGAAGCCCCCCGCCAAGACATTGTGCTTAACATCACTAAATACCTCAAACGCCACATTGTCCTTCAGAACGCTCAATTAGTCGGGTTCCCTGTATAAAGCAACATTTTCATACAGGGATTTATTTTTAGATAAAATCTGTCTCTGTGCAGACCCGAGGCCCTGTGGAAATCTAATGAAGAGAACAGCAGTCGTGCGGAGTTGACTGCTTAGTCTTAGAGCAACGTCGGTTAACAAAGCTTCTCTTCCGCGCCTCTGAGTGTGTTTTTGATGACTGCAAAAGCTTAGACCTAACGTTTTTCTGTTGTAGCCGCTGTATATAGCTCTATCTGTGCTGGACAGTGTCCAGCCGAAGAGAGGCTCTTTGCCCAGCCCTCGGGCCTCTTCAGCTTGTGGATCTCCGTGCGGAGGAACGCCTCTTTGGTGGCTCTGACAGGGAGAATTAGGCAAGAGATGCGGGTTCACTTGCCCTGCGTAGGGGCTTATCTTGGGCTAAGCTGAGGGACTAATAGCAAAGCCAGCCTCCGTTCCAGCCAGACTAAAGGCACAGGGAACCATCTGTCCATTCTGTGGATAACTGACAACAAAGGGGGCAAACATTGAACACAGACCAAACTAAAAGGCCGTTCATTTAGGAGATACCAGAAGTAAAGAAGAGGAGCGAGTATTTTCTATATAAGGTCAGTACGTTAAATTTATCATTCATGTTGCATTTACAGGCCTCTCCCTGAGCCAAGACTGCAGGGGTCCCACTTCCAATCACAGCTCAGTTTCTACTGGTAATGATGTTGCAGTATAGTGTCTTGGTTCAGCCAGACAGAAAAGTTCAAGTTTGAATTTTGCCTTCCTGCCTTGGTTATGTACATTTAAAGGGAGCTACAGAACGTTTTAATCCACCACTCCTGACTCATTTGGTTGAGTTATTTTGAGCTGGTTGTTTATCTCTAATCTGCTGTGTTGTAAATGTGTTTTGTAGCATTCTTTCATAGTTTTGGCTACAGTGAATTTTCACATTAGACAGGAATGGCGTATGCTGTATGGCCCCATTCTTATAGCCTAATGTGTGTTGGTAATAAATAAAATGTTAGTGATAATGGATGCATGAGTAGTTTAAAACATTCTGATCCAAAACGTATGGAGCTTTGTATCTAAACTGCAGCACAATTGTGTATAATCGTCTTGTACAATACAAAAATATTTTCATTAAATATTACAGAATGTTAAAAATTTACTTGTTTTGGAATATATTTTTCTAATGAAACCCTTCTAGTAATCCACTTAGACATTGTTGTCCATTTCCCTCAGGGATTAATGCCCTGTTTTTTCTTCATTGTCTGAAGCACATCGCTGCCTGTCAGAGCTCTGGGCGCTGGGTTTTCAGTAGATTATCTGCTTTTATCGTGTATACTCTGTGGGTGCTGTTGTGCACTAGTGTTTTGTTCGGAAATCTTGAGTGGGCGCTGATGTGCTAGAGGTGACAGAAGTGGGTCAAAAGGGTCTTAGCATTGACTAAACAAATCCCGACCTATAGGATTAGACCGAGATGATGCTGTTTATTTGATGTATTCACTCTAACTTTATTATGAAACACAATGGGAAAGAATAGTTTTAGCATTGTTAGCAGTTAGACACCCTCCGCTTATTCACGATATTGCTTGGATTAAATCCACTAGCTAAATCTACTATTATCAACACAGGAATGTGCCAGAACAATATCGTAATGTCACCAGATAACTGCAGACACATGTTATATCATCAGTGTTAGCATTCCTGACTCACACCCACACCCATTTATGTGCTTTTTTTGTTATAGCTGTGGAAAGGCAGCAGCGAGTTCTGTAATATGCTTTGTAAGGATATGCCTAAGCGGCAGCCTGCTCGTTAGCTTAGCGGGGTCATCCTAATGTTGCCAGGGCTCAATGTTGAATGTTCCAAGGGCTCATTGTTCCAAGATTTATATGGCACCAAATGGGCTGTTTCATTTATGACATATTTGTTTTTTTTGTTAAATAAAAACACAGGTGTAAAGTGAAAAACACTTGACTTGATATTCATGATACATTCATGATGTATTAACTTAACCAGATTGATTAATCTCTATACCACTCGGTTGAGTTATGTTATGTTATGCAGAAGAATAAGTAAGCCCATTTATTTCCACTGACATATTTTCTCATTGAGCCCCGGGAACATTGACTTCCTGGTTGCTTGGCAGCTGATCAGGGTCCAGTAATAGTCCATCACATAACCAATGCACCCATTCTAATCTTTGTTTTTTTATGCATAAAACATATTTGCAAAAAATAATGTGTTAATAAGAGGAGCCTGTAGGCAGATTTTGTTTGCTTTGGACAGGGTCAGGCGAGCTTACTCCTTCGGTCCAAAATCTAAGAAGTTCCTTTGTAAATTCCCTTTTATCCATTGATATTATTGTGTTAATTAGTTACACATTCTTCATCTGAGAGAATTTTCTAAGTATAAAATGTCCAACACTGAGTGCAGTGTTAAAAATAAACTTCTCAGAGGCATGACAATCTTATAAACAAGGTGACCTTTGTAGACTTACAGTCTTCTCTCTGTCTGTAATGCTGCAGCTAGCTGCCCTTCCTACACTGCATCGTGACATTCTTTATTTGTTCCATAAATACAAAGTAGTGGATATGCGGCCACAACAGAGCCGACATTGTTTGGTGTCACTGTGATATTTAAAGAGAAGTCACACGCGCATCACTTGATCATCCAGAACACAAGTGGCTCCCTTTGTATCTGATCTCATCCAAAGGAGTCACACAACTTCTATTAAGCCATAACTAAAGACATATGTATCAGTGGAGGGGTGGAAGAAGAACACACAGAGATTTGAAGTCTGAAAGGAGTTATCTTCTCTATTTAAACATATTGTTATAGGTTGTTTAAAGGTAATCCCCATGATAATAATATGGATGAGCGCTCATGCAGTCAACATTTTGGTTACTGAACTTCAAATATAACCAATACATTAATCTGATATGTATTTTATATGTAATAATAAATTAGCTGAGTGGCTATTATCAATCTGAATGGCCTATGTTAGCAGGTAAGCATGCTTTTCCCCGCATGTGCTTCCTTAACTTAGACATCTAGGCCTAGCCGCACCACTTAGCAACATAACCGATGAGTGTTGTGGATGCAGGAACCACAATGCTCAGCCAGTGTGCAACCTATAGTCTACAGGGCACTGTGGAGATTGCACCTAGTGGCAGGTAGAAGACATCCAGCAATACATGTATCATACAGCCCACAACTCCTCTGAGCATCAGTCTCCTGATACATTATATAAAAGGGCAATTTGCTCTTTTTTGCAGCATAGAAATGACAGTTCCCACTGTATAGGTTTCCCATAGTTAAGATAATTATCCATACATTTTTTTAAACAGAGATATATTTTTATCTCTGCTGCAAAGTGATTTAACGATGATGATGCAGCTTACACCCAGTTCCTGAAAGCTTTTGCTCTTTGCCATTAACTTTTTTGTTGAGCAAAGGAAATTATGAATTTTACATTTCCTGGCACTGCTGGCAGTTCAAAATACATAGAAGAAGAAGACAGGAGTTGGCATTAGCTGTGATGAACAGATACGACTACCTAACAGAAAATGAAAAGGCTGGAAGTTGAGCCTAACCCAGTTTGTAATCAAATGTGTTTAAACAAAGTATAGGGTCTTGCAGATGGCCTTATCTTAACAGATAATCTACTGAACCACCTGAGATATTAAAGCTCCTGTTATACACAGTAAAACCATTTTCTCATTTTTGCAGAAAGTGTTAACTTGGAAAGCACAGAATGTCTGACAAGGAAGAACTGGCTACGGATGGGAGTCTGAATGTTACACTGACGCTGAGGCTACTGATGCATGGAAAGGTAATGGACAGATAGGAAAATAGCTCAAATCGTTCAGCATCTCTTTGTAGCGTCAGTAAAATGGCCTAGTAAATACAGTTTTCTAAATGATTACACCCCGAGTTCTCAAGAGTTGTTATCTTTGTCTTCTTACAGGAAGTCGGCAGCATAATTGGGAAGGTAGTTTTTTTTTCTTTTTCTTTAATTTCAGATCTTCTTGTTTTCTCCTCTTTATAAAAATAACCAATGCTGCTGTTTCATATTTTCCTACATGATTCCAGAAAGGAGAAACGGTAAAGAAGATGAGGGAAGAGGTGAGTACTCCCTTTTACACCTTTAATGTGTAAACATGTGTCATTTATGTGTCCACAAATCAAGGCTGGAAATAATAGATTGTTTGTGTCCAGAGTGGCGCTCGTATCAACATATCAGAGGGATCATCTCCAGAGAGAATAGTCACCATCACAGGACCCACAGAGGGCCTCTTCAGAGCTTTCTCCATGATCGCCCAGAAGTTTGAGGAGGTATAGGAAAACAAATATGAAACAAACTCAACTGCAACTTTTCACACACCAATACATAAATAAATTGTACTTTTTCTACATAGTCATTTAAGATTTTTTTTTCTTCTGAAGGACACCAATGAAACATTCTCCTGAGTCTTGCAAAAATACTTAAAATAAAGCTGATGTTCACACAGTCTGGGCTAAAAAAACATATTTTTCAATTATCCCACAGGATATTACAGCAGCAATGACAAACAGCAACGTGACAAGCAAGCCTCCTGTGACACTCCGTCTGGTCTTCCCGGGGAGCCAGTGTGGCTCACTTATTGGCAAAGGAGGCTCAAAGATCAAAGAGATCCGAGAGGTAAGAGTCCTCTTTTTTTTAAGCTTCTATTGGCTTCTATTACGAAGTTGTTTTTCTGCACAGGGACAGGAGACATCCTCCCTGGTGCTCTGACCTCCCTGGTGCTCTGACACCCCTGGCATCAAACACTCCAGTCACACTTTTCTTGTTTTCCCCCCTCACAAAATCTATCTACTTTATTTGGTTGCTGCTCATGAAAATCTCACTGATTATGCCTGTAAAGATCGGCGGAGGCTGAATACTTGTTCTGAATGGACAATATTTGTCTACGCCCTTCGCCAAATATTAGAGCTCACATTGCTACTTGGCTTGCAGCTGCTCCCTGCATGTTAAAATGTCTTTGAGGCACTTGTCAGGTGCTTGAAACAGCGTTTCAATTTGGATGATGGCGTGCTCTTTTCAGTAATAAAATTGCCTTGGTTTTTCTTCTGTTGCTCTGGCAATGTTCAGACCACAGGCGCTCAGGTTCAGGTGGCAGGAGACATGCTGCCGGACTCTACGGAGAGGGCTGTCACAATCTCCGGCACTCCACAGGCCATCACTCAGTGTGTAAGACACATCTGCTCTGTCATGCTCGAGGTAAGCACATGTCACGCAGCAGATGATCTTGGCATTCAACAGTTCTATTTAGGCATCAAGTATGTCACATTTGTTTAGGATGTAAAAGATATTCAGTTGCATATTCAGGATATTTTCACAGTCGCAGATACATTGTACTCCCACAAGTCTAAAGCTTTTTGTTCAGGTTGTAGTGGTTAGTCATCCTCTTGGGATGTCCAGCATTAATAGTACCATCGTTCCCCTACCTTTGTTACATCGCACCCAACCACAATCCCTGGCAGGGGAATTCAAGCAGCCCTTATTGACACCACCCATCATTATTAAAATATGTTCTTTTGAATGGATTAAAAACTGGAGGCTGTATAACAGTATATTTAACAGTATTTCTTATACAAGTGAATACTGTTACAATAGTTCCATTAAACAATATGTGGACATATTGTTTTAATATGATCACAGTTCCTATTTTTTATTTAAGGTAGTTGAGTTTTTTTGTTGAGCTGGATGGGTATCTCAATATTTGATTCTCGATAATTAAATTCTCAAAATAGTTTAAATGAATTCCTGTTGGAAGAATGAGTTAAGATTTCTCTTTAGAGTCCACTTGACTCCTCTGTATGGTCAGAAACTTGAGCCAGTACCCTATTTTAGGTCTATTCACATGTGTAATTGGTTTCTTTGGGCAAAGGTTTAATTGATCTTTATCAACTGATGAATAGGGTATAGAAAGATTCAGCAAGTGATATGAAAGAGGGATATTAAATGCATGGGTGCCAGACTGAGTTTTTTTCTTCGGTTGAGCAGTGTGTAAGATTTTCCCTTTTTGGTGTGAATGATTGTGTCTGTAGTCTCCACCAAAAGGAGCGACTATTCCCTACCGTCCCAAAGCCATGCCTGTTGGAGCCCATGCAGTATTAGCACCACAGCACACTGCACAAGTAAGTAGCCACATTGGAGTTATTACGTTTGGATTGTAACCTTTTTGCATAGAACATAACAATTGAATAGGCTCTTTTATTTTTGCGGGATCTCAGTTCCACTACGCACATTTTCACCACTAGAGGGACACATCTACGTAATTACACAGCAATAGGCCATTCACATTAGGATGCTGTAAGCCCTGAAATGAGGTAATGATCAATTTAGAATGTATTCAGCCAAGCTGCTATGTGTCATCGATATGAATGGGCAGCATTTACATTAATAATTCTCCCCGCAGTGTGAAACCTGAAAGATGTCGTGACTAATGCTCACGTTTTCCATGAGCTGGATAGTGTCTGGCCTGAATTTGGCACAGTCTGTTCTGACCTATCAGACATCTGTTTATGTTATTGGATTTCTGGCCATGGTCAAAGAGGGGGAAAAATAGCAGATGACATTTGGATGAAATTCCATCAAATCTATACGCATTAGAGCTATGGGATAGGGGACGGGAATTGATTTTCAGAAAAGTGCTCGTGCCCTGTGATGAATTCAAGTTTCAGGCGACATGTTAGAACACGTCACATAACCACATCTCTTCTCTCTCCATCCTTTTCAGGCCTTTGCAATTCCAGGGCAGTATGCGTTTGCGCACCAAGATGTAAGTATGCTTATTTGAGTGACTGACATCCGCCCTAATGACCTACTCCCGCCCACTCCCTCCAAGCCACCACTACGTCCTCTGTGTACCCCTATTCTGAAAAGATGAAACTTCAATAAACCTGATCTGTTGACGTTACTAACACTTAACACACAGTAGCAGCATGCATTGATTGAAATGAAAGTGAAGACTTCAAGAGTTAATGATCAGTTGTAGCTTTGTAGCCAGAGATGTGACTGTATTTTCAGATGGCTGCCCTGAGAAGCCAGCATGCTTTCTGAAGGAAATGAATCGTTTCACACACTGACACCATCTGTGATGTTTTGTGGACTCGAGATTGGCTCTGTATTTGTAGCTGTCAGCGCCTCTGAAATAATCCAGTTTGATTGGTTAGCTCTAACTTCCTTCCTACCCCTGCAGTTGACCAAGCTTCACCAGTTGGCTATGCAGCATATCCCCCTCCCTTCCCTTGGGCAGAGCAACCCTACCTTCCCTGGTACGTACCCACGGCTCCCCGGGGAAGTCCGTCTACCCCTCTTGTCTTCACTCCTCTTCAAAATCACATCGTCATAACACCCCTGTCACTCCAGAGAGGATCCAGGATGTCTCGTGTTTACAGACTCTCTCACAGGTTTTTTTTCCATATAGAAGGTGGCTTTACAGAGATGTACATATATCAAAAAATACCTGTTAGGGTTAGCAGTGGTATCTATTTGTAAGGTGGAAACAATAGGACAGTGAATAGAACAGTGAGGTTTTGACGGTAAGCCACCAAACCAGTCAGTCACTGAAATATTATTATTGTCGGAAAAACCAGTATGAGTCAGATTGAAGCAGACAGGATGAAACACAATAGAAAAACACTCTGAGTACTCTGAGAGGGAAATGTGAAACATTTCAGTAATATTTACAATTGAGTAAATATTGGCAATTTTTCGCTATTTCTCATATCTTCCCAAAATTTCAGCTCCATTTGCCCAATTTCCCTCTCCGAACATCAAATCCTAATCTCTCGAAACCCCATCCCCCCACCTCTTCAACATTTCTCCTCCAAATCTAACATTGTCTTGGCCAGACCATCCCTGACCTCAACAACCCAACGCACTCATAAACTCTGCCACAACTAACTGAGGACAGAACATTGCAACATTTCGATTATATAAGCAGGACTGGCGGGATATAACTTTTTAAGTGTCAAATGTAGATTGTCTTATAGAAACAATATACAATATATGCATTTAATGTTTGCTGAATATCTATCTACCGTGTCTCTGTAAAAAAATATTTTCTTGCTGCATGCCATTTAGCAGTCTACCAGTCATAAACTAGACAAAGTAGGGCAACTTGTCATACCATGAAAGTGGAAGCCATTACTGCCATGCTGTTGTTAGCATTCCTTGTCCTACTTTGCAGGATTGGATGCATCTGCCCCCACAAGTTCACAAGAGCTGGCAATACCTAATGATGTAAGTGCCACATTGTTTGTATTCTTCCAGCACTGAAACTCGCACAGATAATCCTCTTGCCGCTAACTTCATTAACACTTTCTAGGAGGACAGCTATAATGAGGATTCTTTTTTTGGACACAAGTGTTTTCACCCTCTTAGCTGCAGAAAAGTAATTTATCCTTTGTCTTTTTGTTTGGCTGAAATATATTATTGCAGAAATACACAGCAATTACCATTGTAGCAGTGTTACTTTTGTATCAGTGGAACAACAGTAGATTAGTCTTTTGTCTTTAAGCTATGATTATTTTAATGTTATGGTAATAGGTTAGGAAAACAAATTTCTCTGAAATGTGTCTTATATTTTTATAGTATCACAGATAGTACAGCCTTGCCTCTGCCACTGATTCAGGGGTTGAATAATTCAATTTCTTTTTTTAAATAACTGTATTTGCCTTGAAAAGATCGATACCACGCTCACATCTGTTTGTTCAATATGAATCTACTCTTGGCAAGAAAGCAAATGTGTGTCTCTCCCAAAATGTCAAACTATTCCTTTAAAATCATAGAGTAACAAAGCCTGTGCTCTCCTGATGACGTTCACAGTATTGTCAACTAGCACTTCATGTGACCTTACAATGACAGTATGGTGTCTTAATATGGGCACATTGCATCATGGGGACAACAACACAGCTGTGAACGCTGCCATGACTGTGGCAGTTGCTTCAACACGATGCTCTAAATACAAATTCCTGAAAAGCTAAAAAACATGACTTGATTTGCTGTGTACACGTTTCCACGCTCTCCCTTTCTAGTTTATTGGCTGCATAATTGGAAGACAAGGCACCAAGATCAATGAGATTCGCCAGGTCTCTGGGGCTCACATCAAAATAGCCAGTGCCACTGATGGCTCAGCCATGCGCCAAGTCACGATCACAGGCTCGCCGGCCAGCATCAGCCTGGCCCAGTACCTCATCAATGCCAGGTAAGACATTATACTGCATGGCCACATCCAGCAGGGCTACCCAACACAGCCGGCTGATAAGACAGCCAAACACCATGCCACTGACTGAACCAGGGCAGTTATTGTGCTCAGGGTGAGGCTGGATTTGTTCCAGCTCACTGCTTCGTGTTCTCTTGACCGCAGTAAAATCCTATTTGTGTCTGCTTTTTTTTTAACACATTCATTCTTTGATTATTATGTTTTCTCCATTTCTCTCTCACCTCCCATCTCCTATGTCTCACCCATCCTCCCCCTTTTTATTTTTCACTGTCTCCTCTTAACCCCTTCACCATCTCAACTCCCTCCCTCCAAAACCTGCAGCTTTGAGATGGCTAAATACACCATGCAGGCCGCTGCCTCTGCCAGCCCACTTGACCTCAACATGAATTTCGCTCAGGCCGGCTCCGCTGCCTCCAACGCTGTTACCACTATGGCCATGTTGGCGGCCACCACCCAAACCCCCACCATTAACGTCCACTCTCCCTCCACCTTATCAACCCTCCAAAACCCGCACTACGCCGTCCCCATGTCCAGCCTGCTTGGCATGAAAAGCCTCCCTGTCCTGACCATGCACCCAGCAGCCGCGTCCAGCCTAGCACAGGGTATATGCCCTTACACTGGAAAAATCAAAAAGTCTGAGCGTCAGAAGTTTGCTCCCTATTGATGTCTGCCTTTAAAGTTTAGTCAGTGAAGCTGACTGGTAAGACATAATTAAGTGATGAGAAATTATTTAAGACTGGGCTTATAGGCCTAAAAATAGCTTACACACCCACTGTGTGTAAGTTTTTCCAGTGTAGCACTTGTTTCCATAAATCAGGAGAATAGCTAGAATCAGACTCAAAGGATGGCGGTATCCAAACATGTCCTCATTATTTAAAACAGGCAGCAGCAGAGGTACATATTTACTCAGTATTATCTTAAGGACATGCATAACAATTAATGTGGGTAACTCAGGGGCTTGTATTAGTATCCTAGAAAAGTATATTTTTTCGAATGGATTCATGTTACAGAGCTTTATATGAAGGAGAGGTATTTTCCATGATGCAAATATTATTAGTTTTCTATCTATGTGTGACTAGTTTACGGACCGTTTTTATTAGGTATTACAAACTAGTATCATAAGATGTGGTGCTTTGTTGGCAGCAGGCTGTTAAAATGTTTGTCTCGTACAATAGAACCTAGTGTGTAATGTATTTTTTTTAACAAGGATTGCTTCACTCTCCCGTCAACTTAACCTTTCCATCACTATAGGCTCTCATCAGTGCTAACAGGCTTGGGTGTTCTGTGGTAGCGTTGCACTGTAGCGGTTCTGATGGGATTATCCTAAAACCACATTGGATTCTAGTGGATTTCACTCTGCACAGTAATCCTGTAGAGCGGGAATGGCCTAACTGACTCATTTATTTTTTGTGTACACTAGCATGTTCCTTGTTTATTCTCCAACCTTAATGAGTGGAATGCTTCAATTTCTGGCGTCGGCAATGGACGCTGAACAATTATTGTAATAAATGTTTTATTCATGTGTTTCTCTTGTGTGGGTCAACCACCAAACAATGCAGATTTGTAATATTTGTTGATGATGAAATGACTTTGAAATAAATGGGACTTTTTATGAATACAGATTGGTTGTTTTGTTATAATTCTTTTGGAGTAGAAACAATTTTACATATTTGCTGATTACTCTGATCCCTAAATATAAATATATTTTCCGAGGACTTATTCTCTCAAGTGGCTTTTAGCTTTAACCAGTTCAGAACCCAATTATGATCCAAACACAAAGAAGATAGTGGATTTTTACAATTAGGCTACTGTACCAATGAATCATTTGCAATCAAAAAATTTAAATAAAATACTTTATTATGTGTTTTTTTTCCGACCACTGGAATGGACAAACTGCTCAAATAGGCCTTGGGGCATGCATTTTTATGAAAGCATCGGTTTATGTTCCCATCATGTCCCTACAATCTTTCTGTCAACACCAACCATGCTAAGCATGCTCTTTAGTGTTTCCTCTGCCTCATTGTCACTACTAGGATTATCGTCAATTTCTGAGTTATCAACACAAAACAGGAAATTAAAGGTGTCCTGAATTGATACTAAATTAAAATAAAGCATTATAACCTGATTTTAATCATAAAATCAAATCAGAAATGTCAATTAATCACTTTTCTAATTTCCATTCGTGTGACATTCAGAACCACCATAATTCCAACGGATACATTTTGTTTTGTTAAAGCTATTAAAATATAATAGAAAATAGAATATAATACTTTAAACAGAGTTTTGACACAAATATGTAAAATATGCTCGTTCTATGGGTCTGGATTTCCAGGCTATGTCTGGCTAAACTCCTGTTCACTTTACATCAGGGGTATTCAACTAAAATTCAAATAGGTCCAGTTAGAGAAAATGTCCTCAAGAAAAGGTCCGGAACATCATAATGTCTAACTTCCGTTATGATTCAGTGTGATATATAGTGAAGTAGCCTAGTAGTTGTATCAACGTCTGCATGTAATTAACAACTGACTGTCAGATCAATATAGAAAGAACAATTCAAAAACATTTCAACAATATTTATTCTCACTTTTAAATAATTATAGATATATAATACTGAAGATATATGTATTATTTAAGTGACTCAACTGAAACTAATCTCTTCATAGAGAAGGGCTGCATTTAAAAATAAAATGGTGAAAATAAATATAATAATAATCTTAAAATAAAGATAAAATATATAATTCATTTTTGAAAAATTAAATAATTTTGAGAAATATTTTTAATGTATCATTTCTAAACTTCACTATACCTACTATGTTTGTTTAACATAGTAATCTCCCACTTTGTCTAATACTGGATTTTTATTTTGCAATTTTGAAAAGCTCTGAAAAAGTGACATGTCAGAAACTAAACCCCTGTAGGGGATCTGGGGGTTTCCCCCCCAGTAATTTTTTTTTGTGTTTTTAGAATGTAATCGGAGCATTCTGGTGCATTCTGGGGAAAATAATAAAAGAAAAGGTCAACATTTAATATAGTTAAGATGAATAGAAAAATTAACAAAACAACATAACTTGCTAGCAGCCAGATAACTGGACTGAGGGACGGATGACCACTAGCTTTCGCTAATGTTAGTGGGGGCTACTGTCAAATGTCTTGCTAAAAAATTAACCTGTATTTATAAATTCTGCCATTACTAAGAATATGTAAAACTTAAAATGTAGATAATTGAAACTACATACACATTTTTTTTTTAAATAATGTTTTTCCTGTTGCTGTTGTGGGCAGTAGATGCAGTGCTGCTGGCGATTGGTGATTATGTCAATCTTATGTCTGTGTCATTCACACATAGGTCTACATCAGGGTAATAGAGTCCACATGATTGCACCTTGACCGGTTTTCACCAGTCTTACAAAAGGGGGAAAAACCATCGATAGTAAATAGGCTCGTTCGACCTAACTTTCAGCTCGTCTGGAAAGTAGACGAGAGTAGCCGAGTGCAGTCGGGGGAGTGACGAAAAAGCCTGACTGAAGCCGGACAGCTCCGAGTCGGAAGTAGCGTCCTTGTTGCGGATGCAGTTTGTTTTCTAGTTTTATTTTGAAGGCCTATTAGAAACATATTCGCAGGAGAGTCACACATGCTACAACCGATTAGAAGCAGAACACAACACAAAGACGAGTAAACACTTTAAAAGCGAGGGGCATTTTCAAAACAAGAAACGAGATATAATATCCCTATTCCCCACACATCTTTATCTTTCTTGTTACTTTACTAGAAAACCTAATTTTAAGTGATAAAGAATAATTTACAAATCCAAATAAAGGAGGTTTAGTATTTCTCCCTTCACATAACGAAGATGATCGGCCTAAATAAAGTTAAAGAAGGTCTAAGAAAAGATCCCTTATTATTATTGTAGAGATGGATATGATGAACTGTATTATGATGTGTAACAAACAACTACTTGTTGTAGTTTTGGTCTGGCTTTGCGACACTACATGTAAAATACAATTCCCAGACCATTTAGATCACTTGAAATAAGCCTATGATTTAATCTTAATGGTATAAAAATCACTTCACCAAGATCTTATGTGACTCAAGTTTGTGTTCACTTTTAAATCTATACAGGAGAGTTACACATCCAAATTATTTCTATGTCAAGGGTTCAGATCAGTGGAGGTTTAACTCTGATTAAGTAGGCTACATTTCTGCTTAAATGCATATTGTGGCGGCCTAATGATTAAACATAAATTAAAATCAAAAAGAATGGATCGTAATTTAATTTTGAGCGGTGATGTCAGACTTTTGCCTAACCAATTGGGGAAACGCATCGAAGGCACGGGGTTTAAACTCCCAATTAGCGCTCAGCTCCGCCTGTCAGCAAGACGTTTCCCATCAGACATTTCGCTCCCGCAGCCCGTGGGGAGCAACTGCAGCGACTTGCTCCAGTGTCTGTGTCCGTCTTGATACCGCGGGACTTCAAAGTCTCAAGCAGCCGAGCCGCAGCCAGCCACGGGTGCAAGTGGGACAAAAAGTCTAACCATAATGCAGTGCGCTCAGCAAGACGAGCGTCATAATTGCGCAGGTCTTAGCAAGACGGCGACAGGTCGAACGAGCCTAATAATAGGAAAAAACTCAGCTGTTGATCGCTCGTTAACTCGCTCGCGACACACGGAGCCGGTGAGCGAGCGGGCGAGCGAGAGAGAGAGAAAGCTGTCTCTCACTCTCCTCCCGCTGTCTTTCTCACTCTAATCTGACTTATTTCTCTGAAATTCTCGTAATTCTTGCACTTCTCTCTGACATCTCTCGCATGATAGCTCACTGTCTCTGTCTGTGAGCCAGCCTGAGCCGGGAATGCACAGATTCGATTGGCTGCCTGAGTAGCAGGAGGCGGGATGGCTTAACTCGAAAGCATTTCCTGATTCGCTAAACCAGTACCGTAAAGTCTAGAAAAGCTGCGCCGGTCAAAATAGAAGCGCCCCGTCAAAATTTTAAATACTTAAATAATTGATTGACTACAGGTCCGGGTCCGTATAGGACGGCGTCTGGGTCCGGACCCGGACCGCGGTCCGCCTGTTAGTGACCCCCGCTTTACATGATGTGAATCATTCTAATTAGCTAATACCCTTCTAATCAAATACGTTTATGCATGTGGATGCAGTCAAATTACAATAATCATTCGTCCAAGCATCCTCGAAAGTGTTAGAAATAAAAATATACGTGTTCTTTAGCCTTATTTATGAAGGAAAAAATGACCATGGAGAAAGGTGTAAAATTCGGGATCTCGGCCTCAGTATTTATTTAAGTAAATTGACAAGGCAGGTTGACAGGACAGAAAGCAAGAAGAAGTGACAAAAAGCAAAGCCCCTTCTCTACATCAGAGCATTATATTATCTCTGACATCATGACATTGTCTACTGATTGGTCTAATGTTGTTGTCAGGCAGATTTCAGAGTCCGTCCCACTGCTTTCTCCTGACCGAAACCAGAGATCATGGAAGTCTTCCTCCCCCGGCCTGGAGTAGTTTCTAAGACGTGCTTGGCCAAAAGGCCCTTTGTTCTAACAGATACAGGAATGTACCTTATCTCATGGGAAATCAGCTTCAGTTTTATTGCCCAGCCTCTACCTCCTAGCCTGGCTCCGCCCGCCTACCTACTTCCGCCCAAATTTCATTTTCCCTGCAGTAGTCAGTCTGGTGGTGGGGCGTATTAGTGAGATTTTTCCGAACAGATTTCTGAGTATCCAATCAGCGAACAGAGGAAGTGGCTGAGAAAGATGAGGGTCGAAGTCGCGCTCCAGTTTCAGTTGAATGCTGCGTTCCCTTACGCTCGGAACTCGGAAACTTCCGACTTGTTAGTTCCGAGTTCCGACCTGTCTGTGTTCCAGTGCATCTGCTCGGGAAAGTATGGACGCCTACAACCTTTCTCATCCAAATAACTAAACGTTAAGGCCAGGACACACCAGCCCGATAATCGCCGTCGTCAAAAAAAATGGATTCGGCCGTTTCAGGAAGCTCCAGCTTCCCGTCGCTGCTAAAGAACACACCGAGACGACTGTTTATTTTCCGTACGCTCGCGGGACGTAATGTCTCCACAACAGCAGGCGGCGCTAATCTGTATTGTGGCCCGAAAAAATACGAAAGCCGGAAATGATTGGACATCTCTCTAGAGCATAAACATAGATAGAAATACGTATTTATATTTATGGACCATAAGAGCACAATTTTTAGCAGAGAGTGTCGAGCATGGTGTCGAGCAGTCAACAAGGGTTGATGCATGTGAGTACTCTCAAAACGAAACGAACAAACACATTAAAACGATGGCTAGCTGTTGTTAGCTGTTTGTGCTACCCGCCTCACTTCCGGGCTTCACTGATTCGCTAGCCCTCCACCAATCAAATTGCTCCAAATGAAAGACGGTCGGCCGCCGATTGAACATGTTCAATCGGCGGCCGACAGGCTCAAAACAAGCCCGACGACCTCTACGTCGGCCGACGTCACGGCACACACCAAACAGATTCGTCTTTTTTTTTGACGACGGCGATTATCGGGCTGGTGTGTCCTGGCCTTAAAGGCTCTAGCAAGTTACCGTTGCCAGGTACCGGTAGATCCATAGACTACAATATGTAGTGAAGTCGGAAATTTCCGAGTTCCCTGAACGCACCGTCAACAGCCGGCTCACGACCAAACGTTATGCGATTGGTTGGATAAGCCAGAGTGGCACTGCGCAGATCCAATAGTTTTAAACTTCAACAGACACCCGCCTCCAAGTGAGTGAACGTAAATGAAGTACGATGGTCTGGTAGCGCCAGGCTATCTACCTCCCAGTGTCCGAGCACAAAGATCAGAAGGAGAGAACATCTACCAAAGTCAAATGTGAAGAATATATCAGTGGTTCAATTGATTATACAAGAGTAAATGCATATTAATGGGGGGGAGGGGGGGGGGGCATAATATCATTACAAATTAGAGTTATTTTTCTAACAAAAGGTTATGCCCATTGGAATGGATGGGAGATCTGAATAGGCTAAATCTAAATTAATCAGTTCAACAAATGCCTACTCTGCTGGAATACATACAGTTAATAACTCAGAGAACATTGAAGCTTGTTCAAACATATTCAAAGGATTGAGTTTGTTAGACTTTGTGTGGGGTGGATAAGGAGCACCTGTCGGGATATGCTTTTATTGGTGTGATTTTCACATTGTATTCATGTCTTTCCTTGACATATAAATGAACCTATGAACAAAACAACCTTTTTACGGTTGGATTTCGTTTGTGTTTATTGAGCCTCCCTTTTATATCTTTCTCCAAAGAGGAAGTGTCCCTCCACAGCCTGCATGTGTAAAACATTCAAACATCAGTGACACTTAAACATAGAGAACAATAGGGAGCCATATGGCTGCCATCAGCAGTTTGCCACACAGGGAGATTTTGTCAGGTACACAAAGGCAAACTCTGCACAAACTAGTCCATGGCATCAGGGGTTGATGACAGAGGGCAACAAGCTTTTTCCACCTGTACTCTCCTGAAAAAATAAGCAAAGGACTTGGACTAACCACACAGTAGCCTAAATATTCAACACATGTTGCAAAATTCTCACGGGTCCCCAAAAAAGAACAATTTAACCTCCAGTTGACTCCTAGTGGGTGAGTAACATACAGTGTATTTTGCCTATCCCTATGTGAATTTTACCTTATCATTATTCAGTGTTAAAACCATGGGAAAGTAATTTTGGTTCTGCTTCATTCTTTGAGTAAGGCTAGCGAGGCCATTTTCCACAGCAGGGCTAGAAATGCTGAAGTGGAAATAATCAATAGTTAATGGGGGCAGAAATATAATGGCAGTGAAAAACGACATTTGAACCTCGGGGAAGGTGTAGCAGCGGAGTACAATGCTACATGTGTGCCCAGGGCATATGTGGGTCCACAGCCAGCTTCTAATGCTATATTAATGATTGCCTTTCTCAACTTGACACAGGCAGGCCCATTTTTGGAGCTTGCTGCCATCATGCACTTTTTAAAAAGCAATTTCGGCATAAATAAGTAAATAATGATATACTGTATACGTTTTTTTTATAAGGCGCTTGAACGTTTCTGGAAAATTGGTAGGCAGGGCTGTCACTCAAACCCAGATGAAAAATCACTGCAATACGTTAAAAACTATTTCTCTAGGAGCAAGTCTGTTGTGCCAAATTTATGTTTCCCTCCATCTATGGCATTTATTCATTTAGTTTTGAACTGTATTTCCAGTGTTATTAGCAAAAGGCATACTTTATAATACCTTCTATAGTATTAAAAGAATAGAACAGAACACAACAATGTTTTAATCTGCGGTGATGCTTCCATAATATTAATCCGATTAGTTTCTGTTGTTGTCAGTAGTATATATAATTCTTTATTTCAAACCCAGGGGGATCCATATCAACACAAACAACATAAACAAATACACAAACAGAGTAAAAAATACACAGCCTTTCACAATATTCAGTGCCATGCATACAGACATGATCGCCAATGGTTCCACAGTCTGGAAGAAAATCTGACCGAACTGCATAGAGGGTTAGCCAAAACTGCAATTAAGTTATTTTCGGACTCAGATGCCCTACACATAAATCCATACATCAGGCCACGCAACACAGCAGAGCAGGTAGGGACCCCAACACTTACAAACATTTGGCTTGCACTGGAGCTTCTTGGAGCTCTCAGCAGTAGCCTCATGCTATCATTGTAGGCCACCTTTCTAATGCTGCCTTGTTTATAACGACACCACAGGTGGGCAGTATACAGCGGCGTACAATACGCTCTAAAGAGTGAGATTTTGACAGGTACGGAGCACATACTAAACTTACGGCAGAGCATGTTCGCTTGTGCATACAGCTTCCGACGCTGCCTATAGATATCCTTGTCATCAGACAGGTCATTAGACATAATATGGCCCAAGTATGTAATTTCACTGCACACACTGAGTGCAGTGCCAGACAGATAGAAGTCAGGGAAGGTTGACTGTCTGTCTCCTCTGCTTCTGACAATCATGATCTTACTCTTTTTTGCGTTGTATTTTATGTCAAAATCATTACCATACTGTGTGCATACTCTCAGAAGCTGTTGTAGACCAGCACTATATGGGCTAAAGATGACCAGATCATCTGCGTACATAAGGTGGTTAATGAGTGAGTCCCCAATCCTACAGCCTGTACCAGATGCATTTAAAATCAAAGACAAGTCATTCATATACATATTAAAAAGAAAAGGAGACAAAATTCCGCCTTGGCGAACACCATTGGTAACATGGAAGGGATCAGATGTAGTGATTGTTTTTGGGTGTGGTTTATGGTTATGCAAATCTCCAACAGTATTACTATGATCTTCTTAAAGGGATAGTCAATAGTTTTTGAAGACAGACCATTGTTTTGTTTTGTTCATCAATTGCATTTCGACTATTCGTTCAAAGAAGCCCGATTTGACTGTAAATGTCACAGGTTCAACATTTGATTGTGCTTTACTGGTTATATGGGGGTGCTGAATGTCTGATTTTACATGTAATTGAATTATTTCCCCCGATAAATAATGATACATAACCTATTGTGGTATGCATATCAGTATAGTAGCCTATTATAGTGTTATTAGAAATGTGAAAATAACTAACAGGTTTACTCAAGTAAGCGAAAATTGACCTGATGTAAAGGTAACTACTGGCAGTCCAGAGTTGTAATTTGTTTCTGGATAATTCTCACTGATGCATTAACTTTATTGTAGGCCTATTACTACCGTAATTTATCATTAATTTCTCAATTCATCTCTGTATCTCAATAAATATTAGATAGCCGTGAATCTTCATACAGATATTTGTTGTCCCCAGAGGATGAATCATATATGCTTTGGTGATCCCCTGAGTTCCTCTAACACCATCATCAGGTATAGGCTATTGCATTCCATTACATTTTCACTTTGAAAGCTGATTCAAGGGTTGTGTTGGTTAGGTTTATTAAGATTAAACTAGCCTAGATGAACTAGAACTAGATAAAATTACACTTTTTATTTCGGGCAGTGTAGAGAAGACGATAAGGCAAACTGGCATTTAGACGCTAAGGGTAAAAGGCTACAAGAGTAGGCTATAGGCTATTATCGATGTGAACAATCCAAATGATAATAAAGATAGTTCAGATAGGGTCGCGTGACCTGTGTGTCTTATAAGGTCACACTCACAGCCATTCAGGCTACATCACTCCGGTAGCCTATAACAGTCGTCTCTCATTTATTTTATTTTTTAAAATCTGTCTCGGGAACGATTTCTTGAATCCCTGTAGGCTAATTGAGTAACGCCTTTAATAGCAGCAGCGTTCACTAATTGACTCTGCTCCCTGTGGTGTCCCCACTCATTTACTGCTGCTCCATCTAGTGGCCGCTCTGCTGCCCCCCACCCACACACACACAAACCCCCCCACACACACACTTATTTAATTCTTTCTTTCCTTGTCACCGTGAGAACCAAAGTGGCAGTGTGTGTGGAGCGGCGGTGGGGGACGGACGGCAGTATAGAGCTGCGCCGTTAGTGCGCCGCGGCGGATCGCGTGAGGAGACGGGGGAGAGAGGAGCGCTTTATTTCACTCTGCAGCGTGCAGCAGGCGATTAAAGTTGAGGAGCGACGCAGCCGATGACCTGCGAGCATCCTCCCGGGGAAAACTGTGCATTTGACTGGCTTAACGAGCGTCACTTTGCATCTCTTCACCGCTCATCATTTGTTGCTGTCCAGTCTAGCAGTCCGAAAGGCTGTCTCTTCTGAACAACCAACCCAACGCACTTACGGATACGGACTGACTCCTAGGATCACAGGTGAATTGCGCTACATCAATGTTGCTGTAGCTTATGTGTGTAATTTATATTTTTTTTGGGGGGGGGGGGGTGCAGCGTTTTATTAATGCATCATGTCAGTTCTTTCAGGTATTCTCATTAATTTAGTTCACAGGGAATAATGCACTGCCCAGTGGTTTATTTTGATTGGGTGCATGAGTGCAATTTCATGATAATGTTGCTCTCAGGGTTAGGCTCTTAAAGGTCCCTTGGGTGCCCCTAAATTAAAAAAAGGAAACTGCATCACCCACACAAAGCTTTTAAATGCAAATGAGCTTGATGGGGGAAACGGTATGCTGCAGCAGGTTGTTTATGCTGGTGCACCTGTAGAGGCTACAGTACATGGCTGGTCAGTGTAAGTGGACTGTGTTAGCATTTGCATGGGAAATAGGCTAAGGACCGAGGCTGCTCTAAAAGGCATCTGAGAGAGATTTTAGGGGCTGAACAGAGGCTCTGCTTGCTTACACACTCCAGGATGCAAACATCCAGCCAACATAGCTTTCTCATAGCAAAGCATGCGTCTATAAAGTCATTGTCCAGCAAAATATGGCCTATATGGATGGTTGAAATAAATCTATACTTTTTTTTCTGTTTTTGTTTTCGCCGTTGTGCTTTTGCTCTTCTGACTCAATCGCATTTTAAATGAAATGTCACCACATCTGACACAGAAGTAAGTGTTAAAGGCTGCCAGCCTCATTTTTCCTGTGTCTTGTTTTCTCTGAGCAATATTAGCAAAAAAATAAAAAAATAAGCTGCTTCTCTCTCTACACCTTAAAGGTGGAGTCAGCCATTCTGGAGAATGCTTGTTGACAATTTCACTTTTTGTCAAAAACAGGGTATTAACACTGGATTTTTTTTCAGCGTGCGCATGCACAGTGTGGACAGGTAAAGTAACATAAGGAGACATTTACTGATTTTGACAAATAGTAATTTTGATAACAGGTATTCTCCAGAATGCCTGATTCCACCTTTAAAGGCCTACTTCACCGGTGGGAATATGAAGGTGTATTGAATTCTGAGATCCTATGTAGTATAAATGTGCAAAAAAAATAAAAATCGGTTCATCCTAGCCTGAGAAAAGGCAGAAAGAGTGTTTTTTTTAACCCTATATTAATCTTACTGTGACATCACAGTAAGATAAATGTAGGGTTAAAAAAAAAATTACTTTGTAAATATTACTGTGATGTCACAGTAGGAGAAATCACAGTAATATTTACAAAGTAAGGTTTTTTTTTAACCCTATATTTATCTTACTGTGATGTCACAGTAAGATTAATATAGGGTTAAAAAAACACTCTTTCTGCCTTTTCTCAGGCTAGGATGAACCAATTTCAATTTTTTTTGCACATTTATACTACATAGGATCTCAGAATTCAATACACCTTCATATTCAAACCGGTGAAGTAGGCCTTTAATTAATTTCCTGCCTCAGACTTCTCCTAGCAGCCTTTGTGTGTATACAACTCAAGTAAATTCTCACCTTTGTTCCACCACACATATTGTAATCTTAAAATCATGTGACAGTTGTGCAAGGGCTGTTGGTTCTCGTTGCTTATTGCGCAAACTTTTCCCTGATTTGGGTCACTCGTATAAGATTTTCAGTCAGGGGATAAAATTCAATTAGGCAGCCCTGCAGCAATCTTTACTCACTGGCAGATGGCTTAATACTCTTGGATCCTTCCTTAGTCTGTTCCTTGTTGCTCTAATTGGATTCCATCATTTCACACTGTTTATCTGTATAAGCGTGAGTTTGCAGAAGGCGGCAGTCATTAATTCAATGCTTTCTCAGCCTCGTCAGATCCCAGCCCACTAGCCAGGGCTGTCTTAAAAATTCACATCTCGTCCCGTGTTCTGCTTTGTCATAAATTCAAGTAGACCGCAAAGAAAATTGTTGCGTTCCCCCACGTGTCGTCGATTGGCATGTTGGGTTGGGGACGCCGGAACAGTGTAAGTGGGAGAATCTGCAATGTGCAATATAAAAGCAGTGCACACAGAGGCCAGGGCATATCGTCTGTCTGAGTTAATTCTAGCCCTGAGGAGATGGTTTTCCTCGCAGTGACATCCACTTTGATTTTTACACAAGGACATGGCAGGAGTTCTATTGCTTCACGGCGAGGTGGACGTGATGTTCCTCTTGCTGTGAAGACTCTTACACAGTGCACAATGCATTCCCTAAACAGAAATCAAACCCCTCCACCAAAAAGGGAATGCTGCATCACTTTCACTATTTCTATTACTTGTCTGTCCCCATGACTTTTTCTTTTTTTTTCACATTTGCAAATTTTGCAGCAACTAGCCTATTGGTCTAAATGCTGCTCACAGGAGTAAGCCAACAAGACAAAAGCTGTCTTAGATCACTGGTATACGTTTGGCCCTATTTTTAGTAGTATTGTTTGAGGGAGACATCAGCTATCAACCTCCCTGAAAGAAATCTTCCCTGAGTGACACAGAGGCAGAAAGCCAGAGGCAAGGCAGCCCTATCACAACTTAACCGCCACGCTGTGTTTGTTATTGAAGCCTTGCCAATTCAATCTATATGAATAATAGTATCTTATTAGTCAAGGCTAACAATTTCACTCCGGACTCAGGTTGTTGTGTCAAGACTTATGGGCCATATTCTGCTGTGGCGGGTAATGAAAACGACAATAATTTGTGAGTCATGAATCAATGCGATGGTGGGCATCATCGGAGCGTGAACTAACAGCTCGGTTAACTTCCTGCTTGATGAATCATTGTTGCTTTTAAATTGTAAATTTGAAATCTCCTGAACTGTAAAAAGGACTTTATATCTACAGTGGCCATGATGACTGAAACCTGCTCTTGCTGGCCAAACTCTCAGGCCATTAAATACCCAGTTCATTCTCTCTCTCCGGGGCAGCAAGCCACTGCAACGTTTCCATGTCAGTAGAGATCGTAAACATGGTCAGTCATCAAAAGCAGCAGCAAAGGCCATCGCAGCATTGAAATTTGCATGGTAAACAATACAGCAGTAGCCTATAACAAAATGCAACCTTAAAATTGTGAATAAATTAGCCATAATTGTGATTCCAAGGTAACATACTGTATATGTGATGGTGGCTGTTTAGTGTTTACTGTGGGCAGAAAATCAAATCAAGCTGCAGTGCACTACTTTCTGAAGCCAGCAGAACTGCAGTATTTGAAGAAGAGGGGAAAAATATTTTGAAAGCTAGTTCCTATTCTTAGGAGGGTCTGGCCCCTATGGGTGTGTGACAGCTGATGTGATTACCTCTATGCACTTGAATTGGATATAGTTCCCGCATTCAGCATCTTTAAACTTGACCTAATTTAAACCCCCCGCACCCCTAATTCCATGATTTCCCCAGAAATATGAACCTCAATTGAAGCCCCGAGTGAGAAGTTCTTTGGATGTTTCTGCTTTTGAAGGCAGTAAAAATACACTGTTGTGTAAAAAAAAAGAATAAAAAAGGAAAGAAACTGGTGGAAAAAGCATGCAATCTGAGGTTTTACACGCTGTTTATGGAGCTACAGACAGCAATGGTGCCGTAAATTATTTTTGAAACGATAGCACAAATATCTGATGACAAGTGTTTAGTTGACGACGGTTTTATTGCCTGGTTTTATGGGTTGTGAAGGCTTGTGGTGTTGGATTTCCCTTCATTTAAATGTTTTGTCTTCTGAAATTATTATAATCCAATAGAAAAGTGCTAAAGCAGTCGCTTCCTTTTGCCGCATGAAAGTGACAATGTAGGGAAATAACCTCAAAGCCTTTTCATTAGGCCAAAGAAGCAAATATTTCATGCTTTGTGTTCAATGGGCTATGCACAAACACATTTGTGTTTCCTTTGTTTGCCATAGAATCACTCAATAACGTCAATACGAACTCGTATTTGTGATTTAGGAAGGCGATGAAGCATTATAAGTGCTGTCAACTCCAGTCCCAGATAAAGAGCCGACGAAGATACATTTGTATTTCAATGTGATTTACACTTTACAGCAGGAGTCTCTGAGATCATAAACAGAAATTATGAGTCATCTTCTCTAGAGGGCTTCTGGAATATGTTATCAGTTCCAGATCATGTTTACAAGCAATCCTTGTTGTAATAGGAAAAGTCCCCAAGGATTAAAGTGATAAAACAATCTCAAGTGTGTGTTTTTTTATGGGCTATGAAAGAACAGGGGGTGGGGAGGGTTGTTTAAAGGTGCACGCTGTAGCAAGCCCATCTGTGATTTTATCAGTCATTTGTTACTCACTGAAGGATTTCTTTCCTTTGCAATGCTGAGTTCCAACCATGTAATATTGTATTTGATGGAATGGGCTTCCTCTGTACTTTGGGCATCCAGCGGAGCTTTTCCTGCTGTTGAACTTGTCAGGCCTGAGGTCTGAACTGACCATTTCCACACCCTGGGTCTGTCTGACTGTAGCCGGCTGGAGCTGTCTGTGATTGGCGATAAGACACTTGGTTCATTTAAACACTTGTACAACTCATTCATTAAACTTTGATCATATGCGCATTGATGTTTTAGTAATAAGTATATTTTAGAGCTATATTGTATTCCAAGGGTATGCAGTTCGTTTGCACACACACACACACACACACACACACACACACACACACACACACACACACACACACACACACACACACACACACACACACACACACACACACACACACACACACACACACACACACACACTCACACACATTACATCACTTACCGACAAGCTTCTTCTTGCATAATTATTTATTAATCAAAACTCGATTAAAGAAACCACATTAGATAATCACATTAGAACAGCTAAGTGGAAGTCTTGCTTTCATTGAAGTTATTATCATGCATTAAAAGTGCATTATAAAGCGCATGTTGTTGCATTTTAAAATATGCAGGAATTTGATTTCTACAGTATATTGCTCCTTTGCTCGAGCCATTTTGGCTGGACTTCAATGCCATTCTTGCTCTTTATGTCACTTTGTAATAGCTTTGACCCCTTCAGCCTAGGGAACCACACAGAGTCCTGTCAGTTGTCAAACAGATGTGGAACGAGAGAAAAACCACATGAACACTTGGTTCTATGAGGTTTAAAGAAAGGGACTGGTCTACAAAACTCGTTTCCCAGCGTTAATAAGTGTTTATTTTCCAGAGATGATTATTTGGAGCTGACAAGTGGAAATTGTAGAGTTGTTTTTCGTTTTTCTACTTACAGAGCTGATTGCTTTAGTATGAAGTGGGTGTTCAGAGGTGTCAGAAGTGTGAATGAACCCAGTGATGTCAGCTTATATAAACCCCGGTGTGCTGCTGATTGACGGCTGCAACCAGTAGTTACTTTAAAGGTCACATATTATGCTAAATGCACTTTTTAAATGTGTTCTAACATATCCATGGGTCCACGGTGTGCCTAGAGACTGCCAAAATATAAAAAAAATAACAATCTCTCCTTTTCTCACTCTCCCCCTTTCTGAAACCCCCACCCCTCCCCCCCCAATATACTCCAGTCAGAATTCTCCTCGTTTCTGACCTCAAAAACTGGAAAGCCAGAAGCTTCCACTGTGCAGCCCACACCCCTATTTCTTATTGGTCCACGGCCCTGACAGACAGAGGGCGAGGCGTATCTGGCTTCGCTTCCGGACAGGGGGCGGGGGGAGCTCAAAGATTGTATATTTACGAGGGGAGCTGCAGCTCTTTTTAAAAAATAGGCCATTGTGAGATTAGCTGAACATCAGCATAGTACAATAAATTATCTGAAAGTTTTTTTCAGCAAACAATTAAAGAAAAACGTATTAGGGACCACTAAGACCATATAATATGGTGTATAATAGAACCGAAAAGTGTATAATATGGGAGCTTTAAGCCTTCCCTGCATGGCATGGGCTTTTCAGGTTACGTGCAAAGTTTATGAGTGACTGAGACAGTGTTGGTAACAACCGAGAATTCCCTACATCAGGTAGCCTACTGGTACTAGAATTGAGTTCCCAGATCCATGCAGTTTATCAGACATTATGTGCTCACTATACTCAAATGAATATTTAGAATTTGTCTGTGTAATTCACAATGATGTAAGCGTATTACCCATGCTGCAGAGATATATGCAGATGCTACTGTATTTTCAAGTTAGTTCATAGTCGTGTTTCTTCTCTTCCAGTCAGAATGTCTTCAAATCAAAATAAAATCAGTTTTATTTGTATAGCCCAAAATCACAAACACATTTGTCTCAGTGGGCTTTACATTTCATACAGTATGATATATGATACAATATGATACAATATGACACCCTGCCCTTACACCCTTAGCTCGGCTGAGAAAAAACTCCCAGTAAAAACCCTTTACCGGGAATAAAAAAAAAAATTAAGAAATCTCAGGGAGAGTCGACAGAGTAAGGGATCCCTCTCCCAGGACAGACATGCTGCAATAGATGTCATAAGTAGAGAAAATCACGAAGGAATTTGATCATTGACCAGGTGATTACATGGTAATACTAAGTAAAGTGCGAATAGTGTGGATGCAGGAAGACTTCAGATGCTGCCAGAGGATCCACACCGTCTCGTCTCCACCAGGGAAAACTAAGGTTTCCATCGCCGGGATTACATCCCACGTCTCCAGGTGGCATCCTTAACCACTGCAACATCTTTCGCGTTGATGGTCCATTCTCAGATGTTACCGGAGGACCAGATCCACACCGTCTCGTCACGACCAGGGAAAACTGGAAGAGGACAGACAGGCAACCAGTGAGCAATGCAAAAATTAATTTAAAGATTGAACAAGCAAGCGAGTAGAAAGAGTACTATCCTGATGGACGGTGAATCTTTGCAAGTAGACTATCCACATAGAACAGTGGAGCAAAAAAAGGACACATATTCTATGCAGGGCTGTAGGGCAAAGATAAATCCATGACCTTTCACCATATGGCTTATATGCAACATTATGAATGTTAGACGGTTTGCCATCACTTGAAGCTGAGGACTGTTGAGAAAAAGTATCCACAAAGGCATCTTAAAAATGTTTAAAAGTAGGCGCTATAGTAGAAAGGACATATTTGTGTTTCAATCTAGCCTTTACATTTTATGATATTAGGCATACATTATGCTGTGAAGTAGCCTGGTGTTAATTCCTGCTTGAGACATAAACAGCAATAGGCCCACTACAAACAGACATACATTGTGTGTTGATGAGGGACTATTTTCAGCCAAGGGTAACATACACATTTAGAGCAAAAATAAGTATTTACAGCAGCAGAACTGGCCTATTAGCAACGTCTTGCTAAACGGCAATGTTGGTTTGATTCAAGCCTCCACGCTAGTTGTTGGTGCAACTACAGTAGGCTCACCAAGCTCGACTCAGCGAGACCTGGCATGCGACAAAAAATATGTCCAAATAACAGTAATACATCCTTAGTAGTAGCATTTAAATATGTCACAGTCAAAAGGCAAAAGTCTGATACATGGTTGTGTGCTTCGCTTAGAGTTTAACAAGTCATTATATGGCAAGGTCACACAGCCACCTGTGGCTTAGAGGGGAGGATGGGGTAAAGTGAGACAGTTTTTACATTTGCTCCCCTCTAAGCGAGCTAAAATGATTTATCAGTAAAATGTTCACATTTCCCATTAATTCAGGATGTTTTAGCAATGGAAATTATCAGAATTTATTCAGGACGAAGGGCAATGAAAATATGATTGTTTAAAAAAAAGTTGTCGTGTCTCACTTTTCCCCAGCTTAGGGGTAAACTGAGACAGACCAGAGAAATCAGGGGGTAAACTGATCCACTTACTTTTTCCCCACTCTGAAACTACCATAACAACACATGTTGTAACCATCCTGACAGCTAGCTTGAAAACCACATATTCCAGAACTAATGTCGGACTAACAGAATCATGGGGTTTGGTCTATTAAAGATTAAAGATAATACTACTTTTCTGGTCTTAATTTCTCATTAATGACTCCTATAGAGCAACCTGACATGAATCATAGCACAAAAAACTATGTAGATTTCCGTGAAGCTCTTCCTCTCATCTGGGCGCTCTCAGCATTCTCTGTCAACACTCGGCTTGGTCCTTCTCCGCCCCCTCCTGCCAACCCCACTCCGTTGTCATTGGTTACCTTCCGGAAGACTTTCAGTGGCACATGGGCAGATTCGAGCAGGCAGGTGGGGGCATGGCAGGAGCGTGCCTGAGCACGTTGCAGCATTACCATACATGGAAAATCCGGATTGATTTACGTAGATAAATCCCGGAAATTTGAACAAGTGAATCGCGACCGGTGTTCCTAGTGTTTAGCGATCTGCACAGCCACCCCGGTCAGCAGGGAATACGTCTTAATGCATGTAAGTCATTATTTTACACTTTAGTATGGTTAAACATGACTATAAATCATTATAACAACGTTTATAGGTCATAAAAGTTGAAAAAGCATAATAGGTGCTCTTTAAGGATTTTTTTTCTCTAAACACTTTAACTCTGATTAAATACAACATATAATACATAATGTTTTAATCAACATTCAAATTAAAGATAGAACCAGTTTTCAGATTAACCCTCTAAGGTCTAGGAGTATTTTCTCCGATTTTACATACTTCTATAAATATCTATTTCAAATGTGCCATAAGATAAATTATACCAAAGTGTTTTATATGGAAATTTTCAGAACACATTAGGCCTTTGTTTTCTGAGGTCTACTTATGTCCTAGACCATTGTGTATATAAATGATTGGCTTAAATGCTGAAAAATGTATTGCGATTTTAGAAAAACCTGGACATTTGTGTGAAAGAAGAACCTTTAGTCATCCTGTTGAGTTGTTTTGCTTCTCCTAAACCTTAGCTTAAAAAATGCAGTGGAAATCTTCCAAAACACAGTAGGGGAGTGCACAAAACGTGACTAATATAAAATTTGGTCCAGACGCTTTTTGGTAGAAATGTTGTCTCTACTTTCAAAAAACATTAGGAAATTAGACTGCATGAAGACTTTGAACCACATATAATGATTCATGTACACTAATAAAAAAGGAAGTATCACAAAACATTTTTCAAACAAACCATTAAGTAAATATAAAAACAATAATAACAAACTATTTGCACACTATGTATATACTCTATGCACTTTACAAGCTAAGTGGTAGCTGGGGAGCTTCTGGGTCTTGCTTCTCATGGTGTTTTCTAAGCCTGTAAGGGTCTGACAGTATCACAAGAACATTCCCCGGAAACAGGAGGACCTCTAGTTTGAGATGATGTTTTAATAAAAATGTTCAGCCATATCTTCAGGGAGATATTAATAAAGATATGCGCGCATGCAACCTCAGAGGGTTAAAACACAGTCTGGGCGTCAGAACACAGGACCCTTAGCCAGCTAGAGCAGCCTGGGACTCAGAACACAGGACTAGACCCACCTGTCATTTTACATCTTTGGAGTCTTTGATTAATATTTTTCTGCATTTGTTTTATTGGGATCATTATTTGAATTAAGACATATTACCTAGAGTCCATTGATGTTAAAGGTCACTCTCCTGTCCCCCACGTACATACCTGCCAAACTATGCCCTTGCTGACACCCCTTCAACCCCACCCCCGGTCGCATTGTCTTTTGTCTTATTCAAACTAGTCTCCTTGCTACCTTAAATATAATGGATTCATTAAAAGAGAACACAGACAATGTCTCACACAGAATTTATCTCACTTTACCCCACAGCCACAATTTGAGAAAAAAACTTCCTCTAGCAATTCAAGCTAATCTTCAGTTTGCATCATCACATGTTTTCATATGTTGGTAGTTCATCAACATGTATGATATAAGGTTTTCTACCTGAATCAATTTGCTTTGGCACAGCAGTTGATTAAGTTGACAGCAAGAAAAATAATCAATCCGGTAAAGACACTTCATGAGATACATGTATCATGAATATCAAGTCATTGTTGGGGACATTGACCTCCCCCACTAGACTGCACAGCTATACCCTGAAACAAAAAGATATGGAAATGGTTCAAAATAAACTCATGGATGTGTTTCCTAGCTGAATTGGGCCTTTGATACACTGTATACTAATTGTTAATTGTATCAGTTTACTGCTTGTTTTGGTCTTTTAATTCTACAGTTTTTTCCAATCAAATAGCCTACAGATCTATCGCCAGCCCCATATCCTTTGTATATACTGTGGTGCTGTGGGTAGTTAGACGACCAGCTTGAGGGGCCACCCGGTCTACAGCAGCATGAGCGGCAGTAACAATGTGAGAGCTAGTAACAGCTGTTAAGGTGGAGAGGTGAGGTTGAGAAAAGCCAAATGAGGTCCTTTTTACTAATGAGGCTTTGGCTCACGTCTCCCTCTCTTCCTCTCTCTCTGTTTCTCTCTCTCAGCTGCAGCAGCGTTATCGGTATGCACAGTCTCCTTCCACTCCGTTCCACAGCAGCTCCAAGGATTCTGCCTTAAACATAGTAATTTAGGCAAAACATTGCAAATACCAGCAGTCAATTTCAACCACTTTTCTTGAGAATGGATCAGGATTCATGAATATCAAAATGCAGGACTTAAAACATTAGTGGCCTCAGACAGAATAAATGTCTCTGCCCTTTCTGTTTGCCACCATACACACCTGCAAGTATTTACTTATACATCTTATTAAATGCTCCGTTTATCTTCAAATCCCGTTTGAGGCTCCTTATCGCTCTGGTGGAAATTAGCTGTTTTCATTGAGGCGGACACACAGATCAATATGGTGAACTATTCTGAAACAAGCGTGGACAGGGCATTGCAGTTAATTGTTGAGTGAGTCAATAGGGGTTAATCTCCCATAGCTTTCAAAATAAGCTATAAATGTCAACATGACTTCAGCCTGTTAAACGGAGTTCAGCGGCCACAACAGTGAACATTTGGCGGGGAAATTAATGGAAGTAGGCCACCAGAATGCAGCAAAGCATCATAGCAGGCATTTGAATTTGGAGACGTCGCAGTAAATCAAGTTAAGCAACAGACAAAAAAAACAAAAAAAAAACAAAAAAAAACAGCAACTAGGCTTTTCAAAAATGAGCATTCTTTGCAACATGCAACGTCTGCTGTTGATCCTGGGCTTTGTGGAAAACTGTGAAGAAAGTGATGTGCTTTTGAAATGATGAGATATATAATGGGCTTCCTTTTTTTTTACAGAAAGTTTTGATGCATGAGCGGCTCTTTGCAGATCTGTCTTTATTTTGAAATTGATACTGCTATTTCTCTCAGCTATGGCCCAGAAAATAATCTTTCTGGGCCGGAATTATGTTTTATTTTCAAATCAATTCCCCCCCTCTTTTTGTAGGCTACAGTTGGGTGTGAGTCATATAAAAAAAGGCACACATTGATCCCCATTCTTCGTTCCGTAAGAGGAGCGGGAGATGAAGAGTGTTAGATTTAGGCCCCTATTTGACCATTTTCCTCTTTTACTCTGTAACTGCTGGGCCCCGATTGATGTAGGGAGGTGTTACAGTTAAAGCAGTATCGATTCCCTAACACGGCCCTATGAATACTCCCTCTCTCTGATGATCCAATTCACTGATTCTACAGGTTTGCGTCACACTCAGCAGGAGGGATCTGTGTGCTCTGAAGTCCCAAACCCCATCGCCGGGGGATGGGCATGTGCATCTAAAATACTGATCTCATAACCCCAGTTTCATTTTCTCTTTCCAGATGGACTGGCTCACACCTGAGATGTGAAGTGTGTTATGTGAGCCAAGGTGTCGTTCCCACCCCGCTGGTGGTGGGGAGAGATGCTGCACTCCGTTGCCATGACAGCAGAAGTTCTCTTTGTTCTCGGGTTCCTGATGAGCGGCGCTCAGTGTAATCCTATAGCGACCCTGCCGGCGAGCCGAGAACGTCTGGAAAGGGTCTTGACCCAAGCTAGGGAGGACAAAAACCAGGCTTTAGATGAGCCCATGGGGTATGGCTCTCAGATCAATGCCTCTGGCCCCAACAGGACTACAGTGAGCCGTGCCAAGCCAAACCCCAGCTCCCAGACACAAGGAGCTAAGAGCGGGAAGCCCCAGGAGCTGTGGACTGAGTCGCCCAGCCTCAACCAAATAGATGAGGGCCCCACCAGTGACGTCACCCTCTCCCTGGACGCCATCGACGAGTACGCCTACCCGGACTACAGGGGCAAAGGCTGCATGGACGAGAGCGGCTTTGTCTTTGCTATCGGCGAGGAGTTCACCCCGGGCCCTTCCACGTGCCCTTGCCTCTGCACAGACGATGGCCCTTTGTGCGCCATGCCAGAATGTCCCAAGCTCCACCCGCGCTGCATTAAAGTGGACACTAGCCAATGCTGCCCGCAGTGCAAGGAGAAAAAGAACTACTGCGAGTTCCGGGGCAAGATCTACCGCTCTCTACAAGAGTTTAAGGTGAGCCCATTAAGTGCATTCACTCACTTTTGACACACTCCAACAAAAGAAGTGCTGACGAAACACTCCTTGCTGTTCAATGGAGTTTATCACAAGCACTTCGCAGGACCTCGTTGCCTTGCCTCGCGGCGTGCAGGCAGGCAGATTTATAATGGCAAAGGTCAGCACTTGTCTTTTTTTCCAAACACAACGTCTGAATATTACCGGAGGCTGAATTTTGCCATTGCAGCTTTGGCAGGAGTGTTTCCATATTCACTTTGTTGATTCACATGATAGACTAAGAGTTATAGTTATTCACTACAGAGAATGCTGCTGTAGGCTACACAATGACACACCAGTAAGTCTTTTAAAGCTGTACTATGTAACTCTTTAACAGCAACATATGAACATATTTTATGATTTAATGTGTCATTAGATGTTATGTTGGACTAATTGCATTGTCACAGAGACCACAAGCTGAAAATAAAACATATCTCATATATTATTTCAGCCATGATAACATCAGTGAATTTAGCAGATAGGGCTAACGTTACTGCTACATTGATAGGTTAAGGGTCAAGGTTTAAGAACCAAATGTATTTATTTGTTTATGAACGCGACTAAAGTTATTGTGGTCGCGTATGCTGTATGGTAATAATTTCATCACGCAGACAAAACAATAATTAGCCAAATAGTTATCCAAGGTGCCATTTTATTCTTTCCCCTAGTAATACATTACTAGGGGGAAAATTATTATTAATACAATTTCACGTTACTTCGTGAGTGAATGAAGGGGACAGACAGCAGCAACTCAAAATAAAAAAGTCAGAAAACTCATTTGATTGGAATGGTTACTGTGGACAAAAAGTCAGTTAAGAATCATATGAAAAGAAATCCTACATAGAACATCTTTAATGTTTTACATTTTACATTTCCTATTAAAGTTTCACACACCATCTTTGTGTAACGTCTATTGAAAGACAAGACATTGAACAGCAAATTGTGCGTCTCTGTATGTTAGCCAGTGTCTCAGCAGGCGGTAACATGTAATATAGGATTTTCTTCCGCCATCCCGTATTATGTCCCTGCTGAGTGAAATCCACATGAAACTCTATCTTCCCAAGCGGTATACGGCAGCCTTTGAGTGCGGAGGGGGGTGGGCTGCTTTGAACCCGAGCAACAGGCATATTTTTATGCTTGATTGCTAAGTTCTGGAGCATTGTACTAAGTGCTGCCTCTCTCCATTTTTCACAGTGCCATGCGGAGGCACAAGCCTCTGCAATCTACAGCAATACTGGTAGAATTAACCTTTGCTCTCTTGTTAAGATTGAAGGTGTATGGCTTTATGCAAGCAGCTGCTAGATGAAACGTTTTACAGGGGGATTTAGGACTTGGATGTAATTCAAACTGTATACCTTCAGTCGCAGTCTTTTGTCCCACATTTGTTCTATTTCGAGACATCCAGGAGTGCTCGACCAAGCCATTTCTAATGTTTCTGTTCACGCACCAAGAAAATTGGAATGGCTTCCTTTGTTTCCTGTTCCTATCGATTTCCCCATATCCCCGCTGATTGGATAGTGAAGTTCAATTCACGACTCGGCTCTCCGTAAAATGACGCATTCATTGCCAATGAAGTTTTGGAGGACAAGACTTCCTTTTGTAGCTTTGTGGCACTGAATGCACACTGTCGTAAACAAACTAGAGAGACAGGGATATTTTTGTAAGTGTGTGCTTAAGAGACGTATAGCTGGATATAAGAGACATTCACAGAGACATACAAAGCACCAGAGACAAAGATAGCAAGAAATTAATTAGAGGAGAAGACGAATGTGCGAATGTGTGTGCATCTGATGTGCGTGTTAATTAATATTTTCTTCTCTGCTATCCAGGTGTCTTCATGCGAGAAGTGCCGATGCGAGCCAAGTGGGGAGGTGTTGTGCTCCGTGGCAGCCTGCCCCCAGACAGAGTGTGTGGATCCAGAGTATGAGCCGGATCAGTGCTGTCCCATCTGTAAGACCGGTGAGTGCAGGGTTTACGCAAGCAACACTGTAGTGAACGCTTCATTCCAGCACTGACAGTATCTTGGTGGTGTCAGCCTCCAATAGAGCAACAGACTAGTGTCAAACGCATTTGCTCAAGGGCACCTCAACAGGGGTTGTGAGGGCAAGGTATATAGCGCAATGATTATTTTTGCTGACACAAAGCACGCCGCAAGCTGCACTGCAGTGTTTGCAGTCTCCAGCCATATCACATCTCATATTTGAAGTAATGAGATCTATTTCAATGCAGTCACGCCAACAAATGCGGTTAATCAGTAAAGAGTCGTGGCCTCATCTTAACTTCATTACTCAGTCTATCTGATGGAGGCTGTGGCGTATGTTTTGTCTGCTACAGAGATTTGAGGTCCGCTTGCATATTCCCGCTGCCAGGGGTTTGTAAGTTGATGATGATCCCGTTGGTTTGGTTTGAGAGCTCCGGCCCCGACGGAGAAGAAGGGAATTCCGCGGCTCAGAGTCGATTATCTGAAGTCGTTTCGGATGATTCCAGACAGCATGTCCCAGATTATGTCCCCTTGTTTTCTTGGTGTGAGTCTAATGCAACATGGCAATGTCAGCAACATTGCTTCCTTCAGCAAAAAGAATGATGACTTGCGATACGTATCTCTGAGTCGGAATCTTAATGTGGCTGCCTGCTATAAACAAGAGCGAGCAATCTGCATGAAGAAAAGATGCCTGCGATAGAGACAAGGCACACCATACGCTGCACATAAAAATGCTTTGTCTGTTTGAGCCGATTATCACAAAACAGTATTGCCAACATTGCTTTTTAAGTAAAAGATCAAGCAAGATATTTTTTTTTGTGTCGTTTGTTGAATCTGAGCATTTAGGCATTTAATGATGAACGCACAAGAGTTGGAAATAACGGTTTGTGCAATTGAAATTGAAAGAAAAAAATCTTCCATGGATGTTTATCTTCAAATTGATTGATTTAACTGGATCAAATAAACAAAGTCCACAAAATTCCCTTTCAAGCATATGACTACCATCTATCTACTTAGTTCATTGTAATTCCATCCAGAATATCACATTAGGATAATAATACATGTATCATTGTGACTCACGAAACATCATAGACTTGAGGATTTGCCCGTAATGAATGTCCATGACTGGTTCATAAATCAGAGGTTGTCCCACTCAAATTAAAAGCCTGTCTCACAACCTGTAGAGATAACAAGTTGAAAACATTGGTAGTCATGGAGCGTTACTCACTTTATTAATATTTGCCTTATGTAATCTTGGGGAATGTTGGTCCTTTGTTCCCATTTTAGATTTTTCTTTTTTTTTTCTTTTGCTGTTCTCCCACTTTTTATATATGCACATATTGATCATGTGGAGAGTGCTATGTGCAGAGTTTGGGCAGTGCTCCATATTTCCCCACCCTGTGAAATGCCCAGTGGATTTGCTGGCTTGCGTTTGCAGGCACATAAGTCAAGGAGACAGATGACGACACAGTACCCTATGTGGCAGAGAGGGAGCAGGCATCTGTATTCAAAAGTCAAATCCACGGGCCCCCTCAGCCGGTAAGGATTTTCCAGATTTAGGACAGCATCACTCCCTATTACCATAAGATTACCACACATTACCATTCAATAAACAGAGCTTACTATGTCTAAGACGGCAGGTTACCAAACCACAACGAACACTGTCGCGGTCCGAATTAGAAATAGCTTTTAGTGTAGTCCTTTGGGATTCTGCGGTTAAAGGGGCACTGCACTCTTTTTACACATTAAAACAAATTTTACAGTCATCATGATGAGGAGCAGAACTACTCCACCTGTGAAAAGAGTTGTGTAATGTTTAATGTGGCTCTGGAGGAGCTCTCTGAACTTGCACTATAAGCTGGGGGGGGGGGGGTGTAGTTTAAAACATGTGGGCTTAACCAGGCACAGAGTGTTGAATACTGTTGCAAAGTGGGAGTATAGCTGATGGTTGTTGAAGTATTTTAACCCCGCTATCAATTCCAATTTCAGTGTGTGGAATAACGCAAAAATGCTGCAGTTTTATGTTCTGACCATCAGTTTGGAGAAATTCTGTTTATTTAGACATTTTAACACGGATGACAGCTCTAAATGCTGCCCATATCCATAAGCCTTCCAATGCTGTGGAGAAGAAAGCCAATCAGCTGTAGCAAATTCAAAACGCTTCATCATTTAATTTGCAAACAAAACAAGGTGCCATATAGTGGCCGAATCAATTTGAGAGTGAATTCGCTTAAGCTCCAGATTTAATGGGTTTTCACTCTTCTCGTCACAGTCATTTTTAGCTTTCTTGCCGAAATGCACCTTGGGAGTTGAAGTTGAATTCTGTTTGTTCACCGGTTGTCATAAAAGATCATTCGAACTGAGACGTTCCTCTTTGGTCCTGATGATTTAACATTGCTTCAACATGACTGAGTGGCAATATGGAAATTGTAAGGCTGCAGTGTTTGTAGTGCTTAACATATACAATATAGGGACAAACAACATCCCTTGGATTCTGTCTATTGTGAGTCCCCTGAATTTGAAAAGTTAAATACACTACACTGTGCCCCTTTTGACCTAGTTGTATTATTTTCTTGCTAAAATTAGGATTATGTTCCTACATCGTCACACAACTTCTGTTAGCTCGGTCCCACACTCATTTAAAGTAATCTACATGAGCACAGTGGTATTGATGAAGAGGCAGAAAAATAGCCTGAGGCAGCATTTATGCCTCATTTGCAGCAGTCAGACCAAAGTCTTGTTAAGGCTCCAGCAGGTAAGAAGTTTGTGCTTAAATGTGATGTATTTTTTAAATGTGTGCCAATCACTTGCCAATGACTTCCGTTGGTGTTTAAACATGCAGCTCTGTTTTGAAGTGCTCACAATCAAGCAGAAGTGGGTATGTTTGTAGCAGTGTGTGTTCAACAAGCTTTCTATTGGACAGGGAATATTTCTCGCTGGGATTTGACAAACAGGGCTGCTGTGGTTGTCGCCAGCATGTAAACAGGAGGTGTGAACACTTCGCAATCACCGACCATCTTTGTGAGTGTCAGAATCTGAACACTGCTAGTCAACCTCAACCTACTGGAGGAAATGTCAGGGGATAAAAACTTCATCAAAAACCTGTCCCGTTGACGACTCAATTGTCACAAGCCCTTATTTGCATTTTTCATTTCATTTCACACTAGACGTGACACTGTAAAGCCTGCATATTGAACAACATGTAACAGAATCAAGTCCCATCAATCAAGTCGCTATCGATCAAGCAGCGCTCAATACGAGACAGACAGTGTCGCAGTGGTGTAGCTTCGGGATGAAAATTGCGAAAGATGTGTTAAAAAGAAAGAGAAAAAAAAAAGGTTACTGGAGGTCGCCAAGAGAGTTCCCGCTCAGGTGGTGTTGTTGTCTCATCTACAGATGTCGTTTGAAGTGTACACAGATGTTAAGACCTCCCAGGAACCCCGGGACATCTAAAGTGTCAGATCAAAGCTCGGCTCATTAATGGAAAAGAATTAGTTTCTCATCCATGTGGGTAATGCCGCCAAATAGGATTCTGTCAAAGAGTTTTAAGAGTGTGCCTGTAAAAGTGTAAGGATCGAGAGACAGTGGAAAGAGTGAGGCTAATTTTTTTTAAATAAAAGTTCAGTAAAGAAGAAGTTCAGTTTCTCATTCAACAAGTCATCTCTGCCATCTCCTTTCCCATCCATTCCCCTTTTATTTATTTATTTGATTAGATTTTTACTATTATCCTCACTATTGATAGAAATCACAATGAAATATTTAAACGTTTGGTAAGTTTATTAAATATTCACAGGGCATTATCTTGGCCTTTTCAGGCATTCAGAATGAGCGTGTACGTGTATGGCACAGCACCCTGTCTCAAATGTGTTATTCAGCGTGGATCTGAGGAGACACTTGGGGAAGAGCCAGGGGAGGGAGATGAAAGTGAGAGGTATCGCTAACATCCACCCCAGACAGTTGTTCATGAATATCAAAGACCAGCTGTGAATGGAGGCAGGGTCTCATCATTTTCTTTTTACGCATTATCTCAAAGCGCTTGAAAACATTGCAATTCAATGGTTTCCATACCCTGTAAAGTTTGTGACCATCATTCACTCGCCAGTTTAATAAAAAAATATTGATTTGTGCAAAGAACAACTTGTTAATACAAGTCAAGGAAGGAAAACATATACTCTGTACTTTGTTCTCTTCTTCCCCCCAACATGTACGTGGGAAAGCTGCGTTTAGGCTTGAGTGTAGGCAAGCGTTGAAGTGTTTTGAAGAATGCTTAGGAAAAAAGGAATCAATGCAGGAGGAGGCTCTCTCACTCCTTGGCACCTCGGCCGTGGCTCCTATACCCTCTTGTCCCTTGATCGTGTGCGGTATCGCCTTGGCAACGCATGAGGAAACAAGTGGTGCTCCTCAGGACTCAGACATTACGGTCAACACTAATCTGGGGGGGATGTGATAAACAGTCTGAATCCCAGCCAAAATCACTTCAAATAGAGCAACACGAGCCACGGTCGCCTGGTTGCCAAGAGGGACAGAGACTCATTTGAATCAAGAGAGGCATGATTCACGGGCGGCCTTTTTTAAGATGTGGTATTCTTTTTTTCGTTTCTTTAAAGGAAAAAAAAACCCCGCACACACACACACACACACACGCGAGCGAAAAGGGACTTGGTTATACGGATGTGAAATTGTGAGGTTTGTCCCTTTAAAGCAGCCTCCATCTCTTCATTAGAACAAAGGCAAGGAACAGTGTATCAAACACAGCGGCCTCTGCCATTTAAATGACTCTTTGCTAAGCCCTGCATCCCGTAGCTACTGTTGCTATGCCTGTCCCTGCCCCAAGGGGTTTCTGAAGGGATCGATCTTCAATTTCACATATTCGTTAACAGGCTACTTATTTATTTCCATCTCTCTGTAGCAAATTTCATCACATGCGGTTAGCCGGCATAAGCTTTTAGTTACCCCAAAAAAGTGTCACACATTTGACAGCTAGTTCATTTTAAAATAACACATGCACATGATGACTACATCCATTAAAACATTTAGTCTAACCCTTTCATGCATGAATTATGATATCCTTAGTCTGGATTTTTTTCTCAAGTGATTTTATACTTCTTTAGGCATGAAAAGAAAAAATATAACTTAATTTTTTTAAAACACACATTTTTCAGAGAGTTTTACACATGTCCACTCGGGTGGACTCCATGCGTTTTGACTTCTCAACTTTGCACTTATTTATTTAACAAAACAGTGAAAAAAAGTATATATTATCTGAAAACTATAAAATAATATATATTTTCAATGCCTGTTCACATATATTAACATATTCCAATCCCTCAATCTAATTCAAAAGCGTGGAATAATTTTTTCAATCAAAAATTTCTATAAAAATAACAGATAACTTTTTCCTTGGTTTTCCAATTTCTCTTTTTCAGATGTAATTTTGCAGTATAGCCTACTGACTTGCACATCACTTCATCAAAGCTATTTTAATATGAAAATTGGCATCATAGTGACACCAACTGTTTTACACATAATGGAATGGTCTGGAAAAAAAAATTTTTTTTACACAAATACTTCAAGTTGCATTCTAATAACATAAATCAATTGATTTAAAACCAAAAAGTTACAGCAAAGTAAGCTTTTTCAAGCACAACACATCTGAAGTCATAGTATTTATTGAAGTCCGTGATGCATGATGTCCAATTTAGTGGACATGTGATTAAACATAATTTCCTCCCAATGTAAAATCAATAATTGGAAATTTGAACAACTATATGACTCCTAAGATGTTACTTGATGTTGCCATATTTTTTTTACCTGCCAGGCTCTCCTATTTTTGAAGTATTTACAGGATATTCCTGAGCTACACAACTTTTCTGCTCCCTGTCGGCCATCTTGGTTTTGACTAATTGTGGCTGCTCTTACAATGGTTGGCCACTGGTTGGCAATGCATTGGATGACACACAAGAGTCCACTGTAGTGGCTGATATGCAACTAGGCGATCTACACCCATGCATATTCAAGAAAACAGCTTTTGAATAGCTGTCCACTGTAGTGACCACTATGCGTGAAAGGGCTAAAGCTGCATGTCACAGATAGAATGTGTGTATTATCTCCAGCTGATGGCGTGTATTGTAATAGCTTGTTAGCCCTAGTGTATTATATTTAAAATACATAATGTAATGAAAAATGTTATTTGATTATGCTTCAACATTTGCATGCTCAAAGAAATGTGTTTATTTACTCGTGCAATGGAAAGTAATTGAAAATGAGTTGTCTTGAGAATGGAACGCTGTCCAACCCAAATCAAATAAAGAGCAGCTAACGAAGCTTGAGAGGCCTGTTGTAGATAATTGTGTTTACTAAGTTATGACTGCAGCTAACTAACAGTACAATTATTGCTTAGTTTTTAAATATACACCAACATGCAAAGGTCTTTCAGTTGACAGAGGACCATCCATAATTTTTGAATAGTCTTTCAGGCTTTTTAGGTTGTAGTTAGTCCTCTTTACAAACAGACAGAATAAAACAAAAAACTGTAGCCTACAATGGTTCAACCACACTGACTGAAAGGGCAGAAAGAGACATATTATGAATAGGAATATAAGAAACCACCAGTCCTTTGGCCAAATGCTTACCATCAAATCTGTGCAGCCTTAATCAGGAACAGATTCCGGTGCACAATGAGCCGCACACAAGCTAGAATTACAAGGTTGTTGCTTCAGGAAAGCCGTTCTTCAAGCATCCAAATAGAAATGCTTGAAGTAAGTTTGTAATATACAGTATGTGAAGGAAGGAATTTTAGTTTTCCAAATAAATCTAGCTTTACATTTAAAATAAACACACACACACACACACACACACACACACACACACACACACACACACACACACACACACACACACACACACCCCCTATGGACTGACAAATCAAAGTCAAACCTTTTCAATCTAACCAGAGAGTAGACTGCAGACGCCCTAAGAAAAACTGGTTCCTAAAATATTTATAGCCCAATTAAAAGCACCGTTGTGGTTCAATAATGACGGAGGGTCGCTGACACTTTTCTAGGCTGGAAAACAAATTCGAAATCCAATGGTGTTTGGGCTAAAGGTGGTTGCAACAGTATTCCCTTATTGCGCAACACTGTTGAGACAAAGACTGAATGGAAGTTTGAATCATTTAATTCTATTTCTTTTGGGACCAAAACTATTTCCAATGTAAGTAATACATTAGGTGAAGTAAAAAACAGTGTTAAAGTAGCCATTAATGTAGGAAATAAGATAAGCATATACGTATATATAACAACTGATTCCATACTTTTGAATACGCAACAAATGTAACGACAACCAGAAAAATCCCTAAAGTGTGCACTAATGATTTTTTTATAATAGACTGGAAAGGGAAAGCAGGACATTTTGCATCATCAAATAAATTCAAAGAGGTTATTTTGTCCGATTTTCCATCATGCGGTTTAATTGTTTTATCACACAGCAGAATTTAATTATCTAAAGGCCATTTTCTACAACTGGACTTCGAAGTCATGATTACGACAGAGAAAGGTTATTCGCCATTATGAAGATAGCGATCAGTCACATTATGTCAATTTAGACTACTGCTGGGTCACCACAGTTGATTGAGCTGCGTGTTGGGAGCTATTTTCTAGTTTATTCTGAAGTCAATGTTTATGTGACTAAAATGTCAAAGTGAAAAAAAATTAAAAAGCAAGATCTTACAGGTTTGACAGCAATGCTTTTAATGTAATTCACTGCTTTTGAGGTAGAAGGAAATCAAGGTCTCTCAGTAAAGTCTGTCGCTGGTATAGCGTTTGGGATGGCTTTGGTTGTGAAGGACATGGGTCGTGACAGCCGTGCCACTTGTTTGCGGCTGGGTTACCACACAGACTATCAGCGGGCACAGTAGCTGGAGTCAACATACTGTATGCAAACAAACATCCACATCAGCTGGCACTCCTACAAAACTCGCTGTCTGCAGCTTCGACGCCAAGTGCTTCCTCTCTAGGGCTATAAAAGCCTGAATCCGTTTCACGCAGCATCTCTGAAAATGAATGATTCATATTGTTGTCAAATCATGAGTCTCTCTTCTTTAAAAGTTCTCCCACTTCCGGTCCTCACAAAGCGTGGTAATTTTTATCCTACATTCATAATGCAAATGTACTCAACAAATGCATTATGATGAGCAATCTCTGCTATTGTTCTCCTTCCATTAGCTTATAATGGAGCTCTGAATATTTCTTTTTCTTTTACATTTCAGGATTAAGATGTGTGATGATGCATCCTCGTGTCTGTGTCCATTATCCGGCGCTGCTGTCGAGCCAAAAGCCACAGGTGCTAATGGCAATGTTTTTCACACGATGGCTATGCCAGTTTCTAACACGCTGTATAGTGACAGTTTGGGCCCAACTGTTCATGCACATGCACAGTCCATTTGTCTGGGCCTCGTCGGGTGTCGTTGAAAAAGCTCTTGTGAAGCCTGATGTGCCTATAAAAAGTCTCTTTTTTTCTGCTTCAAAGAATGAGAGCTAGTGAAAGGTTGAGAGACTAGGATATTTTATATTAATGAAGCAATGCCAGAAAGGTGGGTGTTACATGAATGGCAGAGTAATAGGTTGACAGCAGTGAGAACGCACGGTGGCTTCGAATCATGCATTAACTAACACAAATGAGTGTCACGCTATACTGCGAATGAATGGCTGACGTGTCTTGGTTTAATCCCAGCTCCCGGAGGAAGTACTTTAGATTTTATTTTGTAATGGGCATGATTTGTTTTCTCCCATGATTCTCTCCAAGGCTTCGACATATGCGTCTTTGATTTGAGACGCTGTGTTCTAAATGGCGCTAATGATGATGAATCAGTAGCGGCAGCAGTGTGGGCCACCAGGATGAGTTGTTATTCAGATAGGGTGTGTGTGTGTATGCGCGTGTTCTTCTGAAGACTTATAAATGTGTTAGGCTTGACACATTGACAGGCCTATGCAAACTGTTCATATTGATTGATGTGCCAGTGCGCTACTCCTGGCTGCTGACGGCCAATGATATGCCGTGGCTGCAGCTGAAAGACTCCCCATTTATCAGCATCTTAATTATACAACAGAATGGCCCAAGACCTTGTTAGTCTAAGGGAAGTAGCCATTGTTATGCTACACCTGGGCACTGTGGAAACAATTCCCACACTGTTTATATTTTGCCGTGAGGCATGAGAGATAATGGATGATTTATGAGCACTTTTTTCGTGCCACTGGTTAATAACAGAGGCACTTGCACTAGACTAAAGCCTCGCCCTCACACCTAGTACCAAAGTAATTCTGCAGATGATAAAAGGAGGACAATTATGTTTAGTATGGTGGGCTTGGCACGTCTATTTTTTGCACACACAAGTGTTGGCCAAAGGGAGGACCAAAATACTTCAAGCTTCAGTGTCGTGTTAATAATTTGCACGTCGCAGGGCTCGTATCTTAACAACTGCTACCTTCAACATCATATTCCATTAGTGTGATCCAATCTCCTGAAACATAATAAAAAAAGAACCCCTTGGGGTGCACTTCTGAACTATATTAAAGCACTACGTAACAGTGCTTCATTTGGTTTTAATGCACAATTCTCACTTTGTTCATTCCAGCCTAGAAGTTACGTGTGGAGGAAGCCGGCTTCAGATAGATGTATGCTTTACTTGCAGTGTAGACAATCTCAGGGTAGTGGAACAAAATAGTACAAATGAATACCTCTCGTGCACATCCAAAATTTAATCAAATTTGTGAGTATGAAGGAAAACGTCTGAATCCCTAACAAGACAGCAGAGGAGATAATAGTGTGGTCCTTCAGAATTCAGTGTAATGACTGTAATCCAATGATGCATCTGTTTCCCTATGTGAGCTCGTTCTTCCAGAATGAAGATGCTGCTCTCCATCAACCATGAGTGGTCACTCAGTGGTCTGAAGAGCATGGTAATGATGACCAATGGAAAAGCTATTTTGAGCCGATACAATTGATGGTTCGGGGGAAATTCAGAAACTGTAAATTGCACCCTTAAGATGCCCCACTGAAAACTCATATTCGTTATTGTAGATGTCATCACCATCGGTTTCATTCGGAATAAAATCCTGCAAAGAAACCACGGTCAATGACACCAGCAGAAGCTCGATGTCTGTACTGTGTTCATTCTCTTCTTTGACTGACGGCATTCAGGTTTACTGGGATGTCAGGGAGCCATCTTGAAGAAACAAGATAGGATTTGGCATATGATGTATAAAAGTAGCAGTAAAACAGTAACTGAATTTCTGTCCTACTTTCCAACATGCTTGTGTCCATTGGCCTTTTTCCCGCAATGTCTTTTCTGATGTCTTTTCTTTTTTTTTCTTTATCCGTCTTTGTGGAGGGCTCAGATATCTAAATGAATATAGCCATTATAATTTCAGCACTTAGTCTGAGCATTAAAATTGACTACGTCAGTTTATACTAGCATCAAAACCATGTCATATAGGGTAATAATTACAAATATATATATTAACCCTCATTTTAACATTAGCTTGTGACACCAGTTAGCACACAGCTACCTTTAATTAGCCATAAACTAGTAATGTCATATTCGCAGGAAATCCCCAATGCTGATGTTAGCTAACATTAGCCACCATAAGCTACTGGTTATGTTTGAATACCAAGTAGCTCAACAAAGCTGAGTGTATCATTAGGTTATAGGGTGTTTTATTGTTCATGTACTCAACTTTTCATTTGTAAGAGAATGCATGTGTTCTTTATTCTTTCTGATGTTATATCGTCTCAATTTATCTCAACCACCTGTCCTCAATCTGTGCACTGACCTTTTTTCATATATCTGGCTAGGTCATGAAGTAGCCTGGCACCGCCCGCCTACGTACTTCTGCTCAATTTTCATTTCCCTTCAGTAGTCAGTCTGGGCCTGCAGTATATTCTCAGGTTTTCTTCGGCCAGATTTTTGACGGTCCAATCAGTGAACAGAGGGAGTGGCTCAGAAGCTGGCGCATGACATACGTCACGACCAAACGTTATGCGATTGGTTGGTAGATCCACCCGCCTTCAAGTGAGTTAACGTTTGTCAATTGAGCGATTCCAGACATTCTGTACAAATGAAATGAAGTACGATGGTCTGGTAGGACGTCATGAAGGGCATATAAGGAAAAAGTGTTCCCCTAGCACTTAGTGAGAGTGAAATCATTTGCGATAACACCCTGTTGGTCGTGGTCAGCACATTGATTCATGTGTCAATTACCTGATTTATCAAGAAATAAATAGCGACAATTTCTATTACCAGAACCCTCTTAAATGTATTTCATAATTCACCTGCGTCCAGACTGACAGGGGTGTCTGTGAATTCATTGAATTTCAATTTGTCCTTAAACTACATTTTTAGAAAAAGGGCAGAGTGTGTCCTTGGCTTGTGCAGTACCAGAAAAATAACACGGACGACTGTGGCCCTCAATGACATAGGTATTTTTTCTAAAGAATAACTCCAGCAGCAACATGAGCAGGAATTTTTCTGGTACAGAACAAAAATGTAACAATAAACACAAACTGACCTATCGGCAAATCACAGGGGCGAAGCGAATCGTGCATTTCAGAGTTCAGAGTCTGACCTCGATAATTCGAACATGATGCTGACTACACGAAAGGAACACATTAAAAATAAATAAGGCCAATTTGAAATGACATTTCGAAACATATTATACGGACTATTTTCAATTTGCTCTACTTTTCCTGTTTCTCTCGCACCACCTGCAGGGCCAAATTGCTACGCGGACACGTCGGTGATACCGGCCGGCCGAGAGGTGAAGATTGATGAGTGCACAATCTGCTACTGCACATACGAGGAGGGCACATGGCAGATTGAGCGCCAGGCCACCTGCAGTAAGAACGAGTGCCAGCGCAGCTGAAGACTGGCACTGTGAGAGGGGACATGGGCACAAAACACCGGCGCCAATCAGCACGTTGAAAAACTCTCTGGCCTTATCACCCAGTCTACTGGATATCAGGGTCGGACGACGGCCCTGGAGCTTTTCAGCATTTCTAGTCACTCCTGTATTACTGAGGAAGAAAAACTTTTATGAAAGTTTATAATCCATACACAGAATATCTATTTATCTATGTAGTGAATTATTTATGAATATATAAGAGTCATTAATGCTGAACTAGTGAAAAGGTATTTTTTATAGCCTCTGTATTTTAATAAGCAATGTATTGGACCAGAGGTCATTAAAACACCAGAATGTATAGAACACACACAGTTGTCTTTGGAGGTGAAAGCCTCAATGTCTCGACATGTGGTGAGAAATCCTGACACCCGTCCCTCTACCACCCAAGTGTGGACTAGGCTATATGTGTGATCCATTGCAGGGTAAAGATCTGCTGTGCTGGGTGATCGGGTCAACAACGAGGAAACCGGAAGGTAATTCAAGAGGACTGTTTGACTTGACTGTTTCCCCCTGATTTCTTTTATCTTTTGGATGTTCAATGTGTTTTGATTTGAAAGTGCTTTTTTGTATTTCTCTTGGTACTGTGTGTTCTTGTTTCAAATAAACGCCACTCCGTGCTCTCTTAATGCTCAAAGGGTTACCTTTCAGCTGTAGGTCTTCATGTTTGAGTCATGTTTAGTTGGACGGAAGGTGTTTTATATTTACATACTTCCAACTGAATACAATGCTCCAGTTTTCACTAGAGCTGGGATTACCAATCCAATATTTCTTAACGTGGTAACCTTTGAATAAAACAGACATCAACAAATCCACCTTTTCGATTTAAGATTAGTCTGTTTGTACGTTCAACAGTGAGTGTTTGTGTGAACGCTAAAGGTAAAAACGTAATGAGTTGCCAAGAGGATATAAAGTTATTTAGGAATGGTACGGTTTAATTTTCAGTAGCTATAAACAATCAGAATATAAATGAGAGAGGTTGGAAGGGCGAATAATGAACTTCCATAGTGGCCTCTGGATTTTTAAGTCTCATTAATAAAGGCCAGACCTGATGCTCTGATTTCACTGATCCCAATTTACCACCAAATGTTTAGAAACTGAAAGGTCATAGGACTTGCACCCTATTTTATTGTCTTCATCTTCAATTTGAGGATGAGAAGGGCCATGTAGGCCCATGGACCAGAAGATCAGAATGATTAAACCTTTCAGTCAGGGTTATGAACACTAAAGGGCAGGCTGTGATAAATGGATGCAGTTGTTTCTGCTTTTTCCTGCATATCCTTTGCATGTGTTACTCCATGTCAACCTTAGCATCAGTTTTGGATCAAAGGGGTTGCCAGACAACAACGTTATATCTCCAGCAGGGAGACGTGCCTGTCAGTCAGCCGGCAGGATCGGGGTAAATAAGCCTAAATGCATGTACATGCTACATGACAGGCTTCTGTCATAGCAGCGGGGGAGCAGTGGCACAGCTCTAATAAGGTTCACTGGCCAGCCTTCGCTCCTCTGTTTCTATGACGGCCCTCTCAATTCAAACTCATCCATTCAAGGAAAATGTGATTTGTGCTTCTGCATATAAGTGGTAAATGATTGTGTTTTTTCCCCTCCTATCCGCCAGTCCTCACTTGTAATAAAAAGAGCTCACTTTATAGGTGCCTTGTTCTCGCCACCTAAGGTTTTCTACTACTTATGAGGAATTACTGCCGTGCCCCATCAAGTCTTTCATTTCACAAGATAAAAACTCCCTTATGTGCGATTTCCCAAGCAGCTGTCCTGCTGTGTATCCTCTAGCAGTGAAGTAAGGACTCCGATCAGGTGTGTTATCACTCCTAATGTGCTCTGTCCAGGCCAATTACATTCACAACGTGGTTTAAGATCAGTTCTATTCCAGTTGGGTTCGGTGTATGATTGGAGAAAGAAAGCGGTGATTAAGATTGCCTAAAGAGAAACGAAGCCGGTTCTTTTACATTGAAATACAATTCCCAGAGTAGTACGCATCCGAGCTCCTTCAAAGACAGGCCATTAATTGGACACATCTGTTAGAGAAACCCATAAGAGATTAGCCCGGTCTGCCCAATGCTGTAACCAAAGTAATTAGTCTTCGGCCCTGTTCTGGACAATGTACCCTGCCGCACTGAGACGAAAAGGGTTCACAATACAGAAGGTGATGAAATTCATTATTCATTCATTGCAACCGGCCAGCTCAGTGATTTTGAAATGAAAGACATCATAAGTTTTGAGGAACCTGCAACTCTGGTCAACAAAGAAAAAATTGAAAGCTTCATCGACATACAGCTTCACTGCAAGACGTTGAATGAAATATAAAAGCACTTTATCAAATGGACTGCAGAATTATTGGCTCCTGATAAAGGATTGTGAAATGTTGCAGCCTAAATGAGAAATGACACAAATAAGCCACAGTTTATTCTAAACCTTACTTGTTTATAATACTGTATTAAGATTATGTTGTTTATATAAAATAACATTAACCCTTTATTTTATTTTATCAGTGGAAAGTTGACTTGGCCTCTTTTTCTCAAACCATTTGTTTTTCGCCATCCTGGTGGCACAACTCTATGAGTAGCACTGCCAGTAAGATAAATCCTACATGCAATGACTATGCAGACCTCTGATTGTTGCTATAACACCACTATCAAGTCAAAGTTTCCACTTACCCTGTGAAGTACTCCAATATGTACCAGACATTCACTGGTTGTCCCATAAACTAATAGAAGTATACTATCCATATAGATAATGATATGATAACCTAAGAGATACAAATGGATAAGTCTCTATCGAAAGAACATCAAATATTTAATCAGGGAAGTTCTTCAAAGACATTTCAAAAGTTGACTACCTGGTTTACAGGGAACTGTCTGTGAGTTCCTGTACATCGTTTTTCTGTGATCAGTGTCTTCAAGCACCTCTCTTGAGACCAGTGGCAGCTTCACAATGGTAAGTGAAACCAGTTTTAAGTTAAAAAAAATTGTTGTGGAGGGTTGCCAATTTTTTTTTAACTTTTTTTGTAATTACAATGAAGTGTTTTATATGGAAGCCAAAATCCACCTCAGGTGACTATGTGGTCCCCCAAAACCTGCAGGATATGGTATTTCTAGTACCCACACTTCTTTCACCTCCTGGTGGCACTAAGGACATACTTACACTAGTCCTTCAGAGTTACTGTGTCAAGTTTTGCTCAGTTTACTGTTTTCATATGCCGACACATGAGCCCCTATATTGACAGCATTCAGTAATGCTAATGATGACCAGTGGGCTGACCATCAAAAACTGAACACTGCTCCCTGCACTTTATTTACATGTCGAGAACCACATTGTGGTTGCATTAATAAATAAACGTTTATTCAGTATTCAGCAGCATTACTCCATAATACTATCAGCGTAGATAGATTCTTTATGCCTGACTATATTTGAGTCAGTCAGATGTTGCTATCTTGGAGGTTATTGTTTTGAAGCTTTACAAGCAACACTACTTTACTATGTAGCTCCGTCTGTTACTTGAGAAATGGCTTCCTAAAAAACAGGTTTGAATTTATTTTATGCAAAACAACCAAGCATTTACGACTGCAACTGAATGTAGCTGAGACACAAATTCGTACCAAGCCTCACCATATGGAGCTTCAAGTTGCAAGTCTGTCTCATTTCAATGACAGAGTATTCTGAAAAAGAACAGATAAAAATCCCAATGACTGATGTTTTTTTATCGATATTTAACATTTTCCATTTTCCATTTCTGACACAGCCGTCCGTCTTTGACATCTTTGATATCTTTCCCAGCCAATCAATTATTGAGCCATGTAATTATTATACTTTGCAGGCTGAGGGGAGATAGTGAGATGAATATTTCCATTTTCTCGAAAAAAGGTGGTTGATAAAGTCCTTTAATGCAGGGAAATTTGTAAAGCCCCCTTTCAGTCTTTTGAAATGATAATAAAGTCCCCTCTTATTGTTTTATCAAATGATTAGGTCAGGTTGAAATGCAAAATATAAAAGCAGGAGCGATTTGGTGAACATGTCAAGAAGTGTTTGCAGCCTGGTTTGTCTGGAAAGTTCAGGATAAATAATGTTGTTTGATTGCTGCCTTACACTTCAGTGCCAACTTCGATCTAAAGCTTTGAAAGCACAAATCTACTTTCATGATTCATATGAAGGTGTATGCCTCAGTCAATGGCTCTATCCGTCTGCAGTCTTATAAAATGCAATAAAAGCTTTGTGATTTTGTGATGTGAGCCCAAAACGAAAAGCAAATAAGCAAAGGTGATATTTACCAAGTCAGAGCCACTAAGAAGGCAAAGTTGATTCTGTCAAACCCCCTACATCCTCTGCATGCAGAGTTTCGACTCCTGCCACTAGGAAGGAGATATACTTACAGGAAGAGGGCCAAAACAAACAGATATCTAAAATCATTTGTTCCCTCAGCTGTTGGCTTCCTAAAAAAACTAGGGTAGTAGCTTTGTCTTTCTTAAGCAATGTAAATTATTATATTCCATGATGTCTCCCATATGAATTTATGCTTTAATGTTTTTATGTTCTGTGTTTTGTATTTATTATGATTATTTGTTTGTTGTGTGACATTGTTAACTACTGAATGCAGAACAAATTGCCCCTCGGGGACAATAAAGATTTATCAAATCAAAATCAAAAATCAAAAAGGGTCAAAGCGCAGGGTAACATTTCTGGGGAAATTTGATCAAAAATAAGTCCATAAAGCAGCTTCTGCAGTCCGTACATGTTATACACTGTTACACAAAGTATTTATTTGCCCATAGTGCTTCAACCACCTACCTTCATGGACCTCCCCCACAAGTGAGTAATTACACAGGCTTTTGTTTTTTGTTGCTCACTTATCTTCAAACGGGAATAGCTACATGACGGCCAAGGGTTATGAATATTTTATGTCACACTTGCAGTGTTTATTTCAATTTCTGCGGGAGCACTGAGTTTTTAACCGGAATCACTTTAAAGAAAAGAAGGCTCGTTAGCTGTAAGTGCATTTAGACTCTCTGCCTAATGTGGGACTGTTATCAATAGCACGGTTCATTAGTAGATTTAAGATTCCCCTTTTAGAGAGCCATTGGATTCTACGCTGGGAGAATACAGATTCCATTCCAGCTGTCTGTTTCTCTTTATTCCTCTGGACTGTTCTGCACATTCATTTCACCGGACAGCTGATAAATGCTGGTAAAATGCTTTGAGAATTCTATTTGCACCCTTTGACATGATTTCGAAGCACATCACCTCGAATCCATTACACCCAGCTTCCAAGTCCCTTGACAGTTCTGCGAGTCATCCTTGGAGCCACATGTAACATTCCCGTGTGATTACGACGCTCCTTGATCAATCTGGGTGAATCACTTCATGATTGAGCGCCTGAGTACCCAGAGTCTTGAGCCTGAAATGGTCCTTTTATAGATTTTGGTATTATATCTCCAGCACTCCTCCTGTGCTATTAGCCAGACATTCACATTTTCAATTTCAACTCTCTATGTCTGGTCTTGCCTCCAGATGAGGGTGACACTCGCATGTTGCAGTGTCAAATTGTCTTCCCATTCATATCTGGGGAGCAAATATCACACAGTGACAGATATGCTTTGAGACCGGATCTTAGGAGCACAGGATTTGGAAAATCTCTTAAATGTATGTGTGTGTGTGTGTGTGTGTGTGTGTGTGTGTGTGTGTGTGTGTGTGTGTGTGTGTGTGTGTGTGTGTGTGTGTGTGTGTGTGTGTGTGTAAAAAGGTAATCTAAGCTTGTGAAAAAGCAAATCCTTTATATCCTTTAACGGACATAGGCTTGATGGGTGACCACAGGTTCAATATGTCCAATCCCCATCACAGGCTCTTCTAAACCCAATAGGTGAGTGGTAAGGCTTAGGGCACGTTGGAGGACAGAGCTTCAGCATTTCATCCACAATAGAGAGCCTCAACGTGCAATGTGACCTGCTTGCTGAACACCTTTCTAGGGGGGGTTCAATTCAGCACAGTGCTGCTGAGCGGCGCACATCTGCATAAATTGCTGTCAGACTGGAGATAGCATTGTGGATTGTTGGGTTATCATAAAGGGAACAGCTTTTATGTCAGCCCAGTGGAATACTAAGTGTTTGTTAGCAACACAACATTCATCTTCTGGTATTCTTCTATTTTGATTATCTGTGGTATGAATATTTGTATGGTAATTCATCATCTAGGTCTTGATGCATAATGTGACACAGCCCAGTGAATGTTATAGCCATTGGCTCACATTCTGCTGTAGATTCCCTTGGGATTTTATTGTGGCGGAAAACCATAAGGTTATCAGACCTCAATGCAGAATTGGAATTTTACTTTACCCTTCCCCCAAAAAACACAAAAACCCCACATTACATGGCAGAGAGGAATTGAGGGAGTTATTTTTTGTGTGCCATGTTCAAGCATCACTTTGGTCAGGAGGAAAGGAAACAGCCTAGGTGTTGCTGGTGGTTTAATAATGGAAAGCAAGGTCTCCGAGGGATATGTCCTTTTTTCTGAGCAACAAAGAAAGTCCATTACCCCTCCAGACAGTGTTTCTTTGCCTAATGTAACGTTTTTGTCAGGATTGTACCAAAATGGCAGGCCAGAACCCAATAGCACGACAACAAACAGTTCAGGTATTGCAACAAAGTTTAATAAGGAATCAAACCAGGTGGTAGCGAGGCAACAAGTCCAAGAGGGGCAGGCAGAGGGATAATCCAAAATCCAAAAAAGGCTGGGTCAAAACACGAATAGGCGGGCAGGTAAACAGGCAGGAATTCAGAATGGCTGGAGAGCAATGTAACACAAAGACAATCTGGCAGGGAACTGAGGGAATGAACCGGTATATATACTGTGGGGCTAATAGCTGATGGGGAGCAGGTGAGTGTGGTTAGACCAGGTGGAAGTAATCAGCAGGGAGTGCAGAGCAGGGGGGAGTGGCCGGGTCTGAAATGACAAGAGAGTTAATATGGGAACAGACAAGTGACAAAAAACTAAATTGTGGCTGAAGTAGTGACAGAACCCCCCCCTCTAGGGACGGCTCCTGACGTCCCACCAGGCTGATCAGGATGGTCCCTATGGAATGTGGTGATGAGGTCGGGGTCCAGGATGTGGCGAGCCGGGACCCACGAGCGCTCCTCAGGGCCATAACCCTCCCAATCAACCAAGTATTGGAAACCCCTTCCCCGTCGTCGCGACCTGATGAGACGATGAACCGAGTAGGCAGGCCCTCCATCAATGAGCTGGGGGGGCGGCGGGGGTCTGGAGGAGGGCTGGAGCTGGGACTCTTTAACGGGTTTGATCTTGGATACATGGAAGGTGGGATGGATCCTCATGGAGCGAGGAAGACGGAGACGGACTGCAGCAGGATTGATGACTTTATTGATGGAGAACGGACCCACAAACCTGGGAGCCAACTTCCTAGACTCCACCCGGAGCGGAAGGTCCCGTGTAGACAACCAAACCTTCTGACCCGGAGTGTAACCGGGTGCAGGGGTCCGACGGCGATTGGCATATCTCTGGTATCGGTCGGACGAGCGCAGGAGAGCAGCACGGGCCCGCACCCAGGTGCGCCGACATCGCTGGACGAACGCCTGGACAGACGGGACACTGGCCTCTCGCTCCTGCTCAGGGAACAATGGAGGTTGATATCCTCGAGAGCACTGGAAGGGGGAAAGACCTGTTGCTGAACTTGGAAGTGTGTTGTGAGCATACTCCACCCATAGGAGCTGCTTGGACCAGGAGGACGGGTTCTGGGATGTGATGCAGCGCAAGGCAGTCTCCATCTCCTGGTTCATCCGCTCAGTCTGGCCGTTGGATTGAGGATGGAAACCCGAGGATAAGCTGACCGTGGCCCCCAACAGCTGACAAAACTCTGTCCAGAAACGAGAAGTGAACTGCGGCCCCCGGTCGGAGACAATGTCACAGGGAAGGCCGTGCAGACGGAAAACATGATGCAACATAATTTCAGCTGTTTCCTTGGCAGATGGTAACTTGGGCAACGGAACAAACTGAGCAGATTTAGAAAATCTGTCCACAATAGTAAGAATAGTGGTGTTACCCTCGGAGGGAGGCAGTCCGGTGACGAAGTCGATCGAGATGTGGGACCACGGACGATGAGGAACAGGCAGTGGCTGAAGAAGGCCCGCAGGGGCATGGCGAGCGATCTTGTGCTGGGAGCAAACACAGCAAGCAGCGATGAACTCCTTGGCGTCCTCTTCCATGGTAGCCCACCAGAACCGTTGCTTCAGCAGGGCTAGAGTGCGCCTAACCCCTGGATGACAGGCAAGGCGAGAAGAATGTCCCCACTGGAGGACCTGAGAGCGGAGATTCACAGGCACATACAGACGATTATCAGGGCAAGCACTGGGGGCCGGGTGGTCGGCCTGGGCCCGTTTTACCTTGTCCACAATGTCCCAGGTAACTGCGCCGATGACCATCTTAGTGGGGAGGATGCTCTCAGGATGTGTGGGAACATGTTCGGATTGGAACTGACGGGACAGGGCATCTGGTTTGACGTTCCTAGAACCTGGGCGATAAGACAGGGTAAAATCAAAACGATTAAAGAACAACGCCCACCTGGCCTGACGGGAGTTCAACCGTTTGGCTGACCGGATGTACTCCAGGTTTTTGTGGTCCGTCCACACCACAAACGGATTCTTCGCCCCCTCCAACCAGTGCCTCCACTCCTCGAGAGCCATCTTAACCGCCAATAGCTCCCGGTTACCAACGTCATAATTTCTCTCCGCTGGGGACAATTTGCGGGAGAAAAAGGCACATGGATGTAACTTTTGGTCTTTACCTGACCGCTGAGACAGGACTGCCCCCACCCCGGAGTCTGACGCATCCACCTCAACGACAAACTGGCGTTCTGGATCTGGTAGGATGAGGATGGGAGCAGAAGAGAACCGTGACCTTAACTCACTGAACACCCTTCCTGCAGCAGGGGACCATTGGAAGGCTACCTTTTGGGAGGTGAGGGCTGTCAGGGGAGCTGCTACAGAACTATAGTTGCGGATAAACCTACGATAGAAATTGGCAAACCCCAGAAATTGTTGAAGCTTCTTACGAGTGGTGGGGACCGGCCAATCCACCACCGCTTTAATCTTGGTGGGATCCATGTGAATACTTCCGACTGAAATTATGTATCCCAGGAACGACACCTCAGTGGCATGGAACTCGGACTTCTCGACCTTCACGAACAGCTGGTTCTCTAGGAGTCTCTGGAGAACCCTGCGGACATGCTGCACATGGCCCTGTTCGGACTTGGAGAAGATGAGGATGTCATCAAGATAAACAAACACAAATACATTGAGAAAATCCCGGAGCACATCATTCACTAAGGCTTGGAATACTGCAGGAGCATTTGTGAGTCCGAAAGGCATTACCAGGTACTCGTAGTGGCCCCTAGGGGTATTGAACGCCGTCTTCCACTCATCCCCCTCCCGAATGCGAACTAGGTGATAGGCATTCCTGAGATCAAGCTTGGTAAACACAGAGGCCCCTTGCAAAAGTTCAAATGCAGAAGAGACGAGTGGGAGGGGGTACCTGTTCTTAATGGTGACATCATTCAGACCGCGGTAATCGATGCAGGGCCGGAGGGATTTGTCCTTCTTACCCACGAAGAAAAACCCTGCTCCAGCAGGTGATGAAGAGGGACGGATGAGGCCTGCTGCCAGTGAGTTGTTTATGTATTCGTCCATGGTCCTGGTTTCCGGGGCTGACAGAGAGTAGAGCCTCCCCCTGGGTGGGGATGAGCCAGGGAGGAGGTCAATGGCACAATCATACGGGCGGTGTGGGGGAAGAGAGGTGGCCCGTACCTTGTTAAACACCTCCTTTAAGTCGTAGTACTCCGACGGGACACCTGAGAGATCTGGGAATTCATTAGAAGAAGAGGTGCTGCAGGCAGGTAACAAGGCAGATTTCAGACAGACCGCAAGACATTGATCACTCCATTGAAGAATGGAACCGGTTCTCCAGTCAATGTGTGGATTATGTTTAATTAACCAAGGATACCCCAAGACAACTGGCTGCTGAGGTGCATTAATCAGGTGAAAGGTTAGTGATTCAGTGTGGTTACCTGATATGCCCAGATGAATAGGAACTGTGCGATGGGTTACAGTGCAGAGGAGGCGCCCATCGAGAGCAGTAGCCTCAATAGGCTCGGCCAAGGGTTCCTGGTTAACACCCAGCTGCATGGCAAGGCCCCGATCCAGAAGGTTGGTGTCAGCTCCCGAGTCAATGAGGACAGCGACAGTATGGGACCGACCATTAAAGTTGAGCTGGGCATGAAGTAGTGCTCGAGAGGGACCTTCAAAGTTCTTGATGCGGCTCACCAGCGCCCTCTGGATTCCTGGTGAGCCCTGTCTTTTACTGGACAGGATGACACGTAATGGCCTCCCTCTCCACAGTACATGCAACAGTTCTCCCTTTGGCGCCGTTGTCGTTCAGCAGCTGACAGCCTGGTCCTGCCCAGCTGCATGGGTTCAACTGGGTCCCTAGAGGCAGCAGCGGTAGGAAAACACGTTGAAGTGGAAGGTGAAACTGGAAGACGTGGAGGGCTACGGGAAGTGCTGGTCAGTACCTTCTCTCGTCTCCTCTCCTGGATACGTCCATCGATGCGGATAGCGGTGGCGATGAGAACGTCCAAATCCCCTGGAGGATCCCGGGCCGCCAGCTCGTCCTTGATGGCATCAGAAAGTCCGTTGTAAAAGGCGTCAGCCAGGGAGGAAGAGTTCCAGTCACTCTCTGCAGCGATAGTCCGGAACTCGATAGAATAATCAGTCACTCTCCGGCTCCCCTGAGCCAGGTTAAACAGACCCCGAGCAGCCTCTCGACCAGGGGTAGCATGATCAAACACCTTCCGAAGACCCTCAGAGAAGGCAGCCACAGAAGAACAGAGAGCCGACTGCTTCTCCCACTCGGCGGCACCCCAGTTCCGGGCCCGCCCAGTAAGCTGGGTGATCATGAAAGCCACTCTCGACCTCTCCGTGGGATATGTGAGAGGTTGTAGTTCAAAAGTCAATGAGCACAGAGTCAGAAAGGAGCGACAGGTATCTGGAGCTCCAGAAAAGCGCTCTAGAGCACTTAAGCGGGGCTCTGGACGGGAGACAGCAGGGACAGGAGGGCTGGTGGGTGGTTGAACCGCTGGGGTCTGACTGTCCAGCGTGAGCTGCTGGAGCTGGCCGCTCAGAACCTCAAAATGCTGATTGTGGCGTTCCGACGCTTCCTGGAAAGCCACTTCCATAGCGGTGAACTGTCTCGAATGCTGGTGTAGGGCGGCACCTTGTGCTGCCACTTCTTCCTTAAGAGCTTTTGTGTCGGCTGGGTTCATCTTATGGCCAGATTGTACTGTCAGGATTGTACCAAAATGGCAGGCCAGAACCCAATAGCACGACAACAAACAGTTCAGGTATTGCAACAAAGTTTAATAAGGAATCAAACCAGGTGGTAGCGAGGCAACAAGTCCAAGAGGGGCAGGCAGAGGGATAATCCAAAATCCAAAAAAGGCTGGGTCAAAACACGAATAGGCGGGCAGGTAAACAGGCAGGAATTCAGAATGGCTGGAGAGCAATGTAACACAAAGACAATCTGGCAGGGAACTGAGGGAATGAACCGGTATATATACTGTGGGGCTAATAGCTGATGGGGAGCAGGTGAGTGTGGTTAGACCAGGTGGAAGTAATCAGCAGGGAGTGCAGAGCAGGGGGGAGTGGCCGGGTCTGAAATGACAAGAGAGTTAATATGGGAACAGACAAGTGACAAAAAACTAAATTGTGGCTGAAGTAGTGACAGTTTTATTCGTAATTGAGAATCAGAGAAGTGTCGTTCGTAGAAATCCAAAGCACAAATCTGAGAGGTCCATTTCTCTTGGGATCCTTTGAACAGAGCTAAGAATATCTCTGTATTAATACAATTTCAACCACTTGTAATTTTCATGTGATTTCAAAAAATAAAAGTAAAAAAGTAGCTTAGAAAAATTATCCTATAAATAAATAAACATGATGTGCATTATGGAAGAGCTTAATTTTGTTGGGGGAGAATTTTATAGAAAGGAGGGAACTTTGGGCTGAGGGAACATATAGGGATTACCCCGATTCACCCCCCTAGTGGGGTAAATAGTTTAGGCTATCTAGGCTGCTTCTAGCAAACAATTTGATCTTTTAGCTAACTAGGTATATTTCATATTTTAGGAAAAAAATTTAACTGTATATTCATTCATTTTAGTGATATATAAATAAATAAAGAGTTTATCCAATAATACTTTTTCAAAAATGAGTATCCAATTTAAACAGTTCAATAGGGCCTACTTTTAGGTATCTATTTTTAGGTGTGTATCTATTAATTTTCATTATTTTAACATTTTATTTATTAATTTTATTTCTACAAGTACTTTTAGTTGTACTACTAAAACATTTTGACGTGGGGGGAATAAGACACTTGATACAGAGTTGGTCTAAATGGTCATTTTATTGAATCGTTGAACAAAACAAACGTTTACTCACTTCAACCTCGCAGATTGGGAAACATGCAGCCAAACAGGGGAGCGTCCTTCTCTGAGCCGTGCAGGGGTGAAAAAGCCCCGCTTTCCTGCCTGACTAACTACTTTAAACATAATAATATGATACGGCCCAGCTGTGGTTTCTTATCAATGTTGTTAGGGTCGTTGTGACCGTTGCATGGCTCCATTCCCAGAAATTCCTATCTGTCTCCCAAAACAGAAACTGTCTCTTCACAAAACTTTGTCCTACAATGTCCCACTTGTTAACTTGGTTTCATGCAATCTTTCGTCCCTATCAGCTGACTCAGGTTGGAAAGAGGTGTGCAGTGTACCGTGCATCTTAAAGGTGTGAATTTACAAAAAAATACTATCTGCATCACACCAAGTCTACCCAATGGGGTATTCATTTTCTTCCAAAATTCAAATATGTAGAATTTTTCAATCTAATTATAATTTCTTTTTCATTTAATTACATGAGCTACAATCTTTCCACATCTTGTCAATGCCATCTCAGTATTTTACATCTGTTTCCTGTGATGGTTATGTGTTCCCATGCACTAAAATTGTTTCAAAAAACTTCAAATAGATGCAAGGGTTTAAATAGTTCAAATAATTTCATTCAAATTACAAAACAAATATGCCGTTCCTTTTTTATTACTTGCCTGTTCATCTTTTTCAGTGCTCATTTGCATTTATCTCTAGATCGTTGCATCTCCCTTTCATTTCATAGTCCTCCAGTTCTGGAAGCTCATGGGTGTGCTTCTTTGTAGAGTAATTAATTGCTGCAATGATGTTAGACCTGAATAGGTGACTCACAGTAGCCTAGAGGCAAGAGATTTTCCCTCCACCAGTTATCTCTTGTGTCTCCTGTCTTCTGTCCAACTTACTTATGATTTACAGCTGCTTGTATATTTGCTGTAGTCAACACATTCATCCCTGAAAGTGACATTGCGTTATGCTGACTCTCCCCATGGGGAAAGTTAACATTAAACATCATGCTCATGTAGCATTATGATAGCCCGTAGGGGGCTTTGTGGGGGGAAGAGTGTGTGTGAAAACTTTCATATTAAAAGCATTATAAAGAACGGATATTCCCCTCCCACCTTCCTTCATGAAAAATGTACAGCGGCATATTCATTACTTCATTGAGCTAAGTGAGTGTGACAAGCTGAGAGCAGCAGCATCCGAGGGCAGGGAAGCAGCACTACAATAAAGCCTTTGGCCACTCTCTGAGGACATGGCTACCCCAGCCCCAGCCGCTCATGGGAGCTTCATCTCCACACTCTGTTTGGATTCCTCCAAATCGTTGAGGGTGCCGCACACAGCATGAGACAGAGTTCATTTCAGCCAATTTGCCCTCTGATCCAAATGCCTGCATGGACATCGGGCGGTAATCAATTCACTGCCTTTACAGCGTGATGAATATGACCCATGAGCTACGACTTAGGGCCCTTATGCTATAAATATGCTCATGCATTTTCATCACTTCACAAGACTTAATCCCAGAAGTGGATGCATTAAACTTCGGATATGGATGTGGCTCTTTGTGTGAACTATATGGTATATCTTGCATTCAGAGACGGCTTTATATGAGTATGACTTTTATGATATGTATCCCTATAAGCTGTGGTGAACAAAGTTTTCAACCCTAGTACTTAAATCAAAGTATAGATACTCCTGGTAAAATTTTACTCAACTACAATTGAAAGTTGCCCAGTTCAATTTGACTCAAGTTAAATTACCAGAGTAGGCTATTTGCTTGAAAAAAATACTTAAGTATTCAAAAGTACAAAGTGTAAATATTTTCTAGACATAGGCAAAGGATTAATGTAGCACTCAGGTTCCAACTCCCTATAGTTAACTGCAGACGCCTGATGCATCACGGCTTTATATAGACATACATTGAACATAATCTGTTCTGTCATCTGTTCCCATTTATCTGCTAACTTTTTTTGAAGGGCTGATTCCTACCACAGTTTGTGATGAAGGATGACCGTCTGTCATCCTCTCTACTCTTGGATAATCCATACCATAGGCCCGTTAGCCATATCTTCTCCTGGCCCTGCACTGTCTGATCTTGAGGTGTCATCCTGGGTCAGCCCTGGTCCCTGTTGTCTGATTAACAAAAACAATGACCTGCCCAGAGCACCATCCGCCCACATTGTCTTTAACCACAACACTTCAATTGTGCCTTGATGACCCTCTGCAGCAGCAGCAGCAGTAGCAGCAGCATCATCAACAACAGTGCCTCTTAATCCCGAGCAACAGTTTCGCTCAGATGAATGCAGCCTGCGCAAATTAACTGCTGCTTCACTGTACTATTGGGCCTACAGCACCATGTGCAAAATGTGAGATTTAAATAATTTCTGAGACTGTGGAGGAGTCTAGAGAATGGCAGACTAGCTGACTAATAACAAAGGATTCAGTAACAAGGGCTCCTCCGATGGTAATGACTCCTCGCTCCAAAAATATCTGATTCTCTGCAACAACAAAAAAAAATACATATACAGTCATCTCAGGGTGAGGTTAGTATTTAGATTCCCGCTACAACAGAAAAAAACCTTAAATAATTGGGATACAAAGCATTGGGGAAATATAATATGTGTGTGGAGGAATCTATTCTATTTGAATAATTAATGGACACAGAATGCAATATATAATGCGGACCACTGGACCTAACCTCATTCAGTAGAAATGCATTTGGGGATATCATCAAAGCTCTCATGAGACATAAGACTAATGGAACCACATTTTTCATTTTCAAAAGTAGCCCATGTCAAATCTAACAAGTGTCAACATGCTCTCCTTTTGTGGAGGAACACTTGTGTGGGCCACTCAGTTATCAGAAGAACTCTAATGAGCCTATTTTTAACACATCCTTTTGAACAGCTCTCGGGTGTTTACATTTGCTAATGACAGCCCGAGTGAAAATCATCTATCAGCAAGCATCACCATCATCGCCACTGACACATTAACATGGATCCTCTCCCAAGAAAAAAATGCCACCAAGCCGGGGTGCTTTCACTATTTATATAAAGCATTCATATGTAGCTTCAGTGTGTGTGTGTGTGTGTGTGTGTGTGTGTGTGTGTGTGTGTGTGTGTGTGTGTGTTTGTGTGTGTGTGTGTGTGTGTGTGTGTGTGTGTGTGTGTGTGTGTGTGTGTGTAAAAATAATTAATAGTCACTGAGGCGAATAATATTTGGTGTTTTTTTGCTTCAATGAATATAAGACAGCTCTTTCAAGCCAGCACACTCACCAGATTACAACCTATGTGAAAACACTTTTTTTACAACCTTATTATTTGCATATTTTTCATTTCGTTCAACGCTCAAAACACACATTACATTGGAAGTTTCTCTGTTGACTTACGATCACAAAATACCCTGTGTGGCCTGCTTGCACAAAGAAAAAATTATTTTAATATTTTGTCAGGGACGGTGTGTCTTTTTATGGTGACCTTGTTGTAGTATAGCGGAATTTTTACTCTCATAATGTATCATCATAATATTACAACTGGGACTTCTATTTCTGCAGTGGTATTTGTGGATTGCCATTTAATTCACAAGGGACAGGACATCATACACAGGCCTGTTTCCCATCTGATTATACAGGCTCTTTTACTCCATCTAGTGGTTTGTTGAAGGGAAAGCAGACAGCTAGTGCCTCCTAGAGAGGATAGGAACATTGATACATTTTTAAGAAAATAAACACTTCCTAACCCATCACAAGAAAAATGTATAGCAATCTCCCAGGCAGGTCTGTTCTCTAAACCCTGAGGCAGGGCCAAGTCTTCTTCTTATTTTTTGCCACCCAAACTCAATTATGTTGAGTAATTTTCCATAGACAGTAACCTCTGATGCCTGACAACTTTTTTTTTTTGGTCAGTGTGATGAATGAGTGGTTTGAGGTCCGCAAGCTCAGAGGAAACATTAATGCTTGAGAATTGTCCCCCCGAGATGAATCATTGGTGTTTGGCGTCCAAAAAATAGATGCAGGGAATATTTATGAGAACTTTGTTCTCCGTTTTTATAACAAATACAGGATTAATGTTCACGCATAAATACTGTGCTGCTGAGGTATGTGGGCATCGACACCTCCTCAGCCTTCAGGTCATGTTGCCTCTCTGTACGTGGTAATTTGAACCAAGCAGCACACAAAGATACAGTCCCTTGGCAACCATTGCTCACTGCATCATTATGCCTGACAGCGGATCCATGCCCTGGTATCTGTCTCCCCTGGCTAGAAATGACTGCAGTTTTGGATCCCTGCAAGCCGTTCTCTGCAGAGCTGCAGGTCATCAGACGACTGAACTACAGTCTGTATGGGGCTGCCGGCAGGGGTGGACTGGAACCTGGACATCCAAACTCTCCTTTTCCTGGATGTCACTCCCCTGCCGAGCATGTGAGCCTGGCTCCTTATCGGGTGGACGTCCCCCTGCTGGATCCCTGCTGCGGTCAGCTGAGCGCCGGAGCAGAGGTTGACCTGGGGCTCAAAGGTCGACAGAAATTCATAGATTTCCATCATGTGGCCTCAGGTCTGTGGGTGCCTCCAGGTTTCAGAGAGAGGCCACAAACTGTCCCAAACCAGTCTGGTGTCTGTGAAGACCTGAGAGAAGACAAGGCCTGGAACTCCAGGAGGATCCCTGAAGCAGTCTTGAGAGCAAGACTCAGTGGTAAAATGACTTATTATGTTTCCCTCTGTTCCAAAAAGTATCATCAGTATTAATATAGCCTATGTCATTCCACAATTTATCAGACGCTGATGTGCAGGTCTGAGATAAGAAGTTGTGCAGTGTATTTATCATAGAGTAGCTCGGACAAGGCTGGCTTATGCATTGATCAGCAGAAAATGAATTGGCAACATTTTAATTAGATTCATTTTTTAAGGGGAAATGCCAACAATTCCCTGGCTCCATCCTCTCAAATGTGAATATGTCTTGCTTCCCTTTGTCTTACAATAGCCTAGATACAGGTAAACTGAACATATTTGAGATCTGGACAGTTTGGAAATACAAGGAGTTTAAAACACAAATCTCATGACACCATGTAAACGCAACATAGAGAAGAAGTTGAAACACTTTAAAGAGTAGGCTGCCTACCATAAGACCAGAAATGCAATATTTCACTATCCGCTCTGGTTGAAGGTTTCAAGTCCCTTTGCACTGTAATCAAGCATAACAACAGTGATGTGACAGGCAACGTAGGCCGCCTGGAGTAGCAGGCCTACAACTGTGCCTCACATCAACGCTTTTACAGCATGATATAACATAGCCCAGCCCTAATGAGTTGTGGAATTTGGGGTATTGCAGTGCCCCCTCCTGGTCATTCACAGCGGACAGCGGTACTGTCATTGCAGTACAGTGTTCCCACAGGGTGAATGCTATTCCTGCTATTAATCTTTTGAAGTTGTTAGACACTATTTTTTTTCCACCGTGTGAGTATCTCGTTTTAATGTTTAATTTTTTATGTTGCGTAGGCTACTGTAAGCAGAGTGTAGTCACTGTACTTTGTTGTGCTAAAAATTAAGTAAAACAATTGTGCTAATTGATAGCCATTATAAAGCAGGCCTAGCTTACTGCTAGCCATATGAGTCAGCATTTTCTGTTCCTTCCTATTAATCTGCGCCATAAATGGTGTGTAACTGTGTATAATTTATTGTATACGATTTCTGAATCTAAATCAAATATCCGAGAAAACGTATTGTATTTTGTGGACCTTTTTTTAAAATGTTTTGGAGCACTGATAATGACACGGTGAAATTATTGTTTACTTCAATGTTTATAAGTTTTGCATCTTTTGAAAAGCCTGGAAGAAACGTCAGGAAGGTTTATTTTGTTAGTATTAGTAGGCCTATTGTCAAGCATCTACTTTTGGTTTCTGCTCACGTTGTTTAAATAATGGTGTCTTGTAAGCCCTTGTGGCTGGGCATATTGTTTATGCTTGAGTCATGACACAATAATAATAATAATAAATCAATTAATTCATTAATATTTTTTATTAATAACATTTTTTACAGCAAGGCTGAAGGCGCCTCCCACTAAAACACTGCTGTCTGATCAGCAGGCTAGGCTGCGTAGGGCTTTCCATTATCTTTAACAGCCTGTGCAATATCCTTCTCTCCACAACCAACTCTAGGGGGTCCAGAGCAGTCTGAAGCACAGAGGCAGCCTTCTTTATCACCTTGTTCAGTTTTTCTGATGCTGCTGCCCCAACAGATGGCTGCAAAGAAAATTGCACTTTCACAACAGACTGGTATAACAGTAACATATTGTTGCACATGTTGAAGGATCTAAGCTTCCCCAATAAGTAGTCTGCTCTGCTTCATGTTATATTTCCAGTCTTGTCTGTTGGTGAACCCCCAGGTATTTGTATTGTAAGCTGCCATTTGTAGTCTGCTGTGCTCAGAGAGTGAGAAAATTGGGGAGGTCATAAGTGGCCTTTGGCAGATTTTTACCCCAGAGCCCCCTCATGTTGTAATCTGTCCTTGAGAGCAAGTACGACCATGGGATGGCATGCATATATAGTTATGCTTCACAATTTGCCTGCCTCCCAGATACTCAATAGCTGTTGTGTCATCCCCAGGTTCAACCAATCCTGTTAAAGTTCAGCCACACTCACTGAGGAAGTCTACAACAGCAACTTCAAACAGCAGTTTCGTTGATAAACAGCCCGGACCTCAGGTGGGTGATAAACTGCAACTTAACATCTTGAAAACCAGCAATTATTTACTTATTAGTATTCCAATTTATATGAACCCCAACAGATTTGTTTTTATTTTCTTAAATTTTGCTGTTTAATACTCAATACTCAATACTCAATACAGCACAAACACTCATCGATTTATACATGCAATTTACTGCAGGGCAGATACTGCACATATTTGGCTTGGTTTCTAGAAAGAAAATATAGTTATGGTTGCATTTCATTTGGTGAATGTATCACTTCACCACTTCATAATTCCCTGTATCTTTACTTCATAACAAAACACATAAATATATGACAGGATAATCCCTTAACAGAAAGTGTTACTGGCTCTTAGGCAATGACAAATGGAAAGAAATTCACACAGCTGTACTTAGTGGAACAAACAATTATATCTATTTAGGCTATAGAAAAGACAAGTATTTTAACTAAATGTATGAAACGGTCGGACAGTAGATCAGTAGTGGATGTGTGTTAGTGTTTTATGGAGTAAATTAAAGATAGGTCCAACCAAGCAAAAGAAAACATGTGATGCAAGGGGAAGAACAAGCAATTATCCCGCTGTTATGTGGGCAGGTGTTCACTTTGAAAACATATACATGTTACTCAGGCTGACCCAAATGCTTCGAAGCTTTGCCTGTTGCCATGGCAGAAGACTGTGCCCAAATCTGTATTCAACTGAGTTTGTTTGCCTTATTCTCTTTTTTTGTTTGCATTTCATAAATCATCCCAAATTACCTCGTAGCAGTGCAGCATTATTCATAGGCCCTCCATTCGCTCCCGTCCCTCACAGTTAACAGACATTTTACCATCAGAAGCAAGTCATTTACACTCCTGTGCGGTCGCGTTTGCACTGATTTGTTTCCATTATTTGTTTTTTGTCTGTGAAACTATGATCTGAGTTTCCACTGCACCTGTAAACTCTGTCCATGCTGGTCCTCACACAGGTGAGACACGCTGGGCTCTGCCTCCACAGGTTACTGGCTCAGAGTGTTTGTGATTAATTCACACTTAAGCTTTGAAGCCGACCGTTTTTTATTTCAGAGATGGTATTCTGCATACCTTGGTTGTAATGAGGGGGTATTTTAGTTACTGTTGCCTTTCTATCATCTTGAACCATTATGCCCATCCTTCTCTGACCTCTTACATCAACAAGGCATTTTCGTCCACACAACTGCCGCTCACTGGATATTTTTTCTTTTTCGGGCCATTCTCTGTAAGCCCTAGAGATGGTTGTGCGTGAAAATCCCAGTAGATCAGCAGTTTCTGAAATACTAAGACCAGCCCGTCTGGCACCATCAACATTGCCATGTTCAAAGTCACTTAAACCCCCTTTCTTCACCATTCTGATGCTCGGTTTTAACTTCAATAAGTTGTCCTGTCCAGGTCTACATGCCTAAATGCATTGAGTTGCTGGCATGTGATTGGCTGATAAGTTATTGTGTTAACAAAAAAATTAACCGCTGTACCTAATAAAGTGGCTGGTGAGTGTGTATATATATATATATATATATATATATTTATATATAGTTGCCGTTACTTTTGTTTAGCATTTTTCATTAAGACAACATCCAGACATTTTGAGTTTAAAGGCATTTTAGCAGTGTGCCACTAGGAAGACATTCATGTTTCCCTGAAGGCGAGTCCCAATGACCTGGTGATTTTCTCGATTTCAGTGATTTATTATTCAATGTTGTGGTCTTTTAGGGAAATGCCCCAACAAATAGTTTGCCATGATGTCACACATTAATTTCATGTCCCTCCCACAGGATCAACTGTAGTTACATCTCGTACTATCATCAGGACAGGTCCAAAGTGCACATTGTCCAATACCTTTGTTTTTACAAACAAAACTAATGACATTCCCATCCTTCTCAGCAGTACTTTGTGTTGAGTAAGAATAATGAACAAATGTTAACACACTAAACTTACATGGTGACCATTAGTGTGCTGGTGGTATCATTTACAAGCATCTCCAAGCATTGCTGTGCAAAGTACAGCTTCACAGAGCTACTAGCAGACATCTACATGATATTTGTAATTTTCTCTCTCACTCTTTATAAGTACTACAGGGATTCTAACTTATACAGTATAAATGTGTGCACACTGCTTTCAGATTTGGAGTTAATGCAGACTTCCATGTACCAGAAGTCATTTGTGAGATCATTAGGCCAGCATTAGAGGCCCAATACTGTTTACATTAAGAACTAATGATCAACTTATGTGAGATTTAAAGTGAGGGGTCATATTTCATTTGTGCATGGGTTTTTAATATCGTGCTGGTTTGAAAAGTAGACACACATGAATAAACATACTCAAAATACATCATCTTTATGTTGACCAGTAAAGTTTTTAAGTTTTTATATTTACATTTTCCATGTTTTTATGGTAGTTTCTGGCTGCACACAAAATACAACTGGTGACAATTTAAAAAGAATGATTATAAAACTATCCATATTGTTTTTTTAAGGATGGCTTCTCTTCTGATCACAGACTGTGGTCTGACAACTCAGCGGCAGTTCAACACTTCAGATATACTTCTGCAACCCAGAGGTAAGAAACTCACTTAGTTGTCTCCTCTCAATAATTATAACAATGTTGAACATTCTGTATGGTCCACACACACTGTCATTTTGATTGAGGGTTATTGAGAGTGACTAGGTTTTTATTTTGCACCGCAGCGATGTCATCAGGGAAAAGTGTGTCCGCTTGTTGTGGTAATTGCTACTCATTGAATTGATGTAGATGATGAACTACTGTAGCCTTAGTTAAAGCCTCTGGGAAATAATTAGCTCCTTATTTAATGAGCTGTCTCACACACTCTCTGCAAACAAAGGGGGCTGTTTAAGAATTAAAGTTAGGCCTAAAGCAAAATCAGTTTTGGTAATCATCAAGTTAATCAATAACAATAAAGGCACTGTACTCTGATATTTGCTGGACGCAATCTTCTGTTCATTCGCAGGAGTTATGAGGAAGTCAATTGGGATGCAAAGTTACCCCGGCGCTTGAAGGCACCAGAGACCACCCTGGAGAAAATGGCGGACCCAGTGAGCGAGCGTCCCTCATCGAAGCGCTACAGCAGCCGACCTCAGCTTTGGCAGGTGAGACATGGAGGACAAAGGGGGACAACAGCTGCTGAGGCTGCAAGCTCAGTTGATTTCTTTTCTGTGGGCTCCTAGACTCATTATGACAACAAAAGACGGTAGGAGAAGAACAACAACAATTTGAACCGCTGTGCTGCATTAATCAATGGTTGCTTTCAAGGGGAAAATTAAAACCATTTTTGCCAAAGCATTTGTTTTATATTTGGTTTTAGAGAAAGGGACATTAGTCAGGACATGTAACTTTTCTCTCTTTCCACCATGTTCATAAACTGCAAGTTCAGCTTAGTTCGTTCTGTTTGTCCTGTCCAGCAATTGGGCCCTTGTGCATTCAAAACATTTACTTTTGAACCTCACACAAAGCAGAGTAGATACTGAATCAGGCACATAAAGGATACATCTGATGATATTCTTTATTTTATTTTTTTATTGCCATGACAACAATGAAATGATCTTTCTAATTAGTCTATGTATTGAAAGTCTAATGTAGCTTCCTGAAAAAAAAGGATGAAACGATGATTAGAGATACCTCTGCTCATGCAAAGTAAAGTAAAGGGGGTCAGTAGGCAGGTATCTGACAAGTTGGCAGGGAGATCAAGACATCCAAACAGAACAACCCACCCTACACTTTGATTGATGTCCAAAAACTATTCAAAGCACATAATGAGCCAAACAGTTGCACTCGTTAACATGAACAGTTGGCACTGAAGTTTATTTTCAAATCAGTCCCACATACACCTTCCTTCTGCCTTTACTCACGATTAATACACAAATGAGTAATTTTATGCAGATAGATCCAAAGTTCCCAACATAATGACCTTTTGACTTAAACTTTAAACAATATATTTTTGTGACTTAATACTTTTGTTTTTAAAAGCTTAAATCTTCAGTGGGCTTGCGGCTGAATGGAAATGTGATTAGAGACAGACTAACACAATGTTCGTTTCTGAAATATAAATGGGCAAATAATTTACCTGAAAGTTTATTTTTCTCCCACGTTGAAGTTAAATTACAACATGAAAATTGTCACGTGTCTGCCTGTGTGTGTGTATATACGTATATATGCAGTTATTTCTTCATAAAGGTGCCTGATAAATTCTGTCTAAAAGATATTTTGTTACTGTGCTTTCCAAGTCTATTGGAGCTGAGTGGAACAGACAGCAGCTTCGATCCCGGAACGATGCCAAGAAACCCATTTCCTAGTAGGTGTACAACAATTTTCAAGAGCAGTTACGTTAATGATGATCACCGGCTTCAATGCCTTTGCTCCTCTTTCCAGCTGCAGCGGCTGTCTGAGGTCAGGTCAAATCCCTCTGTACACGTGAGTACTTTGTTATTTAGAGGTCATCTAAAATGTCTTGACACAATGTTTACTTCAACATGATTTCATGAATGTGATCGGCAGTCATGGTTTCCTTTCGAACTGACCTCGCTTTGTGTGTCTGTCCTCTTGTATTTACAGCGGTACCATCGGCTCTGAGAACATGGACAACATTGACAACATGGATCAAGACTTTCACCCACTGACCCTGAAGAGGAGCACCATTCCCCCGTTCACGCCTACAGCTCGGTCAGACTTATTTATCACATGAGCACACGCGCGCACACGCACGCACGCACACACACACACACACACACACACACACACACACACACACACACACACACACATCCTATCCACTACGTACTAATTTATTTACTCAGCATGGAGTTTATTTTACACTCCGAGTTGTTTAAGGAGTTTTTAAGAAAGTTGTTACTTGTGAGATTCTTCTTGAATGGTGAGATTCAGCCTCCTGTAACGGACCATGATGGATAATGTGTAAATTTGTGATTTGTGCCAGCCGGACCACCATCCCTGAATATAAAGGCAAGGCTCTATATGCTAACTCTGCTGCTGCTGATGCTACAGCCTCGCTCCCAGCTTTCCAAAGTCCTGCTCGCTCCTCTGGGTGAGTCTTCAATGTAACTTTTCCGAGCCACTTAAAGGCAGTAAACTAAATCCTAACCAGATGTTTTCCATACAATAGACCTATTACCAACGAGTGAGGTCAGTCACTGATAGCTATTTTTTAAAGAAACCTGTCATCTTCTTTTTCCTTTTCAATTGTTTTAAATGTTTCTTGTATGCTATCCACTGTTGCACACACAGCTTTTTTTCTTTTCTCCCATTATTAATCATATCCTATATCTAGTATTCTTATAAAGGGATTATAGACAGGACAACAATTATCATTGATGTCCACTGGAGGGCGTTCTAATGCACTCTACTGACTTCATGCCTCAGGCTACAGAGTGACTCCATCATACGGTGGTTCATATTTTACTGCTGTCCCTTTGAAAAATGAAATCCGACTGAGAGTTTTCATCATTAACGCCAAGACTACAGTGGGTTATACTTAGTAAATGCATAATTTTAAATGTTTGATTTTTTTAAGCCAGTATTACACTTAAAGGGATTCTTAGCTAATTTACTATATAGTGCTTTTTTTTTAAGGAAAAAAAGACAGGGTCCTATTACATAGAGTTAAACCTTATTGACAGTCACTGCACAAGATGAGGCTGGTGTCTGGCGTCAGACCAGCAGGCTGTGGATCAAAATACTTTCAATCAACTCCTCACAGAGATTTACCATGAGATGATTAATTCGCAATTCATCCTCGCCAAGAAAAACCTCCTCAATCATTGTGCTACAACTCACTAGAAGAAGGATGGGGCTGCAGAGTGGTACTTGCCTAATTCAGGTTTGACCACAGGCACAAATGACGAAATAAATTCAGTCATATCAAAAGAGTTGTTTTTAAGATAAACAAAAGAACTTAAAATGAGAAGGATTAGTTACACCCACAGTGTTATTGATGGACATGTAAAATGAATACTGGGTTAAAAAAAATTACACAAATAAATTGACACTAATAAAATATATATAATAAAAATAAAGAATTAATAATCCCTTCTGCATTTTATTTGTACGTGCGTATGTATTTTTGCTTTCTGTGTTTGAGTGGCACCACTTTAAGCTTTGCGTATTTGCCTCAGTTAAATGTGTCTCTTATTTCTATTTGGATGAGTGGGCTGGTGACATACAAGTTAATGGTCAGTTGGTGAAGACTACAGTAATTGAAAATGTTGAGACGGAGATAAGAAAAACCAATGGATGTCATTCCCAAAGACAGACAGGAAGGAAATTGGAAGTCTTGGAAAACTGGGGAGAAAATGACAAGAGGGTTAATTTGAGGGCAAAGAAACACTGTTTCTATATGGAGATTTCACGTCAGGTTTCCGAATTTCTTAAACAGCATCATATGCAATATAAAATATCTAACTTCAGAAAATGTATTACGTTAAAAAGAATGTTTAACAGGCTTTGATAATGTCAGTTTCCATGGATGAAAAGCCCTTTAAAACATCTCTAACACATTGTGTAGAGCAAACCATCCCACGGCTCTGGGAGCGCTGGCTGTCTGTTAAGGAGGCGTAAACCTGTTTCCTAGTTGGGCCCCAGTTGAGCGATCTTTACCGGCTTTTGGAGCAGGCATCTCCAGATGGCTGAATCCAGAGCAGCTCGTGGTAATCGTGGTTTTTCACAACCTAGATCCATTTTCCTGGTGCCCGACACCCCCTGAGATCTGTTTCCTCTGCTGATTAGGCGGCCCTCCCATATTTTTTCACTTGGATTGATTAACTGTCTGCTACAACGGTCAGACGGCCTCGGGATTTTTTTTGCTTGCCAGCGTTCACTCATTACACAAGTGCCTGGGTGTTTTTTGAACACGTAGCAATCTTGGTTATTTGGTGTTTCACTATTTACAGCTGAAAAAAGCTGTGAAAGGCTAAAGCTGCTCCTTTAACTTGACATTTACAGTATGAACAGTGGAGTGTCCACAAAACTATAAACAAATAAACTAAACTATTAAGATTCCTGTTGGATTCTTAGAATTGTACTTAATGTTCAATTATTTTATAAATAAATCTAAATTATGATATTTTCTCAGGACAATTAAAGAATGGAGGAGTCCTACTTTTGGCCATGCAGCCCCCCTGTCCCGAATGCTGACCACCATGACCCCCTGCAATCCCTCCCTGAGACCCGTGCTTCCTGCCTCAATGCGCAAACCCACGAGGAGACGTTAGACAAAGATGAGAAAGTTTTCAAGGTGTCAGCTTCCTTTTTATGCCCTCTAAACTGTTTGCATGAATATGTCTATAATGATGTGATGTCAGTGACTGATTCGGAGTGAGTTGGAGAATAATGAGATGCCCCATTATCATAATTTCCCAGATTTAGATGAGTGGTTTTCTTACTCTGTGTAGCGAGCTCTTGCATTGTCCTTTCAAACATTCACATTCTCTCCGTCTCTCTCTCTCTCTCTCTTCTCTCTCTCTCTCTCTCTCTCTCTCTCTCTCTCTCTCTCTCTCTCTCTCTCTCTCTCTCTCTCTCTCTCTCTCTCTGTGTTTGTGGGTTTTTCAGCCCACACACTCATTCTGTCATGAACGAAAGAGAGGGACCAAAAAGAGAATAATATATATACATATGGAAGTAAGGATTTTAATGATCTAATGTTACATATTTAACAGTATAAAAACTATGGCAGTTATAATGGATCCTTTATGAGCAACATTTAGGTATTGATACAAGCTAATTTGCTTAGGAAGTGCATATTAAATGCATTGTGTAGTCTGTGCTGCACACATCATTTAGATGTGTTGTTTTCTGTAGAAGTGACTGTAATAGAGATTGACATTATTAAGTGTCTGCCAGCTATAGCTTTATGTCTGTGGTTTGTGAAGCTTCACGCTTAGACAGGAAATAGGGATGAGCTGGTTTTCCTGTTTCTCTTCATCTATATTTCGTTTAGATGAACTGTTGATGTTGAGGGTAGTCGAGGTTGTGTTGTGTGATCACTTATGCATTACAATTCTAATCCTCCTCTCAGTTACACTTAAGTTCGTTGTCATTAAAAGAGCACTTCAGTGATTAAAGTCGTGCACTTCCATAAAGTTGGGGGACTCATGGTAAACAGATTTAAAAAGGAATGGTCAAAATTGAAGCAGCAGAGGCTGATATATCCTGAGTTTTAGGTTGCGTTCCGAATCGCATACTCTTTCTTTTTTCTATTCTACATACTACATACGACGATAAAAAGAATCTAGTTAGGATGCAGTAGGCATACTATTGGGACATACTTTTCTCTCTTATTTCATCATAACATTGCGCCTTGATCTTGCCTCTTGCTTTTATATCCGTCGCATCCCCGTTTGTTTTCATATGGAGGCTTCGTCGATGTTACGTCACTTCACGTGCGCACTGGATTGTGGGTCAGAATCGCCCAAATAGGATGCACTTTTCAACACTAACAATCTTGGCCGCATGAAGTAGGACATCCGGGTAGTTCTAACCATCCTAAATCTGGCCACAAGAATCGGGACATCCTAAATCTTTTTTCTACATACTATATAGTAGAAAGTATGCGATTTGGAACGCAACCATAGTCTTGAATGTGGGTCAGACTCTGAAAGTGTTGGATCCTACATTTCCCATAATGCAGCTCAATAGCATATCTATTTGGTTTTTAAAACATTAGAACCGTCAGAACTACAGAATACATTATATAGCTGTTTTCACAGTGCTTTTGGAGGAGAAGGCAAGTTACCTCCAAAATGTAATAAATTACTTTTTATTACTTGGCCTCAGTACTCAAAAGCTAAGATAATTAGTTACATTTCTTGTTTTTTGCTATAGTTCTTCAGCATAGCTGCATTTCATACATTACATGTAGAGATAGAAAACGAATGCTGTTACGGTATTTACTAACAATCAACAGCTAGCTTAGCCCAAGTGATTTCAATAGTCCTGACCTTTCAGAGAGGCCACGGGGTGCACACATCCTTCAGCTCACAAACCCAGCTGACACAAAAAATATAATCTGATGGGTAAAGTTAGCAAACCAGTCGGAAACACATTCAATCACAACACAATGGTGTTATGGAGAGTTGCACATCTCCTATTTGATTGACACAATCTGCCTTCCCACATATCTAGACTCAGTCATGTCTGTGCACTGAATACACAGAGCAGAGTGATATCAACCCTCAATCAAACAAACTAAAAAGTTTGCTAGACTGAGCATTGCAGGGTTTAGGAACTGTAATGCAATTACTGAATTTCAAACTGCACAACTTATACTATAAAAAGGCAATCCTATACTGCTGAAAAGCGTTCAAGTTGCTGTAATGCCTTTCTAAGTCAGTGCCTTTCTTAATGTAAAACGAACCATTCCAGTGAATCCAGCAAATCAACAGAACGCACTGGCTTCATATCAGCTAACAGCTCTGTTTGTGATTGACGTCTAGTAACCATCAATTCATGAGCTGGACGGTCTTGACTTTAAACTTAAAATTAGAAGCGCTCCTTATAACCCATGCTACCTATTCAGGACATTTAGCGGTGTTCTACACCGCTAAATGACACATGGAAGTTATTGTTTGAAATTTTGAAAGAAAAATAAGCATTCTTGTTTCTTGATGCCTATCTCATTTCTGTATTCTGAATATGAAGCTACCTCCTGAAAACAATTAGCCTAGTTCAACATTAAGACTGGAGATGGGGAAATGGCTAACCTGGCTCTGTCTGAAGGGGGAAAAAGTCTGCATAGCAGCAATAGCTCACAATTAAAACTCCCATAATTTATGAAAACGGTATCAGGCTTGTCTTCAATCTTGTCATCTATCTTCCTGTAAATAATATTTCCAAAAATGTCAAATTGTCTCTTTACAAAATTGGTATTGTACCCAAGTTTGTATGTTGGCTGTTGTTTTTAAATCCAATAAAACTGCTAAAACCTTCTCACAGCAATCATAACTCTATTTGTCAAAAAAGAGACCCCACCACCCCCCCTCCCCTCACCCCCTCCTCAGATTTTCCAGCCTGTGGTCTGAATCTCATCAGTGGCTCCTTTTCAAAACAGGCTCACAAACATCATGATTGATTCAGCCTCTATCCTCCAGGATCTCTCAATGCCTGCCTGGGCTGGAGATTAATTTCCCCCTTCCCCATCTTAATTTTTACTCATCGCCTCTCCATAAAAAGGCTAAATGTCAAGCATGCCTGACTCCTTCTAGTGACACGTCTATTCCAGCAGATAATTACCATAAGGAAATAGATGCTTTAGTGTGCAGAGGGGAATTTAATTTACTCTGACATCCTCACGGCATAATGCATTCCTAAAGAAAGGGAGTTTTTCACTTTGCAATTGACTTTTTAGATAAATTGGACTATTTAATGTGATTATCAGTCCTGAACGTCTTTGACTTATTAAGGTGTTGAAACCAATTAAGGGTTACATGCTGCTCATGCTTCCAAATGTGAAACAGTGAATACTGCTTAAAGATCCATGAAATAAGAACCAGCCGGAGCCTTTTGTTCGGTAGTCGACCGGCTACATTGCCTGATGATGTTTTGAGACTTTCCAGGTAATGATATTAATTACAGCAACATGGCTTGCTTCAGGTTGTGGATTAACCCCAAGTAGCAGAGGGCTATGTTAAGTTTGATTTGCAGCCATGTCGCAGCCCGTGCATGTAATATCATTTTAAAGGCTGCAGAATTAAAGGTGCACTGTGTTACTTTGGGTGTGTCAGAGACGTGCAAATGTTTTATTAAGGGATTTTCTCATAACTGAATAAACAAATGTTCCTCACAGAAAAATTGGATCCTTGGAACATTGTTTGAGGTTAGAAAGCTACCTGAAAAGTAGCTGTTTCACTATTGTTGTTTACAGCAGCCGGGCCCACACAGTTTTATTTAAAAACATAGTCTTGTGTTTGGTTCCAGGTTCCTCAAAAATAATTGTGTTCTGATGTATGATGATAAAATTATTCAAAACTAACAATTACATGTAAAGAAAATATGCCTTGAAAAACTAACTGCGGGCTCTAAAAATGCAAACAAATACCCCTTCCCCTGAAACTGCACAGTGCACCTTTAATTGATCTCATGAAACCCTCAAAGCCCTCTGCAGAATTATTTGTAGGCATTTCTTCATGACCAGTAACAGTTCACAAATGTTTTTGTGGAAGTTAGACGTTAGTACGATTATCAGCAACTCAGCCGGCGATGACTATTTATCCCTCCTCTGCAGTAACTTCTCCAAAAACCTTGGCTGAATCATTGTCCTTACAATATTTCTGCCCCTCAGACATACAGCGAGAGAAGCTGCTTTGTCACTGGGACGGGACAGTATCTCTGGGGTCATGGAAGACAACACGTCATGATTGGAGCCCTCTGCGCCCGCTGATAGCGCCGACCAAGTCACATTTTGGCCCAAGCATTCCCTCTGTATGGCCTCAGGAGCTGCTCATCCAGCAGCTTAGGCCTACCTGTGTGTGTGTCCCAAAAGATTCAGCTTCTGACCGTACACAGACAAAAGCAGCGCTGGCCCTGGGGCTTTGAGGAAGTCGGGGCAAGCGTTGCTGCAATCCATATTTTGGCCGTGAAGACACAAGCAGGCCACAGTGCTCCTGCCCCAAAGTTCCTCCTTTTGCAACCAACTGCCTGAATGTTGTGCTTCTTAGGAGATAAGGGGGCAGCCTCCCACGAAAGGTGACTCAGCAATCCAGCGGCAGCACGCACGGCCTCTCCTGAGATAAGGGAGCTCGGCAGGGGCCCGAGGACAGCGGGATACAGGGAACGACAGTCACAAGCAATGGAAACAGTGCAAGGTAAATACAGTATGAACCTCCACGTTATTCTGGGAAACTGCGCAAAAAACTCTTGTAACTTAATACTTAACTGTGAGAATACACACAGCTATTGCAGGTAGAAAGCTCAACTGGGTTTGGGTATATCAGTCATTTGAAATGGAGCCATTACAGCAAAGATTCACTCCACCATATAGTAATAATAATAATAGTGATAGGACATATCTTTAAAATGCATTACTCATTATTTATTTACAGTTTTCCATCAATATTAATCCACAATTTATATTTCTCAAAATGATTTCAGACAGTCCATGCGCCTATCACTATGTGGCTATAACTTGACGCTTAGACAGGCATAATAAGAAACTTAGAAAGTAAGACATTTAAAAAAAAAGTCTGCATAGTGACACGTGGCTGCTGCTGTGCTGTAATAGAGTTCATTGTCCATATATCCTATCAGCATGAACGGACAGAAGGGAGAGAGATGTGGTAGTGCACCCTCTCTTCGTATATGCCATATACACTCAGCAGCGTGGGGACGGTTGCTAATTTACATCCCAGGTTGTCTATCTCGGTTTCAAGTCACTTCCAAGCTGTTTGGAATTTAGAGGAATTGACTTTGTGGCAAAAATGTATAATGTTAAGGTCAGAAAGTGTCTCATGGAGAGTCACATTGCCGGGAGCATCTAGACTAAAATATTTTCTATGGATTTGGAGTCACAGTGCCAGCATTGGTACAGTGGCTTTAGGTTTATAGACTCCGGTGTCCCCCGTTCCCCCAAACCAGACGGAAGACCACCATGTCACCGAATTAAATGCATATCTGCGTGATGATTTGGAGAGCTGAGCCAATGACTCAATGTACATGCAGCTTCAAACAGAAAGTAACAAAGAGTGGAACAGTGAAAAAGAAAAAAATAATAAGCTAATGCTCAGATATAACTTGGATTGTGGACAAGAGGCTTTGACACAAAGGTGGACAAACGCCGGAGACAGAAAAAGAGCCCAATCAAATGGATGAAACATTCAATAGAAAAAGGAACTCATTATGGTGGTGGGGGAAAAAACTGTTGTGTTAATTTCATGGACTGCTTCAGCGTGCCAGAACAGGTGACATAAGGGGAGCTGCCCCCCTCATCCCTCTTCAGCTACCTCGGTGAGAATGAAATAAATAAACAATGAATGGTCCACCACTCTCCTCGCGCGCCTCATCCCATCTCATGCATGGCTGCCAGTGATGGTCTACTGGGTGTCAGCTTTTATTGGCACGGCACAAAGCGTGTGCCAAGTGTGGCTCGACTCCCCGCCGGCGCACACTCGGCCTGTGGATAAAAGCAAGCAAAATGCCCCAGTCGAGCTCACAGACATAGTCATGTTGGGCTGGAACGAGGAAGTGCAGTGGAGAGGGGAGGGACTCCGGGCGCAGCTCCATGGGGCCGCCGCGGCGCTGCGACCTTCTGCACATGGAGCCGGGGAGAGTTGGAAGAACTTCATTCTGCAAACTCAAGGAATAGCAGGTAAAGTGACTTTCAGCGCACTTTTCAGCTCGACAGTAGCGTTAAAGCCTAGGTCAAGACTTCTTAATTCATCTCGTTTCCTCTCAAAGTTTATAAGGAGAAATGTGCTGTTCTGGAAAAGAGTCTCCTCATAGTTTCGGTGCAGGTGCGCCCGCAGCATCAGATCCCGTTTGGTGCGCGTAATAAGCCGCCTGCACGGGGACATGTATAACGGAATAACAAACCAGAGCAACTTTTAAAAATTAAATACAGATACATATGTTCATATTTACGCGTCGTGTGTTGCTAGATAGACAGAAGTTTTAAGGAAATGGTGGAATGTTCCTCATTTTCCATGCGTCTTTTTCTTTTGGGAACACATGGATCAATTATTTCACAATCACTTATAGTTTATAAAATTACTGATCTGATTAATGGAATTTTTTCAATAATTATCAACGCGTTTCGTCGTCATTTTATCGAGTTTAACACGTTTTTACTCTCCGGTGAGTGAGAGCACCTGTTGCAAAAGATGTGCGCACTGACTAAACTTCAGATTGTTCCTCTAAACATACGTGAAGTTTTAAAAGAATATAAAAGACATATTTTCATAGTTTAAAAAAAAAACTTTTGATGTAGCCTATTCATACATAAGTCGGGGCCATTTGAAAAAAACATTTCAGCGCTGCTTTCACAGGAAACCAATAAGTACATTCATAGCGCTGCTTCTAATTTTTGTAATTAAGTTTTAAATCGATAAATTGGATTATTTCCCATAACGTTACGCATTTTATATTCACCTGTTCGAACCACGTTCTCAGTTTGATGTTAAAACGCCTCTGTTTAGAGAGGACAGAAAACACACACATGTAGGCAGGACTGCACAAACTTTTTTACACTGCTGATACCGAGGGGGAAAGTTGTTCATCAACGCCCAGACAGAAACATTCGCTCTCAAACTGTTGAGGAAATAAAGTGTTTCTCTTTTTGAACACGTTTGAGAAAACCTAAACCTAAAGTTCCTGTTGGCTGAACTTCAAAAAATATTTCACCCCATGCTGGCTTTTGAATCACTTTAAGAACAAAAATTAAACTCTTCATCATTTTACCTTTAAAGTGGCGTTTGAGTTAATCAATTATCTGCTTCTGGTTTGTTCCAATCCTAAACTGTGAGAGAGCGTCTTCTTTCATTCTTCTTTTTTTTGTCTTTTTCTGTCAGCAACTATAAATGAATCTGAAGTTCACTTCCAACTATATTTTTTCTGAGTTTGAAACATTACAGGGAAGTTAAAAATGCTGCAAATTCACATAAATTAGACTTAAACACACAATCAACAGAAACTACCACAACGTTTGATTTTAGACATGAGATCCATGTAAAACTTGTAAAGGAACCCCAATACCTGCTCAAGTAGGACTTTTTCATATCTCGGAGGGAAAGATAAGTGCTGAAATCTGTCTGCAGATACATCATCTTTCATGTCAGTAGAAACAGAGGTAGGGGGAGGGTGGTGTGTGTGTGGGGTGGGGGGTGCATAGGAAGGCAGACAGTTATTAAAATGATTGTACTGTCTGAATAGCAGAGTAGTGAAGTGTGTCAGATGCAAATGAAGGAAACTTCTCTTGGGCGCACCTTTACTCTCCCCCTCAACCCCTCCACGGGCTCCCATGAACACATCCGCTAACACTATCTACCCACTTACATCCATATACATTTCATGAATTACTGATGAGAATCTCCATGTGCATATGAACAGAGGTGACCATGCACCACATTGCTCGGTAGTGTAGGATAATCTCTTCTCCTGAAGCTTGATAAGAAAAAGTGCCCACAGCTTCATTACTAATCATAAAACCACACAAATAGAATTATAAATCTGTGTATTATTTATCAATTGTTAGTGAGTCTACTAGGTAACAGCTTGAACTGCGAAGGTTTAGTAGAGAATGTGATCTAGTGTCAATAATTTGATATATGATTCAAATTGTAATCAGAGGGAGGTCAGCATTAAAGCGCGATAAAATTGTATTCATATAGTGATGATATGGAATTATTATTTATATTACTGAAGTATTTAAATTCTATAACATGTATTTTCACATCTAAAAATGTTATTGTCAGAAGCATATGCAAATATTAAACACGAGCCCTCTTGGCTTTAAATCACAATTTAATTGTGTTTGTTTTTTTATGTTTAGTCGTTCCATTTAAATGAAAGGTAACAGAATGAATCAAATGAATCCATACTGTTGATTTACTTTCATAAATTTTTAATTGTATGCATGTTAATGACATGAAACTTTGTTTATTTCCAACTGAAATACTGAAATGACAGAATTCTCGGCCCGAAGAACACACACACATTCGTCACTTTTTTTCCCATTTCTCCATCTGATTCAACCTTCATGTGTACCAGTATTTTCTGTTCAATATACTGTATTTGTGTGTCATGTGTCTCGTTCGCACATACACACCAGCGTCTGAGCTTCCTCATGGGTATCCAGACTTTGCTGGTGTGGTCCTCAGTATCTGTTAACGGTTTTGTTGTTTCTCATCTCCACCCTGCTCCCTGGCGTAGCTTTTGCACCTCACTATGAGCAGACGCCTCTAACCCCCCCAACCCCCCTCCAAACAAACACAGCACTGCAGAACACAGGAGGAGGACCGAGAATTCTGTCAACCCACAAGCCTCTTCCTGCCTCTCCTCACCTGACATATACTCAGACAAAAACTTTTCCAGTCCCCCTGCGCTACTTGTCAAGTCTTTTCTGTGACTTCTATTTCACTGGCTGAAAGATTCCACCTGCCCCCAGTTCATACACCCATACACACACATGCACACACACACACACACACACACACACACACACACACACACACACACACACACACACACACACACACACACACACACACACACACACACACACACACACACACACACACACACACACACACAAACACACAGTAATAATAAGGGGTAAAAAATATTTTTTTATGTTTTCATTTAGCTATTATCATCATTTCAGTTTGAGTTGATTAAATTAAGGATAACATTTAGAAGAAGAACTTTAAACTTTGGTAATAGCATTTAAAGGTGATGTTCAACATAAAAAAACCTGGGAACAGTTTTTATAACAGTCATTAAAATGTCTCTATCAAGACGGCATGAAAATAGTACCACTTTGTGCTCAAACAAAAAGCTACTTCCTGAATACTCTGCATGCACCTTACTTTCCACATGCCTACGCAAGGGGGTTGTGACTAAATGTAGGAACTCTCTTTTCTTATTTCCGTCGAAGCCCCCACCCGCCAACACATCCGTGTTTCCCCTCGCACCATCTGCCCAGAAAAAAGGGCACATGAGAATATCCCCCCCTCTACCCCCGACCCTCCAAACTCCAGATGCTGAAGAACGGCGCTAAAGTCACACGCAACACCCCTGTGTTGTGCTCAACAAATCATCTGCACCAGTGACCTTTGCCCCTCACACTTGCATCCTGGGCGTCTTCGTGCCCGCCGAGCTCCTGACTCGACTCCGCAGAATAAGGCGTGTTGCGACAGAGCGGCCCCTCGCTCGCTTCCCACAATTTGTTCCAAATGTGTGGAGCCATCTGTCAGTAAAACAGGAAGGCCTAGGTTCCCCTTCTCCCTTGGGCTCGTTTCGCTATTTTCGGGAGCTTCACTTCTCCCTGAGTGGCTGCTTGGACTGGGCAGCGGGCCCCACCGAGGGCTTCTTGAAGTAGCGGAGCTGGGGCTGAGGCTGTCGGGCCCATCTGCTGCAGGCTTGAGAGCCATCCATTATTAATGGGGCCATGAGCGCTGGTGACTCCTCAGATATTCAGGCCTGGCCGGAGGATCGCTTCTTAAAAAAGCGGCCTGCTTTTCTGTCTCTTTTCTTTTCTCTGCCTCTTGCTATTGCATTTTTTCTTTCTTCTGACTTCTTGCCCTCCCAATGCTATCTACTTCTCTTCCTCTATGTCTGAGCTTCTCCATCCTCTTCTCTCCCTTACTCTCCCTCCTCTATCTTAGTTTCTCGTGGTGGCATGCGTCTGCGCTCAGTGATGCATGCTCAGTAAATTAGAGAGAACATGAGCGCCGATCAGCTGGGCACGGCAAACACCCGCATCCTCGTGACCTGGGGGCCAGTTAATTTTCTGCTTAATTTTGCGGCAGTCAGTTTGCATTTTTGGATGATTACGTGGCAGGAAATTAACAATAAATAACAAATGTGGTCTGAAAGCCCATTCCCCGGCAACCCCCGAGCGCAACCAGCGGAGCCCCATCAGCCGGAGCCAAACCACTCTCTCCAAGCTCAGTCTCTCTGTCAGACTTGTAATGAAAATGTCTGTAATTCTTTGTAATGTAATGTGGGGGACAGTGGTTGTGTCTGCGGCTGTGACAAGAGTGATCTCAATGAGGTGACGAAGTGCACGCCGAGAAGTGCACCCTCTACTACATGCTAGCTTTTTATAATGTTGTTTCCTCAGCCTGCACTTGATTAAAACTAACACACATCTCCATCTCTTTCCCCATTAGAGTACCTGCACCGCATGGAGACAGAGGAGGCCCAGGAAATGGCCCAGATGCCAGGTAAAAAAGACCTTCCTACTGCATGATTGAGCCGTAGAGTTCAGAAAGTAGATACAATAGGCCCCCACAAAACCCGGAGGTAATTTAGTTCTTCTCCTAAATGAGACACCTTGAATGGTTGCATGGTGAATGATGGGCGTTTGCCGGTGTGTGTGTGTGTCTCCCCAGGCTCGGACAGCCCCCCTGCCATCGAAGCCTCCGACGAGGCAGAGGAGCCCATGGCCGTCCCCGAGGACCTGTCAGCAGGCTCCACCCACCAGCAGAACAACAGAGGGGACAAAGGTACGAGGCAAACATCTCACCAAACACACACCAACCCAAAACTCTGTTACTGTAAGTGTGTGATTGCTACATTAAGTCGAGTGTACCCCAATCCAGATGAGTCAAATGAGCCTTTCTTCATTTCCCCAAAGCATCCAAATGAGAGTTAAACGCTTAAATGTAAAAAAAAAAAAGTAATGTCAGTATCAAAAGCCCAACATAAATATGTTTTTAAAAAAGCATAAAAATGTTTTTATAACCTGATCCCTTGCGCATCCAGTGGGAGATATTTGGATTTCCAAATGAAAGGAAAGATTAATTAAAGGCCGCAAAGAGCCACATTTAGGTCATTGGCAGAAAAGGTTAAAAAAAAATACCTTTGATCCATGGTATGTCATTAATGAGGCGAATCTTAAGGAATAGCTAATGTGGCCTTGATTTGAGTTAGTGAACAGCAAGCCAGGGAATATCATGGTGAAATAAGGATGAAGCATGCTAGGGGGTTTCACATTAGCGGTGTATATTTAAATCAAGTCTCCTAACGTGGGCGGTTTGTGAAAAAAAAAAACAGGAAATGTTCAAGGTGGAATGATTATTGGTCATTAAAGGCTAATTGTTTTTTTAATTAACGGCAAGATGAATCAGACATAACATGCTATTTCTACAGGATAATTAATGTAGGTTTTTTTCTGCTTAGTATTTTTCTTATGTCCTAATGTTAAGGTCCGATACATCAATTAAGATGCACCCAGATGAGGTGCATCCACACGAGATCCGTTTAAGTTTATTTAAGTAACTTCTTAAATCTTCCAATCACATAGGACATAATAGGGATATGAGGAAGTTTGAGGAAAGTTTCCAGACAGTTAAAGATTTGACGTGCAAAAAAAGGGTCAGGGTCACTAACATGTGCTTTATTTCATTTTCATCTTAAAAATGTATTTAATTTGACGGCAAAAAAAACAAACGAGCATGACAGCTGACCTATCCTATCGGTGTTTTTACACTTATCCAGATAACGGCGAAGATTAGCAGCACGCAGACAAAAATTAAAACGCGAGAGGAAACTGAAATAGGATGTGTAAGAGTTTCCTAAGAAGAACTTGGCATCCGACAGTTTCAACACTCCTGGAGATAAACAGTTCAGGAACAGGGCCAAGCTCAGAGAGATCAGAGCATCACCACACCGCATAGGTCACACACCTGCGCATGCACACACACACACACACACACACACACACACACACACACACACACACACACACACTTACTCACAAAGGCTCTATGTTTGACTTTACAACTGATGAGCTGTCGCCATGCGCCAAGCTCAACACAGGCAGTGATCTCTGAACACTTCTGAGCGAGTGCTGCAATGATATCTAAGCATTTGTAATGACACATTGATACACATCAGTATGTATCAATCTGACGGAGGTTTAGGACAATCTTGAAACATAAATTGAAAATACGTACACGTAAAGGGAGTAAGGACGTATGAGTGTGTATAATCTGTAATTTGTTTCTGTTCATTCCCCATACAGTACGATCGCTTCGCATGTGTCTATATAGGGACAGAAAGAAAGAGCCCAGAGAGAGAAAGAAGGGAAGTGCAAGTATCGGGTACATCTATGCACCACTGCCTCCGTGATAAAAGCCCAAATGAGTTATAATTATCACCCAGGATCATGTGCTGTTCAGTTTCTCTGACGTGAAAAAAAAGGCAAAAAGCAAAGGAGGACTATATGTGGGACACGGCACCTCAAAGTATTGAGAGCTCAAAACCCCAAAACCCAGGTTGTTTCCTGTTGCAAATACGTCTTCACAGCTTGGGATCGTCATTGTTGCTGTGCATTCAAAATGCTGCAATCTGCCACATACATGACCCCAAATACAATGGCGCTTTCTAGTTCTTTTTTGTCGTCCAATTTATATCCGGTTCAGCGTGTCTAGTAAAATGTCACAAAATAAATTACATTGTCTTGTGTGGCTTTAAATAAAAAAAAAGCTTGGGCAGTAAGATGAACTTCTCAACATCCCAGTGAAACGACTTCTCTTTCACTTTCAGTGATTCAGACGGAGCCTTTGCTATTTCAGAGACATGAGACTAAGAGAAGACTGAGCAGGCTAGTTCCCGAAAACTGGAGGCGATTTTTTTTTTCTTTAAGAAAAAGTGCGGGGAAAAGCAGGCTGTTTTTGGTGTTCCTGCAAGTCGTGTCGAGAGTGTCGCTGGCGTGGTTTAACATATGTGGTTCCACTATCTTGCACACAGGGTTATTTTCAGGCAGTGAGAGCAGCACAAAGTCAGTAACAGGAACCTCCAGCGGGCTCCCTGTGTTTCCACACTGCAGCACTAACATACTTGCTAAATTGTTTCCAATCTGCTATCTGTCAATATAGCTTGATTCTTCTTTTTAAATTAAAAAAATAATTGTAAGCCAGTGCCATAGCTTTTTTCACATATGTGTGAGTCCCCTCGGTCAGTATTTGTCAATGTAGCCTCTGCTTCATTGTGTTTCACCCCTTTGTTTGTAACGTAACATTAGATCAATATCAGGCTATAACTATTTTATTGCATCCTGTTTTGTTTGTCTATGATGTGGCCTGACACTTGCTTCCCAAAATGAACAAATCAGGATGTGTGACCGTGACAAACATGATGTAAAGTAGAAAGCCTTGTTCCTTCTCCCAATTCAGTCACAACTTCCCCATATCCATGTGAAGTGGGTGGAAGCCGGGTGTTCATGGTTCCCTTAAGTCTGACTGATAACCTGAGAGCTTCGTCTCTGTTTTAGATGTTACAGGAACTACAGATGAACATAAAGGTTAATCAGTCCATTGTTTCAATAATACCGAAATCAATGAGAATGTGCAAAACAATATACAGTGTACACCTGCTTTACTGTTTAAATTGAAGAGATATTCCGGGATTGCTAGCTACATTTCCATGTGCAGAAAATGCCTCTTTTGCCAATTCTGATCAAGGCAATAGTCTGGTGAAGCCTTCTTATTGGTACATCATTTTACAACTCCATATTGACATTAAAAACATACTTGGTACCAAATAAATTGTGGCATTCTGAGGTTTTGTGGCTAAAACCATAAATTGAATTAAGTGGGTTGAAGTGGTTTTACTCACAAGTCAGGAATTCCCAACCAGGCATACCACTGCATTGAGAGTAATGTAAATAGATAGTGATAGTAGCCAAATTTATTTAAAATGTTCTTTTAGAAATGGAGTAAAAGAAGGTTCTCATATTGAACACCACTTGTTGAGAGTAGCCTATGTCTAAAACCTGTTCTAGTAAATAAGTTGAAACAGTTAGCTGAAATGGACTTACAGTTGTTATAGTTCTCTTTAAGTAATGGATACATTGTTAAAATAGATCACATTAGCTGAAAGTAAAACAATTTCCTAAAATAGTGATAACAGTTGAAATAAGTTGCTAAAAATAACTGACAGTTGACATATTTAGCTAAAAAATTGATTTATGGTTGAAATAAGAAATGTCTAAAGTAACGCATACATTGTTAAAAGAAGATAACATTAGCTGAAAGTAATAGATAAATTGTTCAAATAGATGACACTAGCTAAGAGTAATAGCTAAGTTGTTAAAATAGATTTCGACATTAGTGAAGATAAACAATTTCTTAAAAATTGTGTTAACAGTTGAAATAACTGGCTGAAAATAACAGATAGAACGTCGACATATTTATTTAAAAAATGGATAAATGGTTGAAATAGATAATGTTAGCTTAACAGATAGCCTACATTGTTAAAAAATCGATAACATTCACTAAGAGTCACAGATAAATTGTTCCAATAGACATTGTAAGCTAAACCTAACAGATGAATTGTCAAAACAGACAATAGCTAAAAGTAACAGATAAGGTATTAAAATTGTGTAAACTGTCGAAATGGCTGGCTAAAAATCAACAGTTGAAATAAATTACGTTAGCCAAAAGTAAGATCACTATTTTGATCGCTAGTTAAAATGAATGGAGGTGTAGATGAATGGTAGTTAATCTGACAGGTGAAATATGTTCATGCATATAAAGCCAGATAACTGCTTAGCAAAAATGGCAATAACGGTGTCTGAATATTGTGTTAACACATAGTAGGCGACCACTTACACACATTGTATCCTTGTTGCATTATAATTACATTTTGGACGCACGTGTAGGATGTTTGGTAACTAAGTCACGGACAGTTCTGTACCATAACTCATCCTTAAATGTATTTTTTTATTTGTACTTTAATAGAACCTAAACACTCTCTGAATCTTTCCTTTGCGTGCATGGCTGTCTATTATCTCATCTGCTCGGTAAAAGTTTGTCCTACATTTTTTCAACAGCCAAACAGATGAGCAGATTGTTTGTCATGCAACAACCAATGAGAATAAAACCATTTGGAGGAGAATATGGACAATCAGATTATGTGACCTTGATGAGGAAAGCGGTCAAACACATCTCACAATCTTACGCCGTTACACCCTGCTGTCTATGGGAAACACTCTGTACATCAGGGGACTTATGTTCCCGTGGTGGCTCTCGGTGATACTCCCTACAAAAACAACAAAGAAAAAAAAAATTGTTTCAGTTACAGGCCGTTTTACAATTCCTTTCCCGTGCTTCCCTTTCTGTCACTTCTCCATAATTCTTGGTATTTCAGTTGGACAGGCCCTCTTTCTGAAGCTTCCCCTTTTTCCATGGATTCCCTCATTTCATGATTTCCACTTCTTCCTCTTCAGTTGTACAAACAGAGGTAGAGGCATGGGGAAATCAGGCTGCCTTTGTGACATGCGAACCACAGGCCGATAGCTGGGACTCATATGATCCGACAGTTCTCTTTAAGTGTTTCTAAAGTGCTCTGGTTGGAAAACAAGGAGCTGCTATAGTTTCTGACACTGATCATTTGTGGAACGCCAGACAACAAATAGTTGTCGGCATTCACACAACCATGCAGCATTTACTTCCTGTGTACTAAAGAGCTGGCAATCTCAGGAACTTCACCGATAAAGGCCAAATGCGAGTTTGTGTTGTGCGTGCGTGTGTGTGTGTGTGTGTGTGTGTGTGTACATCTCACTCTGCTGCTCTGATCGACACCAATGTCGTCCCTATAGTTTCACACTGCTTCCTGTGTCTCTAGTTTCCTGTTTATCTTCGCTGTCATTTGTTTCACCAAAAGTGTGACGGTGAGATGAACAGTGCATTTCCTCATCTTGCCAAACGGCTGACACGTGATCCACCTGTGTATGTATCCCTATGAAATATACAATGCTGCTTTGAGGAAAGAGAAGAAGAAAGCAGCATAGTATACAGTTTAAATGAGTCGGCTGTGGTTTGATCTTATCTGATGTTTGTTGACTTCAGCCTGAATTTACTAAACACGGCTGAAATAAAGGGACGTTTTTTTTAGAAAGGCCGTTGTTGCTCGTGTTATAGTGTTATAGACATAGTGCCATTGCAGTGCTATTATACCCAGTGGAAAAAGGGAAAGGATAGAACCCTTTTGACTGCTATGTCGTACTGTAAAGATACCAAATAAAGCCAGGCCTTATTGAATTCTTTTTTTTCTTTCTTTTTCCTTGCTGCAAGACACAGTTTTAATTAAGCAACATTCCACAGTCTTTATAAAAAGAGTGTAGTGAAATTGAACAGGTCACAAAAACAACCTTAAAACGTGATATGTCTCATCCACAGACAACAAAAAAAAAGAAAAAAAGTCATACAGAACAACATCAAAAAGAGGCTCAACACATTCTGTTGCATTTTTACAAACCGCCAGTTAGGTAAAGTGGATGTAATGGCCAAACATTTTTTAGAAACATTAAATCAGTGTAAGGACAGCCAAATAGGATTCTATTATAAAGCCTTTCAGCTCTAGATGTTCTCATGTCACAGTAAAAGCATCACACACTGATCAACTGCCCATCTTTAGCATACAACATCATGAAAGAACCATGCATCGTATTCTAAACCGTGGCCCCCCCTCCTCCCTCCCCTTGCCCCTCTTTTCCAGCCTGTAACATTAAAGTTGAGGCTCGCAGTGATGAGGAGAATGGGCTGGCCTGTGACATGAATGACGTGGAGGAGGAGGAGGAGGAGGAGGAGGAGGAGTGCGCGGAAGACTTGCGCGTGATCGATGCCTCGGGGGCCAAGGTGAACGGCTCACAGTCGAGCCCCCAAGCCAGGGCCTTCTCCTCGGCCGGCGGTATCCGGCTGCCCAACGGGAAGCTCAAGTGTGATATCTGTGGGATAGTTTGCATTGGCCCCAATGTGTTGATGGTGCACAAGCGAAGCCACACCGGTAAGCCGCCTGCAACACTTCTTGCCCTTCCTTTGCACCCATGTTCACTTTAGTATGAGAGGATGGACGAGGGACAGAGAGGAGTGTGCTGTGGCTCCCCCTCAGGTTTAGAGCACTGTTACTTTTTTGGTACAAACACAAGCAGTCATCACAATGTATGTAGGGTAGCTTTGTGTCTTCTTTGCCTGCACACAAACATTAGTGATAATAACTCAACTTTAGAAGCCTGCTCTTGCGTTTGCAGTCACCCTTATCCTCAGCGGCAGTTGCAATAGCATCCTTGCGTTTGGCTGTATGCATGTAGTAGACCTTCCTATCGTGCGTGAAATAGGCTTTGAGCATACCATCAGCATTCATTATTGTTCATCTAAATGACTCTGAATTACCACATGGCAAGCAACAGTAACTGATCAAATCATTGTGCGATAAAGTGTAGGAGACGAACTTGGTCTGAGGAAAAAAAAAGAAAAAATATGCCCTCAGTTGAGAAACAGGATATCTTGCTGCAATTAAATGGAATCTCTATGAACTGACAATTATCGGGCTATTAAAAGTTTTTCAAATTTCAAAATTGATATGCCATTGTAATGGAGCCAAACCAGTGGTGGGGAACATTTTTGAAAAAGTCACTTAACTGTCAAGCTTTAGAAACTAATGAAACTCAAAACGGAAGAAAGGAACACTAGACTAATGTCAATGCAAAAGAAAGTACAATACAATATATAATGAAGTGCCTCCTATTTAAATCGAAAATATTCTGTGGTGAGTCTTTGCTCCTGAAATGCATTTTTAATGAATTTCCTTTTTTTATATATTTTTGCTGCTTCACTGGTGACTCTTATTTTATGGGGGGCCTTTGAAAAAAAAAGCCATATTAAAACGTTCTCACAGAATGCCACAACACTCGGAGAGGGCTGGATATTGGTTTATTCCAGAGGCGCTGATCAGGAAGACTGGCTCTCAACACAAAGTGTTTCCTTTCGCTTTATTCAAATGAGGCTGAATTTGCATTGTGATGCGCCGCTCTTATTTTAGAGACGAAGAAGAGGAAAAAATGAGATTTTCAGATCAAATTGACCTAGGCAATGGTGCATTACGGAACTGGCAGGCTGAGTCTGAAAGGCTCTTGTTCGATCAGAGCGCCAGGAGTCTGCGGGGAGGGGAGGGGAGAGAGGGGGGTGGGGGTGTAGTGTCACTGTGCTGCTGGATCGCTCTCTGCTCTCTCATACGGCTTGTTCTGGCGCTCGGGATGCTTGTAGGCCAGTGACCCCACATTCCCGCAGCTTTTTTATTCACATAAAAGACTATTTGCACTTTTGTCGTTGTCAGTAGAGGGATCAAACATAGCAAGATTAGGGAAAGTGGTGCCATCAAGAAAAAACATAAAAAAAAATAACAACTGCCTGTCAGGGTACATAAAATACTGTGCTATTAAAACAAACATGTCATTCTCCTGTTCTCTTTCAGTTTTTTTTCTCTGCCTCTTTACAGTAATGTGTGTCTGTCCTGTTGTTTTTTCCTCAGGAGAGCGTCCTTTCCAGTGCAGCCAGTGCGGGGCCTCGTTCACCCAGAAGGGCAACCTGCTTCGTCACATTAAGCTCCACTCGGGGGAGAAACCCTTCAAGTGTCACCTGTGCAGCTACGCCTGTCGCAGGAGGGACGCCCTCACCGGCCATCTACGCACCCACTCGGGTGAGTACGTCAAGCACACCCACACCCAAAACTGTGCTGCGCTCATGGTTTTTCTAGGATTTACTAGCGGCTAATGACACGTTTCTGCAGTGCACACAGTGAGAGCTGGGTGCTGCTATGTAAGGGGAAGTGAAGTTGACAGGGTTAAGATATGGTGTCACCTTTTTTTTTTTGCAAATGCTTTAGCAGAAGTATGTGTTCATGGAATTGTTGGGTGTAAACAGTCCACCAACAAAGCTGGCTCTGAATAGGTTTACAGCAGAGTAAAGGGATAACATGCAAAATTGCAATTGTAACACTATAATCACCGTTATCCATCTGAAGCACTTTGAAAATCTACACATGTATGATGATTTGAACAGAGCATTGCGACCAAAAGCCTACAAACCATAGGGGACATTGCTTAAAGGATAAGACTGTTGACATTAAATCGCATTAAAAGGCTTAAAAGCGTTTTGGTACGTTTTGACTGTTACATCCGTGCTCAATCATTCCTACTGAAGACAGTTCATGAAAAGAGGTTGCATATTTATTTCTCATACTTTCCATGTTTTAAAAAGGCTGAGCAGTTTTATGAAACACCATGGTGCTTTCTTTTTTTCAAGACACATACACAAAAACAACAACAACAACAACAACAAAGGTGCACTGTATTTTTTACTCAAACTTGGGCAGTAGCCAATAGTGTACAACTACTTTTTTCTATTTGTATTTTTTCATAATTCATTTTATTTAGGTTTATCGGCTACATATTTTCAATGGAACTGTGGGTCAATAATAAAGTAGATTACAAGCTTTCCCCACAAGGCCAGGAATATACGCTAAATGGGGGAAAAGTCAGTCCCTGATTTTTAAACATTATATCAGCATATAAAATTTGCACCATGATTAAGTCTTTATTTGTAGCCGGTAAACTCCCCCGGCGTTGCTTCCCAAATTCCCCTGCATAAATGACGAGAGGACAATGACCCTAATGTAGTAGTAGTTTGAATAAAGTTGCTTGCACTGGACTTCCCAACCTATCAACACTGTGGGGTATTGCCGGGCCTTTTCCTTGGATTTATCCTGTCTGTTACGTTTTCTTTGTGTCAGCACTGTTGGGGCTTAATTCCCAGTTTTTATTCTTCTATTTATGTCCAATTAAACTGGAAATGTAGAATCCCCCACTTTCCAGGAAAGAGCTTTTCAGAGCAGCAGGCTGACTTGTCTATCTGTTGACTCAAAGTTGTGTGACTAAACCAAAGCGTGTTAATGGGCTATCACTTTCATATCAGCCATCATACAGAGCGCTGCGTTCCCTGACATAACAGTGACATGCTATTTTGTTGCAGTTGGAAAGCCCCACAAGTGTGCTTACTGTGGGCGGAGTTACAAGCAGCGCAGCTCTCTCGAGGAGCACAAGGAGCGATGTCACAACTACCTCCAATGCATGGGCCTGCAGAACAGCATCTACACAGGTTGGTGCCTCACAAGACGCTCACTCCAATCTCATCCAAATCTGGTGACCTGCTTCACCCTGAATGCATGCAGCAGCAGTGTACCATGCCAACAATGCTGCATTTACTAAATGCCCTGACAGGCCACATTAAATTACTTCTAAGTAATTAATTTCCATTTGTCACCTCTGCTCGTGCAGAAGTTCTTCAGATATTCAAAATAACGAAGTCAATGTAATCATCATGTCGGTGTTATTTGTATTTGTTCGTATGTAACTCGGCAGTCATACAGTCATATGTCAAATGAAAACTCGTAGGCCTAGAAACACATCTACACCTCATCTGTGCAGCATGAACAGTTACTATATTTTTAGACCAATTTTTTTTAGACAATTTTTCTTCACGTGTCAGAATAGTCTGCTCTGTGCTGTGAATAAAATACCATCGTGTGTTATCAGGCTCCAGTTCATCACTTTGAACAGGACAAGCAGAAATTACTTTGACTCTAAAATCTACTTTTCTGTCTTGCTTTCCAGTAGTAAAGGAAGAAAGCAACCAGAATGATCAGAGGGAAGACTTAAGCCAGATGGGATCTGACAGAGCCTTGGTGCTAGACAGACTAGCTAATAATGTAGCCAAACGTAAGAGCACTATGCCACAGAAGTTTGTAGGTAAGGGCTTGAATCTGCTTCCTTATTGTAAATGCAATGTCGCTATTTTTGCTGAGAATTATGTCATGGCTGCAACTGTGTTTTGTGTTCATAAGTTTGGCAGGATGCATGCAACAGAAAAAAAATCTGTTTTTTTGCAGGTCAGCCTGATCAGAAATTGACTTGAGTAATTACTGTTAGGAAATACTATGTTTTAATATTTACTGAGAATCCTTTATACAGTATTATCAGTTTTACATTAAAGCGTGGCTTCTCCCCTCGTGACCTCATAAGTGGAGAGAAATCTGACTGGGGTTTTCAGAAAGGTGGAGGCGGAGAAGAAGAGAGAGGGTTGTTCTTTTGTACTTTGGGAGCCTATAGTCACACTAGGGACACATATTAATGTTGAGGACAATTAAAACATGCATTTTGCATAAAAGGTGAACGTTAAGACTAATAAAATAGTAACCAATGATACCAACAAAAAGCTATGACTGTGAGTCACGTTCATACACAGCTTTAGAGGAACAGGCTCAGTATTAATCTGGTGAAATAAACAGTATGTAGTCGAACATTAACGTTGTTCTTATGTCTCTCTCTCTCCTCAGGTGACAAGCGTCTGTCGGACCTGTCGTTTGACAGTGGGTCGGGGGAGATGATCCAGCCCCACGTCATGGACCAGGCCATCAACAGTGCCATCAGCTACCTGGGGGCCGAGTCTCTGCGGCCCCTTGTCCAGACCTCCCCGGGCTCCTCTTCAGACGTGGGCCTGGGCTCCATATTCCCCCTCCACAAGCCCACGCTCGAGGCCGCCAAAGACAACGCTGCAGAGAACCTGCTGCTGCTCTCCAACTCCAAGTCTGCCTCCAGCGAGAAGGACGGCTCGCCTAGCAACAGCGGCCACGACTCCACGGACACCGAGAGCAACAACGAGGATCGCCCGGGCAACGCATCATCGGGCCTCATCTACCTGACCAACCACATCACTTCCTCTGGAGTCAGGAACGGCGTGCTCCCATTGGTCAAGGAGGAGCAGCAGAGGCAGTACGAGGCCATACGAGCCAGTATGGAGATGGCCTCCGAGGGCTTCAAGGTGGTGACGGCTGAAGGCGACCAGGTGAGGGCATACCGGTGTGAACACTGCCGCGTCCTCTTCCTGGACCACGTCATGTACACCATTCACATGGGCTGCCACGGCTTCAGAGACCCCTTCGAGTGCAACCTGTGTGGCCACCGAAGTCAAGACCGATATGAGTTCTCCTCGCACATAACACGAGGGGAGCATCGCTACTGAGCCAACCAAGAGAACACACCGTTGTGAAAAAAAACCCTGCCACACACACAAAATTCACCCGATATACATACATAGAATTGCAAAATGTAAAATACAAATACACTGTCGATGTTTGGAAGCTGTGTTTTTTTAATACAAAGTATGCATGTTTGTTGAACACAGATGAATCTAAACAACTATTAAAAAAAAACATTTATTTTCATTTTAAACACCGTGACCAAGAGGTGGACCATTTCATGTGTCTTTTAGAAGGGAAGCAAAATGATGTTGAGTGGAGTCAACACAGCAGAGTTCTTGTGTGCCACATCCTACAGAGGTTTTAAATTGTGTATTTACAGCTGCCATGTGTATAAAATGTATAAAAGTGTCTTTTCCTCTTGGAAAACCAGGCAGCGACTATTTTCTAAATTTGAATTAGAAAAGATTTCCACCTGTACATTAACAAAATCTGTAGTGTCTGAAAAAGAAATCGATTCTTCGATTATTGTTTTCATTGCAGCAAAAGTCATTTTATTGTCGGTATTAAAAACAATCAGAGGACAACCAAACAATCAGTGTAGATAACCACAAATGTCCTTCCTGCGTAAGTTGCAACCTCTTCTTGTATTTGTGACAACCTACATATTATTTATATCACACTTACACGCCTGTCTGTTTTTGTATTTATTACAGTGATCAATGTTTGTCCGTAGAGTAGTTAAATAAAAGCTGCATCTCTTTCTGTCCAACTGTACTAAATATGTCTGAAGTGAAAACATGACTGGAAGCTATTTTAAATTTTCTGTCAGAAAAAAAAGTTATCCTCGACTTTTTTATTTTATACCTGATGGCTACGAGTTGTGTAACTCACAGAAAGAAAATGAGCCGATCGAGATTTGAAGGAGCTTTATGCCTGCAAAATATCAATAAAGGATATTTTATATATGCACAACGTGGGGAAATGTTTTGTTTTTCAGTGGACATGTGTACAAAGAGAGAGAATAATTCATACTTGAGGAAATTGTTTTAATGACTAAAGGCCTGCTGCTAACGTCTACTTGGGATATACAGTATATTCTCATACTACAAATGAACATGCTTTTATTGGTATTTTCTTTACTGGACTATATAAACCATATTCAACAACAAATATGGAAAGGTCCACATTAAACAGGCTACCGTAAATTAGGGCTATAGGCTCAGGAAAGGATTGCTGGACTTATTGCAAAGTTTCTCTGACTTTCACTGTATAATTTTACCTTTTGAAATATGGAGATTTCTTTTCACTTTCTAAAACCTTCAGAAATAATTAAGATAGATGTCATTCAAGATGCTGCTCGCTCCTGCCTGTCAAGGAAGAGCTAAAAACAGAGTGAATGAGTGGCATTTGAGCACAAAATAGAAAAACTTAGAGAGAGAGCATTTACAGTGAGAGGTAAATAAACAATTACCAATGCAAGATTTTTCAAGAAGCTCCTCATTAAATGAATCTTCTACTCTGTATTTTTTGTAGTTGAACCATAATTTCACAAATGTCGCATTTCTTCTTATTAATAGTGTATCAAGGCAGGCCAAAAAACAAGGCTAACATGCCTTATTTCTGAGAAATGTCCTCCCCCATCAAAATGTTCTCTCAAGAATTTCCCCCAAACAAGGCCCTATATTTCCTCATTTTCTATCAAAAATGACCCTCCCCCCATAAAAAAATAAATGTAGGCCCTATATCCCCTCTTTTCAAGCTACATGTTCCACAATCAAATTAGACACGTTCCCTCATTTCTAAGCAAAAGTTCCCCCACGTAACTTGTTGTTGCGACCCCACTTAAATTTCCTTCCTGGTTTTATTATTTCATCTATAGAAAGAAACGTGTTTACAAGTTATTTTGATTTTAGGTGAAATTCTTATATATATCTTTTTATTAATCTGAGGAAACATATAGAAACAGTCTCCTGGCGAACTCATCATGGTGGCATTTGTCTGCACAGAGACCCTCGTGTTAAAATGGTGTCATCGAGGGACTACTGAAAGCATAAGCAGCAAACACACAAAAGAGTGTGCGTGAGTGTGTGGACCCTCCCTGCACACACACACACACACACACCAGCATGCCGACATGTCCAGGACCTGATGAGTCCTGCTGGTCCTCTGAGGAGAGCCGGGACAGAGAGGATCAGGCACTGGAGCAGAAGGCTGGGGCCGGGGCTCTGAGGGCCGGAGCGGTCTGGAGAGGCTGAGCCCGGGCCAGTGGAGGAGCACGGTGGCGTTGTGCGGCGACAGCCTCGTCCAGATGGCTGCTGGGTGATTGAGCAGAAACGGGAAGCAGCTGTGGCCAGCGTTGAGTCCCCACTCACACACACACACACACACCAACAAACACACACACACACACCAACAAACACACGCTTGACTGGGACCCAACAGGGGAGGGAGGGCATTTGCATGAGAGGGATAATCTGGCCAACCAAGTCTGGGCCTGACTGCCAGAATCCCAAATCTCACTTCCCCTTTCAACCAGCTGACAGAAAATACTCCTTTAAGAATCAGACTTTTAACCACTTCCAATTGCAGCTGTTTACGGGATCCAACAAGATGTTAGTACTTTAGTACACTGTAGGCCTACATTAACATGTTCAATGGAGAGCCATAAAAGAGCATTCACTCACTGCAAACTTTGTGAATGTGGTCTCATCTGTTCTCATCATGTGGGGCCAACATATCAAATTTGGCTTTTTCTTCATTTGGGAGTGCTAAAAGTATTTCTGTAAAAATGAGAACGATGCCATTCTGTATACTTGAATGCGTGAAAGTATAGAGTTTAAAATAGGCCCAACTAAAATGTAAGGTAGGTCTACTTGTACCTTTTACTCCACTATATACTTCAATATTGTAAGATAAATACATTGAATTAGATTTGAACAGATTCAAAATGATTCGTCATTGGTTCATAGCATGTCCTGCTTGTGACAATTTACATAAACGCAGTGTCTACTCGTGGGGCCCCTTGTCACGTTACAGATGAATTGTGAACAGTTCCCCCAGAGACACATTTCCCCTCTGAACTTCCCACATCGATAAACTGGAAGTGTTTGAGGCATAAAGGGGGAAATTATCAAATATTTCACAAAGAAGCAAAGAAGTCCAAAACATGTAGCCTATATAAATTTGGGAAGCAAAACTTTTCCTCTTCTTTCTAACTGCATTATCTAACGACCCTTACTGTTAGTAAGTAAAAGCAGTTGCAACGCAAACATCTATGCTTATGGAATACAGTGTATCGTAGTATAACAATCAGAGGGTCAGTTTTTCAAACAAGTTTTGCAAGCAGAGTATGTTTACTTTGTATACTTTAAAGTTATAATTCTTTTCATTTCAGTCATGGTCGGTTTAGTGACAGCCTTGATCACTAGTGGTGACAGCAGATGCACTGCAAACAACACAAAGAAGAGCAACAGGTGTATCTCTGGGAATGAATTGCTGGTAAATAGCTGACCCCACCAACAATTAAACATACTATTACCCAATTTAAATGCAGTTTTTTATGAAAATCAATAAACCTTATTAAAACAGGATTTGATTTCATGAAAGATTTAGGATTATTTATACCTTTATGGAAATGTTGAAGAAAAATGTATGTGTAATCTTATTCAGGAAATGTTTGGAATACAGGACTTTTGGATTATCTGTACAAGAATTTAAATCGCTGTCGTACAGTTACTCTTACTAGTAAATGTTCGGAGTGTCTACCACCATTGTCTTTATCTGATCTCTGAGAACAACACACACTGTACATACAGCAGTTCTAAAAAATCATCAACATCTCCAGGTTACTTAAATAAATACCCTAAGGGCCAGTTTCACAGACATGGATTAAGCCTAGTCCTGGACTAAATGGAATTTTGAATGGGGGATGTCCATTGAAAGTACAATTTAGTCCAGAACTAGGCTTAATCCATGTCTGCGAAACCGGCCCTAAATCTCTTCATGTCTACTTAAAATTTTAAAATGCCACTAATCCATAATTAATAACAAGCAGTACATTTTCTTTTCTCCAATAGATATTCTGTGTATCGTGTGTGTTTGTGACCACACAATCCCAGATGTGACGACTGCTACACAGCCACAGTCAAACGGAGCTACAAGCTTTCAACATATGGCAGCGTTTTCAGTCCGTACTCTATGGATCCCACCAGCACCAGAGGAATTCTGTGCATCTGTCCCAGTCCAGCTGTGAGGAGTCCCCGTGTATAAAGATGACCCCAGGGTGCGGGGTGTGTGTGTGGCTACTGTCACTGCTGGCTAATCCAACAAAGTTTCCATACAGTGGGCAACCGTCTACACGTCTGAAATATTTATTAGGGACCTGGTCAAAGTCTTTTTTCATGGTCTTCCAGATTTTCAAAGATTGTTTCATTAAATTTGCATGAGAATTTCAGTTCATGTGTGCACAATCTATAATGGTCCTCGTCAATAGCACTATGTATGTTTGACCAGTGAGGCACTGGACTCCAAAAACATCAACAATGTTAAGACTCTCTGTTGACCAGATGTACCACTTGGCGAAGGATTAATCAACTTTCTGCTGTGTGTGTGAAGGAGAGCACAGTCAGTCTAACTTATTAATACTGATAGCTGAGAAATGCATTGAACAATTAGGTTGAAATGCATGTGGAGTAAACTTAAATGATGCAGCTCATTCTTATTGTCTAATAGAAGGGATGTATTGCAGTAACCGATTTTCCTGTTGCGTCCACGGCTGTCTTAATCTCTAACAGGAAGGGAGTCAAGGCTTTCAGGCCTCTTTAAACATGAGACCCCTCTGTGTTGCCCAACTTCCGCAGATAGGATTAGCACATCCAGCCTCAGGAACATTTCAGGACAGCGAAAACTCGTCAAAATGCTAATAAGATGTGTAAATAAGTCTCTTAACAAAGAGATCACACTGCCCTGTGTAGATTAGGTGGGCAGGGGAATCAAGTGGGGAAATGTTACAATATACACGAGAGATAAATTTACTATTGATTTATTTTAATTCTGGGACTTAAAAGGTGAAGTAAGCGGTTTATTTATATTAATATAAGTGTTAAATCGCTCTTTATTCATACAGTAATCACTTACATGATGTGCGCGTTTCATAAAGCCAATCTTAGTCAGCTGCTCTGCATGTAATAAGCAATTAAACTTTATGTAGTATCCCGAAATTTTATCCGATCACAAGAGAGAACGCCACAAACCGACACCCGTCCGCACCCGTCTCACTCATGGTCTCACTGCCGGTGCACGCCAGAGCAACACATGGGTGAATGTTTATGCGCCTACAATGGCGGAGCAGGTAAAAATCCTTCCCAATGTGTGTTTTGATGGTTTTTATCATGTTTTATCACACTTATGGATCTGAGATGATGCTAGATAACTTGCTGCTTGTAGACCGCAGTGCATTAATGTGGTGACGTAGGGACGAGCGAGGGGACTGCTAACTGCAGTAACTGACAGGAAGTTAGCTAAAAGAACCATTCCGCTTACAGCACCTTTAACAAACAAGCATATAGATATAGAAGTTAAATTACAATTTTATTTGGATAAAATACAATTTTACAATTCAATGAAGTCATACAAACTAAAATAATGAGAAAGCCTAAACAACCGAGCTTAAGATTCATCTGGGAATAGATACTAAATATGCCGAATGTTTATCCTCAAAGTTTTCCAAAAGTGATGATAATTGCTGTAAAGGAATTTAAACTGAGAACACTGCTTCATCTGGAGCACAGTTCATGGAACCAACATGGTGCCGAATGCTGACACCAAACCACAAAGCAACAGTAAAATTAACATCTGAACAAAACAGTATGTCCATTAAAAACTCCTGAAAATAATTTCAACGCATAATGAACGCTGCTGGTAACAATTTGCAGTTTGTCCACACGGAAAACTCTTTCACTCTCTCACCAGCAAGACATACGAATAAGGATGTAGTGATAACAAGCACACAGCTGCATTTGTAAAGACTGTGTCAGGACACTGTTCAATTGTTTCAGCCAATAGTTTCATATTGAAGTTAGAAGTAGTTACAACAGCCTGTAAGGAAAGACTCATTTTAACAGATCACAAAACAACAGGCTGGTTAAAAAAAGATTAACTATTGAACTTAAATGACCTGTTGGATACACAGAGGTCAGGGGGTGGAAAAAAATACCAGAAACACCTGCTCTATATGCAATCTAACGGATATCTGCATTTAGGAAAATTACTTTGATCGATCAACATTTTTGATAGTTATCAAGCTTTTTGGGAAGACTGTCAAAGAGTTGTTGATCAAACTGTCAAGTCATTTTTACAGAGTAAGACGCTCCTGCTTTGTTGTGCTTTGTGTGCAACAAATAACACATTTCACATCTACAGATTTCACCCAAGCTGGACCGATTATTCTCAACAGGATGAGGAGGCAAGTTTAACGGCCACATCCAAAAGTCTTGTCCCACTCCTCGTACAGCTCCAAGTCTTTGGGTGAGACGCTGGGCCGTACTTTCTTGAGGGCCTCCTGGAAGTCCGTGTAGAGGATGGGTCTAACCTGGTCTGCGGTGATAGTGGCAATGTCACTGAGCTGGATGCTGCGGATGGGCCCCAGCGCGGCCTCTTTACACAGGTGGGTCATATCGGCGCCTGAGAAGCCCTCTGTGCCCGCGACCACGCTCCCTAGGTCTTGCTCGCTGAGCTGGTTCTTCTCCTGGGCCATGAGGTTGGCTACTATCTGGCCTCGGGCAGGCCCTTCAGGCAGGGGGATGAGCAGCCTCTTAGCCAGGCGGCGCCTCGCGGCCTCGTCTATCTCTTGGGGTCTGTTAGTAGCCCCCACCACCAGGATACGGTCCTCTGCCGCCGTGGCCGCCCCGTCCAGCTGAACCAAGAACTCTGTCTTGATCCTCCGGGAAGAGTCATGCTCCCCGTCTGTACGCTGGGACAGCAGCGAGTCGATTTCATCTATAAAAATTACAGCGGGCTGGTGGCAGCGGGCGATGGCAAACAGGGCTCGCACCATTTTCTCTCCCTCGCCCACCCACTTAGATGTGAGCGACGAGGCACTGATGCTGAAGAAGGTGGCACCCGACTGGCAAGCTATGCATTTTCCGATCAGAGTTTTCCCGGTCCCTGGGGGTCCGAACAACAGGATGCCCTTAGGGGGACCACGGAGGCCGGTGAAGATGTCAGGTCGCAGCATGGGCCAAACCACAATCTCCTTTATGGTGGTTTTGGCAAACTCCAGGCCCGCTATGTCGTCCCAGGCAACAGGAGGCCCGTGGTCCATGATCTCGCTCATGATCAGCTCGATTATCTTTGGCTCAAAGTGTTTCAGCCGCTCGTCCAGAATCTGAGGTTCCTGATTGGACCCGTGGCTCATCCCGGCTTCTTCCTCCTCCTGTCGTGGGATAGGTGACACAAATTTAGAAAACGTACCGCGAGGCCTGTTGGCACCAAGGGATTTCTTCCCAGTCGCAGCCATTGCAGCGGGCTGACCTCTCTGGGGCTGATAAGAATGTTTTTTGTGCTGTTCAACGATGAACTGCTCACGAGCTGTTCTAAAGTTGCTTCCAGCGCGCGGGTCAGCACCTGCGTGGCCTCCCTGTTGGCCCCTGCCACCGCCACCTCCACCTCCATCTGAATTGTTAAAATTCTTCCGCTTGGATGTGTTGGAGGAGAAGACGGTGGACGTGGCGCCCCAGGAGAGACCAGGGTTTCCCTGTGGAGGACCTGAAGGAGGATGATTAAACACAGACTGGGGTCGGGCTGGAGGTCGGGAGAATGAGTTTGGATTATTTGAAATCCATTCAGAGCCTATCGGCCTCTCTGATGTAAAGTTAGTAATAGGATTACTGGCACCGTTGTTAAACTCTGTTTTAGGCTGTGCTGGTCCTGTAGCTTTAAACAACGCAGCCTCTGACCTGCCTCCAGTAAAAGGAGCAGACAGGTTGATGCCTCTGCTCTCTTGGCCCACTGTTATGTTTACATCTCCTGGTGCCACGAGGGACCCTCCCGCCTCTGTCCCTGCCTGAAGCATCTTCTTCACGCTGGGCAGTTCCAGCAGGCTCTCCATGGTCAGGGAAGACTCCCATTTGTCACTGTGGTTCTTCTGACTTCGGGCCAGATGCAGCGCGCTCTCTGCATAGTTGTTGAGTCCTGTGCGGGGGTCATCCGAGTCCAGCACTGCGGAGTAGCGCTCCGAGTAAGTCCTGAACAGGCAGGCCATGCCGGCCGGAGAGAGCTGGGAGCTTGCCCATGCATACTGAATGGAGAGGATGTGGGCCCGGTAGGCATCCGCCGTCTGTTCAGGTGTGCAGTTGCCAGATGAAATGTCAAAGGACCTTCTCTGCCATTCGTCCAGGTGTGCGCCACTCATGCCTGGCCTGTTCCAGTCTGGTAAAGGAGAAGGGGGACAAAAGTGATTAAAAATACATGACCTCAGTGAAAGCCAAAGCACACAAATAAAAGTTACATTTCATTACATTGCATTCTGTGATGTGTGTGTATGGGCATGTGATACAGGGAACAATGGAGTTAGTATTGTAAATAAGTTTGAGGGACTCACATGGACTGATTAAAACAGCATTGCTAAAATTGAAGCATTCAAGATATCCCCACATTAATAGTAAAGGGCCGGTCAAGCTTTAAAAACAATGGATCATTACACTCACTAGCATCTCTTTGTTTAGATGATGTCTTCCTGCTCAATGTCTTCCACACCCCATCTGAGATAACATTTAAACATAAAGGGATATTTCCTCAGTCTTTTCAAGCCTACTAAAGGATTATGTAAAATTGGTAAAACGTCCCCTTACTGACTGAACATCGAATTTGATACATGTAGCTGTACTAGAGATAGGGTCACTAGCAAAGCTGCTGCAGTTTAGTTTACCATTCATCTACTGACATTGAAACCAAGCTCCTCATAACATGGCAGTTGTAAACAATCTATAGACAGGGCCTAAAGCAGATATCCCGCGGCACCCGACACGCCATGATACCATAACACACAATAAGGACAACAACACTTACTACGAGTGGTATCTTCTTATGATTTTGTGATTTAAAAAATGGTGCTTAACTAAAGAAACGAGGTTTAAGTGGTTAACTTGTTTAGGCTGATGCACAGCACCGCTGCCGTGTATTAGTTCGCGCCATCCATTTCTTCTTTGAGAAAGCTACTTCCTGCCGCATTCCAATTCGCTCTTTAAAACCTAAATTAATCTTTTGAGCATCGCTTTCAATAGAAATGGGAAGATAGACAAAGTAACCGAACATTAATTGTATGTAATTGAAACAACTTTGATTAATAACCAAAAAAGATGTGGCCAATAAAGCGCTGAGCTGAAGCAAATAAGTTATCTCCGAATATTGGAACGGGGCCCATAACTTGTCACAACTAGGGAGTGCTTCATTTATCCTCCCGGTTCGCCTACAGGCGGGATACTATCTGTTCATGTGTGTCAAATCCGCTCTCTGTGTCAACGTAAAGCTTCTTCATCAATGAAGATAAGTCAGAAAATACGAGTCTTTCTTACCCAGTGTGACAAACCTTCTCTTGAGTTTATGTTAAAGACTTTGGTTACAACTACTTGGTCCTTGCGGCTAACTTGTAGCTAGGTCTACGACGCCATCTTGTGGCTACACACGTTAAACAGATTTAAAATGATTAGACGGTCGCATTATCATTGCATTCTGGGAAAGGTAGTACCAACTTTATTGTAATTCAGTTTGCCACTGGATTCTGACATCAATATTTTTCAAGAATGTACACTTGTTCATTTATTGCATTCCAAATTATGTCCATTAACTCGTTGTATTTATAACAAGCTGTTAAATATCAATTTGTTCTGTGTTATCAGGTTCGCGAAAACTACACTAACCACAACCGTGGAGCTTTTTGTTTATACTGTCGACAGTGGATGACAGCGGCTGCGGAGCTTCTCAGGATAAAGGATACGCCGCCCGTGGGAATATGGACTGCGTTGGTGAAATTGTGTAGCTAACTAGCTATTTAATCAAAATTTCACACTGTATATTATTACATACTTTGTGTTTACGGAGGGACACCCGGGAAAAAAAGTTTACTGTTGCGCTGTCGTCACAGTGGTCGCAGTCCGTTAGCTGCAGCTAAACCGGAGACGGGATGTAAATTAATCCAGACGGGACCAGCCCCAGAAGCCGGTAGCAGCAGTGTCACACCCTTGTCTGGGATAACCGAGTCTACTGAGGAACATTTCAATGCTATCCTACACATGTTCTAATTCTTATTTATGAATAATATGTTAGCCTCAGTCTTCAGAGTTGGAGCTTCAGAGCAATAGTGTGAGTAAAGTGGACAGTGTGGACTGGATATGACTGACTCATCATCATGGCACGGACAGAGGAGATAACCCTGAACCGTCTGTCTGCTGCAGGGCCAACCAGATAGCCTCACAACTAGTTCACTTATTTAGACGTTTAATCGCTTATTTTTTCATCTTATAGCCTACTTCCGTTGGTCAACGTGGCATTATGAATTCCCCAGTGTACACCTTTGTTAGTCGTGACGACAACAGCAGTGTTTATGCAGAAGTTTCCAAAATCCTCCTCTCGACTGGAAAATGGAAGAAGCTGAAAAGAGACAATCCCAGATTCAACTTGATGCTTGGAGAACGGAACAGACTGCCCTTTGGACGTCTGGGTAAATTATGTTTTCTTTAATTGTGTGTGTGTGTGTGTGTGTGTGTGTGTGTGTGTGTGTGTGTGTGTGTGTGTGTGTGTGTGTGTGTGTGTGTGTGTGTGTGTGTGTGTGTGTGTGTGCGTGTGCGTGTGCGTGTGCGTGTGCGTGTGTGTGTGTGAGATTTGGTCTACACCCACTCAGGGTGAGACAGCTGCAGTGACTGCATTGCTGCTCAATCCTGCATCCAGTGGAAAGACTGTCTCTTTTCATATGTGAAGCTTTGGGTCTGGGTTTACACACATAAGTAAATAGAAACATTTTAACATGTCCTCACTTCGACTTTACAGGTCATGAACCGGGGCTGGTGCAGGTGGTGAATTACTACAGAGGAGCAGACAGGCTTTGCAGAAAGGCGCCCTTGGTCAAGTGTGTTTCTGTTTCTTAAATTGAAAAATCCATATGTTTTTCTTGCCACCATTCATGTTATTGATGTACATCTCTGCAAGTGAATTACTCAGGGGGGGGTAACTTACATTAGCTGACCATTTACCTCTTATTAACATTAGGCTAATAAAGACCAGCCCGGAGCTGTCAGACTCCTGGTTCCCAGAATCCTACATCATCTATCCGACTAACCTCAAAACCCCAGTTGCTCCAGCCACCAATGGCATGAGCCATCTGAAGAGCAATCCTAAAACGGATGAACGGGAAGTTTTTTTGGCCTCCTATCACTCTAAAAAAGAAAACGGGGAGGGCACAATATGGATAGCCAAGTCTTCTGCTGGAGCCAAAGGTAAAATCAATTCATCTAATTTGTTTAAAACCAGGATACAAGTTAGCTTTAGACAGTTTCCCTTCTGGATATTCTTTAAAAACGTAAAGCTATAGTGCGTATTATCTTTCACCCCCATGAATTATTTCTGAGTAATAGCAACATGTCGGTGCATCTAGATGAGGTAAACCTTCGATGATCGTGCACACATCTCATTCATTCTGTTGTACGTCCAGGTACAATCAATAACTAAAACATTTAGTGGGTGCTTCTTGAACTTCTACGCCAGTATCAGGGGGCGACAGCAGTTTGTTAACGCTGCCATACTGAGAAATACAGAGATAGTTTTCTGGAGCTGATAGGCTTAATCAACTTTTTGTCAACTGATTTGGCAATAGCTTGAATGTAACTCACATTCCTTTATATGAAAAAGTCTTTAACTATAGCTTAAAATCAAAGAATATACACTCATTCTGAGCCGTTTTGAAAAGTTTTGTTCAGCTGAAGGCACCTTATTTTTTGTATAAAACCCCTTCTATGCAATCTAATGTTTACAGTTTTAAATTGAGGACGTGGTAGATGGCTTCCACATGTCAGCTTGCCATGTGTGTCTTCACTGCAACAGGTGCTGGTATTTTGATATCCCACGATGCTAATCAGCTGCTGGAGTACATTGATAATCAGGGACAGGTTCATGTTATTCAGAAGTACCTGGAGAAACCTCTGCTTCTGGAGCCGGGACATCGGAAGTTTGACATCAGGCAAGTATTTGATGGTTATCACAAACTCACAGAGAATGGGCAAGTGTCTGGACTTTGTAAGCAATGCTTTTATGTTATGCTATTGTTAGGAGCTGGGTGCTAGTGGACCAGCAGTACAACATCTATTTATACCGAGAGGGTGTGCTGCGGACGTCCTCGGAGCCCTACAACAGCTCTGACCTCCAGGACATGACCAGTCACCTGACCAACCACTGCATCCAGATGGAGCACTCCCAGAACTATGGCCGATACGAGGAGGGGAACGAGATGTTCTTTGATGAGTTTAGGCTCTACCTGCTGAACACACACAACGTCACCCTGGAGTCCAGCATATTACCTCAGATCAAACAGATCATAAAGTAGGTCCTTCTTGTTTTTGCTGTTGTTTTTATGTTTGGATAATCTATTATAAAGCATCTATTAAAAAGCATGGCGTAGCTTTCATATATCATATTTAAGCTGAAGTGCAACTGCAAATATAAAAAAAGATCACATCAGTCTTATACTTTGAGAGACAAGAACTAGCATTTCTATGTGTCGTTGGACATATTCTTCAAAAGCTATGACTGAAAATGTAGACTGAGTTGGTCATTGAAATATGTCCAAGATGACAGTCCAAGTATCCTATTCCTGTTTAAGTTACTTTAAAGGTGCAGTGTGTAATATGACATCATCAAGAAAGTTCTACAAAGTTCTAGAATGCAACGCTCCCTGGGTAACCCCAACCCTTTAGAATAATAACAGAAGCTACAGTGGCCTTCAAGGACAAGAACAATTCTAAATTCTAAACAATGCACCTGATGACATTCCAAAAACATGGATGCCTCCATAGGACTTGCCTGCTCAATGTACAAAATATAATATTAATATTTGTAATTCTCCGCTCAGGAGGATAATTCAGATTATTGGCAGAGGGGATTTTACACCAATGAGGACATATTTATGAATGAGGATATTGATTTTAGCTAATAAATTACTTAACATGTTACACAGTGCCCCTTTAAGGTCAACAACATTTCACTCCTCCAGATAGCTGGTGTCACGACCTGACTCTTCTGAATGCTCTTTGGTAAAACATTTCCAAAAAATCCTCTGACGGAGAGTCAACTAAATCAAATTTAGATCCACAAAAAACTTTAACAAAATAAACCTGCAAGTAAATAATGACCACCATGTGTAGAAAGAAGGACTAGGTATCAGCCCTCATAAGGATTTGTTCTTCTTACTTTCTGCCTATCCCAAAACTAAAGTAAAGGTAAACTCATCTATTAAAAAAGTAGTAATTGAGGTTTATTATCTATTTTGTATGTGTTGCTAGTGTAATAATGTGACTGTGATGTATATCAAGTACCAGCTACCATCACTTAAAGGAAAAGGTGGATCCTGGGTAGGAAGCAACGTTTAGGTGTTTGTTACTGTTGAATGTTTTTTGTTGTCTGGATTCACAGGAGCTGTCTGACGTGTATTGAGCCGACAATCAGCACCAAGCACCTGTCCTACCAGAGCTTCCAGCTCTTTGGGTTCGACTTCATGGTGGACGAGAGCTTCAAAGTCTGGCTCATCGAGATCAATGGAGCTCCCGCCTGTGCACAGTCAGTAACATTCAGCTGATCACAAGTGTTAAAAAAGTTTCTTTCTTAGCATCTCTTCATCCTATATGATATGTTTTTCCATCGAGAAAATCTAACAGAAAAGACAATCCTATTTTGTTTAGCTAAGCATTTAGATTTTGTTCCTCACAAATTTTTTTTTTAGAACTGTGACTCCTTTGTGAACCTGAGGTTTTTTCTTTAGGTATATGCTATGCTATGCGCATGCTCAATATTAAAACAGCCTTAGGTCGCTGTGAGTAACTTTATTTAAACTCATTAAGTCAGTAAAACAAGTACGAAAGCATTTCTCTTATCTCTTCCCACACCAGGAAGCTATATCCAGAGCTTTGCCAAGGTATCGTGGACGTGGCTATTTCCAGCGTCTTCACCCTGAGCAACAGCGGTGACTCCTCATCTGCTTCCTCTTCACCATATTCCTCCTCTCCGTCCTCCACCTTCACCACCACCTCCAGCTCCTGCTCTTCCCCCAAACTAAGGGGCCCTCTACACGTGGGCCCATTCACTCGACTGTAAGCACACACAGATCTTCCCCTTCCGTCTCCTCCAGAACTAGATGCTTCTTCACGCTCTGTCCTCACTCCTAAACTCTACCCGAGAAGTAGCACATGCTAGCGAGCCAGGCATTTAATTGTATTTTTTTCTGTCATGCTGGGAGGGAGTCTCATTCTATTGAAGTCACTGAAATGCAGAAATGCTCTTTTCTAATGCATATTACGAATGTGAGGATGGTTTACGAAATGATGGGCAAACCTTCTGTGAGTTTGTGAATGAGGACAGACGCCCCCTTCCATCTCACTACCACCGGCAGTTTCTCCCCAAGCAGATTCATGGAGGTCTGAAGGATGCAGAGACGCTTCAACTGAGACTGTAGTGCCTTACATTTCCAGCCAAGCGCCCTTAAAGAGACTGCCAGTTAGCTTGCTGTGTTGCTGTGACCCGTACTTGTTCTATGAGCCTTTGCACTGTTGTGTAATAATGTCACCGCGATCATGATCAGTCCACAAAAATGAGCATAAAAACAGATTAATTGGTATTTTAGATCTTAGTGGATTTGTCTCATTTTGATTTAGCCGTTATTCTCGTCGGACATTTTTTAAAATTTATTTCTATCTTTTTTTTGGTTTTGTTGCAGTTATATGTAGCTATTAGTTTCAGTGAGGGATGCTAACCGTGATCAAGAAGCTACATAATTGGACATGGCTACTGCACTAACCCAATGTGTCTGTTGAGCTAAGCATTCATGATGTCAAGGTTTTGCCTTGAAAATCAACATTCCTCTTAATATGACCATGTGGACACAGTATATTAACTACATTCAGGGCAGCTGGGTTGCATAAATGACAGTCCTTCCTGGGGCAAACCCAAGTTAAAATCCGTCCACACCAGTCCTGCTGAAGAGTGTGACCTCTGCACGGCAGGGAGGAAAGGGAGCAGAGAAGTCCCATGATGGGATCAATACAGTATTAGCCCACACGATAAAAATAGTCCATCTGAATACATTTTGATGTTTTCTTTGAAGATGAGCATGTTTGTGTGAAAGCATGTAGTAGTATGCATCCTCATCCAAGTACATTTTGCGCCAGTTTGTAAAGAGCTGCCCTAAAGTCTCTAAAGTTTAATCTCTGTTGGAAAAGCTAGACCGTCATTGTAAAGTGTGTGGGTTATGTTTTTTGAACTGTTGATATGAAAGTAGATTATACTGCACAAAGTGTGTTACTGATTATTAAATGTATTTAGAGACCCCATGAAATAATACATGTGTTGATTAGGTAACGGAGCCTATGGTAAACAAAGAGCCCCGCTTCATCCGTCTTACACTCAACATACTGTGTACCACGTGTCATTACCAAATACAAGTAAGCCGCAATTGATCGTCACTGCTACTGCTGGTTCTTTTATTGTTGGACGTCATTGTTTCATGGGGTCTATAAAATATTTAATTTCTTCACTTTTCTTTCAACTAAATCCGTTTGTGAGTAGATGAGACCTCAGAGGTGTACAGTAACTGTCCAAATGAACTCATTTCAGATATATTTTACATCATGGTTCCGACTGCTTGCATCTTCTTTTTTTTAGACATGGACGTAGCAGAAATGTGGGACTGCTGCACGCTGGGTAGTTTATTTAACGGTTAGGTTCAGGGGTTCATTTTACACACTGACAATGCCATTCTAGGAGTTGAAGTATAAATGTGTCTCATAATGTTTCAATCCATGCCGTTCCTCTCCTTTAACCTCAGTTCAAATGTGCAAGATTTTGTTTCCCCATGCTGCTGCGACGAACATTAGATAAGGGATAACTTCCAAGCATTTTTCTTTTATTTAATGTTTTACATTTTGATCCACTGTGTATAGGTGTTTACAATATGACTGGAGAATGAAGGATATGCAAGTGTCTGAACATGCTCAGAAAGATGGAAAAGCAGGTAACAGAAAAAAATTCAAAGTCTTTTTCTTAAATGACTGGGGTTATTATAAAGAGTGATCCAAGAAACGAAGAACATAATGTACCAATTTCTGTGATATATTATGGAGCTCCGCTGTAGCTTAAATGAAAGTTGGTAACATATTCTAAGTAGGAAATGAATGTCCTGACTGAATATGTTGGCAAATTTGTGACAGGTGTTTGACGATTTTTGAGGTATCTAAGGAAAACTATTATCTAAACAAACTGTAAGTATGAATTTTTACTAAATTTGTAGGGAAATGTCTTTCCATCAAAAGGGAAGGGTGCCTTAGAGGGAATTGCAAGTCGATAACAAGAAGCAATGGACCTCCAGCAGTGACATGCACCTTCATATGTTTGTTTGTATTGAAGTGAATTCTCATTATTTCACTTCTTTTAAATTCAATTATGTGGCTTCGTCTTGTTCAGAGTTCCTTTGTACTTCTGACTCCGTTTATCATGTTTCTATTTTTGGTGTTTCCTAGATTTCCGCATCTCTACCAAAGATCACATTCATGCTGTATTTGTAAGCGTCACATAGTGTTTTGTCGTTGCTATCTGAACATTATTGCACCAATTGGCCGACATGATCCAATAGCAAGTATCGTATACAGAGAGATGTATGTGGTGTGTGTTTGTTTTATTTTTTTTAGGTGATGTGTTATCCAAAATCCTGCATGAACATTTGTCTTCATCAGAAACAATATTACTAGAATAAAAAATATTACTATTCTGAAGCTTCTGTCTTGTGTCCCTTTGATTTCCTTATCCTGCTGCCAGTCTTTATGCGATATGCAACAACAACATCCCAGACCCACTTTTCGCTGGGCACATGTGGGTGATATCAGTCTTCCCATTCCAGGAAACTAAGTGTAAAAATATTAATCATGACGAGCACTGAATAATATTTGAACAAACACTGATCAGCATTTAACTGTGCAGCAGGGGTGGTTGATGGTCATTGCTCCTTAATCGTTAGGACCTGGACACCGATCAGCAGATATTTATTTTATCTCTAAAATTTGGACAAAGCACTGACATACACTGGCTGTGTTCGGAAAGCTGCAGTGGACTATGCCGATCGGGTGTCCGCACTAAGTTCGGTATAGATATGGTGCTCCTGGGGTAGCCCGGGACCACCAGGTCGTCTAATGAGGGGTGCACCGGCCCAGGTCGGAAACGGAGCAGGTCAAAGCCCCCGTGCTGCTCAGTAGTGGGATCGCGCCTGTGAATAGACGCTGTAGTGCAGCCTGAGTAATACAGCGGGACCCAGTCTTTTCACACTCTTTCTACTGTTTAACCATCAGCTGGGACTACAACAATGTCTTAAAATAGGAAACAACAGCTTCAGCACTGCTGCTTTATTTTATTATGTCCATGAAAAACTTGAGAAAGCAGTTGTTTTTCTTTGTCCTACACCGCCTCCACCTGGAGGAGAGGAGCAATGACCATCAACCACACTAGTCAAAATCAGAACTTCAAACATTTAAAGCTGTCTCACTGTGACTCTTCTGTCATGTTGTAAGATCATTAATAGCAACAAACCGTCCAGTGGACAGTTCAGACACTTACCTGGTGAAAAAGAACTGCAGAACATCCACACCATATGTAAGCTAACAAAACAGACTTGATTGGTCTTTTTAACAGAAGATATTGATGTTTATACAGTATAATGAAATGTATGAAGTCTGACTACCACTGTCATGGCTTACTGGTACACTTGAATACAACACAGCCATCATCATTAAAGTTACCAGTTACACCTGAGCTTCTCCTTCTGTGACAGGTCAAAATGTCTGCTGTGAAAGAGACAATTGGCTCGTATAATGTGTGGGTCATCATGAGTGTCTCATTTTACAATAAGGACTTCAAAGTGGGTTACAGTAGAACTATAGTGGAGTCATACTTGGTCATAGTAGAACCCTAGTGACGTCATAGTGGGGTATTTTAGAACCGCAGTCACATCATAGTCCGTTACAGTAGAACTATAGTGTGTCATTGTTGGTCACAGTAGAACTGTAATGATGTCATAGTTGGTCACAGTTAGAACCCTAGTGATGTCATAATGGGTTATATTAGAACTGCAATGACGTCATAGTCCGTTACAGCAGAACTGCAGTGATGTTGGTATAATTTCTTGAGAAGGATGATTTTAGATAATATATGTCTCTACAAGCAAACACAAAGTAGTTCCTTTTGAGTCATACGTGATTCCTTTAGGCTAAGATTGTGTTGAAGGATGAGGATGTTGTGATTAAAAAAGGAATTTATCATTATTAAATTAAGGTGTTATAATTGAAAATGTTTTAGGAAAATTAGACAAACACTGATCAGCCTTTAAGTCTACAGGTGTTGTATTTTTCGGCAGTCTCAAGATGGCACCAGAGCTTTCTGCCTGATAACGTCAGAGTTTCAAACCCCAAAATCTCCATGAATGAATGCTTCTCTCGCCGGGTGTGGTGGCGCGCGCCTATAATCCAAGTTACCGGGAGGCTGAGGCTGGCGGATCGTTTGAGCTCAGGAGTTCTGAGCTGCAGTGGACTATGCCGATCGGGTGTCCGCACTAAGTTCGGTATCGATATGGTGCTCCTGGGGGAGCCCGGGACCACCAGGTCGTCTAAGGAGGGGTGCACCGGCCCAGGTCGGAAACGGAGCAGGTCAAAGCCCCCGTGCCGCTCAGTAGTGGGATCGCGCCTGTGAATAGACGCTATAGTGCAGCCTGAGTAATACAGCGAAACCCAGTCTTTTCACAATCTTTCTACTGTTTAACCATCAGCTGGGACTACAACAATGTCTTAAAATAGGAAACAACAGCTTCAGCACTGCTGCTTTATTTTATTGTGTCCATGAAAAACTCGAGAAAGCAGTTGTTTTTCTTTGTCCTACACCGCCTCCACCTGGAGGAGAGGAGCAATGACCATCAACCACACTAGTCAAAATCAGAACTTCAAACATTTAAAGCTGTCTCACTGTGACTCTTCTGCCATGTTGTAAGATCATTAATAGCAACAAACCGTCCAGTGGACAGTTCAGACACTTACCTGGTGAAAAAGAACTGCAGAACATCCACACCAAATGTAAGCTAACAAAACAGACTTGATTGGTCTTTTTAACAGAAGATATTGATGTTTATACAATATAATGACATGTATGAAGTCTGACTACCACTGTCATGGCTTACTGGGACACTTGAATACAACACAGCCATCATCATTAAAGTTACCAGTTACACCTGAGCTTCTCCTTCTGTGACAGGTCAAAATGTCTGCTGTGAAAGAGACAATTGGCTCGTATAATGTGTGGGTCATCATGAGTGTCTCATTTTACAATAAGGACTTCAAAGTGGGTTACAGTAGAACTATAGTGATGTCATAGTTGGTAACAGTAGAACTATAGTGATGTCATAGTTGGTAACATTAGAACTTTAGTGAAGTCATACTTGGTCATAGTAGAACCCTAGTGACGTCATAGTGGGGTACTTTAGAACCGCAGTCACATCATAGTCCGTTACAGTAGAACTATAGTGATGTCATTGTTGGTCACAGTAGAACTGTAATGATGTCATAGTTGGTCACAGTTAGAACCCTAGTGATGTCATAATGGGTTATATTAGAACTGCAATGACGTCATAGTCCGTTACAGCAGAACTGCAGTGATGTTGGTATAATTTCTTGAGAAGGATGATTTTAGATAATATATGTCTCTACAAGCAAACACAAAGTAGTTCCTTTTGATTCATACGTGATTCCTTTAGGCTAAGATTGTGTTGAAGGATGAGGATGTTGTGATTAAAAAAGGAATTTATCATTATTAAAGTAAGGTGTTATAATTGAAAATGTTTTAGGAAAATTAGACAAACACTGATCAGCCTTTAAGTCTACAGGTGTTGTATTTTTCGGCCGTCTCAAGATGGCACCAGCTTTCTGCCTGATAACGTCACAGTTTTAAACCCCAAAATCTCCATGAATGAAGGCTTCTCTCGCCGGGTGTGGTGGCGCACGCCTATAATCCAAGTTACCGGGAGGCTGAGGCTGGCGGATCGTTTGAGCTCAGGAGTTCTGAGCTGCAGTGGACTATGCCGATCGGGTGTCCGCACTAAGTTCGGTATCGATATGGTGCTCCTGGGGGAGCCCGGGACCACCAGGTCGTCTAAGGAGGGGTGCACCGGCCCAGGTCGGAAACGGAGCAGGTCAAAGCCCCTGTGCCGCTCAGTAGTGGGATCGCGCCTGTGAATAGACGCTGTAGTGCGGCCTGAGTAATACGGCGGGACCCAGTCTTTTCGCACTCTTTCTACTGTTTAACCATCAGCTGGGACTACAACAATGTCTTAAAATAGGAAACAACAGCTTCAGCACTGCTGCTTTATTTTATTGTGTCCATGAAAAACTTGAGAAAGCAGTTGTTTTTCTTTGTCCTACACCGCCTCCACCTGGAGGAGAGGAGCAATGACCATCAACCACACTAGTCAAAATCAGAACTTCAAACATTTAAAGCTGTCTCACTGTGACTCTTCTGCCATGTTGTAAGATCATTAATAGCAACAAACCGTCCAGTGGACAGTTCAGACACTTACCTGGTGAAAAAGAACTGCAGAACATCCACACCAAATGTAAGCTAACAAAACAGACTTGATTGGTCTTTTTAACAGAAGATATTGATGTTTATACAGTATAATGACATGTATGAAGTCTGACTACCACTGTCATGGCTTACTGGGACACTTGAATACAACACAGCCATCATCATTAAAGTTACCAGTTACACCTGAGCTTCTCCTTCTGTGACAGGTCAAAATGTCTGCTGTGAAAGAGACAATTGGCTCGTATAATGTGTGGGTCATCATGAGTGTCTCATTTTACAATAAGGACTTCAAAGTGGGTTACAGTAGAACTATAGTGATGTCATAGTAGGTAACAGTAGAACTATAGTGATGTCATAGTTGGTAACAGTAGAACTATAGTGATGTCATAGTTGGTAACATTAGAACTTTAGTGAAGTCATACTTGGTCATAGTAGAACCCTAGTGACGTCATAGTGGGGTACTTTAGAACCGCAGTCACATCATAGTCCGTTACAGTAGAACTATAGTGATGTCATTGTTGGTCACAGTAGAACTGTAATGATGTCATAGTTGGTCACAGTTAGAACCCTAGTGATGTCATAATGTGTTATATTAGAACTACAATGACGTCATAGTCCGTTACAGCAGAACTGCAGTGATGTTGGTATATTTTCTTGAGAAGGATTATTTTAGATAATATATGTCTCTACAAGCAAACACAAAGTAGTTCCTTTTGAGTCATACGTGATTCCTTTAGGCTAAGATTGTGTTGAAGGATGAGGATGTTGTGATTAAAAAAGGAATTTATCATTATTAAAGTAAGGTGTTATAATTGAAAATGTTTTAGGAAAATTAGACAAACACTGATCAGCCTTTAAGTCTACAGGTGTTGTATTTTTTGGCCGTCTCAAGATGGCACCAGAGCTTTCTGCCTGATAACGTCACAGTTTTAAACCCCAAAATCTCCATGAATGAAGGCTTCTCTCGCCGGGTGTAGTGGCGCGCGCCTATAATCCAAGTTACCGGGAGGCTGAGGCTGGCGGATCGTTTGAGCTCAGGAGTTCTGAGCTGCAGTGGACTATGCCGATCGGGTGTCCGCACTAAGTTCGGTATCGATATGGTGCTCCTGGGGGAGCCCGGGACCACCAGGTCGTCTAAGGAGGGGTGCACCGGCCCAGGTCGGAAACGGAGCAGGTCAAAGCCCCCGTGCCGCTCAGTAGTGGGATCGCGCCTGTGAATAGACGCTGTAGTACGGCCTGAGTAATACGGTGGGACCCAGTCTTTTCACACTCTTTCTACTGTTTAACCATCAGCTGGGACTACAACAATGTCTTAAAATAGGAAACAACAGCTTCAGCACTGCTGCTTTATTTTATTGTGTCCATGAAAAACTCGAGAAAGCAGTTGTTTTTCTTTGTCCTACACCGCCTCCACCTGGTGGAGAGGAGCAATGACCATCAACCACACTAGTCAAAATCAGAACTTCAAACATTTAAAGCTGTCTCACTGTGACTCTTCTGCCATGTTGTAAGATCATTAATAGCAACAAACCGTCCAGTGGACAGTTCAGACACTTACCTGGTGAAAAAGAACTGCAGAACATCCACACCAAATGTAAGCTAACAAAACAGACTTGATTGGTCTTTTTAACAGAAGATATTGATGTTTATACAGTATAATGACATGTATGAAGTCTGACTACCACTGTCATGGCTTACTGGGACACTTGAATACAACACAGCCATCATCATTAAAGTTACCAGTTACACCTGAGCTTCTCCTTCTGTGACAGGTCAAAATGTCTGCTGTGAAAGAGACAATTGGCTCGTATAATGTGTGGGTCATCATGAGTGTCTCATTTTACAATAAGGACTTCAAAGTGGGTTACAGTAGAACTATAGTGATGTCATAGTTGGTAACAGTAGAACTATAGTGATGTCATAGTTGGTAACATTAGAACTTTAGTGAAGTCATACTTGGTCATAGTAGAACCCTAGTGACGTCATAGTGGGGTACTTTAGAACCGCAGTCACATCATAGTCCGTTACAGTAGAACTATAGTGATGTCATTGTTGGTCACAGTAGAACTGTAATGATGTCATAGTTGGTCACAGTTATAATAACCCTAGTGATGTCATAATGTGTTATATTAGAACTGCAATGACGTCATAGTCCGTTACAGCAGAACTGCAGTGATGTTGGTATATTTTCTTGAGAAGGATGATTTTAGATAATATATGTCTCTACAAGCAAACACAAAGTAGTTCCTTTTGAGTCATACGTGATTCCTTTAGGCTAAGATTGTGTTGAAGGATGAGGATGTTGTGATTAAAAAAGGAATTTATCATTATTAAAGTAAGGTGTTATAATTGAAAATGTTTTAGGAAAATTAGACAAACACTGATCAGCCTTTAAGTCTACAGGTGTTGTATTTTTCGGCCGTCTCAAGATGGCACCAGAGCTTTCTGCCTGATAACGTCACAGTTTTAAACCCCAAAATCTCCATGAATGAAGGCTTCTCTCGCCGGGTGTGGTGGCGCGCGCCTATAATCCAAGTTACCGGGAGGCTGAGGCTGGCGGATCGTTTGAGCTCAGGAGTTCTGAGCTGCAGTGGACTATGCCGATCGGGTGTCCGCACTAAGTTCGGTATTGATATGGTGCTCCTCGGGGAGCCCGGGACCACCAGGTCGTCTAAGGAGGGGTGCACCGGCCCAGGTCGGAAACGGAGCAGGTCAAAGCCCCTGTGCCGCTCAGTAGTGGGATCGCGCCTGTGAATAGACGCTGTAGTGCGGCCTGAGTAATACGGCGGGACCCAGTCTTTTCGCACTCTTTCTACTGTTTAACCATCAGCTGGGACTACAACAATGTCTTAAAATAGGAAACAACAGCTTCAGCACTGCTGCTTTATTTTATTGTGTCCATGAAAAACTTGAGAAAGCAGTTGTTTTTCTTTGTCCTACACCGCCTCCACCTGGAGGAGAGGAGCAATGACCATCAACCACACTAGTCAAAATCAGAACTTCAAACATTTAAAGCTGTCTCACTGTGACTCTTCTGCCATGTTGTAAGATCATTAATAGCAACAAACCGTCCAGTGGACAGTTCAGACACTTACCTGGTGAAAAAGAACTGCAGAACATCCACACCAAATGTAAGCTAACAAAACAGACTTGATTGGTCTTTTTAACAGAAGATATTGATGTTTATACAGTATAATGACATGTATGAAGTCTGACTACCACTGTCATGGCTTACTGGGACACTTGAATACAACACAGCCATCATCATTAAAGTTACCAGTTACACCTGAGCTTCTCCTTCTGTGACAGGTCAAAATGTCTGCTGTGAAAGAGACAATTGGCTCGTATAATGTGTGGGTCATCATGAGTGTCTCATTTTACAATAAGGACTTCAAAGTGGGTTACAGTAGAACTATAGTGATGTCATAGTAGGTAACAGTAGAACTATAGTGATGTCATAGTTGGTAACAGTAGAACTATAGTGATGTCATAGTTGGTAACATTAGAACTTTAGTGAAGTCATACTTGGTCATAGTAGAACCCTAGTGACGTCATAGTGGGGTACTTTAGAACCGCAGTCACATCATAGTCCGTTACAGTAGAACTATAGTGATGTCATTGTTGGTCACAGTAGAACTGTAATGATGTCATAGTTGGTCACAGTTAGAACCCTAGTGATGTCATAATGTGTTATATTAGAACTACAATGACGTCATAGTCCGTTACAGCAGAACTGCAGTGATGTTGGTATATTTTCTTGAGAAGGATTATTTTAGATAATATATGTCTCTACAAGCAAACACAAAGTAGTTCCTTTTGAGTCATACGTGATTCCTTTAGGCTAAGATTGTGTTGAAGGATGAGGATGTTGTGATTAAAAAAGGAATTTATCATTATTAAAGTAAGGTGTTATAATTGAAAATGTTTTAGGAAAATTAGACAAACACTGATCAGCCTTTAAGTCTACAGGTGTTGTATTTTTTGGCCGTCTCAAGATGGCACCAGAGCTTTCTGCCTGATAACGTCACAGTTTTAAACCCCAAAATCTCCATGAATGAAGGCTTCTCTCGCCGGGTGTAGTGGCGCGCGCCTATAATCCAAGTTACCGGGAGGCTGAGGCTGGCGGATCGTTTGAGCTCAGGAGTTCTGAGCTGCAGTGGACTATGCCGATCGGGTGTCCGCACTAAGTTCGGTATCGATATGGTGCTCCTGGGGGAGCCCGGGACCACCAGGTCGTCTAAGGAGGGGTGCACCGGCCCAGGTCGGAAACGGAGCAGGTCAAAGCCCCCGTGCCGCTCAGTAGTGGGATCGCGCCTGTGAATAGACGCTGTAGTACGGCCTGAGTAATACGGTGGGACCCAGTCTTTTCACACTCTTTCTACTGTTTAACCATCAGCTGGGACTACAACAATGTCTTAAAATAGGAAACAACAGCTTCAGCACTGCTGCTTTATTTTATTGTGTCCATGAAAAACTCGAGAAAGCAGTTGTTTTTCTTTGTCCTACACCGCCTCCACCTGGTGGAGAGGAGCAATGACCATCAACCACACTAGTCAAAATCAGAACTTCAAACATTTAAAGCTGTCTCACTGTGACTCTTCTGCCATGTTGTAAGATCATTAATAGCAACAAACCGTCCAGTGGACAGTTCAGACACTTACCTGGTGAAAAAGAACTGCAGAACATCCACACCAAATGTAAGCTAACAAAACAGACTTGATTGGTCTTTTTAACAGAAGATATTGATGTTTATACAGTATAATGACATGTATGAAGTCTGACTACCACTGTCATGGCTTACTGGGACACTTGAATACAACACAGCCATCATCATTAAAGTTACCAGTTACACCTGAGCTTCTCCTTCTGTGACAGGTCAAAATGTCTGCTGTGAAAGAGACAATTGGCTCGTATAATGTGTGGGTCATCATGAGTGTCTCATTTTACAATAAGGACTTCAAAGTGGGTTACAGTAGAACTATAGTGATGTCATAGTTGGTAACAGTAGAACTATAGTGATGTCATAGTTGGTAACATTAGAACTTTAGTGAAGTCATACTTGGTCATAGTAGAACCCTAGTGACGTCATAGTGGGGTACTTTAGAACCGCAGTCACATCATAGTCCGTTACAGTAGAACTATAGTGATGTCATTGTTGGTCACAGTAGAACTGTAATGATGTCATAGTTGGTCACAGTTATAATAACCCTAGTGATGTCATAATGTGTTATATTAGAACTGCAATGACGTCATAGTCCGTTACAGCAGAACTGCAGTGATGTTGGTATATTTTCTTGAGAAGGATGATTTTAGATAATATATGTCTCTACAAGCAAACACAAAGTAGTTCCTTTTGAGTCATACGTGATTCCTTTAGGCTAAGATTGTGTTGAAGGATGAGGATGTTGTGATTAAAAAAGGAATTTATCATTATTAAAGTAAGGTGTTATAATTGAAAATGTTTTAGGAAAATTAGACAAACACTGATCAGCCTTTAAGTCTACCGGTGTTGTATTTTTCGGCCGTCTCAACATGGCACCAGAGCTTTCTGACTGCCTGATAACGTCACAGTTTTAAACCCCAAAATCTCCATGAATGAAGGCTTCTCTCGCCGGGTGTGGTAGCGCGCGCCTATAATCCAAGTTACCGGGAGGCTGAGGCTGGCGGATCGTTTGAGCTCAGGAGTTCTGAGCTGCAGTGGACTATGCCGATCGGGTGTCCGCACTAAGTTCGGTATCGATATGGTGCTCCTGGGGGATCCCGGGACCACCAGGTCGTCTAAGGAGGGGTGCACCGGCCCAGGTCGGAAACGGAGCAGGTCAAAGCCCCCGTGCCGCTCAGTAGTGGGATCGCGCCTGTGAATAGACGCTGTAGTGCAGCCTGAGTAATACAGCGGGACCCAGTCTTTTCACACTCTTTCTACTGTTTAACCATCAGCTGGGATTACAACAATGTCTTAAAATAGGAAACAACAGCTTCAGCACTGCTGCTTTATTTAATTGTGTCCATGAAAAACTCGAGAAAGCAGTTGTTTTTCTTTGTCCTACACCGCCTCCACCTGGAGGAGAGGAGCAATGACCATCAACCACACTAGTCAAAATCAGGGACTGCAGGGATGTTATAATGCCAGGGACGAACACAGAAGATACAGACAACTATTTTCAGGTTTTGTTTTACTTAAAGAGATAAACACACGCACATGGTTAATGACTAGACCTATTCAAATTACAGTCGCTTCATCACTTTTTCTTTCTCTTTCTCTTTCTTAATCATATGTCTTGCCCACTGCACCTAGAGGAAAGGAGCAAATGGCCATCGATAACACCAGTCAATTTCACATTTTGGTTAAATTCTCACACCAATAGCCTACATTCTCATATTAGCACTCTCTCTCTCTCTCTCTCTCTCTCTCTCTCTCTCTCTCTCTCTCTCTCTCTCTCTCTCTCTGAGCACAAAAACCAAAGATTTTAAAATAAAAATTTAATTTAATTTCTCCTCGTCAAACAGAAAAACGCTACAGCATGAAACGTTGATTTTACACAGGCAACAAAACATAGGCCTACTGATATTAAATATGATGCATTGAATAGTTGACGCATTCCACAGGATTTTTTGATGACCTTAAATTTACTTGAGCCATCTACAATACACAGGGTTCATACACAGTAGGCTGTTGCAGTTGTTAAAAAAATCAAATAATATATTATGACACTGACAGAGGTCATTCGACACTAGAGCCAGTAGGCTATAGGCCTACTTTAATACTGTAATGTTTAATAGGTAGGCTAAGTAAATCTTTCAACGCGGGACTTTCAATTAAAAATAGCCTATGAAGCTGCTTGCATCTCTTTCTCTTGGATGTCTCTCAAATGTGAAGATTATTAAGGATGTCCCATTACTTAGGACACCATATCAAACTGATTGTGTTAGCCTTTCAATGTCAACTGATATTTCCTCATTCAGGAGTAGGCCTAGTTGAGCCGGGTGAGTTTTATTTTATTTATTATTAGGCCTATAGGTTATATAGGCGATAACCTACTTTATTAGCAAATGTACAATACAAATTGGCAGCCAGGGTGAGTTATTTATCAGAACAAATTTATATTTTTAGTAGCCTAAAAAGCTGTCGCTTGTTAAGTTTTCATCAGTAGGCTATAGCCCACTTCTTCCTCGGGGTGCACTCTGCTTAATTTCATTGGTTATCGCAGCCACTTCTCTGCTCTCATTGCTCCGCGCACCTGTCAGTCAGACAGTTTGCAGGGTCATTTCAGTCCAACAGATCGCAGCAGGTCACTTTCGGTACAGGAAAGTGTGTGAGCACTCAGCAGAATGGCGGGACGTCTTCTTTTACTTCGAGCTTGTACTACAACATTGCAGCTGAGGAGCAATGTGGTCGTCAGACCTTTGCAGAGGGCCATGGCCACTGCGAAAGGTAGGAGTTTGTGTTTATAAGCGACGACATTATCTCTTTTGGTTGTACGATAACGTTAGGCCTGCACGCTACGGTGAGAGCGCACCTGTCACAGCTAACCTAACATCAGGAGTTAGTTGGAGTTAAAAATACATGTTTAGTGTATTGCGCAGTTTGGTGGCTAAACGCTTAAGCAGACACGACGTCTTTAATGTGTCGAAATCCACCTCCCACTGGTGTTCTATCACGTAAACAACACTGAATTTTGTCACGTAGGCAGAGTATTTTTCAGTGTTTTTTTAGGTGTTTTGTTTTCATGAGCTGTGTTACTTTGTCACCGATATGCCACTGTTGTGAATTAAATGATGAAGGTCATTTGGACTATAACTCGTGGAAAGGCCATTGATAGACCCACCTCCTTTGGCACGTATAAAATGGATTAATGCCAATGTCCTGATATGGGATAGGATCACGTCGGTGTGGGCGGCATCCAGTGTCGACGTGCAGTTTCACTGGTATTCATTCAAGCAGAATGACTGCAATGTGCATACAGTCAAACCTGGGAAGATGAGCTAAAATAAAGTTTCTGATTTCATAGTAAGCATTTGTTTTAATGAAAACCTCTGCTATTCCATTATTTTCCAGGAATACCAACAGATGATGAACAGGCCACTGGACTGGAGCGACGTGCCCTGCAAGCCCTCAAAGTGGGAAAGGTAGGCTACCATACCATACCCTCAAGTATACTGTGTGCTCAAGTATAACTGTGCATGTTCTAATTTAATATATATTCACATTACAGGATCCCTACAGTATGCTAAAGCCGAAGGAGTATGCTGGCACGAAGGAGGACCCTCACATTGTGCCAAGCATCGGTACCAAGAGGCTGGTGGGCTGTATTTGTAAGTGAAGTACATTCAACTCCACTCGTCTGAATGAATGTGTGCATTGCAAGCCTGGTGAACCATAATGTGATTCTCTGCAGGTGAGGAAGACAACACTGCTATTGTGTGGTTCTGGGTTCACGAGGGAAATTCCCAGCGCTGTCCTTCCTGTGGCTCCCACTATCAGTTGGTCCACCACGAGCTGCCCCATTAAATCTGAATTGAACACAAACTCTGTCCAAACGGAAGAACACAGAAATCCATATTTGCCTGTTGATTTGTGGCTATCTTACTGCTTTGTGTGCCTATAATTAAACGTGTACGGTTTAAACCTGAACTCACCTGTCCTGATAGAAATTTGTTGTCTGGGTTAATTAAGTAAAAAGATCAACATCCAGCATGTTCAATTATTATTAAAGTTAAACCAAGGAACTTCAAGTGTACTACTAGTAACTATAATAAAACACTTAAAAAATACTTCAACCTTTAGTGACATGTACATGCGTTTGTAGAGAAATTGTTGCTTGGCCTAAAAACTGAAGGGTATAACCAATTATTCAGAAGACAGTACTTAGAAAACAGAATATTTTATCCCCATAGTAACACTTTTTTATTCCAGTGGCTGTACTAAGTTTTTATTTTGTGGATCATTTAAGGCTTACAGCCACGAAAAATCCACGCAGGATCTAGCAAACACGGCTCAATCATATGTTACAGCATAACCTGTGTCAAACAAAGAGTAACAATGTCTGGGTTCAATCATGTAATGCACAGGGGGCAGACACAACATCATTAACTCCTGTAAAATATGGTATGATTGGCTGCAGCAACTACCACAGTGGAGCTTAGTCCGTCATGTTTTATTTGAGACCCTGTCATAAAGGTTCTGACTAAAGGTGCACTATGCAGTTTCAGAGGAGGGGGATTTGTTTACATTTTAAGAGCCTGCAGTTAGTTTACAAAACATATTTACTCATGTAATTCTTAGTATTAAATGTCATAAAAACTCAATTATTTTGAGCCACCAAACGCAAGACTAGAATAGATTTGTAAACCAAACAGTGGGCCCTATTGCTGTAAACAGGAACTTTTCAGGTAACTTTCTAAATTCAGTGTTTCAAAAATCCAATTTCTATGTGAGGAAAGTTTGTTTATTCAGCTATAAGAACATACCTTAAACATGTTTTCACTTCTGACACTTAAGTTACATAGTGCACTTTTAAATGTGGTCATATTGAGGCCACATATTGTTTGGATTATATAAGATATCTTAGTGTTTCGGGATAAAATTGATCTACCATGATTATAGATGTAACAGGAACGTCTCGATGTTGCACAACATTAAAGTCTTCAGTAAGGTAGTGCTACTGCATTTCAATACATTTTACAAGTGTTTATGTTGCTGTATGCATGGCCCTGTGTTGGGTATATACCAGTAGTTTGCTTCATCATACTTGCCATATCCAAATAAAAGTATATCCACAAGAGCAATATCAAATGTGAAATGCTTATAACGCATCAAATACTGTGATGGCATTAAAAAAAAGAAGCTAGGAAATCAAAGTAAAGAATAACGTTGAGTTCTAGACATCTGACGTTTAATCATTCCTAATGTCATGTGGCCCACCCAGTGTTAAATTCTAACAGCAGATGATTTGAAGTCGGCCGTCACAAAGCATTTGGGAATGTAGTTGCCAGCAACAGTCTGAACATGGCGTTCTAGGCATCTCTATGTACCATCAGGCGAGATTGAAGCCTTGATTGTGATCTATGGCATGTAAAAGCTTCTGGCGCAGTATTTCTAGACATGTGTACTTGGGCAGGTCCAGCAGGTTGAAGCAGGTGTGGGCAACAGGTAAGTACTGCTCCCCTCCACCGGTGGGCTGGATCACCAGCTTCAGGCTTTTCATGCCCAAGATGGGTATGCGGTCACTTCCTGTCAGGAACACTGTTGAGACACACCGATAAATTCACCTTGCCGAAACAGCTTGTCTAATATATACAGTATAATTTATCAGGTGATGCATGGTGGGCAGCACTTACACAGAAACTGTTTTTTCTTTTCTAAAGGAAGACTGTGGAACACCTCCCAGAAGAGCTTGATGGTGGGATGTTCTGCCCAGTAGTCCCCTTTATATTCAGTACTCTGAAGAGTGGAGAAAAAAGTAATTTGGACCAAATGGCAGATGTTTTGTGAAACTGTCTAATTTGCATGTAAAAATACATACACTCTTCTACATTTAGGGTAATGAAAACCACCAGCAAAGTGCATTTCTCTCATCCTTTAGTTGGATACCTAATTTCCAAGAAAAATGCCCTCTGTAAATATTACACTACTAAGTCAATAATGAATTGGTAGAGATGTCATATTTCTATGAATGTCTATTTGAAACCAGACCTTTTGGAGCTCCATCCAGTCATAGTTGGTGTTGCCAATGACCATGGCTTGCAGTTCATTGGGCTGGAACAGCTCTAGAACTTTCCCACCGCACACCTTGTGGAAGCCGGCAAAGAAGCACTCAAACAGCGGGGCCACAGATGTGTTGAAAACATAGTCTACATATGCATTGACAAAGTCCTGCCTAGAGGAAGGGGGTGAAAGAAAAAAGCAATTTGGTATTATGGATTACTAAAACCGAAAGCAAAAAATAAATACACTTCAAGCCTTAAACTAAAGAAATTGTTAAGTTGTATGGGCTGTCGACGAATGATGAATTTGATGAATTTGGACAGAGCCAGGCTAGCCGTTTCCAGTCATTATGTTAAGCTATGTTGCTCCTTGCTCCAGCTACATATTTTCCCTACATGAGAGCGATATTGATCTTCTCACCCAACTTTTTTTTTGTAGAAAAAAGGGTTAATTAAAAAAACAAAAAAAAAAACTCTAAACAATATACCATTGCTTAACAGGATGGACATTTTCTTTACCTGTTTGATTGGTTGACATTGATGTTTTCACCATTAGGTACTAGTTCTAAGCACTCAGTGGCACCGTAGTTTTCCTCTGTGATCTGAAAAAAAATTTGAATTTAGATTGAGCTAATATGACAAACACATATCACAAGTATTTATTTTACCCCTCATGCAAAGACTGCTGTTCAACAATCCTCTTACTGTGAAGTTCAAACAGAACGTGTCCTCAAGGTCATCTTCTGTGTAGTCCAGTAAGTGCTGCAGACTCCTAGTTTGACAGAATACAGAAATAAAAACATTTTACAACTGTCTATAGTTAAACACAATTATTGAACACTGACAAAATCGCAATCCACTGCCTGTCCGTTCTGTGTGGGCTGGAAAAGAAGCTGATGTTAATACACAGCCTAGGCTCTGTAAACTGGTATGTAAACAAAGGGGGCCACCGTAGCAAAATATTTGATTACAGAGCCTAGAATGTGTATTAACAGTAACACTGGATTTCTTTTCAACACACACACACACACACACACACACACACACACACACACGATCCTGTGGAGATATTCTGCCGATTTTGACAAAAAGAGATTTTGTCAACAAGCATTCTCCAGAATCACTAAACCCAGTGATTAAAGTATTACATATAAGATGGAGTTGGGAAAATACAGAGGCAAGCTGACATTCATAAACATGTAAAATAGGAACCTCTGATGACAGTTCCTTGATCTGACCTTCCCACATCCGGCATAAGCTCTTTCAGGTCATCTAGCGTCGGCCTCCTCTTCAACAACTTCTTGTAAAGGGCCACGGGGAAGTTGAGCTCCACTATAGTGAGATTGTAGATGGCCAGACCACAGATGAGCCCGATGAGGTTGAACAATTCAATGTCTTCAAAGGTCTGCAAGGTAGTCACTGATGGTCATCAATCATTTTACAGCTTCAATGTGTCTCATTATTTTTAAAAGGGTAAAAACTAGTCTGACGAATGTGAACATTGTTGAGGTTGTTTTAGAGAGCACTTTTAAATACAGCAGCAGCAGGCAAATGTGAATTATACAGGACGCACTTTGTTAGAAAACCAGATGAGCCTGGAATCATCATGGTAACGAAACATTCCATATTTGGGATCCAGCAGCTCTTTCATGATCAGGAGGAAGAACTCCTTTCTAACGCCCCCTGCATCCACGGCCTCTTCTCCCACAAAGATCACCTGCCATGAATGTCGCAAACATTAGAAAAACGCCACTAACTTTTATGATTTTAGCTAAATGGCAAGACAGATTTATTTTTGAAACATTATTTATCCATAAGTGAGTCCAATAATTATTGTTTATTTAGCACTATTTTGGTTTATACCAAATTGTGAGTGCAATATTTTCCTCTTTAGCAGCTAAATGCCCCACTATGTTCACAGGCTAATCGTTCAGTTTCTTAAGATTGTACTAGGCAGGTAGCAATAAGTGGAATTAATAGATGTTTGAACTTGAATTGCCTGCCTGCTACAGGTACATACGTTTAGGGTTATGTATACCAAAAGATCAAGCTAAACTCTATAGAACTGAGGCAAAACTGTGGTTCCTTCACAACCTTTTACATACACTTTTGAAATGAGAAGTATTGATTAAAGCAGCTTCAACCTTGAGCGGTTTCTTGTAGTCAACATTCTTGGACTTCCTGAGGACTTCCATGGTGTCTCCCACAATGTTTTCCCTCCGCACGATGAGGATGAGGCACGGGTTGACAGACTCCACGGCTGGCATGAACATGGAGCTGAAGTTTTGCATCTGTGCCTGGTCCACTGCCATCTATCAATGCAACAAGAGAATGCTTTGAATGATGACACTTTTTAAAAGGGTCTCAATGATACAACAGTTCCGTTAGTTTGATCCCTAATCCTTTGACAACACTAGAAACCAATAAAAAGGGGAGCCAACTGATAGAGAAAGAAGATCGGTTTAGAGTTTTGTTACCTGCATCTGTATGACAGCATCAGTTTGAAGCAGTGTGGTTTTTGCTTGGGCATCAAATACAAAGGGATACCTGCACAGAGTCACTACACCATCAGGACCCTAGGGAGACAGAAGCATAGTAAATTGGTTTCTACCGACGCCCGAACAAGGACAAAATGGTGAAACTGACAATGACAGCAGACTCACCATTGGATACATCTGCCTCTGAATCCATGTGACGTAGTCATTTCTGATGTCTATCAGGGCATCCAGCTCATGGATGTAGAACTTGTCGTACTGAATGATGTGTCCTGCTCTCTCATTCACCTGAAGCGATAGGAAAGGTTCTGCATATGAATGCCTGTATGAATATGTCATGCTGTAAGGTACACAAACCCATGTTTTTCCAGTTCATACCATGTGCAGAATCTCCAGGAGTCGGAGGGCAGTGTCAAGGAAACAGGTGAAAATCCGCTGCTCTGCTGAAGGAATGCCCACCTTGCGCATCTGAAGCAGATACACCACCACTTCCTTGTAAAGCTCCACAAGCCGCTGGAAGACTGTTGGCTCGAGCTTGGACCACCAGTTTCCTGTGGCAAAAACAAGCGCAAACTAATTGTGAACTGGATATACCACCAAGTGGTTATATACCTCTGCAAGGCTCAAATTGCAGCATAGTGAAAGTACAGCGGTGGTAGGCATTGAGAGCTCATAAAAAGCGCCAATATGGTACAATGTCACCGCGACCTGACAAAATCTAAGGTTGCAGTAACCTTTGGCCTCCACAATCAAATCAGTTCATCTTTGAGTTGACATTTGTTCAAATTTGAAGAAAATCCCTCAAAGTGTTGTTGATATATTTCGTTCATGAAGTCACAGACGTATGCAGACATACGTATTTATGAACGGACAATCTGAAAACATAAGGCCTCGTCCTTTGGCTATCGCCGTTACCGAAGCATAAAAAAAAGGAGAGATCTTCACTGAAAAAGAATATCATTGAATCAAAGAAACTGTGGCAGAGCATAAAACACATTCTCCATCTTACCTAGCACCTTCAATGGAGCCTCTTTCAGGCTGATGAGAGATTTGGCAAACGGGATAGCGATGGTTACGTAATTGTTCCGGTCTCTGAACAGAGGGCATTCTGGGAGAGTGAGGTAGAGTCTCAGGGCTTCAATATCTGGAGGAGAGTTGCTTAGTCTGGGAATGAGGTTTTTCTCCAGACTGGCAGCGATCTGAGGGAGAGAGGAAAGTCCATAGGTCTGTTATGATGAATGTACTAATCCCTTGTTGATGCATCTTCTGACTCAGCGTTATTGGATCACACGTGGTAACATTCAGGTGGATAGGGGTTGCTGATAGTGGCGGAGACTAAAAAACCTCAACGTTTTAAATGTATTTTTTCATCAATACTCTTGAAAATTGACATTACTATAAATAAACTATTAAAGCCTTTACTGGCTAAATAGTTTTACAGATTACTTACTACAGATTATGTTTGAGATATTATCAATATTAATGACTTCATGAATGTTTTTATATTTTATTATGAAATGGAGTAATCCTAAAGTGAAATTGATGTCCCACCTTTGTCTAATGCCCAGGGTATAATGAAAAGCAAAAACTATGCAGGGATTAATGTTCTACAGGCTGTAAATCCTCAAAGTGAAAGCACTGTACAGTAAATATAGTATGTTGACACAATAGCACGGAAATATGTGGAGATTTCAGAGTGTGCCGACTTTCTTGAATGTGTTACAAACCCCGGTAACCACGACAGATGGCATGTGTTTACTTGTTAATCCAGTTATATGCACTGATCCCAATGGATGCATTAGAAAGGGTAGGGGGCCCAACGAGGCTGCATATGTATGGGGCCCAAGCACATATGCAAGATACTCACAGACAGTAATGAGTTGATTCCAATGATTCCACGCGTCAAATCAAAGTTATATTAGCATTTTACAAAAGGGAAACAGTGACAAGATCGGGTGACTCTGGTGTTGAAAGGACAATTAGGAAAAATATTTTCTTTTTGCAAACAAAAAAAGCCACCAGAGCCAATGAGAGACGAAGAACCAAATTAGAGGTGGTTGACACTGTGATCCATTCCACACAATAACAAACTGCTGTTATGCAATATAACACTTGACATTAGGTGTCATTCGGTGAGCACTGACCTGCTGCGCAATCTCAGGGCGATCTTGTTGGATCAATCTGTGGAACAGGAGGCGAGCCATGTTCATGTCCACCCCTGAACATTTACTGCTCGTACTGTAGTGATCAGGTTGACTGCGATGAAAAAAAAAGAAAAAAAACTGTGAGCATGAGACTGGATAGGTCAAACATACCACCCCCCGCCTAAATCTCTTAACAAAAACGGATCGTTACGAGCTTCACAAAGTCTGCGTGTGTTCCCGGGATATTGTACTGGATCATCTAACGCGTGATTACCTCATCGACAGAAATGATCCATTGAGGCAGCTTGCTGAGGAGAACACGTGGTCAATCTCACTAGAGGAATCACAAAAGGCAAGTCATTAGGTTGAATAATTTTCCCCAGCAAATCAAAAACAGCCAATTGTAAACAATATGTGTCTACAATCAACTGAAACTAGCACTAAAGCCACTAACGTGTGGTCAGCTCAGGCTCTTTACTTGGAGATTTCCTGCGGGAGTCGTCCTGGTGAATAGTTCAACCATCTTTGTATGATGTCCTCGTTTAACGTCCAAAGCTTTCTGTGGGGATCTTGCATGCTCACGTCGTCCATAATCTGCAGCTTCTACAGCAAACAATATATATAAAAGTAAAAAAAAATATATATATATTATGAAAAGTATGAACCATATCTAAGTGGGATCTAAGTGATGATGAATAAACTGTACCCATAATATGTATGCGGGATACACATGCCCTCTTCTGTATGGTTCTGCCCTGCTTATTTGAAAATGTCCTGATATGGTTTTGAGCATTTTCTAAGGAACCTCAATGTCCGAAGCCATGTAAGAAGAAAACTTACATTGGCAGTGCAATAGTGAGCAAAGCTTTGGTCTCCTCCAGCATAAATCCTCTTGATGTAGCAGCACTGGTTCGAGTCTGCAATGTAATGTAATGACATAAAGAAGTTAATGTATGGCTAAATGAAGAGGTGAGGGTAGTAAAGGTGGAGTCAGCAATTCTGGAGAACGCTTGTCGTCAAAATATTTTTTTTCGTCAGAATCAGTGATGATCTCCTCACGATCTGCAACCTCTCAGTACTGTGTGTGCACTCATTATTTTTTATTACACAGCCTGGGCTTTGTAAACGGGTATGTAAACAAAGTGTATGTAGACAAAGGGGCCCAACGTAGCTATCAACAAGTGGGTTTACAGAGCCTAGGCTGTATTAACACTGTTTTTTTCAGTGCACACACACACAGCATGGACGTATTGTGAGGTGATATTCACTGATTTTGACTGCATTCTCCTGAATCTTTGAGTCCACCTTTAGTCAGATTGAAAACAATGCCCTGTTTCTGCTATGAGAGCTTGATAAACTAGTTAATACTGTATATCAGGTCTTCTTTTAACAATGTGTTTTACTTCGCCGCAAGAACATTTGTGATGCAACTTTATTTACGGTGTCTCACCTGTATCTGTTAGATCATTGAAAGCCACCCAGGGGCCCTTGATGAGGGTCGGGCTTTTTCTGTTGCATGTGGAGCGAGTACCAAGCTGCCCGTTGCCACCAAGCCCAAAAGAGTCCATCTTTCCAGAGGAGGGTGTGAAAGCCAATGTGTGCTGCCTTGTAAGGGCACAGTCATTGAAACAAAGGGTTATTATTATGTGATAAAAGGTCATTGTGTTTGATATAAAATGTGTACTGAAATACAGATTTGAAAGTTTACCTTCCACAGCAAATCTGCGTGACTACATTTCCCATCAGCTCAAACACTTTTCTGGGGTTGATCTCATGGTTAGTAGTGTTGTGTCCCAGTTGTCCATATCCTGCAGCTCCAAAGGTAAACACGCCTCCTTCCTGTAAAATCAGAAACACCAGTTGTTTTGAACATCCAAAAGACAACTGCAAATTTAAGGCCAACATGTGTACAGATATAATTATTATTATATACTATCTATGGTACAGACACCACAGCATACAGGGTCAGGACAAACTAAGAAAGCATGAAAGATGCAATCCCGTCAGTGATTGGAATCCAGTTATTTATTAATTAATAGGATACAGTCAGCCCCAGTAAATGTCAACCTGAAAGTCTTTAGTTAAAGATCATCAACTACAACTTCAGCCAACTACTGTCTTAAGGTATACCGACAGGAAATTAATACAAATATTTCTTTAAGTTGGTAGAAAATTGTGGTCGTTAGGCTTCAGTAGCCAGGGGAGTTATTTTTTTTGTCTTACTTTTTTTTAAATGATGTCCATCACTCATTTTTAAGGGCTACTTCTTGGCTGTAAAAACAATTCACCGTCACCAATCACACACCACTTTGATTCGGTAAGGTAACCACACTGGTCGTCCACACATACAGTAACACTGCAGCTAGATCATAAAACCTAACAGTATATAACTTAACTTGGTCAGCGCAGCTGTGTGATCTTCTCCACAGGAGATGTAAATCACTCTCTGCGACCTAAGGGACTTCAGCAAGGCTGGGAAACACCGATCTGAAAATAAGGCCTCCAACAATCAGTCTGAGTGCAAGGGCCCACATGCTCACAAGTAGTTTTGGCTTCTGACAACCCACCATTGCTGTCGTTGAGACCCAGCTGTCCGAACTTGTTGCGCCCCCACCCAAACACCGCTCCTGAGAAAGAAAGGGCGAAGCTGTGCGCGCCGCCTGCTGATATCTGTGCAAAATGAATGCCCTGAAGAGACTGGATGATTTGGGGTGTGGGAATGCTCTGTCCGTTTATTCCTAGCCCAAGTTGTCCATATCGATTCTGGCCCCAGGAGAAGACCTGGCCCCCTATACAATGGAGAGATGACAGGGAATGCATTAACATGTGGAAAACAAAATAAGCAAAATTAATAAATGTGGGTACAAACCATCCTCACCTCTTGAAAGTGCATGGGAGTGCCAAAACCCACAGGTTACCTGAGCAATTTGTACATCTGACAAACTCTTGATGTTTCTGGCATTTTTACAAAGAGGAAGAAATTAGTTGTTTGATGTTACTGATAGGCCTACTTTGATATCTGGACAACCAAATGCTGATGCATATAGATGTTTTAATGTTTACATACTTGTTTTCATATGAAAGCACGAGCTAGTTTGTTATGCATAACAAACGGATGAAAATAGGTTTCATGCAAATATGGCTGAGTTTACCTAGGCACACGTACACATTCTTCAAAGTTATTTAGGCCTAGCTGCCCATCTGAGCCGAGACCCCATGAGAACACCTGCCCTTTGTCATTCAGTGCAAGTGTGTGAGCCTCTCCACATGACACTGCCACTATGATCTGTGCATCCAGGGCGACAACCTGTTCTAATAGAAGACAAAGGCAAAGGTGTAATGTGACCGTTGTCATTAAAAAAACTGTATTAATCATGTTTACAGAAGTCACCAACCTGGTTTCTTTCTGGACTTGTCATGTCCCAGCTGCCCTAAGTCATTGCAGCCACAAGTGTACACCGCCCCGTCCTCCAGAAGGAACGATGTGTGTCTGTGGCCACACCCCACATCGCGCACTTGCTTCCCGTGAAAGAATTCACATTGTCGGGGCTCCACCACAATCTCTTCGTCAATCCCTCCAAAGCCTAGCTGGCCGTAAGAGGCATTTCCCCAACACAGCATCGTAGCACTCCCCTATGGGCTGCACGCGCCAGCAGGATCCCGGTCTCTGTTGAATACGAGAGCGACACCTCGGCTAATACAGCCTCACAGAGCACATCCACACATCCATAGTATTAGTTGCAGGACCCACTTCAGCTGCTATCACCTAGCGAGGTAGCCAAACAACGTCATGGCTTAACATTATCGCTACATAAAAGAGACGCACACGACACGAGTGGTGAGCTTAATTAACGTTTCCAGGATTGCTTGACATCTGTATACGACATAAATGCACACATGGCTGGCTAATTGACAGGTAAACAGATTAGCGAAGTAAGCTGCGAGTTAAAATAACGTTGACAGAGTAACGTCAGCTAAAATCATCCAATAACACGACTTCCGTCTGGGGCGAAAGGGATTTCAAATTAAGACAAGACACTAGGCTAAAATATGCACAGTACATTTTGAGATGTTTTGGCTAGTTTGCTTCCATCGCATGTCTTCTTCTGAACTAGTGGAAATAAAATGTACATTTAGGTGTTTATTTTACTCAACATTGTCTGTTGATGTAGGCCTATAATTCACAAACACCCATCTGGCCCAATGGCCATTATCTCAACTTAGTTTTTTCAATATTCTGAACCAAACATCTCAACTTCAAAAGCACTTAGGCAACAACAACTAAACTTTCCATAGACATTCTTACCACTATTCTGAAGGTTATTACAGAAGAACATTCTTCATGTTTGGTTAATTGTCTGATTCAAGATGCACATAATAGTTTTTGATTTATAAAATGAAAAAAAGGCTGTATCCAAAATTTGTTGAGTAACACTTTTGGACTCTAATATGTTGTAAAAATTAAATAAATATGTTGACTATGGCTTTACATCCAACATCTAGATGTTTTCAAGAGATGGAAATGTACACATATGACACATTAGCTAAATAATTTTAAAATTTCTGAAAATGTTTTATACAAAAAATGATTGTTTAACTTGTTAATTAAACCTGCAGTGTGTCAAATTTTGGATTTTATTTCCTATCAGATTTTGTTGAAAATAATTATAATATCCATAAGTAGCCTACGTTTAATTTAGTGCATAATAGCTGATTTTTTTTTTTAGAATTATTATTTTTTTCCTTAGAAAGGGTCTCATATATGTCCATATTTCTCCATACTTTGGACCAAGGCCTTGTCACCGCCATTTTTGAAGTGTCATAGTTGGAATGTCATCAGGTGCATTGTTTAAAATTTAGAATTGTTCTTGTCCTTGAAAGCCACTGTAGCTTCTGTTATTATTCAAAAGGGGAGGGGTTACCCAGGGAGCGTTGCTAGAACTTTCTAGAACTTACTTGATGATGTCATATTACACACTGCACCTTTAATCAACTGGCAACGTGTAATAAATATATAAGTTACACACTGTACCTTTCCTACAGTGTGTCACCCTAAAGCACACAAATAAACACATTTGACCATTTTAAACCTACAGGTAAGAGCTCAAATTGAACTTTTACTGTCATAAAAAAATAATAACCGTTTCTGTTTTTATTTTGAAAACGGAAGTGTTCTCTTTGTGCTGTCCGGAGGAGCGGATAAAGACAGCTAGCACGCCTCTTGACGTTACTTTGCCATGATGATTACAAAGCGAAGCCTTGGCTAGTGCAACTCGACCAAGTTTATTTGTTATGGCTCACCGGTATAGTTTACGGTTGGCAATGACGTTGAACTATAACACTTTTTAATTAAAGTGTCCGACACGTGGCGACATTGATTTTGATACAGCCTTCCTCCAACGGTGCTGGAATGTTAGCAAGCTAACGTTTGTCAGCAATTAATGTAACGAAGAGTTCATTATAGCAACTGAATTGTCAGTTATTCAATTAAGTCTTGCGAAATTAGTTAACAAGTTACAGCCAGGTCTAAGAAACGTTATAACGGTGAAGCCAAATGGCAAACCTTTAAACTCACCAGAACTGAAAACGTTACTATCTTCCAGTGTTTTGCTCGCTAGAGGTTAAAAACCACAGACTAAATAAAAGGACACATACCAGCACATTTTCAGTGTGTCATATCTCAAGGAAACCACTTGCTAGTTGTAGATATTCATACCCAATCTCTCCACTCTAGTGCTGTCAACAACTGCTGCACGGTGCGGCTGAAGACAGCCGTCAAGTTAGATGAGCTGCACCGTGAAGGTCTGGTACTTTTTCCAGAAATAAAACTCGTCTAGTGTTATCAGAGCAGGAACTCGCTACAAAACAGTGTAACTATTAATTCCAGATTCATCACATTCTAATGCTAGTCTCCCATGACGATCTGAACACCTAATTAAACAATATAGTGGGGCTTAATTGTAAATATATTGACCTTTAATTTGAAGGCACGCCCATTTTACCGGAAGTTGTACTACTTTCACAACCACTTCAGGGAGGTGAGAAATGTCTGGACCTGGACGCATCCACAATGTTCTAGATGCGTCCACCTACGCTTAGACATACACCCGCACACGCACGCACTCAAACACACACACACACACGCACACACACACACACACACACACGCACACACACACACACACACACACACACACACACACACACACTTCAGGCCTATTTATTTTAATTTTTTTTATTGCTAAAGTTCAGATAGGCCTTCGTTCAATAAAGAACACTACGATTAGGTTAAGTAGTATATTAGATTCTAATAATGTTATGCAAAAGTTGACCTATAAACCCCATTTAAATATTTTAGAAAAAATTGTATTTATACACTATTTTGATTTAGTTCACCTTATGCAATCATAAGTCAACCGGAAGGATCTGGATCATCTTGTGAACCGTAAGTGGCAAACGAGTAGGAAAACATTTGAGTCTCTTGTGGAATTTCAACACAAATACCACCACTGAAACTAACTCAGTGTACAACCTTGGCTACGTCTACATGTTGTAGGCTATGGAAGTAAAAGTAGGCTACTTCTGATACTGAAACTACAGGCCTTACATAGGTGCAGGCCTATAGTCTAGGGGTCCTGGGAAAGTTTTGTATGCGCTTCATTTAGCGGAGAATATCTCAACTGTTATAGACTAATATGACCTCAGTCACACATCGTGGGATGTGTGACAAAAATCTCTATCCGGGATGAAAGTCCTGAAAATGACCGCAACAGGTTACACTAGTATTACACTACTTGGTGAATGGGACTTTTTTTCCCCTTTATAGATATCCTCATACTTTTTTTTACCAGATTAATCTTCATATTAAAGCTGGGGTAGTGTAATACAAAAAAAAAAAAGTATTTCTCTTAATATGAAGATTAATCTGGTAAAAAAGTACGAGGATATCTATAAACTACTGACTGTGGCTCAGGTGGTTAAGCTGGTTGGCCAATGATCCTAGGGTTGGCGGTTCGATCCCAGCCCGGCCACTTGTGTCATGGTCGTTGTGTCCCTGGGCAAGACACTTCACCCACCTTGCCTCGTGTGAATGTGTATGACTGCTGTATGTTTGAGGTGGTGGTCGGAGGGGCCGATGGCGCTGAATGGCAGCCTCGCTTCTGTCAGTCTGCCCCAGGGCAGCTGTGGCTACTATGGTAGTTTACCACCACCGGTATGACTGTGTGTGAACGAATTGTCTGGAACCCTGTAAAGCGCTTTGAGTATCATGAAAGGCGCTATATAAATCCAAGCAATTATTATTATTATTATTATAAAGGAAAAAAAAGTCCCATTCACCACGTAGTGTGATACTAGTTTTACCGGAACTGGTCATTTTCAGGACTTTCGTCCAGGATAAAGATTTTGTCACACATCCCATGTTGTTCAATGGGGTCATATTAGTCTATAACAGTTGAGATATTCTCCGCTAAATGAAGCGCATACAAAACTTTCCCAGGACCTAGACTAATATTACTGGATTGTTAATAAAAGTTCATTAACGTGTAAGCAGCATTTCAATGTTGAAGCAGGTCAACACAGAGCAAAATTGAAGCGTAGTTAATTCAATTTGATACTGTGGAAGAAGTTTTTTTGTTGAAGAAAACTTCACGAAAACAAATATGAAAACAAATCTTTACTTAGTTCCAAAAGACAATACAGATGATCATGGTCAGCATTCATGCATGGAGAAAAGACTCAGAGCAATGCCAGGGTCTTGACTGAGTTGTACACAAAAAATTAGCTGCTTTATACACAATGGTTGACATGGTCAGATAGGTAGAATAACAATGGAACAATTAAGTTTGGTTCTTGATGACATCAATGCTAATCTGAATCTGGGGGCTTCCAGGATGGCCCACACCTAGGGTATCAGCCCAATCAGACTAATTTAATTACAATAGAAACTCCAGACAGGATACATCAGTAGTTAAGATGAGAGGAAATACACTTCATACAATGATCAAATAATGAATGTAGAGACAAGAGTAGAATTAAACTAATCAATATAAAATTGGCTTCCACAATACTATTTGATTGTCTTTAACAATGAAGGCTATTGTATTAGGCGAATCTATTAGAATCATCATATTTTATATGAAAAATGGCAATTAGAGAAATAGGCTAACTGCAGCTGTCACATGAATGCAGTGGAAAAAAAAGTAAATAATATCCTCTTGAATGTCGCAGAACCAATGTATAAAAGCACTTAGGAAATGTATAAAACAGTAACTGTAACTCTGTAGCATGGTGTACATTATTACATTCGCTTAGTAAGATTCGACCACTGGTGCTTCGTAGCACACCTCAAGAATAATTGCTTCTTTAAATGTAGGAATGGTTGTGTTGTATTCTGTCCAAAGGTTAGACCATGATTTTGTTATTTACAGCCTACATCAATACACCTTTAAAGTACAGTATGTTGCTGTAAATAAGACAATGCAAATGGGCAGATGAAACCAGGTGTTGACACTTTAATGTAATGCGTCTCTCAATGCTGCATTCAAATGTGATATCATATCGTAAGCCTTTTATTGTTATTTTCAGGTGACACAGAAACTGTGTTGACACCAAAATGCAATAGCCTCTTTCCACAACAACCCATTCTTCGCACACTCCTACGTAACAGCACATGTGTCTGATGATTAACATCTTTCAGGTGCAGACAGTGTACTTGAAATGCAGGGTATCCTGTATTACTGGTTCTGTATGGGTGCTTTCCCCATGTGACTTGTGTCCGGATTTCTCCGAAACCGGAGGAAGCATTTTACTGTCAGAAGGTTTGAAATCAGAACACATGTAGGACTGAACCAAGAGGAGCACACATGTTGTTGCACTTGATGGGAGTAAGTACAAACCCCTTAACATTGTTTTCATTTTTTAAGCTATTATTACTGTGACCAATGTGATATTGAGCATGGTTCTTTTAACATGTTCAGATCGTTGCTGGCCTCCTCTTCGTCATAATGTGCTTTTCAAAAGGACTCAAAGAGGTGAGTAAACCTTTACAGCCTTTCTCTTGTAATGGAAGATTTTATTTTCTAAAATCTTAATTTATATTGAGCAAAAGTCCTAAATCAAGCTTTAAAAGAAAGAAAGAAAGAAAAACTGCCTTTCATCTGCTAGAGGAAGTAAAATGATAAAGTGAGATTTTGTTCTGACATGATCTATATCTTTGACAGGGAAATAAATCTCAAAAATCCCAGCTACATGAATCAGCTGCCAACAACAAGAAAGTGAGTAACCTATCAAATCAAAGAAAGCTGTAATTTATTATGATAGTTAAGGTTAAGATGAGACATTTGACTTTAATCTCTTTTGCAGAAGGATCTGACTGAGGAGGATGTGCATTTGTTGGCCAAGATTCTGTCGGCTGGACTGGTGGATGCAGACCCACACTATCTCCACCATCTTAAATGCTATAGAGACTTGCATACTGGGTGATCTCTATTAAGACTGGTCAGCCCACTGACCAATAATTCATGGACAAAATGGGTATATGGATGTATTTGAAATTACATCAAACCAAGGCTCCTCTGCATTGTGTTGTGATCTACACAAGTTAAGTTATTCTTGCAACCCCTCCACGATTAATGGAAAAATACGCAATTTATTCGAGTCGAATAGGAAGTCGGCCATGAAGGATTTAGGAATAACCTGCAGATGTGATCTCATTGGCTCGTGAAATGGATGTAAGCGTTTGATGGAGGATCCTGACTGCTTCATTTATTGCCTAATGGTATATTATGAAAACTGTAATTATGTAGGAGGGCTCTGTTCTGTCACGTTTAACAATTGCTTATTTCAAATAAGGAAATGCATGAAAATATAGAAACAGGACTTTTATTTTACATTGCATTATTCCAGTGTTTTGCAATGTTGATAACTTTGATGAGCTGTAACCAAACTGTATTTACTTCAGATGTATATATTCTGCATGATTTAGCTGTTGTTGGCAGTTTCATTACATAGAGGTGAGACTATGTTACTTTTGCTTAACAGTATCTACTGTGAATATGATTATTTAAAAATGCTAACTAAATTTCAGCTAAACGCTAAACAATAATTTTGTGTTCCCTTAACAGTAGTTTAAAATGTTTAAAACTTTAACTAACATTAGCCACAAAGTTATGGTCAAACCAGACCACAATGGTTGTAGTGGCTAAAAGCCCTGAGTGTATTTCCTTGAGCAATGATGCTTTTTATTACTTATAAATTAAACTTTTCATTTGTAAGAGGAAATATTTGTTGGGTCTTCTTTAAAAGAATTATGTTATCCTTAAATAATTAAATTTTCATGTTTCAGAGAGGCTGACTTACTTTGATTGGATTTGATTCATGTTCGTGTATAGAATAAAGGAAACAGGAGACAGACATAGGCAGACGGACAAAGAGAAAAAATATAGACGAATGAACAGGTTATCCTTTATTTGTATCATGGTGAATTAATGTCTCTTACTCCAGACTTGACTGTTGAGCTTGTCCCCCAGCACGTAGAGCATGGTCACCACTGTCATGTTAAAAAAGAAGAAGCCCACCACACCAGTAGTGCTGAAGTGCTTGAGAAGGGGATACACCCAAATCCCAACCGACAAGTACACCCATATAATCCTGTTGAGAGAATTTTTTTTTTAACTCTCATTATCTTTCAGATCCTCTTGTACCATCTTGTCTCTAAGAACCAGTATGTCCTGTGGAAATATGCACTGGCTTGATAGGTTTCCGCCCATTGGCACTAAAGTCAGCATAATAAATCTATCTACATCTACAACATGCAGTAGATTTATGTCTTGCACCATCACACATAAGGATCAATAGGCAGCATTACAGTATGGGGGCCAGAACCAGTGCAGGCTGTTGCCTCTCGAGCTGTGTGCTTTGAATACTCACACTGCTGCACTCGACTAGTCTAGACAAGTTACAATAGAAACACAGACACATTTAGACACTGCTCTGCTTTTAGCCACATTAAGATACATGAAAGATTCAGTCAGATTCAAATGGAAGGATTTTGTTGTTTTTAAAATGATGTCATTTTAGTGTGTTAACCGTAGCCTATGATTGTTAAAGTTTCTAAACGTTTTTTGTTTCATGATAGCCTACTACTGTATATGCTGACTCAACACTTACCAAAATAGGTATGCCAAGCCCACAGCACCTAATGCTGCCAGCGCATGTTTTGTTTGTGGGTAGGTGTGAGGCTGCACCAGCACTTCTCCAAGTAACAACGGAAGGACAATTGTGTGCTGAGAAAACAGTGTTGGAAGAATTAATTATGCATTATTTATGACAGGGCAAAAAGGTTTCTTTTAAATTGTGGCTGATGGTTGTAGAGAATGCAAGTATACAGACCATAGCATGGTTTATCCAGGGGGGGAAGAATGTGTCGATGGAGGCTGGGTAGACTAATTCTCTATCATAGGCAAAGATCGTCCAAAAAAGTACAACAACAAACTAAAGGAAACACAAAGAACATAGAGGCAATCTGAAGCACAATACTTATTTGATGATTGAGAAAGGTAGTATTCTCAAACATGTGTTTCTCACCATGCCCACAGGGAAGGCAAAGACCGCAAAGAGAAGGTCTTTACATCTGTTTAGAACACTCTTCGGCTTCTTCCCAAGTTGCAGATCATTCACAGCTGCCAGTCCAAAGAAAACCATTTGCAATAACTGAAATATATATAATATATAGAACAAACATGTATTTTTTTGTCATTTATTTTTTATTGGTTTTTAGTGTCAAACATTTCCACATCATTCATGATAGTTTCTGTGTGTGCTCACCATTATGACATGAATAGTATAATTTTTAAAAAGTATCTCAAAAGCACACACATACCGACACAATACAGTAAAGAAATACAATTAAAGTAGAAAGAACAGTAAAACAGTTAGGGAGTAGTCTGTTTGAGAAATGACCAGCGATTAGTGAAAACAAAATCTGGACTTTGGGGCGTTACAAAGTGAATCCACTTTTTAAAGTATGAAGTAAATTGCTCTGTTTTATGATTGGCAAATGCTGTGATCTTTTCCATTTTGTAAATGTCCATTGTGAGAACAAACATGTTGTTTTTCATTAGATATTAGTGCACATTAGTGTATTGCTACTGAATAATATGGTTAATATACTTACCAAATTCAAAAAAGTGAGGTACTTCCAAGGTCCTCCATAAACAAAGATTCCTGGAGGTAAGTCCTCTCCATCTTTTGCAGCGAGAAACTTGACAACAAACGCATACCAGCTGAAAGCTGTGATGTGGAAGACTGTCCTACGGGTTGAAGTCATCCTAATCTAAACAACAAAATCAACTAAACACAGGCAGCAAAACCACTCTTCAAAGTGTGAGTTTTCCTTTTACATTTGAGGTACTCTAGGCAAGGCAGGTTCTTTAAAGATTAGTGTTATGCAGCACAGGCTTATCAAGACATTTGAAATCAGTCTCCGTAAAACAAGAGGCCCACTGTTTCTAATGAAGCACAGGAGTTTTTCTTTCATAACCGATGCACTGTGTCGTGTGACTGTGTGTGACGATTCCCTTCACAGTGAAGGCTTAATGAGCTTTCATGGTGTTTTGCAAGAGAAGCCCCACCAAGTAAAGTAACTCAGTATTGATTTTACAAATGGGTTCTGGGTTATCAGGTGAGGCCGTTTACTGGTTGACTTTGGCCTTGGAGTTCCCTATGGAAGGGCCACATATTTTTATTGTCAAATTTTTGAAATTCAGCATTTAACACAACCACATTTTTTCCTTTCCGAGACTCATCCACTGCTTGATAGCATCTGAAGCTGTAATGCTCAGTTTGCACCAGAAAAAGTTTTCAAAAAAAGGGGGCCTTACCAGTAGAAGCTCAAAAAATGTTAGCAATGATTTTTGCAATGTGAACTGGTGAGTGTCAGTGTGTTCATGCTGGTAGTAACCAACACTTTTGGCCTGAGGGTGGTGCTAGAGGAAAGGCCATTGTGTTGAGACATGAGCCGTCTAGTTTAAAGCTTGGGAATTACAGCACAAGTCATGATTAGATACCACACCATGCTATGTTCCCAACGATGTTATCAAGATAGAGATCATTCTACATTGTGTATTGCAATCAACTACATAACAAAGTCTGTGTATAACATGCCAGTGAAATTGCATGATACAGTATACAGTATATATAAAGTACTATTTGGCCATATTTGCTATTCAAGAAAGGAAAGATGTTAAAATTTGCTTGAAACATGAAAATGTCTGTACATGACATGTTTGGATTGCTGCATTTTACTTAATTCGATCAACTGAGCCAGTTTACCAGCCAGTTTATATATTTTGTAATGTCAATCACACAGAAGTCAGAAAAAAACAAGAACATTTAAAGATATTTTATTTACAAATGGAAAGTGTTTGTGTATAAATTCAGTATAAAAAGTAACTGTCAGAGAACCAGTAACCACTGTTTGCTGTTTCAGTATAATTACTAGTTTCAGTGAACAAGTATGACATATTTTCATTTAAAAAGACACATTTAAAGTGAAAATTAAAGGCTGCTTCAGCAAATTACAGATAATGACCCCATATTTTGTCTTTAGCCCTTGGAGGAATCTAGGTATGAATGAAGCTTTGTTTAAAGACACAAAAAGCAAAATATTCTTGTTATGTTTTGTCTGTTTGTCAAATTATCTTAATAAAAATGATTTCAACTCCTAGTGGATAATGTTCAATACCAAAAGGAATATGTAAACTGTCATTCAGTTTCAATCTGTGGATTTGTTCATAATTTTTCAATAAAGCTTGTGTAGATTACAAATAATTAAAATTGCAATGAATTTACACCAGAACACTAACAATCCTGCATGGCTATCCATTTATAAATGCACTTGTTTCCACAATCACATATAATTATTAACATCTTTGTTTAATGTGATTCTAAAACAGTATATAACACTTCTAAAGTCAGACTACTTTGGATCATCTATTACAACTATCACATTTAGTCTCGGAACCAGCTATCATTAATGTGATGACTGTCAATGCTGTATAAAAGGCAAGGACATATCTCATCACAGAAACAACAAACTATTGCAAACATTGCACTTTACCCATGCAGTCAGTACATCACAGACGTAGTCCCGGTCCATGAACTTTTCACATGCTATTCCCGAACAGCAAAAAGATGTGTGTTGGTGTTGCACATGTAATTGGGATATTCAGTTCATATTAGTTTTACCCTTTAAAGAAAATATCCTCTGCCTCTTCTTCACATAATATGCCTTGTGTACGGAGAACCCTCAAAGCAACCCCATGTCTTTGGTCAGAACATCTCTTGGTCATCATTTCAGCCTTTTGTTTTTTTCTGCCGCCTTCTACAAGCACTGTTCATCCTCTCAACTTTCTTTAGATCCCATTTAAGGTGCCATCTGTGAAAATAACAGAGACACAAGATGATTTACTGCAGGGGCAGCTGAACTTGCATTTACATAGGTTATAGTAACAATGGGGTTAATGTATTCATACCTCAAATCGACTGTAAACTTTCCTGTCCTTTCTCATGGTCTGAATCCTCTCCAGGAGCTTCTCGCGCTCCGGATTTGATTTAGGCTTCCCTCTGCTCAGTGACTTGATCTCTCTTTCTTTCTCCCTTATGGCATGTTTGTCAGCTTCGTCTTCTTTCTCGTCATCAGTGACTGGAGACTCTTTGGCAGCCTCGTTCCTGATTTGGCTATTGGCAGAAATTTGCTCTAGAAGCAGCTTTGTATCGTCTCTGAGGTTGCTGCTTGAGATCACGTTGGCTGTTGAGGACTGGTAGCGAGACTGGCCTGATTTTGGCAGCTTGGACTGTGGTGAGGGAGGAACCACCTCATCTGATATGATCTCTGGCAGTTCAGAGCAGTCCTTTTGCCCTACTTGGTCATTTGTTTTCTCACTGCAAACTGATTCCTGTGTAGTAGTGTCATTAACATTATGTGTGGCCTCCATATCATCCATTGCCTTCTCACCACAGTCAGGCATTTCAGGCTTTTTGCTTACTTCATTCTGACTGTCAATCCCAATCATCTCAGCAGGTACAGGGGGCTCCGCGGGATGGGTTTCAGAAATGACCGATTTTGGTGTTCTGCATGGCAGATCAGGCTCAATTGGGACTTTTGAGGTAGGCTCATTTGTTGTAGAAGTCCCTGTTAAAGAGAGTTTTGGAGTTTCATTTGAGTCTGTTATAACCTGCATGGGTAGAGCGTTAGTATCTGAGGGGCTGTGCAATGCTGACAATGTTTTTTCAGCCTCAGGAGACAAAACTAATCCAGCCGACTCAGTAAGGGGAGACGAGCATGACACTGTTTCAGCAAGAGTGGGAGTGACTGGTCCTGTCAGGTCAAGTTCGGAGGGAGTGGTGACTTGTGTTGGTGTATCTTGAGGAGAAGCAGTTGTTTCTGACCCGGGAGGATTAGGTGCCCAGTCTGGGTGTAAAGGAGAGCTTGTTTCTGCTGGAGAATTCTCATCTGAAGTGTCTAGCGTTATAGTCTCATTTTGATCCGATCTGGATTTACTTTTTAGATCAGAAACTTGCGGTAAACATGACTCTGGCCACAAAGCGCTAACTTTAGTAGGTGTTGTATTAGCTTTGACACCCTTGGATTGTCCAAGTACCTCAGTTTTACAGATTCCCGAAGTTGTAAAAGCACAAGATTCTTCAGAGTCTGTAATTGTGGAGGAGTGCAATGAGGATATGTTTGGCTCCAAACTAGCAGCACACGTGTCAGGGGTAATATCAGATTTCACATGAGCAGCGTCAACTGCTAAACGACTCTCTGATGACGTCAATTGGGAAACAGAATGTAGTGGATCAGATTCTGTTTGGCCAATAGAAGAAGTCGTAGATTTTTGTAAGGTTTCCTCAAGTGATTGGGAGGGTTCTGGTGCTGAGAGGCTGAGAGTTTCCTGTGCATTTGGGGACAACATGCTGGAGGAGGCTGGAGTTGATATTGAGACTTCTGAGGTAACAGCAGGAGAATGAACAGAATCAGAGGCAGATAGCAGAAGAGGAGAGGGAATACATTGTTCTAACTGAGATGATTCAGGATTTCGGGAGCTGGAATCTAATGCAGCAAAAGAAGAAGATTGTGGTATCTCCACTGAACCAGGAGTGAGTGAACCCATCTTCTCTGAATCAGTGGAAACTCTGGTTTGTTTTTCTTTACAGCTTTGCAACGTATCACAATAATGCTTAACCTGACTGTCCTCATTGTTAGTCTTATCACTAGCATCTGAAGATTGACTGACTGACTTGCATGGTTCTGTGAAAACTTCTTTCCCAGCATCTTCAGCAATAGCACGTTTTTCAGAGAAACCCTCAGATGTGGGAGTGTCAGCCAACTTTTCTAAGGTTTCTTCAGGTGCAGGTCCCTCCTTTTTAACAGTGGTATTGTCAATAAGTTCGGTTTGTGGTTTCATCTGAGCCTTAGCTTTGTTCTTTTCAGCTTCCGCAGCCTTGGCAGCCTTACGTTTAGCTGCTAACTCTTTGAAAATCATGAGCCTATTATCAGGATCGCTCATATCTACAAACAATGTTTGATCAGTTTTGGGCAGATCAGCTGCAGAAGGCTCGGATTCTCTATCTATTGGTTTGAATGACTCTTGTACGACAGGGTTTTCTGGAAGACCCTCTGGAAGACCCTTTAAATCTGCCTCATTCTTTTCATCAAGTTGTTTGGATGGGTTTGTGGCGGACTCATCAAAAGTGGCTGATTTTATGAAACTGCTCCATTCAATAGGTTCTCTTTTAGACCTCCTTTGTCCCAAAATCTGAGAAACAAAGGGTTGTTTTGTCTTTGGAGCATCACTTTTGTCACTTTCCTCATCTTGTTGGCCTGAAGCAACTTTATTATCTTGATCCAGAGAGCTGAATATCAGGGAGGACCTTAACCTAGAGCTTCTAGGTATTGCTACATTGTATTTCCGACGGAACGAGTCCTCCCTTTGAAGAACAGCAGTTTTTGGTTCCTTTGGCTCGGACTCTTCAGTCTTTTCCCCTTCAGTTGTGGATGATGATTCTGAAGGTGACGGCGTCATTCTGGTCTCTGCTGCCACTGCTGTTAGTTCATCAGGCAATCTCTTTGGAACCTCTCGTGCAGTGGTTTTGGTGTAACTTGGCATCTGACTTGCCCTGGGTATTGAAGGAATCTTAAACTCTCTGACATTAGGGAGTTTAGGGACTGGTAGGTCTATGCCCACTGCTTTTTGCTGCATTGGCTTAAAGGTGTCTTCAAAAGCATCTGGTGCATTAGATGGCGCCAATGGCAGGCCTTCATCTCCTGGATTGTCATTTGCACTGAGGTATGAGCTAATCCTCCAGTTCCGTAGCCCCCTTTTCACAACAGGATCCTTGCGGTCAGTGTTGGGCTCCAGAAAAAACTGCTTCTGATCAGAATGATTTGAGGGGGTGGGAGACGTTTGACAGGAATACGGCTGACCTAAACTCAATCTTTGAGGGTGAGACGAAGTAAATGGTAAATCTGCTGCATGTGGTACATTCTCTGAGTCTGGGTCAAAGTCTACATTTCTTGTAGATGATAAATAGTTAAGCACAGGGTCATAGTTACCAGATGGATCCCTATCTGGTGGTAAACCAGGATCAGAATACTGATCTGCTGAATGAAAGTCTTGGTTCCAGAACTTGTCATAGCCACTGTAATCTGCTTCTTTTCCTGGTCCTGGGTAAGGCTGTTGCCCCCTCTGGAACTGCCTTCCCTGGATCTCGGGCTCTGGAATTCCCTGTTGCTGCAGGAATGGGAAAGAGTATCTACCTTGAACACCTTCAGCATAACTGTGACGTTTGGAGGCAGGATTATCCATGTAAGATTGCTGGGATGGATATCTGCTGTACAGATCTGCAGGGCTGTGAAAGGAGTCATTCCTTCTAAGGGGCTTCATTCTTGACTCCGTATCCATACGTTCATCATAGGAATGTCTCGCCCATTCATCTGGATGAACGGTGTCCAGTGATATAAATTTCCTTGGTTCTCTGTACATTAAAGTTTTGTCACTTGGGAACTGCCGCTTTTGTAAAAGGCTGACATTATCCATCGGAGCGAGCACATTTTCAAACATCATGGGTTGGGAAAGAGCAAAGAGAATACGAAACTCTTCATCAAAGGTCGATACAAGCTGTCCAAGGAAAAGGTGTGCCATACAGCGGTGGAGCTTCTCAAAAGACCACATGAAACTAGACAAAGACATGACAATAGGTGGGGATTAATAGACACACTTTATAAAAACATAAATCACTCTAGCATTTTGTGGCATGTAGAGTAGAGGTAAGGCTTTCTGTGGAAGTTTTAAATGAGCTTACCTATAGTTTCCACTCAGCACTGCCCTACAATCTGTCAACAAGAAGCGATCCATCATCTGACCTTTAAGGGATTTCCCTGAGCGGCAGTTATATGTGATGCCAGACACTGTTCTCACACGTAGAAACTGCAAGACAAACATTGAATCAGACAAAAAAATTAATTAAATTGAAGTAGCTAGGTGGCAGCATTGCATTAGTTACTCTGCTTTCAATATGAGATAGAAAATGGCTGCATATCAAGTTCCCTTTTCTATCAAACAGGAAATGATTCACCAACTAAATTAACTTTGTATATTATGGACAACACATATAAATTAAATTCAACGTCATGTAAAGGGTTCAGATTTGTTCAAATGGGTCAATTTCATCTAAGCATGCCTATTAAAACAAAGAAAAAATACAAAATACAAAGGAAGACATAGCAAAATGTTACAGGCATTATCAAGAGGCATAAAGCCCACAGCAATTGAAGAAAAAACATAGGCAGCCTAGAGATATTCATGATATAAAGTCCGTAAGATTCTCACTTCTGGACACAACAAGATAAAAGTTGTATGCAAGGTTTATTTTATTTTGCTCAACAACTTACTGATAACAATATACAATATGTTTTTTCCAGTTCTCTAAATTCAGCTGGAAGTGCGTGCCTGCCACGTGATGCTCAGAAAGAAAAGCCTGAAGTGATATCTTTATTTGTATGGTGGAGTCACCTAGCAACAGCTAATAAACCTCCTGTACTAGTTTCTCTTTAGCAATCGATATGAATGGAAAAAAAGTATTTAAGGATCAGTCTGGTGATATTCTATTTACAGTGGAGGAAATAAGTATTTGATCCCTCACCGATTTTGTAAATTTGCCCACTTACAATGAAATGAGCGGCCTATAATTTTAATTCTGGGTTTATTTTAACAGTGATAGACAGTATATCAAAAAGAAAATCCAGAAAATCACATAAAAAAAATATATAAATTATTTTGCATTTCATTGAGTGAAATAAGTATTTGATCCCCTACCAACATAAAGAATTCTGGCTCCCACAGATTAGTCCTTGTGCTTTAAAAAAGTATTCCTAATCTTAACTAGTTTCCTGTATAAAACACACCTGTCTCAACTTGTTACCTGTATAAAAGACACCTGTCCACAGAGGCAATAAATCAAACTCCAACATCTCCATCATGGGCAAGACCAAAGAGCTGTCTAAGGACATCAGGGACAAGATTGTAAACCTGCACAAGGCTGCGATAGACTACAAGACCATTGGCGAGAAGCTGGGTGAGAAGGAGACAACTGTTGGTGTGATTATTCGAAAATGAAAGAAACACAAAATGACCCTAAATCTCCCTCGGTCTGGGGCTCCATGCAAGATCTCACTTTGTGGGGTATCAATGATCATGAGAAAGGTGAGGGATCAGCCCAGATCTACACGGGAGGAGCCTGTTTATAATCCCAAAGCAGCTGGCAAAGAAAACCATTGGTAACACACTATGCCAGGGGTGGCCAACCCGCGGCTCGCGAGCCGCATGCGGCTCTTTGCCCAGCTTCGTGCGGCTCTTCAGTTCATATCAAGTTATGTGATTACAATTTTTTTTTTTTATAGCCTACTTTTTTTTGTGTGGGCCTATGTGTGTGCATGTTCGCAAACGTTTCATGCGGCTCTTACGTTCGTTTTACATGTTGTCTATTATTTAATTTTTTATTTTATTAATGTGTAGGCCCTATGTGTATGCCTGTTCGCAAATGTTTAATTGAGGACGCAACATAACGTTCGCAAACGTTTGGTGCGGACGCAACATAAAACTGCCCGCTCAGCTTGGAGGGAGGTTTTCCGTGAGTAAACTATTTGTGTCAAGTTCGCTCCGAAACAGAGTGGGAGAGTTCTTTTTTTTTGTTGAACGTTATGGCAGGCCATTCTGCCTTATATGCCAGGTGTCATTTGCGCATTTCAAGGCTTCAAATCTTCGGCGCCACTTCAGCTCTCTCCATGCTAAAAGTAAGTCCCACAAAGCAACATGCATAGTAAGAGAAAAACGCTATTTTAAATTGTTAGATTTTTGTTTGTGGACTTGGTTGAACTGAGAGTTTGTGTGTGAGGCAGTGCACACAATGTTCATTGTTGAAAATGACTGCCCTGTCGTCTTTAGTACTGTAGGAGTCCAGTCCTGTCATTATCACAGGGGCGGCCTTAACGATCTGGGGGCCCGTTTCAAGTCCTAGTGTGGGGCCCCCTGTTTTTTTTTTTTTTTTTTTTTTTTTTTTTTTTTAATAAATAATGCTTGTGCATGCATGTGCAAGCTCCCCGCGAAAATAAAAACGCCCCCCCCCCCCAATTTTCAATTACTAAATTAATGGTAGGACTGTGGCCACTAGAACTGGTCTCTGGTCAGCAAAGGTCTTGAAAACAGCATAAGTGTGCTTGTGACATGCGTGCCACCCATGCATGTGTATAGGCACGTGTCCCAGCAGATTTTTGAAATCTGAATAAAAAAATTAAAGTTTGTAGTTAGCGAGTGTAACATGTTCTTAGCAAGGGCAGACTTTCATAAATAAAGGTTTATTTTTTTAGCAAGATATTTGGTCAAAAGCTAGTGGTCATCCGTCCCTCTGTGCAGTTGTTAGGCATCTGGCTGCTAGCAAGTTATGTTGTCTTGCTAATTTTACTATTCCCCTGAGCTGAAATAAATATTTACTTTTTCCTTTATTATCTTCGCCAGAATGCACCAGAATGCTTAGATTACATGTTAAAAACACAAAAAAATCTTCTGGGGGGGATGCCCCCAGACCCCCCTTCAGGGGTTTAGTTTTCTGACAAACATTACAATGGATACTAACATGATTTGGGCATTTGGGATCATAAATCATCTTTGAATTGGTTGTACAGCATATCACATGCTATTCATTCAGGGGTGCGATGGCCACCCCACTCTAACTCTGTGGCCCACCTTGGCCACCCCCAGTCAAAATTTCCTGGAATCGCCACTGTGTGTACCCGTGTGTACCCGTGTGTACGATGTGGCTCTTTGCAGTAACACAGTAAAAAATGTGGCTCTTTGTCTCTGACTGGTTGGCCACCCCTGCACTATGCCGTAATGGATTGAAATCCTGTAGTGCCTGTAAGGTCCCCCTGCTCAAGAAGGGACATGTACAGAACTGTCTGAAGTTTGCCAATGAGCACCTGAACAACTCAGATAATGCTTGGGAGAAGGGGATGTGATTAGATTAGAACAAAATCAAGTTATTTGGTATCATAGTGACTCGCCATGCTTGGAGGAAGAGGAATTCTGACTATGACCCCAAGAACACCATCCCCACAGTCAAGCATGGAGGTTGAAGCATTACGCTTTGGGGGTATTTCTCTGCTAAGGGGACAGGTGGACTTCACTGCATCAAAGGAAATATGGATGGGGCCATGTACCATGAAATACTAGGTGACAACCTCTTTCTCTCAGCCAGGTCTGTAAAAATGGGTCATTAAGGTCATGGAGTGGCCTAGCCAGTCTCCGGACCTTAATCCAATAGATCTGTGGAGGGAACTGAAGCTCAAGCGACAGCCTCAAAACCTTAAAGATTAGGAGAGGATCTGCAAAGAGGAGTGGTCCAAATATCCTCCTGAGATGTGTGCAAACCTGGTCATCAACTACAAGACACGTCTGACCTCTGTACTTGCCAACAAGGGTTTCTCCACCAAGTACTAAGCAATGTTTTGATAGGGGATCAAATACTTATTTCACTCAATGAAATGCAAAATAATTTATATCTTTTTTTTATGTGATTTTTTGGATTTTCTTTTTGATATTCTGTCTATCACTGTTAAGATAAACCTAGAATTAAAATTATAGACCGTTCATTTCGTTGTAAGTGGGCAAACTTACAAAATCAGTGAGGGATCAAATACTTATTTCCTCCACTGTATATATCCATTAGTCTGTCTCTCAATATTTTTTTTTATGTGTAAATGTTTACAAATACAGTATAAAGCAGCAGGGCATTGTAGTTTTTAGCAAATGGTACTCAATCAGGACTCAGGAGTAAATAGGGAAAATATAAGGTGCCTTTTTCAGCTGCGGAATAATACAGCTTTTGTGCTCTGGTTAGTATTTCAAGCAAAAGAACAATGACTCAAAATAAACTACAGTTCCCATGTTATGCATAGATGAGGAGAACCTGAAATTGAGTGCAACATTGTGACCCAATAACATGTCTTTAATATTTATTTGAGGGACACAGAAGAATAAGCTATTTCCCGTGAGAGATTTTCAAAACCATTTCAAGAAATGGTTGGAATGTGTGCGTCATGGTGGGTGGGCTGATTTGGAGTATTTGAAGGAAAGTATATGTTGTACTCACTTGCATGCTCTGCAGATCGACTCTGCAGTTGGACACCATGTTATTAAAGTGATGTGCATTCTCCTTGTCTAGAAGGATGTACACGGCAACATTCCTCATGGCAGCATTGAGAATATCGGCAAAGATGTCAACATCGGTAAACGTGTCCATCACTATGGCAATCACCTGAGGTTGTCAAAACACGAACACAAAATGAAACACAAACAATGACAATCCGAAACACAACACAACAATCAGGCGAAGGATAGTTCAAAGACATATTTGAAGAGACCGAAGGACTTACCTGCTGTGCGTTCTTGATAAGTCGACGAGCCTGCTCCTTGATACTCGGCATGTCAGGCTCCGGGGGGTTGACCAGGGTGGTGACCTCTGTGGGCCCGATGAATTTATGCACCTGTGGCCAGCCAAGGTCCAAATCTGGGGCGTCCAGGTCAGAGTGAACCGGCCAGTAAGTGTCTGAGGAGCCATCTCCGCCAGCCTCCAGAGAACGTAGCTCAGGTTGGTTGCTCTGCTCGGGCAGCTGAACAGAGCTCTGAATATAGTCAATCTCAGACGAGGACAGGAAGTCCACCACATCTGCTTTCTGGAGCAACGTATAGTATCCCTCCAAGTCCTCCTCAACCAGCGCGTCGATAGCCAAGCGGTACTCTTCCCGATAGTGAGGAGGGAGGTAGTTGGGATCCAGGGGGTTATCCCCGCCATCAGAACACTGAGAGCGATGTGCCATGGTGTGGTCTAAAGACAGGACGAGAGCAAAAGGCAGACAGGTGTTGAATTTATTATTATGTTTTATATTGTTTACGCATCACATCTGTGTACCCAAATAACACAAAAAGAGAATAATGGTGAAGAACTATTCAATTAAAACTCTTTTCATGATAAGTTAACTGTTAGAAAATCCCCCTATAAGCAAAAAGATTGCTTAAGCTTATTGATTTAGCTGGCATTGGTTTCAGCAGCTCAAGTGTGAATATTACAAGTACAGCGTATACTTTCAGGCTTTCAGTTTGGGGTTTCACTTTGGACTCTGGGAACTTGTGATGGGTCAATTGATCAATAGATGAATTGATAGAGAAAATAAGCACTAGTTACAGCCCATGAATAGACAGTAAATTGTCCCTGAGAGGAAACATATTGTGATATGATCACATCCCGTTGTGAATTTTGTCATATATTTTAATATGATCACATCTCTGTGCTGATTTTCATCCTGTTGTCATTTTTGTGTTCACAATGGCAGGATTAATCATGTCAATACGGTGGAGAAAGCGGAATAGCAATAGATCATTAATATGGATTTACTGGACCATGCATAGGACATGTTTTAATCCATAATTACATATTTTTCATTCTATTATTATCTTTGCTAATGTAGCGATACAATTTCCCCTAAGGGATGAAAAAAGTAAAGTACAAATCTATTTATGTTTTTCATATGAACGATTGCAAGCGCTAAAAGGATTACTGTATGTTTGCTTTACATGTTTTTTGTCGGATGCAGTGCAGGTCAGTGGAACACATTTCCTAAGTGATTTTGCATCCATTCGCCACATTGTGATAGCCTATACAATAGCCTTTAACAGAAAGAACATAGGAAGATAAGGATAGCCTATACAATAGCCTTTAACAGAAAGAACAGGAAGATAAGGATATATTTATTCCAACATGTCCCACCCATGGAGCTCATTTTACAACGAAACCCTTGGATAATCGGGCTTTTGTTTGCCTCAGATCTGTATCATACAAACAAGATATGCAGCCTTTACCAGAGGACACATATTATTAATACTACACTATAGGAACACAATGAATGAGGTCAGACAGAATCCAACCACAGTCATGGGTGGGGCTCCTCCCTCAGGCCAAAAAACCAGAGTCTCCATTTGCAAGTTCATGTGAAGCCACATATGAGAGAAGTGCCAAAAGGAGACATCCCAAATCCAAAGGAAAATATATCAAAACAACGCCAAACAAAGCAAACCCACATACCAACAAGACAGAGCAACCCGCTTGAGAATAAATTACCCATAAGAAATACGTTACGAGCTGAAAGTCCAAACCAAACTTTTTTCTAGGCTACATGTGTCTGTTTTCCCCCCATTGAGACCGAGATAACGTGTAAGAAACAGTCTACACACAGCAGGTAACATTGCAGCAACACCAGTCCATATGTTAAGCTTCTTACCCAAACAAAGCTGTATAGCTACAAGGTTAACTGGCGTGATTTGGTAAACTTACCCCGCTGACGTTTCCTCGTTAAGCTTTCCGTTGGTTAAACTTTAAGTCCGTCATCTCGCCCGCTCTCTACCCGTTTTTCTCCACAACTGCGTGGCTCTTCTAGTCCTGGAAGGTTGTCTGTAACATCTCCTTTTCCCCCGTCACCCAGCTAAACCAGTTTATTGTCACGCCTGGGGCATGTTGGCGAGAATGTATAATGAGACAGAGAGAAGGGCTTCTGCTGTCGACCAACTCTCGCCCCGCCTCATCTGTCGCTCCGGTGGTGATTCACGTCTGCTCCTCCTGACAGCTGTGTGTGTGTGTGTGTGTGTGTGTGTGTGTGTGTGTGTGTGTGTGTGTGCGTGCGTGTGTGTGTGTGTTTCCAGGCTCGTCCAGCTGCCGAGCCCTTCACATCTATTATCTCTAGCCTACTAGGCTACTAAGGGCTCAATAAACTTCAGTAGGCAGATAACACTAACCATTGTTATTGTTTTATCTTTTATTTAATTTTATAATATTTTGTCTTTCTTTTTAAATTAAACTAAAGTTTACTCAGGTTTGAATATATAGCTACTGTCTCTCTACTGTCTTGTCTATAATAACTAATGGCATGAATCGGTAGGGGCCACAGAGGCCACAGACTTTATGGTAGTTGGATGGACTGCTAATGTGTCTGATAATAGGCTACCACAGAGGCACAAAAAAATAGAAAATTATGCAACTATTTCAGGGGTTTATAAGACCTTTATAATGTCAGTTGATGTGTTGCATGCATGGTGCGAAAATTCAAAATAGCCTACATTTTTAATTTTTTTACACATTTTTGGCTTTGTCAACTCACCGCAAACAAATTGGTGGCTGCTCCAGCATCAACAAAAAAATGTAATTGGTAAGCAGGGGAATATTTTTTTGTTGTCAATATCACTTTTTGTCAAAATCAGTGAATATCTCCTTACAATCCACTGCCTGTAAAAAATCAAATAAAAAAACGGGACACGGTCTACTCTATGGGCCCTATGGTGGTATCAGTTAAAGGTGAAGTTAGCGATTCCGGAGAACGCTTGTTGTAAAAAAACCTTTTTGTAAAATCTCCTCATGATCACCTCTGCGTGGTGTGTGTGTGTATGTGTGTGTGATCGTGTGCATGTGTGTGTGTGTGTGTGTAAAAAAATCTGGAAAAAATCACAGCCATAGGCTCTGTAAATGGGCATTCTGCTAGCTACGGTAGGCCCCTTTGTTTACTTAACCTTTTTTATATACCAGCTTACAGAGCCTAAGCTGTGTATTAACACAAGTTTTTTTCCACACACACACACACACACACACACACACACACACACACACACACACACACACACACACACACACACACACACACACACACACACACACACACACACAAAGCACAAAGAGGTGACCAGAAACAGAGAATTGATTTCAAAATACTTATGTTTTACAAAATACATTACTGATCTGTTGATCCGTTATGAACCAACCAGAGCTCTTAGGTCGTCTGGGACAGGTCTTCTAAAAGTCCCCAGAGCTAGGACTAGACAGGGAGAGGCAGCCTTCAGCTTTTATGCGCCCAGTGTCTGGAACGGACTGCCAGAGAGTCTGAGGTCTGCTGAAACTCTCAGCTCTTTTAAATCGGGTCTCAAAACTTTCCTGTTTCCCTTTTAACCTGTAATTTGAATTTTTTGTTCAAACGTTTTATTTATTTTATTTAAATGTTGTATTTATATCCATGTTTAAAAAAAATGTTTTGTGTGTGTGTTCTATACTTGATGTATTTTAATTTTTGATTACAGCAGTTCCAGACCTTCTGTACAAATGAAATGAAGTACGATGATCTGGTTGGACCAGGCTAACCTTGAATGGCCCTGTGTCTGAAATGTGCTATATAAATAAAGTTGCCTTGCCTTGCCTTGATCATGAGGAGATTGACAACAAGCGTTCTCTGGAATCTCTGTCTTCACCTTTAACTGTCCCACCTATGTGGGAATGTATCGCTGTAGTAGCCAACGCTGATAAAACAGATGAAACGGTCAAAGGTTAGAAAACAGATCTTTAATATGGGAACTAGTATATCAGACAACCAGCACCCAGCAAAGAGTGTTGTGTGACCTAATATCCTGGAAGGTAACCAAGAATACACCTGTTAATAGTAGCACAAACCTCTGAATGTGTCAACCCTCAAAACCTCTTAATGTAATGAGGATATCAACAGACAATGGAGACAATGGAGGCACAGGGTAAGAATGATTATTATAAAGACTACCCATTCAACCGTCGTTAATGTTTTTATAACACAAACAAGCAGGGGGTGGCAAGCACGCAGCATGCGGCTCAGGCTTGTTCTGCCAACATTCATCCTCTTTTCAAGTTTAATTAACAATCTCTCTTGCACAACTCACTTTGATGCCCCCAGCCTAAAATGATAATACCTCACCAGACAGGCTCTGATCAATCTTTATTATGCAGTTTTCTGAAACTACTTATGAAGAAAACCTGGCTTTTAAGCTGGAGGATCTGTATCTGTATTCCTCAGACAGGCCTTCTTAGCACATATTTTGTTCAACCCTGAAAGGAGAGAGGGAGAGAGGGAGAGAGGGAGAGAGACTACCATTCAGAGGTTGCTCCACACTAAGACCTAAAATAGTCATGTTAGGATGGAATCTGTAGTGACTAAAGCAAAGGATGTGATGCAACGTAGCTGTTCAAGTGAGGACTTGACGACAATCCCTTATTGTTCCCTTCAGGCACCACCCAAGGCACACAGGCGACACATCAGAATACATGTTCACTGAGTTTATAGATAGTTGCTACACTGCATACCACACGGAAGCGTTTCCCCGAAAAACTCTTTCAACCCCTGCTGCTCTCAAACAAACACGCACTTGGTATCCTGCCTTTTGGTTTTGTGACTGACAGCTTTGATTATGAAACATGAACTTGACTAAACACTGGATCTGGGCCGGCGCCCTCCCCCTTGCATAAAGCATCTCTAGGAATGCATGAATCAAGCACGGCCAGTGCAACTGATATGATACATGCTGCAATAACACAATCTCTATCTTTAAAAGGTGAAGTACACAGTATCCCTGGTGATAAACACGTAGCTTACAACAGACTACATTCATTGACTGATTATGTGCAAATAGAGGCCCTCTGAGAATAAGTTTGGTTTACTAAAAGAATTAAAGATACAGTTTATATGCCTGTTCAAAGTCAAAAGTCAAAAATTATTTCTATAGCGCATTTAAAAACAACATCAGTTGACCAAAGTGCTGTACAAGATACAATACAAAACAACATATAAGATACATGAAAAAAAAAGTTAGGAGTGTCAAAGTCTCAACTTTTGTTAAAGGCCAATGCAACAAAAGTGAGTCTTCAGCAACATATTAAACAGTTGAACTTTACATGGTCAAACTGATGGTGATAAACTACGGTAGTAGCCACAGCTGCCCTGGGGCAGACTGACGGAAGCATGGCTTCCATTTAGCACCATACACCAGTCATACACATTCACACCAGGCAAGGTGGGTCTAGCCCAAGGACACACCCCAAGATAGATACACCTAGTACCCAGGGGGCAAAGTGATTTTATGGACATGGAGCATTGTAAAAGGTTGTTCACCAAAAATGACATCTAGGACCTTCCACGATCACAACCTGGGTGGACAAACTGGTCAACTAGCTGCTGGAAAGATACAGCGGGCCGACATAGCAAATCAGAACCACTGTTTAAGTGAATGGGGGTGAATGGGGATGGGCTAATGGGGAATTTCTTGAACTTATAGATATCATTATGAAACTTTGCCAGTTGATTACTGACATTAAAACAACAACTTTTTGTATTACAGTATTTTCCAAAATGTTTAAATAAATATGAAAAATCATCAATATCTTACTAATGATGCGTACATTTGCATATCTGCAAAGCCCCAAAATCTAGATGTTGGAAGAAAACAAAGTCAATTTGTTTTTAAATTTTGAAAACAAAACAAGTGTCCAACTGCCTGAAGCCTTTCCTAATCACAGTTCAAATTTTATCAATAACCCATAGAAAATATATTTTTTACACAGTTACATTTCATGTGCCATGGACCAAAAGTGTCCTTTTGGAGTCTCCAGCTGGTATTTTAGGAAACGGCTAGACATTCCCTTGGAAAAAACAGTGTAAAAAATTCATTTTCTATGGGTTATTTATCAAATTTGAACTGTGATTAGAAAAAGCTTCAGGCAGTTGGACACTTGTTTCAAAATTTTTAAACAAATTGACTCTGCTTTTGTCCAACATCTCGATTTTGGGGCTTTGCAGATATGCAAATGTAAAAGGGGGTGCCTTATATATTAAAGCCCGCCCGCCTATTGTGCACCACCAGCACACTGCTTTTCTGTCAGGGTTTGCTCCCTTAGCATTTGCCTAAAGAGGCTGACCCACAATGCAGTGGAGCTATATCCATAGCAGGGTGTGTGTATTCCTGGAACTCCCAGCAAACAGCAGCTATTGGGCATATAAGTTATGATATTTTACAGTAAACAGTGTATCAAACAGGGCTGTGCTTCTATTATGCCACTAACAATAATTGTCGACATCTTCCCCATCAGTGCAGATGGGACAGATGCCAACCAATGTGCCACGTGTCAGGAGGATACACAGGGATGACTTCAAAGCAGTGGTTGACGAGAAACTGCCTCAGGTGAAACTCATAGCAAAACCTCAATCATAGGGTGGGGTTGGACAGGTGTCTGCAGTTTATTTAATTTGTTTTAATGTGGGCTCTCACACGCCTAAAGAAGTGGCAGATACAATGTATTTTTTTGTCCATGCTTGCTGCATGGCATATTAGCATGCTGAGGTTAGCATTTGAAGATAGAAAGATAGACAGAGGGGACTGTTTGTACAAATCAATCAATGCACAAGTGTGTCTCTTTGGTCAGCAGCAGTAAGCTCTAACTTAAGTAAACTAACTATAGTAAACAACTCAAACAGCTGATTCAGTACCACCGCTTTTTAGTTGACCTTGGAAAGCATGTGTCATTTTTTGCAAGCATGTCTCAAGGCTTTGCTTGTGCTGATAAAGACAGAGCAGGGGGAGGGATATTGTGCTGATAAAGACAGAGCAGGGGGAGGGATGTTGTCTCAGGGGAAGGAAGAGAATGGGCAAACAAAGGTAAAAGGGAAATGCAGCAGCTGCAGCATCCATTTGACACAGCAGGAACAGGAAGTCTAGCAGTTCTCGACGAGGTGAGATCCTGTTCCACTACGGAGATGATGAAGTCCTATTCAAGAGGATGACTAATTAGCAGAGTTACATAAGACAACACGTTTCCATTTCAATTGGACCATTACTTTTATGGGGTGATGACTGGCTGTGATACATAATCCATATGCCCATTATTTTGGAGGTGATTAAAAGAGAAGAGGAGAACTCATATAATTTGATCTTAAATGAGTAGTGGCTGCACGGGAGACCACCCTGATCATTAAAGCTCCTCTATATTTATCACTTGGGGGCCATGGCACATTCCACATATGATTGCAACTCCACAATGTTATTTGTCTCTAAGAGATGCTGCACATCTTTCAGCCCTGTCATTCGTCCGATGGCTGTGATCACTCTACGGCTTTTGAGGAGGACCTAAGGGTGCCCTCCCACAGATCATCACCTCATCACCTCACTGGTGGAGCAAGCAGGACACATAACACACAGGTGACACAAAACCACCAGCAGTAGAAACAACAGGCTCTTGTCACTGTAGAATGTATAGACACACGGCAGCATGGACATGTGGAAAGGTTCCACATTGAGTGTAAATTGCATCTTGAGTGGCACCTTCTGTTTTAAGCTGTATTTTGAGGCGATGTTAGGATGACTGCAACTGAGAGCTGGCCTCGTTCAGCAACACGGGTGCACTACTCAGCAGCAGGTGTGCATTTGTATCTGATTTGACTGTCATTTTGCTCATTGACAGTGTTTGTGTATTTCAGAGCGATCTGTGGATATTTGTTTTTTTCACAGGATAATTGTCCTTAAAGTATAAAATATATTTTTTTAAGATTCCTTTTCAGCCACATTTTTATTAATTTCTACTTCAGATGCTTGTGTGCATCTGCACAATCAAATTAGGACATGTGCTTGAGTTTGTGCCTGTTGTTGCATGTGCTGTTGTAGCTAGTGGGAGGCTGCTCTTGGAAACAGTGTAAAACAGAGTTGCAGTGCAAACATAATGGAGACATGAAAATGCTCGGAGAAGAGTGGGAACCAGAGAAAAAAGGCCTTGAGTGACCTCCGACATACACAACCAGTTCTGACCCCGCCCACACTCTTGTAGATTGAAAGCATTCCATATGACAATGTTTACAGTTTCATCCTCTCGGAGAGCAAATTTACACAGACTTGATGAATAGCTGTCGCCATAACTGCTGTCTGAAAGTAGACGAGATGAACACATGGGAGCAGCAGCAGGGCTTTACATCTTGCAATGCCGTATTTCTTCAGTTTCTGTATACTTTACTGATTTCTTTCCATTGCTATTGTACTGTATCCTGTAGCACATCCTGCCAGGCAGAGTTTACTGGAATGTCCTGCATTGAGTCGGGGACACGAGTCTCAGGATGGACATCATATTCAAATACATCTCTGATGCAAAGACGACACAATGCGTTTCCCTTAGCCACAAAGGGAGAGGTGGAGCAACTTAAACTAGGACAGAATCAATGCCAAAGTGATAGAGCACACATCTGGATTCAATGATTGCGTAGCTCATGTAGGGAAATGTGCTTGACATCATAGTGATGTCACTGCTCAGGTTGTGGTTCAGCTGCAGAAAGGGGCTACAAGGAGTCCAATGAACAACTCACTGAATGCAACAACTGTACAGTATAGGACATGGATTCCACACATTTCTAGTGAGGCCTCTTGTTTTCAATTCAAAGCCGGTTTCCTTTCATACTTCCAGTGACCTTTCAGGTTGTGTCGTTGTCTGTTGTTTGCCTGTGGTTATCTGTTTCGTGGCACTCTTGTTGGCAAAAGCTCGAAGAGCAGCACACCAAGCTGCTGAACTACTAATCAATGCCAAGTTAGCTGTCAGGGCTTATACTTTCGTTAACAATGCGGTATATGTTGACATAGGAGCACCCAGTTTCATAGCTGTGTTTCCTCAATATGTGGACGCTATCCTGGAATGTGGTGTGATTTGCAAGATCCAAAATGTTAACAGGTCAGAAATGTGATAAAGATATGGAGCCTAAGAAACTACTGTCTCACAGTAGCTTTCTATGGGACAATCAGTGTAGTCTTTGCTACAGTCTTTGCTATGTATAAAGGAAGACTCTGGAATCAAATACATTTTCTCAATATGCATAATAAATATCTTTATGCTTTTCGTCTTAAAATCCGACACAAATATCAACATCGAAACTTAGGCCTGAATTTCGAATGTAGACTGGTGGAAACTCAGCCCATGTTTATTTTTTTTGCCAGCATTTGTTTGTTGAGGACATTGTGTTCCGCTGAAGACTTTCTTGAAGTCTGAACTAAGTTCAGGTTGGACTGCATTGAGAAGCCTGGTCATGAAACCCAAACAGCGCCATTCCAAGAACAAGCATTTTATTGTGTTGAGGTCATCCTGCCTAGGGCCAAAGTTTAGCTGCCTAGCAACAGAATTATGGCACTTACTGTAGCAATCGCAGAGGATAAGTAACCTAAAGCTGCAGAATAGATTTTTTCTGCTGATGAAAATCCCTACAACAACAAAAAACACACGGCTCTGTGAAGAAAGCAGACACATACACACTGGTCTGGCCAACTATGTCCACAGTTAAGGGGTACAGGGAATCAATAATACGTGAATGTGCCGATACGAGGAAGGCAATGCTGATGATAACATTTCGGCCTAATGAATAACATCTAGGCCTAAAGTTGTTTTCCCCACATATTATTCTGTCCATATGAAAATAAACAACTGAGATTTGCGATAATGAGTTACATTTTGTTGAGGGAGTTCATCTATGTTACAAAAAAAGGAATTGGTTGGAAAGTGTGTAAAGGTTGTTGTGCCTGGTATACAAACTTTCCTTTGTGTTAAAGTTATAGGCTACACAACATTATTCAATAGCTCACTATAAACAGAGATTGTATAGCATTGACAATAGGCCTACCTGAGCAAAGATTCATTTTCTTTCTTTCTTCTTAGGCAAAGTTGTTAGGACAAGTATTGATCTGTAATGGATTGTGACCTCTGACCTTTTTGACGAAAAAGCAAAGGATCCATTCCCTAGGGGGACAATTGACTTTATCTTACAAAGGTTACATGATAGACATACAATAAGTGTACTAGTGCATTACCAGTAGGCTTAGTAAGAAATTAAAAAATAAAATGGACTTCATTGGTTAAGTACATAGATAGTATATAAAAGTAGCATGAGACAAGTGATGTTGAGACAGGAGTTTATACTTTTACAAAAGACACACACTTATGATTAGCCTATAATATGTAGCCTATTAGGTTAGAGGTAAGGCCTGTAGGCTACAGAGAAGACGTTGAAATACATACATAGCCTATTAATAGAACTGACCCTTTGTCCTGTTTTCTTTTTGGAGAAATGGTGTGGTAATAGTCGGGAAAGTTACTGTAAATGTGTCTCAAAGAAAAAGTATTATTAAACTATCGTTAGGAGGAGCTGTGCATATTTCCTAGCTTAAATCGTCCAAAATATGTACCAGTGAAGAAGACTTTTGGCCCCGCCCCCATCATTTATCCCCGCGCTGTGCATGGACATATAAAGAAAGGCGCTGTGCCGTCAAAGATCGTTTATTACTGACACGATGAATCACTCTGTTGCGAGAAAAGCGTGGTTGAAACAGCGTTGTTTTATCAACAGCTAGCGTGCCTTGAACATTATGAACTAATGTGAATCCAACTCAATTCACTTTTAAATAAATCAATGTAATTTGGAGGTTGTTTTGAAGGTTAATTGAATTACATTTGCGTCTCATTGTAACCTAACATGTTGAGGAGGAGGGAGACATCTTCCTATTTCCTCCTCTCTGGTCCTACGCCTGCTGCGTTTAATGTACAAGTTTTGTTACTACATTCAACCCGAAATCTACACCTTTTCCTCCACATGTTTGTGAATTCACAGCTAGCGCCTTCTCTAAAATAACCTGAAATTGAACTGGCAGCGCTGTGAACATGGCAGGAGTTATCCGGCGGCTCGACGAGACGGTTGTCAACCGCATTGCTGCAGGAGAAGTTATCCAGCGTCCTGCCAACGGCGTGAAAGAATTGATAGAAAACTGGTAACTACCCAGCTGCATGATGACTTAGTTAATATCTAATTAAGTAAGGTAGTGTTAGTGAGCTGACCAGTGGCTTAAATCAGTTGCAGGGGGACCAATAAAGGTGACTGTGTCAGGAACCTCCATTGTTTACATCCCGTTTGAGGCTAATCAAAGCTGCTTATCGATACCTGTAGCGTAGTAACAGGCCTGGCTGGACAATTCCACCTCTACTGTAATGTAGCTGCATGTGTAAGAACTATAACTTGTGTTTTAAACTGTCACAGTTTGGATGCAAAGTCCACCAACATCCAGGTGACGGTGAAAGAAGGCGGGCTGAAGCTCCTGCAGATCCAGGACAACGGCACTGGCATCAGGGTGAGTGACAGAGGCGCTCCTAAGGGGGCAGAGGGGAAAATCCGCACCCCCTCCCACTTTTTTCGGTGGCCCTTTTTCTAACTTTTTCATGCCTATAAAATATATCTTTTGGGATAAATAAAGGTAGCCTGGTGAGAGACCAGCCTGAGCTCGTGAGCTTCACATTCATTTCTCTCCTGCAGTCTAGACTTTCTCCAATCTCTGTGGGGATGGCACGGGCCAATCAGAGACTGTATCTTGTCCCTTAGTTCAAAGCAGCCCTTGATCGATTCATCTAGTTGTCAATCTAGCCTCCTTAGACCAGTCTTAGTGGATGAGCCTCCTGAGACTTGATTCTTTTGACAGGGCTCCTCTCAGACTGATCTGCGGGAGAGATACGAATGTGGAGCTCAAGAGATCAGGCTGGTCTCACCAGGCTAAAATAAAGGTTCCATCTCCATCCAGTCTAATAGGGGGTCTGGGGAAGATTGTTTCACGGCCGGTGACTTTAAATTCTTCACTTTTCTGAGACCAAGCTGTCCATTTTCTCTCTGAGGCAGAAAGAAGACATGGAGATCGTCTGTGAAAGGTTTACCACCAGCAAACTCCAGACTTTTGAGGACCTCTCAGCCATTGCGACTTATGGATTCAGAGGAGAGGTGAGCACTGCTGTGTCTGCCTTTTACGTGATTTGGTGTTGACATGTATTTCTTTGCTGGTCATCACGTTTGCTGCCTGCGTCCTTGTTCACAGGCCCTTGCAAGTATAAGCCACGTCGCCCATGTGACCATAACGACTAAGACAGCAGATGCCAAGTGTGCCTACAGGTATGCTGATATTTAAAGGGGTGTATGCAATTCTGGAGATTAATACTTGTTCTAATAATTTTTTGTCAAAATCAGTGAATATCACCTTACAATCCGCTACTTGTCCGCACTGAAAACAATCCAGTGTTAATTCACAGCCTAGGCTCTGTAAACGGGCATGTTGCTAACTACGGTGGGCACCTTTATTTAAATACCCTTTCTTTACATACTAGTTTGCAGGGGCTAGGTTTTTTACTGACACTAGATTCTTTTTTTAGTGCATACACTGTACGGACAGGTAGTGGAACATGAGATATTCACTGATTTTTGACAACAATCATTCTCCAGAACTGCTGACTAAAATCATTGTTCATTTGTTGACTCTCTTGCCCTCCTCATTCCATGTACGTTATGATAGATGGACAGCAACCAGCGGCTGAGCTCTTTAGTTTTAATATGTGCTTATTCTGTTCACAGAGCCAACTACAGTGATAGCAAACTAAAAGGCCCACCCAAACCATGTGCAGGCAACCAGGGAACACAGATTCTTGTGAGTTGGTAGAGGACATCAGCTATTACAGAGTAAAAGTGACAGATACTAAGGAACCTTCAATAGCTCGCTCTCCCTGTGTGCAGGTGGAGGACCTCTTCTATAATGTGTCCACCAGAAGGAAGGCTTTAAAGAGCCCCAGTGATGAGTACTCCAGGATCGTAGAGGTGGTCAGCAGGTCTGTTGTCTTGACTTTACCGTTTGTGTCTTGTAAATCCTGCTGTCTTGATGATTATGTTGTAGTTTCCTTTATATTGTTAATTTTTACATTTATTTAGTGTCCTATAGATTGCACATATTGTACATTATATCGCACATTTTCAATTTCTTTATTTTTTTCGATACCGTTCAGTTTTGCCTTACTTTTGCACTATTTAGAATTTTGTAAATATTATCTTTTTTGATCACAGGTCCGTGGGTCGGAGAGAAACTGTATTTTCGATTCTTCTGTTTGTCTGGCATATATTGCAGGAATTGACAATAAAGTGGACTTGACTTGACTTGTTATGTTAATGGTATTTTGAAGGTACGCCATACACAACTCTGGGAAAAGTTTTTCTGTCAAAAAGGTGAGATGTGATTCCCTTTACATTGCTTGAACACCTGACTGAAGAACACGGGATATTTTGGGGATTTTATGATAAAGCACAATATTATTTATGGTCTTTTTTTTTAGCAAGGAGAGACTGTGGCGGATGTGAGGACTCTTCCCAACGCATCTGTGGTCGATAACATTCGAGGAGTTTTTGGCAATGCAGTCAGCAGGTATTCATCATACACGAAGAATAAACAAGACAATGCTCTGATGTTCTCCGCAGTTTACTTAATCTTTTCTCCCCTTATCGTTGACTGCATGGCTGGCTCTCTGGTATGTTTCCAGGGAGCTGATTGAAGTTGGCTGTGAGGATCAGAAGCTCGCCTACAAGATGAAAGGCTACATCTCCAATGCAAATTACTCGGTCAAGAAGTGCATCCTGGTTCTCTTCATTAACCGTGCGTATCTCAGACAAGTTACTGGCAATGCGGCTCACTGGTAAATGATTTAAGCGTATTAGAACTTTAGCTAAATGGACTCTTGTGATCTGCGATGTCTTAGATCGCCTGGTGGAGTCGAGTGCCTTGAAGAAAGCAATGGAGACGGTTTATGCCGCATACCTGCCCAAGAACACGCATCCTTTTCTGTACCTCAGGTAACTTACTGTAATTTCTGTTTACTACAATAGATTGTATTATGATTTGATTAATTTGACATTCATTGGTGCTTTTCTAATCATTACAGCTTGGAGATCGCTCCGCAGAATGTGGACGTGAATGTCCATCCCACAAAACACGAGGTGCATTTCTTGCACGAAGACAGCGTCATTGAGAGCGTTCAGAAGCACATCGAGAGCAAACTTCTGGGCTCCAACTCCTCACGCACATATTTCACTCAGGTAAAGTGTGACTGAATCCCTATCTCTTTAAAGGTCACATATTATGCTCACTTTCAGGTTCAAAATTGTAATTTGGGTTTCTCACAGTGCCATTGCTAAATCTCTTTTAAGCCTCTGTCTGAAACCCTGGGAGTCTCTAGTCACAGCGGGAGGGGACCCATATTAATGTCTCTTTCCACTGTGCGTCTGAGCAGACGTTGTTGCCGGGGCTGTCAGCGTCAGGTAGCAGCGAGGTGAAGTCCTCCAGCGCGGCGGCAGAGTCCAGCGAGCGAGTCTACGCACATCAGATGGTGAGGACGGACTGCCGCGCGCAGAAGCTGGACGCTTTCCTCAAGCCCAAAGAGAAGCCTCCCGCTGACCCTGGACCAGCCGGAGCCAGCACTGAGAGCGCCGAGCCTGACTGCATAGAGATGGAGGAGACAGATGACGCAGACATGCTGGAGGCCCTGGATGAGCAGGAAGCACAGGTGCCAGAAGGCAAAGAAGACACCGCCAATGCCGGCGTTCAAAGGTGTTTGACTTTTCAAAAATGCACTGCACTGGGTTGGGTCACTGTGTGCATTTAGCAGAGGATTAAGGGCCCAGTCACTTCCTTTGTGATTAATCCAGACACAGTTTCTCATGTCATATCAGGACAAATCTTGATGGGTGACTCGTCTGGAAGCGTGAGCAAATCTTAACGTTGAGAGAGCAGGAAGTAAGCATGCATCCTCTGGGCCAATCAGTAACACACATCAGCTTGTGTTTACACGCAGCTGACCTTCAACGACTTTGCATTGCATGCTCTAGTAGTAAAGTATGTTGAAAGATTTAAGGGAGTGCCTACTCTGTAATCACTTTAAATACGTATGCTTTTAAAGCTCCACCTATCAGTATTTTCTTCTTTTTTTTTGAAGGAAGATTTGCTCACACTGATTCACCCACACAGATCGTTCACCCTCCATAGCTCTGTGTAGACTTTTTAGCCTCCATTGGCTTCGTTTTGGTTTACTATATGGTCCATCCTCGCCGCTATCACTCATCCAGCATACACCACCTGCCTAGCAGCAAACAGCACAGACAAAAGAAAGGACCAGCAGAGAAGCAAATTCATCTTGCCTTTTAACACCTAGATATTTCTATCAGTAGTTGTTAGAAACCAAACATGTCTAAAGAGAAGGTGAATATTGGAATAATAATCATCAGAATAAATGTTATTTTGTAGCACGAATGAATGCTTATGATGCTTTATGTGTTTGCTAGATGGATGGACTTGAAGTTTTTCTTTTGCTATCTTAGTCACATTTTTTTAAATAAAATGATCATATGCCAAGGTTATGTTTCCTCTGCCCCCTTGTGGCTGAACAAGTGAATTCATACAGCCTCAGCTTGTCAAGAACACACTGCTTTCATTACAGCAGGACGAAAAACATCTGTGATAAAATGTGCCGACGTATTCACAGCATGTTATGTCCCGTATTGTGTTCACCTTTAGTAAGCTGGTGTGTGCTATTGTCTGGGGAATGCAAGTGTCTGTGAACATGCATAATGTACTATATATTACTTTAGTAGTGGCGTGACAGCAGTGTGTGTGTGTGTGTGTGTGCTTATTGTGAGCCAGGAAGCGACCCAGGAAAGAGCAGCCGCAGCTAGAGGAGGAAGAGGTGGACCAGGACCTGACGGCTGCTGCCACACCCAAGAGACGAGCCATAAAACTGAACAGCATTAAAGAGCTGAGAGATGAGATCACAGAGAGCACACACAAAGGTAGAGAACACATTCTACTCCAGGACACACATCTTATTTCCATAACTAAACTAGATTCATGCAACTTCCTGTTGATGAACATTGTCGGGCCATCTGTAGTTGTTTGAGCGGCCTACGACTTCAAATAGATCAAATTCTTTTTTTTTCTCTTTTTTAGTTCACACACTTTTCCTCTTATGACTGTGTAAATCATTTCTCCAGGTCTTCAAGAAATGCTGCAGAGCCACTCGTTTGTGGGCTGCGTCAACCCCCAGTGGAGTCTCATCCAACATCACACCAAACTGTACATGCTCAACACCACCAAACTGAGGTCCGAGCCACAGTAAAACACACGCACTGTTCAGTTCAGCTGTGTCTCACATTAATGTCTAATTTCACTCTTTGTTTGTGTTGCAGCCAGGAGCTTTTCTACCAAATACTCATCTACGACTTTGGGAACTTTGGTGTGCTACGACTTTCTGTGAGTGACAGCTAGATTGTGAATGATGTAGAATATACTATACAGTGAATATCGCACAGCACTGACAGGTAGCGGCGGATCGTGAGGAAATATTCACTGACTTTGACAACAAGCAGAATTGCTGACTCCACCTTTTTTAATGGCTGTTTGTGTGAACTCAGACCCCCGCCCCACTTTATGACCTGGCTATGTTGGCCCTGGACTCTGAGGAGAGCGGCTGGACAGAAGATGACGGTCCTAAAGAAGGCCTGGCTCAGTACATAGTGGACTTCCTGAAGAAGAAAACTGAGATGCTGGAGGACTACTTCTCCATCGAGTTAGACCAGGTCTGTTGGCCACATGCATCTTTAAAATTAGACTGTAAATCTGTAGTTACTTTGTGCTGCTGCCAGTGTCTTTCCTCCCGTTTCAGCAAAACATCCCTTTATTACTTGTGCTTTTGTAGGACGGAAATCTAACAGGGCTGCCGCTACTGCTCGACAAGTACACTCCCATCATGGAGGGTCTCCCTATGTTCATCCTACGCCTGGCCACCGAGGTCAAATTCTTGTAGTTCTCTCCTCATTTATGACGAGATTCTTGAGATGCAAACTGTATCTAAAGGCTTGTGCTTGGCTGTGTTGTGCAGGTGAACTGGGACAATGAGAAGGAGTGCTTCAGAGACTTCAGTAAGGAGTGCAGCGCCTTCTACTCCATCAGGAAGCAGTACATACTGGAGGCAGAGCCAGGGGAAGATCAGGTATGAAGGAGGGAACAAAACAATACTAAAAAAAGTTTGACTTCCTTGGTTGTACAGTAGCAAAGAACTGAACTGCCGACATTGCAATGCTCATTTCAGGATGCTGAGGTGAACTCGTGGCGATGGAAAGTAGAGCACCACATCTTCAAAGCTTTCCGAAACCTCTTCAGTCCTCCGCAGAACTTCAGTGAGGACGGAACTGTGCTTCAGATCGCCAATTTACCTGATCTCTACAAAGTGTTCGAGAGGTGTTGAATCTGACTGAAACCCCACCATACATGCTGCTCCTTTATACGCAATGTAACTTGTGTTGTAAATAAATACTTTGTAATAAATGATACTTTAAAAGCTTTTTTTTTTCGTAGTGAAAAACTATATTCCATGATGTTTAAAAGGTTGTCCGCCGCATGAAATTCTTGCTCTGAACAGGCTATTGAAAATAATCTAGCCATGGTTTTCTAAAAGTAAGACTTGGGAAATGCTGCCAGGAAAAATAGAATCAGGCCATGAGTCCCATAATGACACATAAAATGTGCCAGCACAGGCTTGACTTTAATTACCGCTACATTTCCCCCCTTTAGTCTGAGAGACGTGTGCAGTGTGGAGCGATCTCAGCTGAATGTGAGGCAAAATATCACAGCACCAACAAATACTTTACGGAAAACTACAAATTTGTAACACCTGTAGGTATAAGCCTGGACAACTGAATGAGTGTAAACTGCATTTCCATGATTCATGCTGCTGCATAGAAATTCCCAACTGTGCCTTTATGTCTATTCCAGTCACAGAAGCTCATCTGGAAACCAGAGTTGAGAATAAAAAAAGCTCTGGATTCCAAATAGCAAAAAAAAAAAAAAAAAAATCGCCTTATCCTTTCCTACAATGATTCAACTCCCATCTGACATTTTGACGATTTGGATTCGAAAGAATTGAACCGTGAAAAAGCAAAAGGAAGGATTCAAATTGTTTACACAGTTCTGTAAATTACACATTTATTTTCAAGAAATCTTTTAAATATTTGAAAAATTTCAATGAAACCGCAGCAGACACAGTTGGTTCTACATATTTTCAAATAATGACTGCACCTTTTTTTTTCTTTTTAAATACATCATTCGGTACCTGTTAAAACGATTATTGTTTTCATCGAGAGGTGCAGACCCCCAGTCTCCTAGTGTGAAAAGGCACTTCACTGTGTGAGGGGAAGCTGGGAAGGTGCGGGGGCCGGAGCAGCCGTGAGGGAGTTGAATAGTTTAAAAGCAACATTATATTCATTCATGCAACTTATCAAAAACAAAACAAAAACAAAAAAAGTACAGCCAAGCACCCAGCCGGAGAGAAGTAAAATCTCAGGGATAACATGATGTAGTACAAAGCTCTGAAAAATTAAGTAGTGACGAGAACGTTCCTCAGATGAATCTCCCAGCAACTTTATAGTTTTATTAGTTAAGTTTCTGAGTCATTCTTTCAAAAACTCTGGCGACTTGCCAGACAAAACCAACGCTCCAGTTTTTTTTTTCTTTCCTTTTTCTAAAAGACAGTTCCGTTTGCTCTTTTTCCTGTGCTACAAGTGTTTTTGGTTAGCTACAAATCTTAAAGTGTTACAGCTGAAGATGGAAATGTGCTCCCGTATGGCAGTCAGGGGTCTGAGGTGCGAGTTTAAGGGCTTCTGTGGTGACGCTGCCTTGGCCTCACTGCTGCGACAGAAGGGCGTTCCGGTTGGCCTTCATCTTCTCAAGGCGTTTTACTAGGTGGTTGTTGGTCATCTCCATCTCCTCTGTCTTGTCTAGAGCCGTGCGTAGCTGTGGGGGGGAAGGGGGGACAGAGGGGAGAAGTTACTGTACATTCTGACAATGCTGGTATTTCAAATTCTAAAAGGTGAACATCCGTTTCCTTACCTCTCTTTGAAGTTTCCGCTTTTCTGCTTTGAGTTCGTCTTCTATTTTCTCCGAGCCTTCTGCCGCTGACTTGTACCTGGACACTTGCCCTTCAAGTCTGTTTATCTGGAATACAGACACAGAGGAGTAGAGTGTGTTGATGACATAGTTAACATTCAGCTTTTTCATATTTCTGTGCGTCATTTTTCTACGATTCAACTTAAACTTTTTGACCAGACGTTTCTTTTCAACTTACATTTTGTTCCATTGTACCCATTTCCTGCTCTGCTTTAGAAATCTTGAATTTGTATTCGCTGATCTGTCTGTTGGTATCTCCTACAGACAAAAAACAGTAACCAGTGAGTTTGAAAATACTAAATTTTTTCTTTTTAAAAGATACATTTAATTTGCATGCCACAGGGAGGGGAATGAGTGGGGGCTCAGGGCAAAATGCCCCTGAAAAAATATCTTCAATTAATTTGAGGGGGGCTTCTAATGCCCCCATGAAATAGAGAATTATTTTTGTGGAATTTCAACAGTATTTACAGTATATATGCATTTGCAAAGTCAGAGTAAAACAGAAGGGGCAAAAAAAGTGTTTGCAAGATAAACTTCAAGTGTGTGTGCCGACACATAATCATAAAGCCAACTTACTCTGCATCTCAATAAAGTGTAGGTCTGTACCGTTCTCCATCCTCTCCCCGTCTGTGTACGCACTGTCAATCTTTGAGTGTTTCTGCCTCTCCTCTTCCAGCTGATTCTTCAGCTTTCTGATCTGAGCCAGCAGTTCGTCTTTCTCCTCTGCCAACTTCCGTAGCCTGACATCTGCAACACAGAAGGAAAATACATTAAAAAAAACCTTGCGTGTTCCAGTTTGCAGGAAGGATGCGTTTTCATTTGTCCATGGGTCTGAAATACTATCGGCGACTCACCCAGCGGGCCCTCTCCTGCAGACTCCAGCACCTGGGCGGCCTCCTGGGAGACTACTGTGATCCCTGAGGACAGGGGCTCATGGTTGATGTCTCCGTTTGGTGTACCGTCTGGGATGATGACCAGCCCGTGTTTCTGTGGTGAGAAAGCACACATTACTTACAGTAGGTGCACACAGTACGGGGAAGGTATGCACTGATGTCACTGCATATTCATATGTCGCCACTCCAATTCTACACCAACGAGTGACCAAACAAAGCAACAGCTGGCCGCTATGAAGGGATTGAGTTGAGGCCACAGCGGAGAGAATTAAAAACGGATTGAGTTTCTGACACGTTATTTAAAAGTGCGGCAAAATCCACCGGTAAAGGAGACAGTGTGAGCAACTTTATCTAACAACTGTTGAACAAGCAGGACATGATTCTATAGAAATACTCTGTCTTCGTCTCATCTTCTCAGTCCACTGCGCCCCTCTTTGTCTACATCTGGTAGGTTTTACACAGCCATACGGTTCTTATAGTGAATTGTTATGAACCAACAAAGTAATTGTAACTCGGTTGAGCCGAAATTAGCATCTTGCTTTATCAATCTCAGAATACGTATATCAGTGATTCTTGAGAAGTGGAACAAAACAGGGTGCAATGTTGAAAAAATACAAACCCAATGTTTCGGCAAAATAAATGACATGCATGTATCCAACATATACTAAGCTAAGCTTTGAAACAACCTCCCAGCTTTTTTTTTTTTTTTTACCACCACCGCAGACGTCAACTCCGTCAGATTTCCTGTCTGACGGTGTTGACATATTTAACGTTTCTTAAACATAACAAATGGAATTTATCTAGTAGCCATTTGGTTTTTCTGTTGTTCTACTTCAGGAAAATAAAATTATCAAAACATTTCAAATAACTTCTTCACAAATTGTAAGTCGGTGTTGACATATCATGGTTGTGACACAGGACTTTCAAGATTCGGAATGTAAAATATTCTAAAACTACAACACTTATCAGAGCCTGTCTGACTCTAATGCACTCTGCAGAGGTAGAATTTGACAAGAGGTCCTTCAAAGTGACACAGCTGCCCCTTATTTCGCCTGATTTTATTACATTTTACATAATGAAATGTCTGACGGTGTTGACTTACAGTAAAGTGGTCCTACCACTTAGAATCCTTATAAAACACGAATGTGTTGTAGGAAAAACTGTTTTTATTGATATGAGAGATTATTTAGTGTTGCTTTTGATGAAAAAAGCTCTTTTTAAATTATTAAAGTACATTTTTAATAGGTTTTATTGCATATGAAAGATTCAAACCTTCTCTGAGGACACACTGTTTTGGACGCCGTGAGAAGATAACAAGTGTCATATATTTGACATAATAATGATACAATTTAATTTAAGGGGATAATTGTGCTCCAGACATTCTATTCTTAATCCCTAATAACATCTACAATTTTAAATATTTTTAGTTTTAAACATAACAGCAGTTACATATGTAAGACAGCCATTTGTCCCGGTCCTCAAGAATCACTGATATAACTTAATTAAAATTTTTAGATTGATATTATTGTTCATTGTATTAGCATCCATCACAACAGTTATCATTATGTGATACTGTGATATTCAATATTGTTGGACTTTAAATGTCTGTAATGTATTCATGCATATATGTCGGGATTTGCCTGATCCAAATGGTTGGGTTTGTAAAAATACGTTCAATATTTCACCAGTCCCATTTTCAGAAAACCATGTGCTGCCCTACTTCATAATTCTTGTTTTAGCCTATGGCAGTCACAAATGAAATGACCTTTTACATCTGTTTCACAGTCATTCACATAACAGCTCTTTGTACATTTTTTTATGTTTTTTTTTTTAACCACGTGAATGCACAAAAGCAGCCTGTTGAGTGTTTGCCTTTGTGGTAAGTTACCATGGTGACATCTATGCGCAGTGACATTACGTGCAGACCCTCTATAAACAACTATTCCTCATGTAATTTGATACAGTACTGTTGCCATGGTAAAATACAGATTAACAAATACCAAATGAGTTTAACAAAACCAGCAAGTGGTGAAGAAGTTGACGGAAAAATATAACTGAAAGAAAAACAAAAGTAGAAGTAAAAGGACAACACTGTAGCAGGTTTGACAGCATTAACTGGCTTAGTTTCGCTCAAAGAAGAAAAATAACAATAATAAAAAAAGTATTTGGCCAGCAATTCATTCCTGTAATCTTGTTTTTTCTTTAGGAATGAAGACCTACCTCTCCTGCTTTGGCCTTCCCCTTGATGTCAGCGAGCTCATCTCTGAGCTCATCTCTCTCACTCCTAATGCAATCAAAGTATTCTTTCTGCCTCTCTAGGGCCTGGCCACACACACGGGAAAGAAAGGAGAGAGGAGAAGAGGCAGAGGAGAAGTTGGAAAGACTCTGGACACACATGCAACACCATGTGCTACAGCAAGGCTATGTGTGTATATACACAAACAAGCACTGCACAAATCACGCAAAAAACAAGGAAATAGAAAGAAACAACACACATGGACGAAGACAAGGTTACATGCACACAGAAGATGCAATTGGAAAAACTTAAAAGAGAACTGATGCTACGGTCTATAAGGAGGTAGATCTTTCTACATAACTCTAAAAACTACAAGTATGATGCTTTCATCTTTAAAGTCTAACTTCATGACGTGACACATTAACTGATCCACATGTGGAACATGCATGTCATGCTAGCTTTAATATAAAGACATTTGTCTTTGAATTAACATGGCAAACTTAAACAGGAAAACGATTTTTCCACAGCCAGTCCACTGCAGGCTTTAACACTGTGCCGTGCACTTGCATTGATAGTTGTGGTTATGAGATCTCAACTGAAAAAAACCTGTTATTTGGACATGCAAAACTCCAAACTGTGAATGTGGACGGGTCCAGGTTTGCGTTAAGCGCCTCTTATCATGCAGAGACAGCATGGGAGGCAAAAGAGTTGCATGGACGCTATGTCTGAGCATCTATTGCCTCCCATGGTCTGTCAGAGCACCGCGGGGACCTCCGCTCCTACCCCAATCTTTTTGTCCTTCCAGTTTATGGTTTCCTGCAGGTCAAAGGCCTCTCTGGTGAGGGCATCTAACTTAGTCTGCATTCGCTGGCTCTCCTGGAGCGGCCATGAGCAGTAACAAGGTGACACGGTACAGGATAAGAACAGAGTAGGAAAAAAAAATTCAAAGAGCGAAGACAAAAGGAGTGAAAATGCACTTAAACACATACATAGAAAGATGAAAGAACATGTGAAACAGGGCGAGAAGACTTTGAAGAGATAATGCTGAGAAAGGAATGGTTGTGTGCAGAGTCATAAATGAAACAGGGCTGAATGTCAGATGGGGAGAGAGCACCTAGAGGCAGGCCAGTGCCAATCATTCCTTATCTAGTTCCTGCAGAACAGAGGCTCCTCTGCAGCCTGCTCAGAGCCACTAACACCTTTTCAAAGTGTTGACAGAATAGCAGTGGGATGTGGTCACGCTGGCAGAAACAGTCTGTTTTTCTAATGCAAGGACAGCCTTACCTCTATAAGCTCATCCCTCTGGCGGATCCCTTCTTTCAGTTCTTCTTGTTTGTGCTGCAGGACTGTACACGTGTGCTTTTGCCTTTCTAGGTCCTGAAACCACAGGCACAACATTTCCAGATAAACATTCTGTAATTTATCTAACAGACAAGAAAACATCTTATGACGGAGTTTTAGGGCCACCTTGAGGGGGGAAAACAATTCTGAGACTATATCATGAGAAAAAGGAATTTTACGAGAATAACATTGTAGTTTTAGGTGTTATTTGAGAGAATGAATACCATTTATTTTACCCTGCATTAAAATGGGGAACGTGGAGCATCTTGTGAAGCTATATCCTACATATTTCACAAATAAGGAAATGCTTTTGGCACATCAGCACCATGTTATCAAAGGTATCAGGACCTGTTGACTGTGTGTAGCACAGCCCGCCAACTGAGAGTGGGTGACAAGAACACTGACATTTGACTGCTATTGCCTTCGTTATTTTTACAGAATTATGCTTTTATCCTCTCGCAAAATTACGACTTTAATCTTGAAATATTATAACACATTTTTCTCGTTAAATTGGACAGCTTTATTCTCGTCACAGATATTTCACCTTTGACTTATTTTCCAGTTCCCTCTTCATCTCAGACATTTGCTCCTCCATCTCCTCTATGACGTCCTTTAGTGTGTCCACCTGGTAGATGAGGTTGCCTTTGTCGTTGTCCAGCTGTGCGTTCGATACCATGGCTTTCTTATACTTCTCCTCCACATCTGTAAGCGACTCCTGATAAGAGGTAGGATCATGTTAATATACAGAGTGAACAGAGTTAAAGTGCAGCTCACCTACATGCACCAGGTGGGCTCTCTGGTAAAAAAATGTGTTTAGTATTTCTTACATAATTAACACACATACTCCACACACCTTTTCTTATATCTAAATGTGAGATTCAGTAAAGGCAGCATAACTCTGAACCACCTTTTGTGGTATTTCTCCATTTCAAAACAGGTACTTTGTCTACTAATGTCTGATGTGCAAGTGATGCCATTTATCACGCAATAAATAGACAGCGTTGAGTCAGTGACGGGAGTGAAACAAGGCAATGGTTTGGAAAAAAAGGATCTGAAAGAGAGAACTACGAGTGAATCAGGAAACCAGATGATGAAATGTTATTGAGCTAACGTGCAAAAGCTGTGTATAAAACGCTACCAACAACAAGACCAGAGTAGGTTATGTTCGTGAACTACTCTTCAATAAAACAATGTCCTTTTGAGGGCCACTGAAGAAGTCACTCAGTCAGGTAAACATCATACACCATGCATTGGGTTGAAGAAATAGAAAAAAGCGTGACTTTAATCTGTCAGCAGGTGGAGCAATTGAACTCCTCTTCTTACTACTTTGAACCCAGCTAATATGTTGGGAGTGTCTCCACTTGAAGTAACAACAACCAGTGAGTTGGATGGCAACAGGAAGTGAAGGGAAGATCATGCAAAAAAAAAAAAAAAAGGAGGATCGTTACGCAATTCAGGCTAGAGAGCACGCCAAAACACGGCTGTGGTGTTAAGAAGGGGGTACAGAAGGGAATGAGTGGGGAAGCAGCAGGGGAGGTTAGTGACGCAAAATACTGCTCCCAGTGGAAAAGAGAAGGCATGCTGCGAGCTCAAGCCCCTCTACCTTCAGCTCTTTAAGCCCTTGCATGTACCGCCCTTCTACATCCTGAATCTGGTCCTTTAGTTCATAGATATCCTGTAGAGCAGATGGAAGGAATGGTTGGGGCATCAGAGAGGAGTGGGGAGTATATATATCAAGGAGAGATAACAAAAGCACCCGCGCTGCCAATCTCAAAAGACAGTCCAGCTGGCATACACATAACCAGCCCACCAAGATATTAAGGAACGGCTTCACATTCACAGGACACATGTCACATTCAGTCCTCCCATGCACACACACACACAGAGAAACAAACGGTTAAAGCAGACACTTAGGACAGCAGTGAGGACACAACAGAGGAACAACAGTCGTTCATACCCAGAAGGACCAGATGTATAAATAAATCACCCAGACATGAGGAAATGTGGATTGACATTTAAATGCTACGATATTGCAATTACATTAATCTGGATCTAAAAAAAAAAAGTGCAATTGAATTCATATGCTTATCATTTTTCATTGGTTAAGTCACGTTCTTTTTAGAAGGGTGACACTGTGTGCGTGCTGTACACCTTACCCTCAGTTCACTCAGACTGGTGTCGGCTTCATAAATGCTACCCGTGTCTGCGCTCCCCCGTCTTGACGAGGTGCCACCCAGCGATGCAAGCGTGGCTGCTGAGAGGCCTGGGGTGGCACAGCGGGAAGATGGCTGAAGAGAGAAAGTGTCTTCAGTTAGAAAAAAAAATACACAGAAAACAGCACAATGGAGAACAACTGCGACATGTTAAATCAGCAGCAGCAGCAGCAGCATCATGAGACATTGCAGGGCTCCTACGTGAGCCTACCTGCTGAGGGAGGTGCTGTCTTTGTCATGCGCTGAAGTAAATGGTATAAACTTGACACACTAGCTCACCACCTCCACAGGGGGTGTGCACAAAAGTCAAAAAAGGCCTCGCCAAAGTATTGTAGTAGCTGCTCTAATATGGCCTAGAAATCAGTTCATAGCTCAGTGCCAGATTTAATTCACTGACCAATAATAATAATAATAATTGATAGGTTTTATATAGCGCTTTATTGCCTAGGCACTCAAAGACGCTTTACATTTCCTGGTTCAATTCGTTCACACTCAGTCATACTGGTGGTGGTAAACTACGAGAGTAGCCACAGCTGCATTGTCACATATTCCTCAGTCCTTTCCTCATATTTCCATTGTCTTATTCACTATATGGCAGAGAGTGAACAGAAGGTTTGCACAAGAAATAGTTTAGCTAGAAAAACAAATGTGTTACAGTGCTCTTCACATTGCCCTGGTGTGTAGTAACATTCTTAGGGAAATCTATAAAAACCCTTCTATGTAGCTACTAGCACGTAGCGACTCATTTCCCCAACATTTATACAGAAGTTTTAATTTCAACTAGTCTATGAGCAAGAAAACACTGAGATAAAACCAAGCATTTAAAACAAAATACATTTCTACTAGCAGGTGTGCAACTTTCAGCCTTAATAAGGAACAGTGACACATTACATGAAGAAGAAATTCACAAAAGTTCCAATAATGAATACCTTGAATATTGCGCATTATAAAAAATGACGGCAACTCACTAAATAAAACTTAAGTGCTACTACCATAAGAGGCACACGCACCAAATGGATTTACACACATTGACAAGTTGGAGGTTTTTGTGTTGGCAGGGATAGTTTATTTGAGATGTGTTTTATAAAGTTTCTTGTTAAACTTTACTGCTGCTGTACTGTTTGCTTATCGCTGGAGTGCCGGGTCCCAGTAGCTACTGAGTTTTAAAACAAGGGCACAAGAACTCTTTGATAAAAAATATATTTGGTGCTTGGTGAAGATTTTGAATGGATAAAATAGAAATGCAAAAGAGTGGTGCACTCACCCGACTAAAATCTGAATACTGCTTGTCACATTTTTCATCCAGCTGAAAGACAGAAGAAGAAACATAATGAGATACAGACAATTTTAAGATGGTGCGTCCTTCGTGGCCATGTCTGGAGCCGTTCCCACATCTGTAAACCAGAAAGTTAGTCCAGGAGTTAACATGGGTCTGGGGTAAGTGCTGCATGTTCACACAGATCGGAGAGTTGTCAACCAAAACAAGCAAATGAAACGCCGAGTGAATCACACAACTAAAAGAAGATACTTTTTTTGCGTCCATGCTGCTACAACCCTGCAGCAATGCAGTCACATCCATAACAATTAACATTTAAAATACAACCTTATACCACTCCACTCATTTATAGTGTAATAAAAAAAACAAAGTCCGTGTGATGAGTTTTCAAAACCAATTGTTATGTTTATATCATGCATCAGTTATAAAATAATTCATCGATCAATGGGGTTGTTGCACTGCACTTCCAAGGCCACTGTTGCGAGCTTATAGCTTAGCCACTTACAGCGTCCAGATCTGGAATGCTCACATCATCGAGGTCAGACACAATACTGCCTCTTCGGCTGGTGCGGCTGAAATAATCAGCAGCCGACTCACTAATGTCTGAGAAGTCAGACGACTGCATACAACACACACACACACACACAGAGGATGAAGAGGAGAGAGCAGAGAAAATAAAGAATAACAGAGGGCTAAAAAGTAAAAAATAATCACAGAGGAAAAGGGCAGGATGAAAACAATGACATAGGCAGTCAGAGATCTCTCTTCAAGGTCAAGGCATTAAAAGTGAATGATATGTCGATACTTTAAAACGCTTGGATTACTAGATCGTCAACTACTGCTGTGATTAATGTGACTGAGTGGCATCAGTCTAGATTTTGCACAGCCCCGTCCCTCCAGCTCACCACACTGTCCCTGCGGCCTCTGCTGGGGCGCTCCTGGGACACGCTGCTGACAGTGTCATCATCTGAGGAAGACTGAGAGGAATACGCACACACACACACACACACACGCATATTATGATGAGGAGCCAGAGTAATGTAGGATGGCTGCATGCCCAAGGCTTTCTCTCACAAACACACACACACACACTTCTTGTTCAAACAGCAATATGTACAAATCCAGTGTAAGAAAAAAATATTATTAGATATACTCTAAAAGATGGTAACCCTATAAGTAATGCTCAATCATGCAGTAAGGATAATTTCATCAAATGCACCAATACAACTGGAGTTAAGTCAGAGCAGTTTCACACCTGATAGTCCACTTATGGTTCGCACCAGATGAGAGTATGATACATTGTTTTGTTTTTGCTGCGATTGCTATGTTGTCAACAGCGCAAACAAACCGAAGAAAAGGTGGAAAGGAATCAGAGTTCATTTCCATCGAACCAAACACAGCAGGTGTGAAAGCGCCCTAAGATTACAAAAACTGCACACCGAGCAGTACAGAACAAATTCTTCATTTGCACACTTAAATGTCAGTCAACGATGCTGTTCCCTAAAGCAAGTTGTACCCAGTTTGGTAGAGCTGATGGACATTGTCCCTATAGAAGGAAGGCTTGGTGCAGAGAGGGAGCTTGTTAGTATTGGGCTTCTGTGTGTGTGGTGTTAGGCTGACACCATGCAGGGTGGCGGTGGTTTTAAGGTGCTCACCGCCGCAGGGCTGCTGCGGGTGGAGCTGGCTCCAGAGGAGTACCAGCTGTATTCAGAGGGCTGCGGATGGGAGAGGGGGCAGGACATGGAATCAACATGAATAAAAAGGTCAGGCCACAGGCAAAACAGTAAGCTGCTGTGGTGGTGACTGCTGAAATTCTGTTGGACAAACATTCAGAGGACTTACAGCTTTTGAACCGTTCCCTGAGCTGTAAAGGCCGGCGTCGTCGTAAATAGAGGCCTGGGGGCATATGTGGGAGACAATACAGGACTCAGCAAAACACAAGAGCATACATCTTTGACACACTTGCCGAGTGGGTTGCGTAGAATTACTTTCTCTGGGCCGTGTAATAAACAGAAACATTCTGTATTTCAAAACATCAAGTAGGCCATTTGTTTCTACAACAAAAGCCCTGGCTTCGTGCAAAAGTCCTGCCTTATCTAACTGAAGCACAAATGTCTGGCCACAGTCAAGTGCTCACGGTGACCAGGAGCTAAATATAAGCACTCTGGGCCACAGGAGAGGGGGGAAGGTCTACTTCTGAAGGTAACTAGTGGCCTCATAATAATAAGAGATGCTGATCAGTCAGTGGACAGAGACTGACCGTGCTGTAGCTGCGAGTCAGTGGCGTGCCAGTGGTGGAGGATGAGGAAGTGGTGGCCTGTCAGAGAGGAGGGGAGCGGGGGACATGTCAGTTTAGAGGACAGAGGAAAGCTGGAGCAGGAATGTGAGGTGGAGAGAGCCTAAAGAGCTGCAGCAAGTGGAAACAGGATGAGGGTTCTGCTGACCATAACATCTAAAGACAGACGTGTTGAGGAGACGTGAGGTCAGATGACACTGTCCCTGTCAACTGGTTTAATAGTGGTGGGGCAGCACCTTGAGTTAGTCAGCAACTTAATTCAAATGAATTCAAACGATCACCAGAGTTGTTTTACAGTGACGTGAGATCTCAATCTAAAAGTCAAGGTTTGGATGTTCATGACATACTAAGGATCAGCTCTAGCTACACTCTTATGATGCAAACTATGTTCATTTTTGTAGCTATAAAAAAGGGTTTTTAAGGCATATACATTTCCAATGAACTAGCACAACCATGCACATAGGAATACACTGCTTCAACTGGCTGTGTGTTCTTTAGACAGCACTGTCACAGGGACCGACCCGAGGCTGATAGGTGGAAGTGGAGGTCGGAGGCAGTGGTTTGGTCTTCGTGAGGCTGGTGTACTTCCTTTGATCATGGTACAGTCCAGTCTGGAAAGGTAGTAACATAATATGACCTCAAGCAAAACATCATCATATCAAATGATTCTCTCAAGTGTCAAGACACATTCAGCAATGCTTGGTCAATATCTAGTGACACTTTACAAGACAATGAGCTGTAGATTCTATCAGGGTTAAAGGCAATCAACATTAAGGCCATGTCCACACACACGGGTATTTTTTGTAACCATAGCTCTTTCACGGCGATTTGGCCTTTTGTCACAACTGGGCACAAATATCAAAGCTTTCTGTACAAGAGGGACAGTGAAACCAAGAGGTTTTGAGAAACGCTGGCGTCATAGCCTCAATATGCACATGGTAGTTGTTGTTTACATTTACTGAGCATGTGCCAACCTCGCTCAAGAGGAGGCTCAAAGCAAATGTTCTCACAATGTTCTTCTACGGTGCTTGACATGACAATTTCTGGCTTGGCATGATAACATCAGTGTTTTCAATCGTGTGTGGGTTGTTATGTGGACGGAGAGATATTTTATAACAAATGTACAGATTTTTTTTTGCAAACGGAGGGAGGGACAATGTGCTATTTTAAATATCTGTGTATGTGTTTACATGGCATAAATCTCCACGGCAAGCCATTGTTTATCTAAACTGCCTCCACACTTGAGGCTGCAGCACAGACAACAATGCTGAAGGAGTACACTGACCAGCAGGTCCCTCCTCGAGGAGCTGGTGGTGGAAGAAGCCTTTTTATGCAGGTCATTGTATACAGAACTCTGTCCAGCCCGGAAGAAGGTGTAAAAAAGAAAAAGAAAGAAGAAACTAATATGAGACAAAAAGGGAAAATGATAAGAGGCGGTGCTTAATAGACTATCATCACATTAGGTACATACAGTGGAGCGGGAAGTCTTGAGGCCGGAGCTAGTGGAGAGGCTATCAGACTGAAGAGAGAACAGGAGTCACAACAAAACAACTATGGTCAGAAGAGGATCAATTATCTAACAAGCTGTACGATTGGCTGTAAGGAACACATGTCATGCAGTTCGCTGACACTATGTTAGTTGTTCAGAAGGTTAAGAAATCCACCACACCAACTGATTTAATGATTAATTAAACAGCAAACAATTGATCTGTCTACAATTGCCAAGGCCTCAGTGAACGAACAAATACATCTGCCCATTACGATCATTGTGTTATTGTTATGTTATTAGGTAAAGAAAATGTGATGTTGAGTTTATCTTGTTTGTATCAACAGACGTTCCAGACATTGTTGTTGTTAAAACAATTATTGGCAATGTCCTCTGTGTTTCGTTGACTGTTGTTTGATGGTTTATTGTGACATATTCTAGCTGAACCAAATGTCTAACAAATGTGCAAACAGTCCAGCTCAACCACGTTTGAACCCTGGCTTCTCTTCTACACTACAGTATAAAACAGTTTCACACAAAGGTTTTAATTCAAATTCTATAGTCAGTCCATCATAATGACAGGGAAAGTTATTTAATGATGACACAGGGAGGAATTCAATGTGGAAAAGAGTGAAACAGATGTCCGTAACAGTCTCCTTATTGCTATGTCTCCTTCCAGGTTTAACCTGAGCCGATTTAAAAAGTGTATATTTGTAGTGGAAGTAGATGGAACAGACTGAAACGATTTGAACTACAACTGAAAACATCCTGTGGAATCTTAAGTTAGTTCTTCTTTCCGCAATAAAGTTAGCCAGACCAGAACTCTGGTTACATGCTAAAAGTCCAGGTACTGAGTCATTTGCCAAACTCCACACAAACACACACTATGCTCCCACACACATGCACAGACAACGCACCAGGGCATCTTTTCTACGGGAACTGGATCGACTCTTGCTAGACCCCAAGTCATTTAATGCGGATGTGGACGACTTCAAATAGAAAACAGACAACAACTTTATGCAATGACCCAAATGAACCATTAAAGAAGTATTTCCCTCATATGTATTATGTGCTTTCCTAACATGAAATATGTCTTTCACGCATCAGCGTGCCCATGTGAGAGTGCACTCCTGCAGCCTTCATCAAACTGGCGGGGATGTTTTATGTACGCACCCTGTAGCTGCGGACTGACATGACATCATCATCCAGCCCCTGTTGATGTGGAAACATGGAGTCACAGGCGGAAAGCAGACAGAGAGAGGAACATGGGGGATGAGAGATTAACTGCAGGATTATGGGAGAAAGAAGAAAAAAGGAAATACAGGCAGACAAAGAGGAAGTGTGTGTGGGGGGGAGATACAGACCCGGCGTGGACGGCTGCTGGATCTACTACTACTAGTGGCTCGGGCTTTCTCTGAGTCAGCCTGGAGTGAGGAAGGAAAGTTGGGAAGGATTATACAGTAGAATGAAAGTAGATGGAAGGGCTCAATCACACACGGGGGGGTTGAGTAAGGTCACTGCAATACTCAACAGTTGCTACGTGAAGCCCAAACCATGCAAAACAACTTCTCTCATCTTGTTTACAACCAAATGGAAGCCATAAACATTCGCAAATGTTATCCTCTTTTAGGCTCAGCAGTGAGATTAATGACAAACAAGAACTGCTAATATAGTGCACATTTTTGTCTCAGCTGTTCTTCCTAAAACTCAGCATAACCACACACAATAAAAATAGCTTCTACTAATACCGTGTCGATACAAACACACACACACCAGATTAATTCCCATAATTCCATGCAAAAGTTGTTCATTAAACTTCAAAAGCATCCATCATTCCTGAATTGGCTGGAGGTTGGAGTAGAGCTGACTGTCCAAACCACCTTCTCGCATGCAGACTCGCCCACTCTAAATAAAGTCAAAGGCCAACGCTTGCTCTTCAAATACACACAGTTCCCAGATTACGGTGTCTCCAAAGCAAATACACTGCTGAGGCATATTTCCACAGTGAGGTACAGTGTAGTCTGGGAGTCAAGTGGAGCTAGATGGTCAGGGTTGACTGGGGCTCAATCCCACACAACAGGCTATGTTAGTGCAATGGGCTGCTGCGGCGCACACACACACACACTCTCGTGCGCGCGCGTGCTTGCCTACCATCCACTGGTGGATCGAACCAAATTTTCTGTTGCTACTGCTGGATGAGCGGTAAGAAAGCTGGATGGAGGGAGGAATTGCCAGGATAAACATACAATCATACTTCAGTTAAAACTGCTGAAAAGTCAATACTGGAATAGAATTTTCGGTTTATTCTGTGGACATGCAGCACTTTCATGTTTCTTTCTGTGGGTATACGTTGGTGTACAAATTGATGAGGCAAAATGTCTTTCAAGGCATAAAGTCAAACAGCTCTTCTGCACCAGCGACTGTGGATGCAAATGAGCATATTGAAAACATTGTGCGAGTTACCGTAGTAACAAGCATGTGAAAATAAAAATAGAGTAGAACATAAAACCAATTTCCATGTTCAATGTACAGTTGATTGAGTTATGGGGGGGTGTTACACCAGCTCTCGTGATGGGTTGAATAATGGTCACAGTACATGTTTGCCAGTCAGGTCCATTTTGTGTTGTATACCTCTTTCTGCTGCCTTTCAAGTTCCCTCATTCGAATATCCCTGGCCTCCGCCCGAGCCGCCCTCTTTGCTGCAAGCCTCGCCTCCGCCTGTGAGACACAACATGAACACACTTGTTAGCCATGAATGGAAACTTTAAAAAAAAGAAAAAAAAAGTGCCTTTAACTGCGTGCACGCCCAATGAGTGCAAGGAATACACATGAGGAAGGAGAGAAAGCTTCAAACAAAAACCCAATCACACGGTAGGATTTACATAAGTACATTAGGGAACTCAAGCCATGTTTATTGATAAGGCTGGCTGCTGAAAAGTTTTAAGAAATACAACACTGTATTTTGTTGTTTAGATGAATTACACAAATAAAAATAATAATCAAAAAAAAAAAAAAGATGTAGAACTGCTTGTTATGTGAAGTATCAGAACAAAGACTGGGTGAAGACTTGGTGGTTTGAAAAAGTAGAAGATATAACCAAAAGCCAACAACTTAATGGGCCAAGTTGATAAATAAAGGCACAGCTGTGAAGGTGTTGCCATATATTTTTGTTCCAGTACGTAACAAGTTAATGTTGCAGGAAATGCCAAATAAATATATATATATATTTTTTAAAGATATTTTTTTGGCATTTGTATGCTTTATTGATAGTGTAGAGACAGAGTTGAAATGGGGCAGAGAGGGGAGTGACATGCAGAGGACGACCGCGGGCTGGGATTGAATCCGGGTCCGCTGCTGGCCGAGGCCCATGGGGGGAGGGGGGGGGGGGGGGGGGCGGCGGCCTACCAACTGAGCTAAGGGCGCCCCCCCAAATATATATTTTTATTCGAAATTTGAATTTATATCAATATATATTATATGTTTGTTTATCCTTTATACTCATTTAGAAAGAATACTATTATCACTTTAAAAGCTCTTCAAAATTGATATTAGCCAAACAAATCCACTATGGGTCAATCTTTATTATGGATACACTTACATGATGAATTCTAAACAGAGTCCATGCTGCATGTACTGTATGGAGTGCCCTTGCTGACCAGTTTGTTTCCAAGAGTCACAGCTCTGTAGTTCTGTGAAGAGCGAGTGCTTGGGATGCCTCATCACACACCAACAACATGTGCTAACCATCAGTTTCAAGAGGACTGATTTAAAGGCCCCATGGGGGAGATGCCAATAGTGCACAAACAAACTGACAGAGAAGTACAGTATCAACAGAGAAAACAAAGGGAGTCAAGACAATAATTTGGTTCTGCTTAGTATGTAAACACTGAGGTGAATTCACAATACTTCAACTAGCTGAACCTTAGGTAGAGTAAGTTACAGAGTTAAAGGCAAACTGAGCCCAAAAAATTCTCCTCACAAAGTGCGCTAGACAGAATGTCAACAGGAGCTAATTTTCCAGAGAAACTCAGCAAGAGGACCTAAGTTAAGCGAACCCCGCCCCCTACATAACCACAAGGTGACACACAGGTGACTAGACTATCCCTCCATTACATCCAGAATACCAACACAATACATGCTCTGAAACTGAACATTACACCAACAAAGAATGGCACACTTGCTCATGAAGCGTAGACCTTTATCTCTAAATAAAAGACAGTCCATAAATACAGTGTGTGCTGTGTGTACAGTATCTCATCGCAGACAAACACTGTCAGCATTCCAGTTATTTCTTATCTGTACTGCCAGAATAGTAGGCCCGTGGGTATGGGCCATTGCTGTTTCAATGATACCCTGATGTGGACAAAAATCTTTTATTTTTATACCTGTACATCTATGTAAATGGGAATTGTTTATAATCCATTTGGGCCATTTCTGTAACCATTTCCTCTGGCCTCTGTATGCTACTGAACTCTATCTGATGGTCTTACAATGAAACATGCTATGTACAAGATAAAAAGGGAAATTAGTCGCGCGCGTGTTCGAGGAAAAGGAGAAAGCATGAGAGCCGGCTGGCCCTGTGCTCTGCACCTGTTGAGCTGTCTGACAGAATGACCTGCTCTGCACAGCAGCACAGCTGAGCTCTCTGTCTCTGTCCTATCTATAGCCTGGCCGATCCGGCCCCAGCCCTCTCACTGCCATATCACGGGGCGGAGAGAGGGTAATCTGAGCAGGAGAAGTTCACCATCACACACACCTCCAGCTCTCTGGGCAATAGGAGTCCAGCCATCCACAATGAGATCACCTGGAGCACTGGAGTATGATGCCAGCAGATACTAGATGGGGTAGTTCTAATTAAATAAAGGGGTTTAGTACTTTTCTTATTTTATTGCACTGTATATTACATGAATTACTATTTAGGGGGTTTTGGACTGGGAAAAGCAACCTGAACACATGTAGGCTCAGTATATTTATGAAAACTGATCAACTCAACAAAAAAGCAATCAACAGATTTCATCAAAAATGAAAATTAGCAACACATTACATATAACAAATGAAATGGCATAAAATACAACAACTACTAGGTGTATAAGGGTCTCCCCAGTTTCATCACAATGGTCAATAGTGCTGCATTTATAATCTTAATACAGTGCAATTAAAGAAATTAATTAAATTTGTAAGCGATTAAGCTTAGAATGCGTATATTAAATGAAAGGTGGATGTATATAAATGTAAAACTTTCACATCCTCAACAATCAATAAATGCAGAATTTGTCAAAAATAAAAATATTGCCAATGCCAAGACAACGCAACAATTCTTCTCAATCTCATCATCAAAAAGTAAACACAGCCTACGGGATTGGAAAAAACTAAATATTAAACAGCTCACTCTACATCCACTAATTGGTCTGTGCTATGTAAATGATTACCTTTTGGGAATTACTTGCAACATTGTAATTGCATCAGACTAGTCCATGAAAATGTGACTTGCTTGGTGTTTCAAGCGGTAATTTTTAGATGACAATTGTTTTTGTTTTTCAGTAAAAAAGTATTTTTGTAACAATTTCTTTTTGCATTATCAGGGGATGAAGTTGACCGACATAGTCCATCAGCATCTGACAGACTGTAATATCTGCTTTGTTCTCTCCCCTCCTCCTCCCCTGTATGTGGAAAAAGAAAGTGACACTTTCGATTGCAGTAATGACTTATGGACTATGAACTATAACTCCCACATAAAACACACACCCACTGTATACTGAGGAAAGTCAATGATTGCCTTGTTCGAGGTTCCCATTACCTCCCAGAGACCCTAATCCGTCAGGACAACGGCTATGAGATGATCATCTAATTCTAACACTTGGTCACTCACAGATTTGTAAGCAAGCTGCTGGTATTCACAAGGAGTGACTGCCCAGTAATGTAAGAGGCCTCAGAAGCGGGCTGGTGGCGCTTGCAGGCTCAAATTCACAGTCATTCTCAGCACTGATCTGTGCCAAGCATATGGGCAGACATGCTGTAACTTTTCTTACACATACAACACCAGGCAGAAGCTGTAATGTTTAGAAGATTTGTTTGGGAGGGTGGTTGTGACGTGCAACAAGTTTAAACACTGACCCCCTGACCTCCCTGCACACACAGTAGATCTAATCTCTGCTTTGCTCCACAAAGAGATTCAGATTTAGGACCTGACTGGGAGCGTCAGATGACTCATGTTTCTATGATGGGCCTGCATGACTATAAAGAGAGCAAATGGAGCCTTGTGCTTAGTGCCCGAGAATGAGGCACTGCACGGCTTTCAAACAGCACGGATCAAGCGTTTTCAAAAAAGCCAAGGAAAATATTTCTGTAAAACTGATTAAATAAGGTGATACTCTAACTGTAGGGGCAATAAAGAAATGATTTGACTTGACCTGAAGTCGTCACCGAAAATCTGGTAGCCTCTAAAAACCTTAAACTCTGAAAATGTTGAGTGTATTTTGTGCTTTAAGCTTTATCCCAAATCTGAAAAAAAGGCAAAGGAATGGCAAACCCCGCTGTGGAACAAAATGGAATAATCCCGGGGCATGTCTTTACAGGCCAGGCAGCTTCTCTCTCCTTAGCCTGTGTTCCCCCCCCCCCCCCCAAACGAAAACACTACAAGTCAAATCAATCTCTCTGTGGTCCACACCAGCTGTCTCCACTCGCCTGGGCTGAAAGACATATTAACCAGCAGAACCTGAATATCCACATTATTAGGTACAATAAGTATAGGCTTCAGAGACCCATTTGCTGACACAGTTTTGACCAGCATGTTTCAAATCAACACAAGTTATTGCGTAAGACATGCATGTTTCAGTCTCTGGTTGACTGAACACACAGAGGCTATTAAGAAAGTCTAAAGATTGACACATCATCTACCATGTTGCACTCAGCAGTTTACTAGACATCTTCTCCCAATATTAAAAAAAAACTCTTTCTGGAGCTTGTTAAAGCAACAAGTCCTCAATACAAATTCCAATGAAGTGCAGAGAGTTAACTTGATTATCGTCAGACCTGCTTACGTTTACTCCATCTGTAAAATATTTTTTAAACATTTCTGCTCCTTTAGTAGCATCAACTACCACTGTTGTAATGACATCTCCAGTTTAAAAAAAAAACTCTAAAAATCATCATCATCATCGCAAAGCCCAAATATAATACACTTTAGATCTGTCCGAGTCCATTTCATAAATGATAGGGAATGCGAATTAAGTTAAAATACTTGCATTTTCCAGAAATGCATCGCACAATTAAAACACATAACGATTAGAAGATGGTCAACGCATTTTCCTTGGTTAAGGTGGTGATTACACAACATAGACATAGATTGAGGCAACTGAAAACAGTCTACATACACAATAATGTTTTCAGGCTCTGGCAATATTAATATTAATGGTATTAGTTTAAAATGTGTCTCTTTTGGCCATAGTGCAACATTAGCCAATGATGTAAGTGCTGATAATGTAAGTGCTTATAATGGATTCAACTCCATACTCGTGTTCCATATATTTGAAATTGTGATGATGCAGCTGCCCACATAAACATCATCTGAGATTGACAAATCCATCTTCTGCCTATGCTTTATGAGCCCATTATCAGGAGGAGGATACATTTGAACAACACAACTTGAGCTGGCGTAAAATCACAAGCATCATAGCAATGATTAAGCAATCCATGAATGTAGCAATGAAGGGACATCTTAGATCGGATCCATTCCAGTCTGCTCCATGATAGAAAAAACAGTGTTTATGAGGATAAAGTATTAACTTACCTCTCGGGCAATGCTACTCAACGCTTCATCCTCTGCTGAGAAGCGATCTTTCACGGGGGCACGCTTTCTACCAGAGCCTTGTGTCCCCATGTTGCCTCTGGAATTGTAGCTCCACCAGTGATGAGTAGGGCCAGAAAAAACACAGAACTAAACAGAAATACCTAAAGAGAAAAAGAGGACAAAGGAACTTGTGTTAACAGGTCGGTAAACAAAGCCATGTGTTAGAATAATGTGGCATATGCTAATGCTTTATCCAGTTTGAACTACATTTCATTGTGTACGGTTTTATGCACTCTTATCTTACGAACATCCCATAAACTCACTATCTCTCTTACTTGCAAACAGACACTCATGTAAAGCACGTACAATGGCTAAGAAAAAACAGTTATGGCTGACATTAACCAGTTTTAAAGTGAGATGCACGGGCCACTGCAACCTTATAAATCAGTATTTGAACGTGGGTACTGTTTATGGTATCCATGATTGTTCACCAATACAACTTGAATTGTAAATCTGGTATATTAGTATTCCGCATCATCCCCAATGATGAAGTGTTGGACGGCCCTACAGACAAAATCAAAGTTAACAGATCACACAGACAAAAGAGCCCTGTACTGTAGCTGCCTGGTAAATACAGGGAAGAAAACGCCTAGTTAAGGACCCAGCTGAGTCAGAGGACCCAAGCGAGGCATGAGCATTCATTGAGGACGTCTGATGAACTTAACCGGGTTACACCAAGGATCCAAAATTAAAAATGCTCAGTCTAATCAAGTTACAAACGCGGGCTAACAAATAAACGGACTGGCATAACACCCTTGTCAGGGTGATAGCCAACAGTAATGAACCAACTTCAGCTAACTTACTGAACTATTAACGTTTACTTAGACAGTCTTCCACCCTCTAACCAAGCTCACATTGCTCACCTTGTACCCTGTCCGTTAGGGAAAGGGATAGTAACTACCTTAGCAAGGTTAAGGCTAAAGGTACTGCCCTATGAGCGTTAGCTGGCTTAGCTAAAAATGAAAACGTTACCGGTTACTATGGTTAGCCAGCTCGCTGGGAAGCTAACTAGGAGCGCTAACTAGCATTTGGTACTCCCACATTTTCCATTTGAAAGTTGTCCTTTATATCCCTCCTCTGCCTCCATTTAAGCTAGCGCTTTACAAAAGCGAGAGCTATCCAAACATGTCCTTTCCACGGCAATGACCCCCAGCACCGACGACAGTGTCTGGGAGACGGGGCTAGCTGACCAATTTAGCTGGGTAGTTAGCTTGGATAGCTAGCGGGGCTAACCTCGACTCTCCTGAGAGGCAGACAGGGTAAACTGGCACTGATCCTACCGTCGTATTACCAACCCCAAAACATATGACGTTACCTTCGCAACACCTTCAAAAAACCCGCGATACTGCCAAGGTGTTGTCCCTTTTCTCCAGGAGGTTTAGGGGCGAGCCATTGGGCTTCTCTTCAGAGATTACTGGTGTTTTTGTCCACACTGACAGCTGTCATCAGTCCGCCTTTCCACCGCTCTCCACTGCCCTCCTCACCCAGTTTCCACAAACTGCTGAGCTCCAAAAGGACCCGGATGTTGGGAAAAATTAGGGCGTGATGCTGCCTTCAGGGGCCGTCAGACACATCAAAATGTCAACTGTTACAGTCGACTGGAAGAGAGTGGTTTTCCATTGAGGGATAGGCTACTTAATAGTTTTAGTATAAGTACATGCAAAGTGACTTTCCAGTATTGGGGTTTTAAAGAGTGACAGCATGGAAAGGATTTAAACGAGCTAATGACGCAAAATGCTGCTATTATTATTTCCATAAATAAAGCCTGCCTGCTTTTAGTCGGTTCCTGGTTAGTGCTAAATCATTCTCATTGCTACTGATTCTCATTGCTTCATATAGGCCTACATCAACATGGATTCATGAAATGAAAACCACATTTAAAGGTTTTTCACAAGAAGCTTTGTCTTTACTTTTCAACTTTGAAAAATAATGCAATGATAGACCTGAACCTTACAGAGTCCTGCTAGCTGTATTGTTATTTTTTATTAAGGCTACTTTTTAAATTTATTTCATCATTATTTTTAGTTTTGTCTTTCCTTATCTACACTGTATATAAAAATGCCTTTGCTTGTCTGTTCTCTTGTTAATTGTATAAGCACTGGACTATGCCAATTTGTATTGTAGCCTACATTTGCAAAACAGAGGCTGCACCTCTTAGTGGCGAGATGTTTTATTTCATTTTCATTTGTATTTTATTTTGCATAGCCTTAAACAAAGATTCTCATTGCCAGGCTATATCTGCCTAAATGAAATGGTATTTTGAATTAAGAAATATACCATGTTCTTCTCTAAAATAACAAACAGCCAACAAATCGCAACTTTGTTCTCACAAGATTACTTTTATACTCGTAATTTATATTAATTTTTCATTCACAAATTCACAACAGTAGCTATAAAAAGACAAGTACATAAAACATAGAACCATATACCAGGAGAAATACAAATAGCCTAAAAAAAATACTAAAACAATAGTCTACATATAACAAAAAACAACATCATGAGACCACAGATAAATACATTGAAATGGTTTTCATGCCTTGAGTAGGCTATTGGAAGAGGATCTAATAGTTGCATAAATAATGGTAAAGCTTGTTTTTGAATGCAGCAAAGGAGGGCTTAGAATAGGCTCTGTAAACGGGCATGTTGCTAGCTACAATTAAGTTTCTTTATTTGTCAATTTATACAAGGTATATCGAAATTCATTTTTCCCATATCCCCTCTCAAGTTACCACACATAGGGGGTCAGAGTGCAGGGTCAGCCATTAAGGCCCCCCTGGAGCAGTTTGGGGATAAGTGCCTTGCTCAAGGACACAATGGTAGAGATGGTGGGCACCGTAGATGTAATACCAGCCACCAATAGTTTTACAAATAACACCCTCCTGTCCTGTGCTGGAGATCAAACAAGTGACCTTGTGGTTTCTAGTCGGCCCCTTTTCCTAGGCCATCCTACCACCCCAGGGGGCCCTGTTTTTAGGCCTACCCTTTGTTTACATAACCATTTACAGAGCCTATATATTAACATCAGATTTTTTTCCAGGGCATACACAGTATGGAAAGCCATCGGATTGTGAGGAAATATCCACAGATTTTTGACAAGAAGTGATTTTGTCAACAAGCATTCTCCAGAATAGCTGACTCCTCCTTTAAATATAGTGCCACAAGGTGGTTGTTTATGCATATTTAATGGGTATAGTGCCATGGAGACATGGCGTTGTAGCCTGTGGTTGATTGTTGTTATTGAATATAACAAAGTTGCAGATTTAACTGGACATTGCCGCTGATTTAAATGTATTTTTCTCAAAAGCTGTACCGTAAAATAATGTTCATATAGTACTTGTTTGTAGTCATACCCTTAATAAGACTGCACTTAAATTATTGGCTAACCTAGGAAGGAATTTGTTTTATCACATTTTAAAAATTGGCATTTTAATGAGAAGGGGAGAACGGGGAATGTGAGACACCCCCTGTATCTAGGCAATGGAACACATTTTTGGTCATGTGAGATATATGTTTTCAAGCCCCTCTCATTCCCCCTTCACCATGAAAGAGAGGACCTCATGGTGATGTAAGCAGGTTTTTTTCACAAAAATGCCTTTTTTGCATGTAAAAGTAAATTTTCTTGCTGTCAAATTAATCGATTGTTGTGCCAAAGCAAATTGATTCAGGTAGAAAAACTTCTATCATACATGTTGATGAACTACTAACATGTGAAACAATGTGATGATGATAACTGAAAATTAGCCTGAATTGCTGAGAGAGGTAGTTTTTTCTCAAATTGTGGCAGTGGGGTAGAGTGAGACAAATGCTGTGGAGTAAAGGGAGATGGTGTCTGTGCCCTCTTTTAATGAATCCATTATATTTGAGGTGGCAAGGAGACTAGTTTGAATAAGACAAAAGACAATGTGGGCTGGAGGTGGGGGTTGATGGTTGAAGGGGTGTCAGCATACGTTTGGCACGTATGTATGTGGGGGACAGGAGAGTGACCTTTAACATCAATAGACTCTAAGTAATATGTCTTTATTCAATGAATGATCCCAATAAAACAAATGCAGCATAATATTAATCACAGACTCAAAAAATACCCTAGTCCTGTGTTCTGAGTCCCAGGCTGTTCTAGCTGGTTCTGATTGTTCTTTGCTCTGACCCCAAGACACTAACTGGCTCTAAGGGTCCTGTGTTCTGACCCCCAGACTGTGTTTTAATCTAACTGGTTCTATCTGTCATTTGAATGTTAATTATTTAATATGAATTATATGTTACATAATACTTATATAATACTTTCAAGTGTTTAGAAAAATGTTTTGCTTAATTGACCAAACCCCATGATTCTGTTACTAGTCCGACATTAGTTTTTGAATATTTGGTTTTCAAGCTAGCTGTCAGGATTATAACTGTTACAACATGTGTTGTTATGGTAGTTTCAGAGTGGAAAAGGTAAGTGGATCAGTTTACCCCCTTGATTTATCAGGTCTGCCTCAGTTTACCCCACAGCTTGGGTAGAGTGAGACACAAGACAACGTTTTTTTAAAACAATCATATTTTCACTGCCCTCTGTCTTGAATAAATTCTGCTAATGCCCATTTCTAGGAAACATCCTGAATTAATGGGAAATGTGAAAATTTGTCTGATAAATAATTGTAGCTCACTTAGAGGGGAGCAAATGTAAAAAGTGTCTCACATTACCCCGTTCTCCCCTAATGTATTTGGGGAGTTATGTTGATTTAGCTTTATTTTTCTCAGAAGCTGTACAGTAAAATAACTTCATGTTGCACATGTTACAAGTTAGTTAGCCTTTATCCTTAATACAACTGCATTGAAATGACCAGCTAACTTTTGAAGGAATTTCTTAAATTAGTGCTAAAGCCTCTGTAGTTTTATGTTGTGTCCACAAGAGGGCAGTAGCGGATAATGATTTATTCTTGAGTCCTTTGTTGAAATTGCACATTACTATGGAGTTACAGCAAATGTACATGTCTATGTCCAAAGATAGAATGGTGTTTCAAACACCAAAAATAAATTCATAAATAATGATAATGAAAAAAACCTAATCCAGTAGGGACTGCTGGTTCCCTTGTGATGTTGACGCTTATATTTAATTCTTCAATTTACGGTAATAGGGTTGAAACATATACTACATACTTACATACATACTTTGCAGATTTGGAAATTACAATCCAACATAGCAACATATCATGATTTATTTTTTTATATTGTTAAATTCTATTTCGTATGTTATTTTCAGGTGGCACCTGCAAAGGTGATTTTCATTCAGAAGACAAGATCTGCACACACACACACACACACACACACACACACACACACACACACACACACACACACACACACACACACACACACACACACACACACACACACACACACACACACACACACACACACACACACACACACACACACACCTCTCTCTCTGTTGCTGTATTACTCTCCCTCATTACAGGAAGCTAATGACTGTTTTGTCTCTGATCACCCCTTTCTGGTTGCTACCTTGCAGACAGGGTTTACTGGAATCTTAACCCAAAGACGACATCCGCCATTCAGTCTCCATGCTACCACTCCTGGTAAACTTTCCATGTAGTCATCTAATTAACCATCTTTCACAGTCATGATGAGAAAACATCCATCTAAATAAGCAACAGATGGATAACATTGGATTCAGTAATGCTGATATAATAATAGTAATTACAACTCTTTGGCCTTTTCGGTTTCAGTGCTTGCACAACAGAGAGGCTTCATATGAAAATTGGGGGGGGGGGGAATCTATCACAGTTGCATATATACAGTAATATTTAGAGATCTGCTGTGTGGAAAACGGATGCTGCTGGCTATGCTAGACCTGCAAGAAAACATGTGTAAAGATTGTTGGACAAGCCATATATAGGATGAAGTAGTGGAGAAAAACAGAAGGCCTAAAGGCAGCCAGACGGTGCTTGAGTGTGTTTGTCTAGTTTTATGGCCCTTTTAACTCATAAACACTCAAACCTGCGGCTTGTTTTTTCCTGGGATAGACAGGCCTGTAGTCAGCTGCACCAAAGCTTAAAATGTCTTCTTTTGTCTCTCTAAAAGCACTTTTGTCTTGGTCAGAATGTTTCCTCATCTGTCCCTCTCCCCTAGTTAACGCTGAGAACGTGTTTTTTTGCGTGTGCTTGGGGGTAGATTTGTTTAATTTGGGATGGCATGCACTACCAGTCGGTGATCAGCGGTTAGGAGCGCCACCCACTGCGCTAACAGGACTGGCTGAATTGTTAACTGGACTGTCTTTAAGCCCTACTAGACTCTCCTCAGTAGACAACCGTGGAGCCCCAACTTTTAATTACCCCATGGAGGGCAATGCTGCTCCCTCTCTCCATCTCTCTCTGGAGCCCTTTGAAGATGCCCCTTAGGGAGTTGGTTGTAATCAGGACACATGACTCATTGATTACTCCCTTGCGGTCTTCCAGGAACACTGCACAAGGAGTGGACGCAGCAGGGGAAGGGTAGTGTCCCCCCCTTCCATCCCCAGACTGTGCAGGGAGACCGGAGGTGTATATGCAGGACGGACACTGTGTTCTGGGTCTTGGACACAAATTGGATGCTATAAACAACTTGAGGTGCTTTGTATTTCTGCTGGTTAGCTTGGCTGGTCTGTAAAAGTGGCCATTCATTACTGTCTGGAGCAGAGATGAGCCACCTCATACCAAGGAAGGCCATTAGTCTGCAGGTTTCCCTTCAAGCCAAACCCATTAGTACACCGATTAGCAAAATGTCAGCCACGCCAGGGAGAGGAGGAATTAATCAGTGTGTCTGCATCTGGTTCAGTGGTGGGTTAGATTAAACGCATGTATTTACAATACGAACAAAACCCACAGTATAACAATCATGTGAAATATAACATTAAGATATAATTTGGACTTGCGCACGCAATATTTGTGTATTTTGTTTGGCATGATTATGGCTGGCATGATATACATTTAGTACAAAATAGATGCATTTACAATTTGGGTATGCCACTTTAATTCCACATAATTATACAGTAAACATGTAGAACGTAGTTGGGCAAATAATCTTTTTAAACCCGGCCATAGTACACACAGCAGGAGTTCTCATAGCTCGTCATGGGAAACGGTCGTCTGTCCTTGAAACGTGTAATTAGTGACATAACCTGTACTTTTGCACTCCCCTCTCTATACCACATGTATTATATCGTGTAGCCACAATTGAGAATCCTAAAACACTCAATATTTCACTCAGTTGGAATAGCAAAAGGTTTTGCAGAATAAAGAGGTAGGGTATGTGATAACAGCAACACAATCATCTTCAATTGAAACCAAAGGTCTGAACAAAGTATTTCTTTCTTCTAAATCTACAGAGCTGGACTTGCAGTAGATTCTTAGATGATGCTTCGTTTAGCATTGAGAAAGACATGTCTGATAAACAGAACTGTCAAAGCAAGTGGACCATAAAATAGATCATAAAAGATGTCTTTTGATGTTTCTGTGCTTGCACTCTGGACACCTGTGGGGTTGAACTCAGTGACTGGCTGTCCCATTTGAGCATGTTGAGTGGAGGTAATTGGGTCATTACTCCTCAAGAAATGGAATCAAAGCCTTAGGCAATGCTTAAGACAGTGGAAATGTGTATTTATTGCACTTTGTTACATTGAACTTTGTCTCAACCAAAGACTTGTTTTTCATTTTAAGATTTAAAAAAAAGAAACAACTCAGAACAAGTTTTGCTTTATTTGCAAATATTTCTCTCTATAACTTTGCCTCTGCCTTTGCTTCTCTCATAAAAATAAAAACTGTACCTTGTCAGTTAACTGTCACAAATTATACGGGCTACAGTTTCTATTTGTATTGAATTGTTGTCTGGCACTCAAGCGTTGTGGACATCTTGGTTTTCTCACACAGGGCTGTGGCTGACGTCTCCTTCCTCCGCTGGGAGAGCATTGGTGTGTGTCTGTGTGTGTGTGTGGGGTGTGTCGTTCAGGCCTGTTGGGATGGAAAAAACAAGAGTCAAGGGAGCGTGGAGCTGCTGACGAGCTACACACACACCCGAGTCATTGTTGATGACCACACCAGAACAACAGTAGTCCAGTATAGGCCTGCAGCAGGGAAAGTTCAAAAGCCACGGAAGGAATGCTGTCCACCTATCAGAGGCTTATAGAGAGGCTCATTCATTGTGTCTTTATCTAGTCAGAATTGAAGACCTTTTGAACTGCAGATTATATGTTAGCCTATTTCCTCTACTCGTTTGTCTCCATTCGTATTGTGATCGTTGGAGGATAACATTTCTAGCATTTAAAGTCTGCGTTTTTTTTCTGTAAAAAGCATACAATAAACAAGGCAGCTGTCATGCAAATAGTGGCGGCATGTTTGCTGAGGGCATTTTTGTGTTTTCGTCTGCATCTTTGTGTTTGCAGGATTTGAAACGATTAGTATTGTCTACTGCGGCAAAGGTTAAAGATCTATAATGCTTTATTTGCCAACATTTAGCATCTTCTTGCCCCCCGTCCATTATAAAGAGAATGGTTTGCCTAATCAGGGGTCTTCTTTGGGGGGGTGGGCTGGGCTTATTTGCCGATTGACATTTGGTGAAAGGGTGTTAGGTGAAAAAAAGCACCTCACACCATGAGGTACAGGCCTCACACCCGAACTCATTTCAGACATGTTGTGTTTGTGTGTTAAGAGGTGCTTGTGTTTGAGTGTCAAGAGGAACTCGTTTTACCGCTATCTGCTCTGAGCAGAGTCACGGTCTCTCTCCGCTGTGTGAAGTGTGCCTTTAAAAATCATTTCTATGCAAATAAATACAGTTTGGATGAATTTGCCTTCTTGCTGCTTTAAAAAAAAATGCAACAGCATAATGAATGTAATCATGTAGATAACCTATATTTAGGACCTGTTATCTCAGCGCATCATAATAACGCAGACTGATGACATCGCTTATCCTGTAATTACTTTAGGTCGATAACGAGGTTGGTGCAATTATGCAATTATGATAAGTAGGTCGTAAAGGCTTTTTTCATTTGAAATGCATGAGAACTATAAGAATAAGAAATGTATAAGAAATCCATGAAAAAAAATTCTAATGAAATAGAGGAAAGCTGTCTGAAGTAGATTTTTGATAACAGATTTAATTAATAAGCTTTATTATGAGCTAAGGCTTTCAATAGCCGGCTTTAAAAATGTGTCTTAAAATAGATGCACGTCAGCTGAAAACTTGTTTTTCGTTAAGTCCAATTTTGAGATCTGCTGCTTGTCTACTTATTTTTTTTAAAAAGCAGTCGAGGATAGTAGGGGAGAACAGGGTAATGTGAGACTTTTTACATTTGCTCCCCTCTTAGGGAGCTAAAATGATTTATCAGTCAAATTTACACATTTCCCATTAATTCAGAATGTTTCCTAGAAAAGGGCATTAGCAGAATTTATTCATGACAAAGGGCAGTGAAAATACGATTGTTTTAAAAAAAAGTTGTCTTGTGTCTCAGGCCCTGTTCTCACGGTGAAAACGTGACAGTTTTCCCGTTTTTTTTTTTTTTAAAAACCCCGTTCAGACACAATTTATCTGACATCTTCACCCGTACACATGTTTTCAGAGGAAACGGGACGAAATCAATGTAGTAAGCATGCCAGGCCAGCAGTTGGCGGTACAAGGTAGTAGTAAATAGCATTTCCGGTACATCCGGTGTCGGCTGCAAGAATTGAATAAAAAGGCGCGCCTGCGCAAGAACGATTCTTTTTCTCAGCTCTGTGAAAAACAACAACAAACATGGCAATCGTGCCAGTCAAAGTATGTGGACATTTTGGCGTCCTTTTTGGCGCAGTATCCAGCAACAGCACAGCGAATACAGCTCGGTGATCCGCCATTGTTGTTGTTGTTTTCCAACTGGCGCACATGGACCTACAAAGACGGCGCATGCCCATTTATCTCCAAACGCAATGCGCATGTGTGAGGGTGGAGCCGTGGCGTCAGCGTTACCAGGGGAAATGGTTTCGGTGTTAACAAGAAACCAAAACCGTTGTGTTTTCCAAAGAATCCTCCCTGGGAGGTGATCTCAAAAACTTGCGGTTTCATGCCTGCGTTTGCTGTTTTCATGTACATGATATAGTGCCACCGCGGGAATTTTTCCGCGTTTGCACCGTTTCGTGTTGCCGTGAGAACAGGGCCTGTTCTCACGGTGAAAACGTGACAGTTTTCCCGTTTTTGGTTAAAAAAAAAATCCCGTTCAGACACAATTTATCTGACATCTTCACTCGTACACATGTTTTCAGAGGAAACGGGACGAAATCGCTGTAGTAAGCATGCCATGCCAGCAGTTGGCGGTACAAGGTAGTAGTAGATAGCTTTTCCGGTACAATTTGATGCATAAAACCTTACTGTAACCGAAAATTAATGCCACTAACGTTCATAAAGCGGTTGGTGTAAGCTTGGGGTTACAAGTATTGTAAATGACAAGCTTTCTGTCCTCTTATTTCACCCATTGAACTCGTGAAAATAGAAGACATGCTGGTAGTGAAGGGCTTTGTGAGCGGCTATCTTTCCTGTTAGGCGTACTTCAAAATAAAAGTCAACTCACGTTTGTCCAGTGACATGCTTTTACTGTGAAGCCGTAGCCTTAATGCTCCTTTTGTTGAACAGTAACTTAACCGCTGTGAACTATGGATAGTGTTTTTTAATGTAGAGAGAGCCGTGTCCCTGGCATATAGAAGCTACACACGTTTATTTTGCTAGAAAAACCGGCAGAGCACAAATCTTTCCCCAGACAAAGAGGCGGTTGCATGGTATCAATAACTTACTAATAGACTATAGACTAAATTGGCGAGTGTTATATTTGAGCCCTGCACGACACTCTCCGCTGATCACAGTGATGGTGCCGCGGAGACACCGTGCATGTTATGTTGTCTTCTAACTTTATAACTCGCGTGTGGGTATTTTGACAGCAAATGTTATAGATAGACTATGCATACGTGAAGTGGAGCCGTGACGTCAGCGTTATCAGGGAAAATGGTTTCGGTGTTTACAAGAAACCAAAACCGTTGTGTTTTCCAAAAAATCCTCCCTCGGAGTAGATCTCAAAAACTTGCTGTTTCATGCCTGCGTTTGCTGTTTTCATGTACATGATATAGTGCAACCGCGGGAATTTTTCCGTGTTTGCACCGTTTCGTGTTGCCGTGAGAACAGGGCCTGAGACAGACCAGAGAAATCAAGGGGGTAAACTGATCCACTTACTTTTTCCACTCTGAAACTACCATAACAACACATGTTGTAACAGTTACAATCCTGACAGCTAGCTTGAAAACCAAATATTCCAAAAATAATGTTGGACGAGTAACAGAATCATGGGGTTTGGTAAATTAAGAAAAACATTTTCTAAACACTTGAAAGTAACTCTGATCAAATACACCATATAATTCATATTCAATAATTAACATTCAAATGACAGATTGAACCAGTTAGATTAAAACACAGTCTGGGGGTCAGAACACAGGACCCTTAGAGCCAGCTAGTGTCTGGGGGTCAGAGCAAAGAACTATCAGAACCAGCTAGAACAGCCTGGGACTTAGAACACAGGACTAGACCCAGCTGTCATTTTCCATATTTTGAGTCTTTGATTAATGTGTTTCTGCATTTGTTTTATTGGGATCATTCATTGAATAAAAACACATTACTTAGAGTCTATTGATGTTAAAGGTCACTCTGTGACCTGTCCCCCACATACGTACATACGTGCCAAACCATGCCCTTGCTGACACCCCTTCAACCATCAACCCCCACCTCCAGCCCACATTGTCTTTTGTCTTATTCAAACTAGTCTCCTTGCTACCTAAAATATAATGGATTCATTAAAAGAGGGCACAGACACTAGCTGAATCTCAATCCAGGGGTTGCAGCCTAGGAAGGCTGCATTTGAAGACCGATTGCGTCATAACGGCGCGCAAAGGCTTGTTCCATTAGCAAGGCTCCTTCATATGCGGCCTAGAAATGCAGCCTTCGTTTCACGGTTTTGAAGGCTACAACAGATGGATCCTTTGCGGCCCAACATATCCCAAGATTTTTTGCGTTTTTTTCAGAGATGGCATAAAATAAAATGAAAAATAACAAAACAGCAACGTGTTGCTCCATCTTCTTAACTTTTATCTTCCTTTCTTTTTTTCTTGTACTTTTTTTTCTTTTCATCTGGTAGGCAACTTCTTTTTATTTTTTCCTCCGTTGACAAGGCTGTTTCCGTTGGCAGCAATCAGGGTTGCTAGGTAACACAGGAGCGGCGAGTCGTCACGCAAGGTAACGGCTTGTTACGCAAACCGGAAATGCTTGTAAACGGAGACCTGCGGAGACCGTCTCGTTTAACAACGCTTGTTCGGCCTTCGAATCGGCCTTCACAGGCTATAGCCTCCAGAGACCGCGTAGAAGGACGCGGTCTCTGGATTGGGATAAAGCTAGAGTCTCACTGTATCCCACAGCATTTGTCTCATTTTACCCCACTGCCACAATTTGAGAAAAAAACTACCTCTCTCAGCAAATCAGGCTAATCTTCAGTTATCATCATCACATGGTTTCCTATGTTGGTAGTTCATCAACATGTATGAATGAAGTTTTTCTACCTGAATCAATTTGCTTTGGCACAACAATCGATTAAGTTGACAGCAAGAAAATGTACTTTTGCATAATAACATAATAAAGACATTTTGTGAAAAAAACATGCTTACAACATCACCATGATGTCCTCTCTTTCATGGCCAAGGGGAAATGAGAGGGGCTTGAAAACATATATCTCACATGACCAAAAACGTGTTCCATTGCCTAGATACAGGGGGTGTCTCACATTACCCGATGGCTCACATTCCCCCGTTCTCCCCTGTATTGAAACAAGGTATGATTACTGGTCCTCCTATCCGATTACATTTATACTGACAGCAAATCAAGTTAAATCAGGAATTCTACCAGTTCATTGGTTATTATGATGTGGCCCGGAGGCTATTAAAAGTTCCAAACCCTCTTCGGTCACGCGATGAAGACTCAACAATACTCAGGCACTTTGTAATGACTAGGCACTTCTTACGTGGCTCCAATTTTAAGCGCTTGCTTCTCATGCCGCTTTGCACAGTAAAGTAGAGAGAAGGCAAGAGCAGAAAACGTTAGACAACATGATGGGAAAGACAGGCCTAGGACAGTGGTGAAGTAATAGGTCTGAATCTAAGCCCCTCATTAGACAGCCAATTCATCCAGGGATGGAGGACGGGACTCTGCAGGGGGGCTGCATGTCAGATTTGCTATGAGGAAATGGCAGAGCACCAGGAATGTGTAGTGGAATAAAAGTCAGCTGACTTTCTCTTGTTTTCCTCTTCGGTGAACACACTTCTCTTTATTTTTATGCCGCTCGCTCAACCTTTTTCTCTTCTAAGTAATTGCTTTTCAGTGTATATTTTAAAGATTTTAGTAGGCTGCACCCACAAAAACACCAGGAGCAGTAATGTATTGTTGAGCTTTTTACATTTGTTGTGGGTTGGAAAATGCTTTCCATTTATATCTGAATTTCATTGAAACGGACCAGATATGTTTTCTCTAGTGATTCAAATTTATTCTGTAGAGTTTCATCTCAACTAGCAATTATTTATGATATACAATTCAAACATTTACAAACAAGTGTCGAGTGTGCGTTGGGCTAAATGCTAATAGCAGCATGCTAACAGACTCAAAATCTGCAATTATGCAGGTGTATTTCCTTATTATGTTAGCATGTTGACATTTACAACGGGGAAGCTGAGGCTGATGGGAAAGCCATTAGTTTTGGAATGTTAAGTCATAAACATCATAAATTACCAGCGACTCTATGGAATTTAGTGACAATCCATCCAATTGTTGTTGAGTCACTGTTGTCAAAACAACCAATTCATGGCGGCGCCAGAGGAGAGGTCAGGTAATCACCAACCAGAGTCATCACGATTCACTGTCTGGCCACCATGGATAATTGTAAAGAATATTGTTGCAATGCATTCAGTTGAAGACTACATTTTTCACTATAAGTTTACAGGGTTCTCAACCCTCACGCAATGAGAGTGAGACACACGCATTTCAGGCAATTCACACGCTCCACGCCACACCTTGCATTTCTCACGCAAATTATAACTCTGCCAAACAATTTTTTTTATATATAGCCTATAGCTTCGATAAATCCTGGCCTTCACCACCATCACCTAGTGTTGCCACCTTATTTATACTATCTATTTATACTAATCTCTTCCGGGACACAATTTGTCCCGTTTTTTTGGGGAAAAACTAATTTGATTTCCTTCGTTCAGTAGTTAAGGCCGTTTCACACGGGCCGTGGCGTTTGTTGCGCCCACTAATGCATTCTGCGAGAGCCGAGCGGGCAGAGAGAAGGCGTAGCGTTTCGTCAGGCTACACGACAAGCGTGCAGGGGCGGTCCTAACGATCTCGGGGCCCGTTTCAAGACCCTGTGTGGGCCCCCCACATTTATTTTTTATTTTTTTCTATGAATAATGCTTGTGCATGCTCCCCGCAAAAATAAAAAAGATTGTGGAAACTAGTTGGTTCATAGACGGATTATGAGATAATAGGCCCAGACTCTTAAAGCCCCCCCGCCCCCCTCCCTATCCAGTCAGTTACATTGACTTTTCCGCAAAGATACATACGTTTACTGGCATAAACATATTAAGGGAGTCAGTGTTTCCCACAGGATTTTGGGATACTGTGGGAGATATCCTGTACCTTGTTGGGGGGTCCGGGGGCATGCCCCCCTGGAAGAAAATTGGTACAGTTTTAAAGTAAAATGCATCAATCTGAAAAATCAATCTGGAAAATTTAGATTTAAATCAAATCTTGAGCTGCAGAAGGAACATTATTTTTCTTAAACAGGCAGCACTCTTTACTCTGCAACTGTAAAAACATTTCAGAAGATTGGTCTGCAGACCCATGTTATATGATGGAGGGGCCCATTGCAACAGATACAGGGTGGAAAGCTACTTTTTATGAACAGTATATAATTTACATGTAGAAAGTTTATTCCTGTATGTGTGTGGGGGCCTTAGAGGCCCCTCATGAAGCCCATAAGACATAGCTAATAATGCTTTTGTTTTGCACTTGCTTTTCAATTTTTCACCTACTAGTTGAGGGGCCAAGTTGGTTTTAGTGCTCCCACATTCAAATGCGGACGCCGAAAGAGTCTTCGCCATGGTTGGTCTTCACCAGCACCAGAAACAGACTAGCCCTAGAAGGAACATTGTCCTCCATTATGATGGTCTAAATGGCTGGTGTGGAGCCACAGTGCTTCAAGTGGGAGCCAGAAAACCCCTATCCTGAAGGCCTCAAAATCTGCCACTCGAAGCTACAACAGCGAGCATCAGTAATATCCAGTATCCATATTTGCTGAACTGAACTAAGAGTTTTACTGAAATAACTACCCCGAAGAACTACCCTAGGCCTACACCCATCTCACTAGTCTGGCATTTGGTATTAATCCAGTTATACTTTCATCATAAAATTACTACAATAGGCTATATTTTAACTAAAACAAAGAAATTATATTGAACTGAACTTGTGTTAAAAACCATTATTATGCTTTAAATTAATAAATAAACACAATAAAATTTTGCTCGCGCACTTCGCGCGCTCGCATGGGAAATCCGCTTCTGTCTCACTCTAAATAATTTCCAAAAGTTGAGAACCCTGAGTTTAAACTTTGACCTGCTGAAGATGCAAGAGGAAAGGTCAGGGATCATAAAAGTCAATAGGACCCATCCTGTTGCGAACATGTTCAAAATTGCACTGCAATCCATTCATAGTTGTTGAGACAACCAACACAGCACTTGCTAGCTTGACCGACATTGCTCCAGCATGTCATATCATAATAATAATAATAATGAATTTTATTTATAACGCACTTTATATTTAGCAAAAAATCTCAAAGTGCTACAACAACCAAAAAAAAAATAAAAAAAAATAAGTTAAAACAAGAGTTAAAAGCAGTTATCAAAGTAACATGAGCAAAAAATTACAGATTAAAAGATTTCTTAAAAAGGTACGTTTTAAGGCCCTTTTTAAAACAATCAATCGACTGTGGAACCCTCAGGTGTTCTGGGAGGGTGTTCCACAGTCGAGGAGCAGAGGAGCAGAAGGCTCGGTCTCCCAGTGTGCGGCTCTTAGTCCTTGGGGGGAGAAGTCTGTGGCTGTTGGTGGAGCGGAGTGAGCGTGCTGAGGTCTGGGGGGTGAGGAGTTCTATCATGTTTGTTGTCCATGCTTGAACCTGTTTTCTCCCTTTATCAGGGTTTAAAAAATGTTGTTGATGTAAAGTGCTTAATGAGATAAATGCATTGTAGTGGAAAATATGCCAATGGACCAGTGATCAAAATGCCATCCGCTGCACAATGATGGGATTTACTTACACCACCCATCATTTACCTGTGTGAATTTTACTAAAATGTAAAAATCTAATTGAATTCTTTATGGACAGTAATTCGTTGTTGTTTTATTCAAACGGTAAAGATGAATGATCACGTCCTACATGTTTTGGTCTTCCCCATTGGGAGCTATACAACCCACCATATTGACCTGTGTGTTACGAAACAGCCCCACAGTAAAGATCTTTGCATCAACAGGGGAGCAGTTTTGCTCTTTCATTATGCTAAACACCCGCATACATTACTTCTTAATGGAGCTGATGTTTACAGTAGGTGATTGATGACAATTATTCCCCTGCCACCAATTCAAGAAAACTCAATGGTGCATTAGGTATTTACAGTAGTCCATCACTGGTGCATATGCGTGCTAAGAGAGAAGGAACAATGTCTGGGAAATTGATCTCACACCTGGATAAGCCACTTATAGATCCCAGCCAGATTGCTGTTTGCTATATCAGTTATTCTCAAGCTTAAACAGTTTAGATCACTGTCTTCTTTCTCTTACTTAGATCCCTCTATAAATACCGCCTGTTTTGCTGGTTTACAAATCCACTTATGGCACAGAGAGGTCCTATGTCCTGCCTACTGATGTGATGTGTCATGTGTGTGAGGTAAGAAGTACGTTGGAAAAGTGACATAACAGCACAGTCCTCGCAACCTTTTGTCATCTCAGATTAGCTTCCCTTCTCTGCCTGCGTGTGTTTGGATCCAAGGAGTTCACTGCAGCCTTTGTGGAGACCAGCATCCTGTGCCTCACTGCAGGCTTGCCCAAGACGCTTGGTAAACACAGGAAATACAAAGCCCCTAAATACATCCCTACTGTGTTTGGAGGACTGCCATGACAACACACAGTGAATCTCCCGGAGAGCCGGTGGTGTTTCTAAGGTGGCTTCACACTGAGATATGCCCAAGCAGTGCCCTTCTGTGCTCGGGCCGTGCAGCTTTAGCTTATTTAGCATTGTCCGTCACACACCACAAGAAATGAGAAAGGCTCTCGCTGCAGGGATACACAGTCTGTTTTGGGACAGGAATCCACTCTTGGCTCTCACAGCATGCCTCATTCTGAAGGAATGTCGGGATAAAAATCTCGACAAAATGTAAACACTCCAATCTGCTCCATGGATCTCAATACTGGAGTCTCGAGATAAGGCCTCGCAGAACTAGTTTGTGGGTTTCTCGACACTGCGAACCTGCTCAGGGCTTTATGTCGCATGACTGAGGATCTCCAGACAGCTTTAGATTATCTCCTTTGAGAGAAAACTGTCAAGGCTAATCTACTCTGCAAGCACACGTCATCTGGACGCCAGATCCACACGGTGCCGGCATCAAAGCTGGACCCTTTCTCTCCCCAAATCTGTCTCTACCACTTTCTCCGCTCTCTTTTCATCAATTTTCCTTTAATAGCTTCAATGATCGGTGAGGAGGAAATCCACATCCTTAGGCCCATCCTACATAATGTCTTGGCTGTCATCGATCTCACAGTGGGAGGATATGGTTTTTAGCGTAGGTTGTGAGGAGCGGTGAAAGGGATGGGCATTGATCCAACTAAAGTACACCCGGCACTGATCAATACAATAGATTGACTAGGGAGCCATGAGCGTGGCGGTGTCAAACTGAGCCAAATGAGGGGCGACGGCTGCTGGAGCGCAGCCTGAAAGGAGCCTCTAAGGGCCTGTGTCACCATACCTGTCATCTTTTATCTTATTTATTTAATCATTATATCTGTCAAGTGGCGCCATGAGGTAGCGTGACTGTATAATCCTAACAGAGGTCATGGTGTTAAGAGTTCCCCCGGAAAATTCTATAATTGTTGTTTTAAGCTGGAACACACCAGCTTAGCAAGGAAAAATAGCAAGGCTATATTGTTTGAAATTAGCACCTTAGCTGGGAAAAATAGAGCAGCTTTGAGTCTGAGTTTGCTTAATATGTTTGAAATGCTCTGACACGCACTCACTTACAGTACTTTGTACCAATGAAGCGTTGGCAAGTGTTTTATGGCTCCATTAAACCTTTGTTCACAGCTTTTATCATACCATATAATGTACATTTTCTAAGAGTAGGAATAACCACCTGTCATGTTGCCGCTGATTGTATGCTTTAACCTCTTGATGTGAACTGTGCAGATAGTCAAGGTCTATCACTGCCAACTGAGCATATGTTTAACTGAAGTCAGATAGAGTTTTAAGATGCTTTGATGTTCAAAACTTGACCTCATCAAGAGTCCTGTAAAAACACACTCAAACGCTCATATCTTCTATACCCTCAGAGGGAATCGTGTGTCGGTGAGTGTGAAGCTCATCTGTTTTTATTTGAAAGTAAGACACATGACAAAAAAAAGGTAGAAAAAAAAGTTGATGGATCTCAGTTGCAACCCCTTCTCCAAAGCCTCGGTCCTTCATGTGCAAATCCCCTAACAAACTGGCCTAGAGTGTCACCCTGGGTTGTCCTGTTCAAAGGGAACTCCGGGGTCAAACCTGCCAGGTCAACCTCTCTCAAAGTGACAGAGTTTACCCCCTTTCTCTCTAAAAACACATGGGGCCCCCAGATAGACTGTCATCCATCCTTGCACTGTAGGCCTGTGGTGATTTACTGCCTCGGTACACAGCCCATATAAACATATCATCCACATGTCACCATCCAGGGGGGGGGGTGGGCTTTTTTGCAGAGCTGCCTGCGATCCAGATTTGGAAAATGTATCCACTTCTCTGTTAGTTGTTAACATGATGAAACATTAGTCATGGACAGCTAGTGATAGATTCTCCCTAGGGCCCTTCATCGTTGCCACTAAAAGTAGATCAGAAAACTTATCTTGCAGCACATTCACTGTCAGGTGTTAATGTTTATCTTAAGAGCCATAAAGGGAAGTTCAGCTGCTACCCTTTTAACATATTTATGCCAGGAAACTGCGGTGTGAAGACCCCAGAGGAGATAAAGGAAGGCTTGCCATATGTTGTTTCTAGGTATCCCTGCGAAAACACACCATCCTCCCTTTGAGAATCAACATAATGAATGAACCGTATTTTGCTGATAAATCCTGGGTTAATACCTCTTACCCCACAACAAGATCCATTTCTTGTCTGTAAGCCTTCCCCTTCAACTTTCCCTAATACCACAGTACAAAGGGTTAAGGCCCTACCCCCCTCAGCTGCTTTTGTGTCATGTTTCAAAGACCCATTCATTAGTATACAACATACACAAATGACAATACCATGCATCATTTCCAACTTTTGCCCTCCGCGGCTTGAAATCATCAGGTTTCACGAGACGTATAACTCTTAATGTTCAGGCGTCGACTGATAATGACAATCACTGTGTTTACATGCACGCCGATATTCATTTTCCTGTGTTAAATCACGCAGGCCATTTTTAAGCCATGCATGCTTTCTTTACCGATCATGATTTACTAAACTGTTGACAGTGACAGCTGTTTGAACCTGTCTGTCCTCATCCTGTTTCCTGTAGGTTTCCAGAGGCTTATAACCGCATGGAGGATCGGTCTGTTCCTCTGCGTGACCCCTGACCCCTGGGCTGAGATAGGGGCCGACCTGTCTAAATCAGTCCAGAGACAAGACCTCAGGGCGTCCTGCAATGTGTTAGTGGAGCCGGCTGAAATTACGTTCATCTGCAATGCAGTTTCGTGTGTTTCTTTGTGTTCTTTGTTTTCTGTTTTGTGTTTGCCCCGAGAAAAGAAGAAAAAAAAACAGTGAAAAAGACACTAATTCAAACCAACAGGGTAGAAAAGAGATATACAATTCTATGATTCTGAGTCCGGGTGTGTGTTGAGGAGAGGAGCCTTATTATCTTCCAAAGCTTCTCACTGTTGGATCTTTTCCACTGCACCTGCGAGCTGGGACCTGTCTCAGATGGGGGGGCAGCACAAGCAAACCGCTAACTATACCTGGGAGACAGAGGCAAACAAACCTCACAGCAAACTACTGACCCCAAGGAAATGCCTCAGTCTGCCCCTTAACAAGCCATTTCCCCCCCAGCTGAATACAATTTAATTGGACCCACCCATCTACCGTGCTTTGGAAAATAGAATGTGTACATGGGATTCATTTAATTTCAATTTATATAATTTTATTCCACACTGATCATGTCCGTGGTCCCATATCGCAGAAGAAGAAGCAATTAAAACAATATATTTTCATAAGGAAAACTGCGGAAGTGAAAGAGGAGGACCAAGGACCATAAAACTGTGAGCTTAACAAACAGCTTTCCTGCTAATAAAATGAATAGATTATTGACCCTTTCAGACAGGCCAGCTGAGCCCATCTTTAACCGGAGCCACAAGCATTGGGAAGAGACAAGCGGGAGTCTTTGGCATAAATTCTAAAACATTTTTTATTGCTTAGTTAGACAAGAGTCCATTAAGCTTTGACGCTGCAGGAAGCCCCCATGCCTTCAAGTGGTCAATGTGAACACACAGCCAACGGGTTTATGGCGTCTTGTATGAAGGGGAGCAGTCACACGTGAAGGGCGCACAAACAGCGTGGAGGTGATAAGTAGAGATAGCTGGAAAACCTCGATAAAATGCTCGAGTAGGTTTGCGGTCGGAGGTATTCGTGCGTGCTTTTTAGTTCCACCTTTTATGAAGCAGGACAACATCTGCAGAGTGAAATGGGGTCGGTGAGGGACTTGTTAGTGGCCATATGGGAGCAACAAGGAGGATGCTGGGGCGAGAGGGAGGTACCTGTGGGGTCCCCATGTTCTCCTGTCACTCTGATCTTATCAGGGGGCCTGACCAAGAGGAGGACCAGCTGTCACTCTCGCCGAGCTTTTGATGTCCCTCCTCAGAGCATCACACAAACTCACACACACACACACACACACACACACACACACACACACACACACACACACACACACACACACACACACGCACACACACACACACACACACACACACACACACACACACACACACACACACACACATACACACACACACACAATGCTTCAGAAGAGTCGAGGCTTGTTTTTTTGTTCATAATGAAGATTGGTGGCTTTGTTTGTGAGTCAGTTAACAAAGCCCAAAAAAATCAAGATAAAGCGAGATAGTTACAGCTCTCTGAGGATATGTGGAGCCAGGGCGGTTCAATTTAGCTGTTTAGAGCCTGAGGCTTCACAAAAGAGAGGCACTCCTCTGTGCTGACACAGGACATCCTGCTCATAAAACAGTTAAGACATCCTCACAGAGACACTGGCTACTGATAAAAAGGGGAAACGCCATGTATTCATTTGAAACCTCTTCAAATAATGCACTTGCCTCTGTTCCTCGTGAATTTCGTGCCTTGAAAATTGCACGCTTTGAGTCGAATCCCAATAAGCTACAAGGCGACTGCGGAGTAATTATTTTTGCCTACCCAAGCACGAAGGCTTGTTCTGAGAGTCGGCTAGTCTGTTTGCATGAAGTTCAAAGCTTAAGTAGTACCAACATGTTTTTTTAAAAATAGTAAGAGTACATTTACGAATTTTAAGGATTAGAGCCTTACTTCTGTTATTTTTTCTGATCCCACTCATTTGTATAATCTTGTGGCTCTACTGTTTATTGAGAAAGCAACTGTGGCACGGGTTTTCTGCTCCTATACTTTCATGTTTTATCAATAGACAGCTAGTGCTGTAAATAGTATACTGTAGGGATTTTTAGCCATGTTTTAAATGGACATTACTGGTTCCAAGGAAAGAATCCATCATTCAGGCAATCAACAAAAATGTTTCCGCCTAGTGCCACCATGAGGTCGACATTTGATGTTTTAACTGTAATATCTGAACAACTATTGGAAGGTTTGTCTTGCAATGTTAAAGCCTAACTACATTCTCCCTTCCAGGAATAATTCTTATAGCTGCATCAATGTTGATGCTTTTTGTTTGGCACTACTAACTGTGTTACCAAAGATCTGAAAACAGAAAACAAACATGTGGTCAAATGCAGCATGCTGAAAAACTCCCGGACGACCTACTACATCCGGTCGTAATTTTTACTGTTTGAAATAAGCATGTTTTTTTGGCGATTCTGACCCACAATACACTGCACAGCGGGAGCTACGAGTGAAAATAACCATTCAACAGATATATAGGCATAAGCAAGAGGCAAGTTCAAGGCGCGATGTTATGACAATATAAATGAGTAAAAGTCTTTCCTAATAGTGTGCTTACTGCAAACAACATACATTGTGGTCAGCTATAGTATGTAGAATAGTAAAAAGAAAGAGTATTTGATTCGGAATGCAGGGAGAGTAAACATCATGCGTACAAAATTTGAGGGCATTTGTTAAAATCTTTATCATTGAGGAGCACTTTGTGTACATTTGGATTGTTGTTGTTTTTATTTTTCTCTATTTATCGACTTTTGTTTTTATTGTTTCCATTTGTTTTCATTGTTTCTATTTATTGATCTTTATTGTAAGGGCAGCTAAAGTTGTCAGCGCCGGAGACTAAGACAAGTTTCCCCAAGGGAACAGTAAAGTGTAATTGAATCTAATTTAATTGAATATTCAGAATGAATTATATAGGAAAACACATGATGCAATCTTTATAAAAGTGGCATATACTACGTTGTAGTAAAATAAGCCTGTTCGTTAAATTAAGAAATGTAAAACACTTAATGGGCAGGTTACAGTGCAGTGTAGTCCAATTATCCGTCCCCAAATATTGGCTTGTTCACATCAAAGAAAGTAACTGATGTTGCCTTCAAAAGCTAGGACCCAAAGACTCTTTCCCTTGCATGCACATGGGCTTCTCTCTGTCTCAGACAATTGCTTGGCAGGGGCGAGTGCACTCACAATGCCCTCTGTTGCTGTGAGTGCGTGCTCTCCATACACAGCGAACTTTTGAACCACCTCTTGACCACAGCTTGAAGGGGGTTGAGACAATGGCCAGTAAACAGACAGGAGTGAATGAAGGGATTAGGTATTAAATGACAGGATGTGCTTAAAGAGGAGCAGGTGGTGGTTTAAGGAAGGACCAGCTAAGCTTCACAGGAGTGGAACATGCATGCAGCTCCCCGTGCCCCATTCTTTTATCCATTTTCTTCATCTTCATGCTCTGTCTCTATTGCTCTCCATCTTTCACACTTGTCCTCCGTTAGCTCATCTCTTCCTCCTCATTTCCCTCGCTTCCTATCTCCTTCGTCGCTCCGTTCCCTATTTCCATTGTTCTCGGCTACACAACCAGGAGCCAGCTCCTTAACTCAGGATTCAGACAATTGACATTCATGAGGTTGGACATTCCGGGTCCAGCCCCATTCATATGTACAGTAAGCAAAGGGACAAAAGCCACCCTCACACAATATAGAGCCCCATCCCCCATTGCAAAAGGCTAGCAGAAAAGGGTGAATCTCAGTTGTTTTATACTAAAGACTACATTGTTAGTGTCTGATGTTAATTCTATACATTTTTCAACTTGTTTTAAAATCATCATTCCACAAAAATAGTTGGTTGCTGTTGACCAGTATTGAAATGTATCCAAATCCAAGTCTTATTTTCCAACTGAAATGACAAAGACCTGATGCCAAATACATCTGCAATATATCTCCCATGATTCTTCCCAGAAATGTTTTAAATAACATGTTCATATCCAAATCTGACTGTAACTTCCTATGTTTTAATGAGCTGATCTTATTTGGTGCGCATATTCAACATGTCAAACTAATGTTAATCCTTCCTTGATTCACAGGACCCCGGAAAAGCAATGGCCTCCTCTGTGTTTCAGGGGGTTGCATTGTGGGTAGGATTGGAGAGCTCCTCTCATCGGGGTGGTAATGAGTTTCTGAGCTCCCACTTGTCAACGTAAATCCACATCTTATATTTCCGAGGCCCAGCACTCTTTCCATTTTCACATCTGCAAAGCAACCCTAACCCTAACCCAAGATACACAGACAAGAAACCTTAAGATAACAACACAATGAGCAGGGTAATAATCTCCATGTAAATAGAAAGAAATGAGTATTATATGCTGCAACAGTAATAATTATGATGAAGAGAGAACACAGTCAGCTAGATGGGGTATTATGTGTTTCAAGCGTGGAGACAGACTGGGAAGGGCCTTTGCGTGTTGGGTCTTGGGATTACCTCATGCACACGTAAGAGGAGAACCCCTCCTCCACTGTCACCCTGTGTGACCCAAGTCAGAGTTTAATTAGCACCTGTCTGCGGCACACCCTTCGTTATTTTTCCTCCCTTTTCTGCTCTCTCTTGCTAACACAGTTGTTCTTGTTTTACAGATGCCATATTGTCACTTATTTGTTAAATCTACCGAACAATGCAGGATTTGATATTTGGAGAAATATATATATATTTTTGCATTTCTCAAGATAAGGAGATCTGACTGGAATTATTTGTCGATAATATAAGATGCGTGTCAGCAGAAGAAAAGAAGAGTACGGTGACCTGATGTAATAAGATCACTGTCCAAAGCAGCTCAGAGGCATGAGTTCTCTGCATTACCTGGAAGTTTACCTTGCCCTGCACAAGTGTGGCATGACTCCTTCCACCTATTTATATCTCAGTGGACGTTGACAATGTTCTACTGCAGTCTGATTTAGAAAGTGCGTGCGAGAAAAGCGGAGAGTTACTGCGAAGTCAGTCATCTGTTCTTCTTATTTTGCTGGTCAAACCATGCACTCTCAGTACAGTTGTTGCTTAGATACATTATTGTTACATTTCAAAATACTGTGGTAAAAGTTATACATAAAAAAAATACCAAATCAAATCTTTCACCATATGAAAACGTAATCATAGGTCTGTATTTGAAAAGATTTCACTTAAGACCTTGTGGTGTCAGCTGAAATTGTATGATCTTGATTCGACACAACAGTTTGCCCGTTGTATTTTCATGTATAAAATGTCAAAGTCAGAGCCTTTCTATGTAATGGGATCCAACATGACATCTGTAGTCTTCCAGTGCGACCCAACAGCTATTCATAGGGAGAATTTTACGCAGTGAGGCAGTAACTCCCCACCCAGTCATTAACCTTGTACCCCTGTAAAATATCATGATTCATGACCAAATCCTATTCGCAGGTGTGAACCTGTACACCTGCTGCATAGGTTACCCGCTTCGATCTGGAACCCTGGTGGTTTCATTCCCCAGTCGAATTATATGCTGCATCCAATTACGTTATATAGTTGTCAAAGGTGTAGTCAGCGATTCTGGAGAACGCGATCGCTGACTTCACCTTTAAGGCACTGATTCTGCATAAGAAAACATCCAGTATAACTTTTTTTAAGAAAACAAATTTTATCAGGTAGGGAGCCTGCAGCGGACAGGTGGACTTACCTTCTTACAACAGAAACAAACAATGATTCTAAAAGGAAGTAAATGACTGACATGTCGAAAACAAAAAAAGACAAGGTAAGAGACAGCCGGGGTACAAAGAGGCCCCTGACCTCTCTATTGTCAGGAGATGTGCCCTCAGAGATGAGCCAGGTCTACAGCTGGAAGGGTCAGCAAGCACACAAGGTCAAGCCGACACGGTCCTGCTATACTCAACATCAAAGACAAGTCCAGCGTCTGTCATGCTCCCTCTGAGCCGGGTTGAAAACAGCAGCACTAATCCCACTGAGCACTGGCTCCTTCTCTTGTGAGGAGGCCAGAGGTCAGCTGGATGTACTAATCCTAATAAGTTTTTTCAATTGTATGAAGTTGCTTAACTTTAAATTATATCTTTGAAGGGCATTGGGGGTTTCACACTCTAGACCTCAGTTGTGTTTGATGAATAGAGGAAAGAATGCTGCTGAATCAACATATGCCCTTTAGTGGCACCTTTATTAGTCAAAGAATGATGCGTTTTCTTCTTTGAAAGCAAAAGTTTCTAGTTAAGGAAAACAAAACAAAACAAAACAAATTAAATAAATGATTGATCCCTGAGTCTTAAAAGTAATGGTCTCTATGGGGATTTAAACTGCTGGGAGCACTACTTCAAAGGAAAATTTGATGAAATGCCTAAAATGTTTGTCAGCCATATAAGCTTCTTAGTTGGAAACTATGGTCACAGTGCCTGTCTAATGGGAGAAAAACATTGTATGACCACGGGAGAGACCAGATATTTGGAAGGCCATTCACTGGACTACTTACCTACACGTGTGCCCTTCAGTTCACCCCATCTTTAGGAGGATTTTAATGGAAAGATACCAAGGCAGATTTTAGAAAATTAGATTATTAGGCAACTCTGTGCAGCTGCCCAATTCCTAATCTCCTCATGACAGCTCAGAAATGAGGAACCTTTTATCATCTGTCATTCCTTCTAAATCCCATGCGCCCTTTGCCATTTACACCAACTGACTTAAAGACTCACGTGTCTCCTTGGAAACCTGAGCTTTTACTACCATCATCCTAATGTCTGGATGTGAAACCGTAGGAGCATTACTGTGTGTTTTAGTACTTCAGCGTAAGTGTGTTGACTTACATTTAAATGAGTGTGGCTGATAAGTTTCACCCTTTAATTAAACAAGACTGCCTGGGCTGGTTGTTGAAGCCATTAAACCAACAACTGGAGTCAGGAAACCAGATAAGAAACCTTTCATGCTATCTGTGCTAAACTGATCAGCCTCTGTGGGACGTTTGTGAGGATTAGGTGGAGATTTCTTTTAACATGTGTGATATAAATAATAAAAGAGGAGTTGGCAGATGAGAGGATGCAAAGTCAATTTAGTTCTGATGCTAAACTCAGCTAGTGGACAGTAATGTTGTTAATTAACTGAAATGTAATCGCAAAACTTCTATTATATTGAATAATTTTATTATATAAGATAGATATGGACAATTCTAATTGATGACCAAAATGAAGAAATTTAAATAAAAATGAAACAATTATAAGCAATAGGAAATGTAAAAAGATTGGTTTTATTTCTCAGGCGGATACAATTAAATGACAAAAATGTCCATGAAATTGGTAAATGCAGACACATGCTATGATAAACTTTAATTAGAGCATAAATATTTACAAATTAAGTGTATGTGGAATAATTGTATTATACATGCTTTCAAACAATGCACCATTTTGTACAGTTTTTGGTTCAACCATTGTAAATTCTTTAAAAAAACAACACATGCAGTGCACACATGCAGTCCAGTTTAATTGCCGCCTCTCCATGATGACTAAGGGTGTTGTGCTAAAAGAGCAGGCGAGATCTTTGCAAACCGGTATGAAAGCTTTCCCCACAGCTCGATGGGTTTCCCAACAGTTCTCATTGTGCCTGGGGGAACTTTGCTACACCAGGGTCATGACCTTCATGGTGGCAGGCTGGAACCGGCGGATCTTCTTCTTCAGAGCTCGGGAGGCTTTGATGCGGCAGGCTGGGGGCTCAGGGCGTGGGAGCTGCTGGAGGGGCTGTCCAGCAGCAGTGGGCCCCATAGCAGTCTCAGCCCAAACCAGACCTCTCTCGTCCTCCTGGTCCCCCTCTTCCAGGGACAGGCTGCTGTCAGAGTCCGAGATGGACCGGAAGCTCTGGCTGTACTCGCTATCTCCAAAGCGGTTGGTGGTGTTGTCACTCATCTCCCCCTCGCTACTCTCGGCTATGGTGGAGTGAAACAGTGAGGCGCACTCGGCCGAGTACTCCGACTCGCATCTGGGTGGGTACTGGCTGGACATGTGGTAGGGGGCTGGAGGGTATCTGGCATTAAGATTGTTGAAGAAAGAGTTAGAGGACAAGGAGGTTTGGAATGAGCGAGTTGGTCCTCCTATCCACTGGCCTGGCTTGGCACTGATACTGCGGACCATCTGAAGACCATGGGGCTCTTTGGACCTGTGACGCTGAGCACACGAGGCCTGGAACATCTCCACATCAGAAGGCCATTGCCTCCTCTTCCTCTGCTCTACTGGCTGCTCGTACTCCAAGCACTGCAGCCTGCGGCTTTTGCTGGACTTCGAAACAGCAGGAATGGCAGTTGGCTTCGGATGGACCCTGTGGGGGTAAACTTGTCCTGGGCCACAGAGACTGGAGTCTGAACCTGAGCCTTGTCTGCGCTCCTCTGAATGACAGGAGGTACATTTCTGGATCACCTTCCCTTTTCCTAGCCTTCTCTGTTCCCCTTTGGCTCCTCCACTGGCCTCTCTGGCCCTTTCATTAGACGAGTAGCCATGTTGCTGCCTCAGTGCTCGAGGCTTCTCACTGCTTTTTCTTCTAAGTTTAACAGCTTTGGTTTTACGGTCTGCTTGCCTCACCTTGACCCTCTGAGATCCAGCAGGGACAAATTGGGCATGGACAAACTCAGGGGAAGCTGAGTGAACAGCGTGGACCTCATAGCCTTGACACTCCTCTGCACTGGAGCTGTGGGTGATTGCAGATCTTTGCCTATGGCCCTTCCTCTCTTGTGGCATTGATTCTGGATTTTCTCCACATCTCTGCTCTGAATTGCTTCTTGCTACACTACCATATTCTCCTTGGGGTTTGTCATTCTTCTTCAGGGTTGAAGTGGTAGGCTCATCAGAGCTGTACTCCCTCATGGCAGCAGGGTAGGAGTATCGGTATGAAACAGACGGGGCTCTTTCTGACTCTTTGTGGTTTGTGTTATCTTCTAGCTCTTGTCTGGAGTATGTCATGCAGTATCTCTTCTGGTCACTATCTACTGGGATGCTGATTGTGGTTTGGGCTGGAAGAGGTTGCGGCATAGACATCTGTTTCTGTGACACTTCAGGAAACACAGTAGTTACAACTTCAATGGGCTTCCGTCGATGGTCAGAGTGCCACGTCTCTGTATCCGTTTCACTCTGGATTTTGCTCAAGCTGCGCAGGAGGAGCTTGTCAATGTAACCCAAGGTCTTTGTTTCATAACCCGTGTGTGCCCTCTGCAGGGTGTCAGAGCCATTCATCGGGGGCCCTTGGCCCTCAAGAGGTCCAGATGTGGTTGGGTCGCCTCCATGGGAAAAGATTGGGCTCTGGAGAGCCACAGCATGCAGGGGACTGGGGTAGTGGTACACCTCAGCCCCACTGCGGGACACCAAGTTGCTCTGGAACTTGGCTTCCACTTGGCTTGGCACTGTGGATGTCTTCAGGTTTGGGCACATCAAGGGTTTCTTTGAATCCACAGATTTGTAGTAGCCTAGCCCTTGAGCCATCATCTTATCAAGATCACCTGAAAAGTAACAAATGAATGCCAATTAATCTTTCAATCCCTCCTCCACTGGAAAAATGACATGTTATTATGTAGCCAACAACATATTGAGTTGCTTAGGAACAACATATACATGGTTCACATTGCTACATGGGAAACCATCTTAAAGGTAAAATATCATGCTTATTTACAGAAACTTCTTTCATGGTGTCGTGTCCAAAAAACCCTTTATATCTCCCACAAACCCATTGTTCAAAATCCTCTTTTCAGCCTCTGTCTGAAACGCTCCATTTTAGAAGCCCCGCCCTTTTAAAAAAACAGTCTTCTCTGATTGGCTAACAATCTAACTGCTAGTAAATTCAGGGGGGTCTGGGGGTGTGCTTATCATAGGTGAAGGTAGGCCTTAGTTAGGTTGGGATTTTGGAGAGGCGTTTCTTATCCCCTTATGACAGATTTCCATAAAGGCAGAGGTGGAGGAAAATATTTAAGGGTATTCTTTCTCATACTTCAGGAGTCTCTAGTCACACGGAGACCCATATTAATGTTGAAAAACATTAAAAAGAGCATTGTGCACAACAGGTGACCTTTAGATTAGAGATTAAGAGATTTGGTTACCTGTTGACACAGGTCTTGGCCGTGCCTGTTCAGTTCCAGTGGTGCTTGCTCTGATCCTGCTGCTGCCCAGATGGAGGCCTGTAGCCCGCGGAGGGTTTGGCTGGGTTGAGCTCTCATCAGCAGAACGCCGACGGCATACATCAACTTGTGATAGAGGGTTTATGTGGGAATTAGCAGGGCTTGTGGGAAGGAGAAGAAGGCTTGTCTGGGAAGATGACAGACACTCGCTGTACACAGATGTGCAGGAGTTGGACAACGAGCATGAGCCGCCATCGCTGAGCTCATAGAAACCTGGAAGACAGTAACGTTTATGCACATGAGTATTTTTCTCAGTAATCAACACCATGTGATGGTAGCTTGGGTGGATGTTTAATTACTTGCTATAAAGTAAACAACCGTAGGGCTTTGTGTGTGAGTGTGCGCATACACACCTGAACTTGGCCTGCTGTCACTCTCCAGCTGCTCTGTGGAGGCCTTGCTCACGTCCAGCTTCAGCTCACTGATCTGTTGATCCAGCTGCTGCAAGTGAGTTTTCAGGCCTACATCCTGTTTTCGAAGGCGAGACTGTAAAAAAAGACAACACAAACATTTAGCCAACCCCCGAAAGATCTGTGTGGTACAACCTAAACCAGAGGGCAAGTCGTTTTAGATTCTTCTCAGCAAAGGAGGATGTTCAAAAGTGGAATGTTATACAATGACGCTCCTAGTCGTCTGGCACATACCCTCATACAAATACACAGAAATTCTCTGTACATGCGTAATAAATGGAAAATTAAGAAAAGTTGAGATGAAGGTTAGCGCTGCCCTAATTTTATTAAGATGAGGTCAGTTTGTCAGATAAAAGATACTCTAATGTACGGCCCTCAGGAGAACAAAGGCGGCTCAGCTGTGGCTGATGATTAACCCCAGCAGGACATGGGGGAGTATGGAAGAAGCAGTGGTGGGTAACTCATTTCTCCCCCACAGCGAGGGCCTGGCCATTGTGTAAACTACTAGAGGAGGTAAAGCTTGGGGGTTGGGGAGAAGGACTGTTTGCTTTGCAGTTAGAGGCTGAGCATTTACTGTAACAGTTGTTCTGAAAATAAGGAATGGGAATCTGAAATACCTGAAAAATGCACAAATTACAAATTCAGTTTAATTAATGTTACATTTCCTTGGAAGATCACATTAGTTGTGTTGACTTCTACTATGGCAAAAGAGAGATTGTGGAAAGAGTTTTCTGGTGCATCAAGTTAAATATAGTCTCTTGGTGTGTTTTTTTTTAATTATTTGTGATGAGTCTGCAGACTGTAGTGGCAGTCGTTTGCATGAAAGTGCACTTTATGACGTCCCAGTACTTTACAGCGTAACCTTCGATCTATTAGCCCAGTTCTGCCAAAAAGTCAGGAATAGTATAGCTTAATCCCTGCACTCCCTGTACACTGTTGTAACAGCAGAGTGTATGGAAAAAGCTTGTCATGGAAAACTCTGCACAGCCAATTGTCTCCAACACTCAGGGGCCCCGTAATCACTGAGGCTCTCCCCGAGTGTCATTCCCAGCAAAATACCCACCTTAAAATCACCACAATTTTCTTTTATTTCCTGGCATTAGTAGTTAATGATTGAGGTTTGGCCCCCTGCGGTTTACACATGCACGGTGTGCGCGCATGCACACAACTCCTCATGGTCCTGCGGTGAACCTTGATTTATGACACCCTATCCTACTTCCTACCCCCAGCTGAGCGCATGAAAGTGTGTCTGGTAATAAAGATGGAATGCACATGAGAATCAGCTGACGGCGAGATTCAAACGGAAGACTTTATCCCAAAGACAATTAAACTGTCCCATTATTTGAAGTAATGTAACCCCAGTGTGCATCATTATAAACAAGGGCTATAATTTAATAACAAATGCCAATATGATGGTGAACCCAAACTACTGCTCACCCAGACGATGTCCCTTCAGAGGAATTTTAATTAGTTTAGTTAGGTCAGTTTTATGGCCTCTTTAATGAAATGACTTCCTACCAGCTGTTGCTTGAGGGCTGTCAGGGTCGCCTCCAGCCGCTGCTCCTCTACCCCCATCATCATCTTGGCACCCTCCGGGTCCGGGTGGACAGAAGTGACCGGCTCCTCTGCGTCCAGCCTCAGCGCCCAGCTCACCATGTCGCCCTGTCTGTCCCTCAGCAGATGCAGCTCCTGCAGCCCGGCCAGAGCCGCCTGGAGCCTCTCCCCGACCCGGCTGCGGTCCACCCCTACAGCCGCTGCAGCACTCATCATCCCCGCGCAAGACCCTTTCCTGCTCAGCATGCTGGAGAGCGGCGTCCGTGCATATATCCAGAAAACAAAATGCTGAATGAAAAAAAACTTCTCTATCAGATATTGCGCTCCTCGCAGGATTGTAACTGCGTCGCTGCTGGTGTTGTCGCTGCTGCTGCTGCTGTTGACCTGTTTGGTTTTTAAACTACCTGTTAGAATAAATCTTGAGGCTCAGAGGAGAGACCGCGCTCCTCCCACCGACCAAATGGCCCTCCTCCCTATTGGCTGGCCACTGGAGTCCCAATAAACATCTGGTACTAATCCTCCCCATTCAAGCAAAGTCCTCGCTGAGGCTGCCCAGGCATGTACTAAGTTCATCTGCATAATAGCCCATGGTATGATGAGCATATTAGTATGCTATTACACTGTTCTTTTGTTGCTGATCCTCTATTCAATAATAGACCAACCAGTGAGATGTGATCAACTTTGTGAAAATGCGAAATTAAATGGCTGGTTATATGGCATGTCCTCTCATCTTCATGAGGCAACCACCCACCAACTCCAAAAAACCTTTTAATCACCTGCAAATCATATATGGACGCATCTTTGAGGCAGGCAAGAATTTAACTTTTGACTATAGTTCTGTGTAAAATTAAAACCTTTAAATCGCATACATTGAATGGATCTGTAGCGAATCAATGCTATTTTATCTTCTTCAAGAAAACGTACATCTTTAATTTATATAATTGAGCAAACAAACTTTATAGTTTTTTCTGTTCTTCCTTGGAGAAATAGACCTGAATGAGTAAATAGAATACAGTAACCAGGCAGCCCTCCAAGCACAGATCAGTGATAGATGAATGACGCCTCCTTGTGGTAGTAAACAATAGTACAGTTTGTTGACCTGCACAAACAGGCCTCAGTTTATGCGCCTTTCCAAAGCTGAGCAGTCAGCTAGTTACAACAATAAACACACAATGAGAATGTAGAGAAATGACTAGTCTAAAAGACTCAAAACAGAGAACACCCACAATGACTTAAAATGTGTTTTAAGACTTTTGATATAATAACAGAACAGTATCTATCCTATTGTGGTATTGGAGAACATATGCACCATCTAGAAATCATACATCCCACATTCATATATTCACATAAATGAGCTGAACATTTTCCATTTTGTAAGAAAAGTGGGTAAAAGAGTTCTATGTAATATGTGTTACTACCACAGTAATATCAATTGTCCTCCATTAAAATAATCTGATTGGAAGTTGAAAAGTAGGTGAATAGTGTCCGATATGGGCTCCTGAATGGCTCTGTGCTTGGACAAAGTGGAACGATGTGTTAATGTCAAGAATGTCATCGTCAACAGCTGCAACAGGCCTAACTGTTGTCGTCATAGAGGCCTGTTGTAGGTATATGGTTTCGCATTTGTTCACTAATGACATGCATCTCACTCATTAAAACATACTCATTAAAACATATCACTGGTCTCATGTGTGTATTATTGTCCTCACAGCTGTGTGACTCATGGGAAAAGTATTACTCTTGTTTTCTCTCCACCTGAGCTGCGGCTAACCCGTGACAGAGACGAATCGTCCAATTGTTCTCATTCGCAATAATCTGATAACAAAATAAATGAAGCAATGATTGAGCCCTCATCGCAGGCGATTGCAACAGGAGGTACGCTACATAGTATTTACTCACGCTGCTGCCCCTTCACATTGTGTCACAGGTGGGGAGATTGTTTCATGCTGATATCTGCAGCTATCTTGACGCTTGAAGTTCAAAGGAAATACCAGGGTTGTACACCTGTGTGAGTATCTCACATGACACAAACACATACACACACATGATCTGATAAAGATAAGGTGATTAAAGTTTTTCCACCATGAGCTAAATCAAATCTTTTTCTGTTGGCCAGTATGTGGTTTACATGCTGTCTGAATTGTGGCACTTAGTTCAATGTTCAACACAGTTCAATTGTACAATGAATTTAAAGCCCTTTTAGCTTCAGACACTAGAGGGCAGTGTCATTCTACTTCTAAAACATGTGACCTTAATTTTTATACCTTGATATATAGTTGCTTGAGATTAGTCTTACACATTTTATGGATGCCATACCCCTCTCCCCTGAAATTTTAAATGTAATGACCCTGGCTGCAAAATGGAGCTGTGTCATCCATTCACCGTGCAGCCGATTATGAATTTTACAGATTAACTTTGGAGATATGAAGCTAAATCACTTGTTTACACAGCCCCCGGTTGCAAAACACACATCTCCATCACGTTAATGGTGTACTTCGGGAGGCCCTCCCTCATCAAGGTGCTCACATTAAAGCAAATGTAAAGAACGTTGTGAAGCCCACTCCTCATAGGGATAGCGTCATGCCCTTGTGACGCTGCTGGCACACAACACCGCATTGTGATGCCTGGATGTCCCTCTGCCCCCATCTCCTTCAAAGCACTTCCCTTAGGGTGACATCAGCTGGGGTGCTGCTGTTCCAAAAGGTTCCCCTCTCTATCTCTCTCTGTTTTTTTTAGCAATCAAGTGTGGGCATTGTACTGCAGTTAGAGAGACTCCCTTAACCTCACCCACACTGAAAACAACTTCTTACCTACTATTCTGAAAAGCTTAATCCCTCACTTTTCCTCACTGGAGATTTCTCTTTGTGTGGGTTCGTCTTTGTGGCATTTATCAGCAGATTTTTCCCGTCCTACCTCCCTTTTCTTCCATCCACTTAAGAAATGATAAAGCGGCCAAATGTCGATAACAAAACAAAAGCACATGGGTGGGGATCCCTTTTTTTTTACTGTATCCTTGGTGCTCTTTTCAAAAACAGCTTGCGGTGGAATGAGTGTTGTCAGAGTTATGTACCTGCTCAGGTAGATACAGACAGGGAACAATGGAGGATGCTGCTGCAAACAGGATGTGTGGGGTAGAAGTCGGGGGTGGGGGGGGTGGGAGGGGGGTAAACACTGGGTTTTGTCATATGTGGGACTGAGCGAGTGTCTGTGTGGATGTGTGAGAGGAAGAGCCGGGGAGTGAATCTGTTGTCAGCTCTGTGCACACAGGGGAAAAAAAAAACACAACAACCATTTCACATGTAGGCATTATGAGCTTATGACTTCAAAGGAGGAAGAATCTGATATCATACATAAGGACCCTCCGAAAGCTTGTTCATAAAGAAACAGAATTCCTACTATGGGTGTTTTTAAGCTATTTCGGGGGTCTTGTGTGTTTTCACATATTTCTTTGTGTGTGTGTGTGTGTGTGTGTGTGTGTGTGTGTGTGTGTGTGTGTGTGCGTGAGTGGTGTGTGTGTGTGTGTGAGTGAGTGAGTGTGTGTGTGTGAGATAGTCTTGTTGCATGTCAGGGGATTCCCATGCAGGTCCTCTGATTGAAAATCCCTCTTCCAGGTACGGTACACTGTCATCAACAAAGGCAAAGATAGGGAATTTCAGAGATCAAAGTTGCCGCTTGCGTCTGCCGTGAGAGCCCCCCTCGCTCTGCCACCTCTGACCGCTGCAGTGCTCCAGTTTACAGCAGACACACACACACACACACACACACACACACACACACACACACACACACACACACACACACACACACACACACACACACACACACACACACACACACACACAAAAAATCTAACCCAGTAACATGTGGCCACTAACCAGCGGATTATGGAATTTGATTTTAGCTTTCAAAGGGAGTTATACTGGCAATGAAATCTGTTCTCTATCTTTGGATTCTTAAATACAAAATGTTTATGCTTTAAAAATAAGGCTTCTAGTGAATTCATTTCCATGGTTTTGGGTGTTTTGAAACCTCAGACTTATTTTTAATTCCCCAAGTGATGTTCAATTTACATTAAAAAGATCTACCTCTAGGGCTATCTCACCCATGAGACATGTTGAGGATGGCAGTAGGCTGGTTGGGAAGTCCTTGGTTTTGAAGTCCGGAAATTCACATTTGTTGTTCCAAACACTTTGACCACTTCCAACCCAACCCTTAGTCCAAGCTGCATCCAAGAAATTGAACCCGTCACTGCTTTTGACACTGACTCATAGCGACTTTTCGCACAACAGTTCCCAGGGTTTCACAGGGTATTTGAGATATGCTCCGCTTCATATCTGGTAGCGCCAACAGTTACTATCAAACCTACTTGAGAGCAAAAAGCTCAGGCCGGCGCTGCACAATCCACCATGTCAGTTTTCAATTCATTGTCAGTGGAGCAGCTCCAGCATTTATCTCCTGATGAAATTCCAGATTAGAGGCTTGTTTCTGTGGGTTTTAGCTTTGATTGAAAGTTGTCCATGCCAAAAAAATGTTGAATGAACTGTCGGTTGTCGGAATTCTCTTTAAGTTTACTTTACTCAATCCAACAGGGATATTTGATTAAATAATACAGTGGGATATTCATTAAACCAGTCATACAATTGGTTTCTTAAGGTATACCAGACAAGATTGTCAAAGGCTTAAGTACTCATGAAGATTTTTTTGTAGTCCTGTCAGTTTAAAAAACAACAACCAACGAGTAAAATTTGTAGGCAATAAAAGGACTTTGGACTGGGCACGTGGAGGCCTGTCCCCAGTGGTGGACCAGATCCGCCATATCTCCCTCTATCATCTTGTCCACCATGTACTGAAATACCCCTTCAGACTCTCAGTTGATTTGCCCTCCGAGTGCAAAAGCCCTTCACATGAGAGAGACCTTTATGCTGTATGCTCGCAAAATTATCTCCTCATCAAATTTTATTTGAGCTGAACAAAGTTTTGTTTATTCAGCAAGTGAGAGAGACTGGCTTCCATGCTGTACTCCTGCAAATCATAGAGACATCAGTCTAAATTAACTGATTTAGCATTGCCTTACCTATGAATGCAGTGTGCTGCTTTCAGCCAAGTTCCCATGGAGAATTTAAAGCAGTAGATGGTCTATACCACTTGTGTGACAGGCTGGGGGAGCTGCTTGGAAAATGTATTTTTCCCCCCAGTGTAACCTCAAGGGGATTTGTCAACGGGCACAGTGTGCCATGCACAATTGCAGTGAATGTGATGTTTTTATCATATTTATATCTTTCCACCTGCTCCCCCCCTCAAGTATTTTATAGAAGTTGGAGATAGCTTATGTGTGTACAGTTAATGTGTCTGTTTGTGCTTCAGAAAGAGAAAAACAGAATTAACAAGATGTAGGTCTGAAAGGCATCATTCATCCGAGGAGGGCTACATTTCAGGCATGCATGTAAAAGTGTCAAACTTCATGCAAGAGAGACTTATCACGGTGAGTCTAGAATGGCCTCCATCTGAGCTGTATAAGACATAGACATTGCACTTAGTTGACCCTGTCTGCAGTCCTGGAGGCCTACGCTGCTCCTGCTGAGCAAGGACTAAACTGAATCCCACATTTTCTAATATATCAAGACTTTTGCTCCTGTGCTTACAATGAAATAGTGAAAAACATTTAGAGTGACCACACATTATCACAGTCTGTTGTGGTTTGCTTGCAGTCATCTCTGGTCAGTTTCTGCCCATACAGCAGAAAAGAAAAGACAGTCAATTATATCACGGGGATTATTATTGCAGCTGGAAAGGTGACCGTTTACTTTTGGACAACAGTGTTGAGTAACAGTCGCAGCATGCACACAAAGAACGTACTGAAGAGTAATAACATTTCCTATTTTGGTCAAAGATGCTCATTGTGCTATGGTGGTTGAGTCAGCGAATTCATGTGTAACACAACTCTGGGTCAGTGGTGCAGCCCCAAGAGATGTTTTGTGAATTATGCATAAAGAACTGTTGTTCTGAAGACAAGATTGTTTCAGGTTTTGGCCCTCCTAGCTTCGCGGTTCTAAGGTTTGTGATGCCTGTCTGTCATTCCACCAATTCAGTCCAGAATAAACTGTCTTGCCAACTGTTGGGTGATTGCGATTACATTTGGATCAATTGCCTTTGATGATCTCCTGATTTTCCTTTAGCATTACCATGAGCATTTCATTTGTACGGAATGTTTAAACAGACCGGATAGACTGATATGAAATTAGGTACAGATGTCCATGTCCCTCTCAGGATACAATTGATGAAATTCTGTGTTTACTGATGCATTAACTTTTAATTTAGCACCATCATTACGTTTTTCATTTGTCCAATACTCTGGTTAACTGGTTCTAAATAGATTCCCAAGTTAAACCAGCTGCCAACCGGCACTAGCACCATCCCGGAATCGGAACCTGGTTCACGTTGGTGGAAAAGGGGTAACAGAGCTGCTAGCAAGGCTGTGAAGTCCAGTTTACCATGCCCCCTTTAACTTCCTGCAGCCTCATTTCATTTTTTTTTAGCATTTTTACCGCATCGACAATAAAGGTACAATTTATGGATATTGTTAATCTCAAATTTCATGTAGCACATTGTGAAATTTTGTGAGTTTATTTTTGTCTTTTCCTTTCCCTTACTCTACTTAATCTGTGTTCTTTCGGCATGTCTGTATTTTGTTGTATGTATGTATTGCGTCATGACACAATACAACCCAAATGAAAACCTAAATCATATGTTGATAGTCTGCCATAACAAAATCTCAAGAAGTGAAATGAACCTTTTACTGGAAAAAAAGACAGTGTAGAGGAAAGAATTTAAAATAAACAGTCCCTTATCCACCCTGTCTCTCTCACGCACAAACCAATGCACACGTAGAGAGGAAGTCTGTTGTCCAACGCAGCATCTGTGTAAGCAACGCAGTGAAGGGTAGCTCTGCTGTCTTAGAGAACTACCGCACAATGTCAGTTGTTGTGTCCTTTGTCCCCTTGTGTGCGCTTTATGTATGTTTATCAAGATGGTGGCAGAGACATAAAAGCCTGGTTCGGCTGCAACAGCTAAATCTCCTGTCCTCCTTTAGAAGGGGCAGCTATTTTCACAATGCAAGTTTCTTCTTGTAGACAGGAACACCAGCAGACGTGGCTTTAGACATCCACTAAGCTTTCACAATGCAGTTGCCACACAGAGTCAGACTCTGGAGAACCACACTCTCTTGTCTAAACGTCCCTCATGACTGATCAGCATCTGATTGGGGATCAGATGCTGATCTTCATGAGATGAGTTTATGCTGAGATGTTTAGCCTGGAGGTCTGCGTTCATAGGAATATAACCACAGGCTACACAGGTTGAGTTTAGTCTCCACACAGATGTGCCGTTTTATAAGGCCTTTTTAAGAGGCCTCTTTATTTGCAGAATCACCTGAAGTCCACCTGTTGGAAGTGTTACAGAATGTCCTGTGCCTTCAGGGTGGCATTACAATCTGTGTGGCCAGTGAACACACAGAATTGTTTTTCATTTAAGCTATAGTGTGTAGCTTTTTCTTTAAATTAATCTCAGTTACATTCAAGGCATCGACAAACAGGTGACAGTGACACAAAGGTGATAAAGCCTATCAGCTCCACAAAACTATGTGTTTCTCAGTATGGCAGCGTTTACAAACTGGTCCCCCCCCCCCCTGAAACTGGCGCATGAGCTCAGAATATCCCAAGAAGTGCCCAAAAAAGTTTTATTTGTTGATTTTACTGCGTAGAAAAACCTGGGGAGCAGAAGCTATCAAATAAGTGTTACTCCTCATAGTGGCAACAGAAGTTACGCATAGCTTTAAGTGAGCACACAACTGTCCCACTCCCCTTTCCCTGGCCCATTAGTAGAGAAACGTTTTTTTTTTTGTTGCTTCAGCTAGTCTGGTCCAAAGCCATTCGAGCTCTGTGCTGCGTGCTTTGTGACCACCACCCCCAACAACTACCCACCACACCCAAACCAAAACAACCTGCAGCTCAACAGGAAAACACAAGACTCAGGTGATCTCGCGCCCCTTCAGACAAGCCCAATCCCCCAGTGTGAGCCTGGCTGGGTGTGAGTAAATTACACTTGATAGGTTGTCGGACTGAGGGCTCATATCAGCGTAAGCCGGTTCAATCAAAATAACACATCCGAGCACATTAATTTGTACTCGAGAGGAGATCAAATATAAGACCCCCGGCTGACCCCTGAACACTTGCTCCTGAACCCCCTCACTCCCTCCTCTGGCGGTGTGTGCTAATCCGCCTGAAGCCCCCTATGGGAGCTCATGTGGCCCAGAGCAGATGGACCGGAATGAGGATGAGGCTGACAGCACCAACACAGCTGGCATGCAGAGCCGTGAAAAACCTCCCAGCACCCACGTTTTCGCAGATTTTGATGGTCCCTAAATGAAGAGGAGAACCCACTCGGTCTGCCCCATGCACCACCATGTGCGTGCCCCCTTCAGAAACTACACTCCATGGTGAACATTGTGTACTGGCCAATGATCTGATGGCTAGGGAGAGGCGTACGCGAGTGTGTTTCATTAGACACGGGACCACACAAGACTGTTGTTGGGTATTTCCATAAACATTTGAAATAAAAGGCTACATCAATCAAAAGCACCAGATTAAAGTTTGATTCTGCACAAACAAAGACTCAGGGCCGCCTCCCCACAGCCACCATAGAGCAAAAGTCCAATGAAATATGTACCTTTCGTTTTTCAGGTGCTTCCCCAAATCCTTTTTACGGGGCTAAACTATCCAGGACAGGCTCACCAGAGCGTTTTTCACTTTCAAGACTTTTTATTTGATTGCATTTTCTCCTTAAAGTCCAACTCACACAAACATCAAATCAACAAGTTTATCCGTCAGTTATCTGGCAAACAGGGCATAGCACAATGAGAGAAACAATGGCTATGTATGAATATATCCCTAAAGGGGGAGCAATTATCTCTCCTTCCTATCAGGGAGAGAGTGAGGATTACGAGTGTTTGCACCAAGATAATGTGCAGCAAATGTTTGCAAATTCCTCTGCATTACTCCTCACATAGTTAAACAGATAGAGAAAGAGAGAGAGAGAGAGCTCTAAGCTGTGCTTGCAGACCGTTAAAGTCTTGTTTTATACTGAATAATATCCTCCTTTGACCATGACATGACGCCCTATATAGAAGGAGCCAAAGGTTGAGCGTTCAGAGCACATGGAGCCATTTATAAAACAAGAGTGGATAGTGGAGGCTGTGTGAACGTTTCATCTGTTGGATGTCTTAACCCCTCTATCCCTCCTTGTCCTCTCTGCTCTGAAAGTTCAGCTTGCATTATGTTTATGGAAGTTAGATAAAGAAAAATCAAGGCCATTCCAGTGTGGCAGCAGGACATGAGAGATGCTGGTTGATGTCATGTGCAGGGGGATGTAAGAGGTCTCTCTTGAATTTATTGGTCTTATATTTCTCCTGACAAAGCCTACAAAGCACTTATGTAAATCCTCCCAGTATCACATATCAGTGCAGGTATTTGAAAACGTACAGCCAGACGACTGTTTAAATCAGCATACCAGCTCTGAATTAATTTATCGGTGTGTTTGGATGGCAAACAGATTTTGATGGAGTGGCTGATAGCACGGACGTGTTTCTGGACACAACTAGGTGGTGAGTTCTCCAGCTGCTGAGGCCAAGAGCTGAGACGCGTGATTAGAAAGGGAAATTTTAGGGGTGAAATAAAAATCTCCATCCCTGACATTTTCTTGTGGTGAAAAAGTTGTGAACTACAGGGGAGAAGCAGGGGCCAAGGCCCCATAATATAGCCCTTCTCTCCAAGGCCAGGTCTGACGCATGGAGCCCGACGCTGTGCGGGTTGGGACAGAGCTGGTCTGTGTGGCGAGCCAACCAGAGAAACTCTGTCACCTCTCTGCGCATGGTGGAAACCCCTGTGCACTGTCGCTAACAGCATCCCACAACAGCCAGATGTTGACTCTGTTAATTTGTGAAGCATCACCTGCATTTTGTATCACACATAAAATAGTTTACAGACTATTACTGCTCCTGATTTAAGAAATTCTCAGTCAGCCTAATATCCCATGGTTGTGACCTACTTTAAACATTTGGAATTTGTACTGCAAATGAATACATTGTTTCATGTCAAATGAAAACGTATCATTTCTCTAATTAGACATGTACATCTTTATGTATATTGTATTTTTTTTATGAACTTCATCAAAGGAAGAGTTCGACATCTTGTGATACAGGTTTTTATTTGTTAAGTTGAATAGTTTGACACGACTCAAATGTCTGTATGTTGAAAATGACCTGTAGCCAACAGCTGGTTAGCTTAGTTTGGCTTAAAATAAATAGTAAAACAGCTAGCCCAGCGCATCCAAAGGTAACAAAATCCATGTACAAACACCTCTAAAAGTATCTGTTAAAACGCAACGTTTCATGTTTCACCATATATAGCCTATATGGTGCTGTTTTGTTTTCTTATAAAAGACCAACCATTGTCTTTTTACCTTCAAATCTACCCAACACTGACATAAGCATTAGCGTGGTATCGATCCCGGTGTCTGACTCTTTGTAGGAAGGCTGAGCAATACAGCAAATTATCCCACAACCAATTAGAACTGTGAAGTTGAAGGCATGAACTCCTAGAAGTTTAATGCATCATAGCACATGGTTTGGTAACCAGCAGATGTATGAGCAACACACGTTTTGTATTATTTGCTAGTTCCCTCACCTAATCTTTCTAAATCCATGTGTAAGGTTCCATGGCATTCCTGCATGTCACTTTTAGTTTGGATCTTAACCAAGCTTTGGGGAAAAAACTACATCCAACTAAAATCCTCTTGAGAAGGAGAATTTGCATTTGTTTTTTAATGTGTCATTTATACTTAGTCCACGACCTTGTTACATGGTGAAATATCTCATTCATTTTTGTAGACACACATTCATAATGAATCATCTAAAGCCATTATGAGGTTCTCATTTGGAGGTTTTAGTAAAATGTCTAAAAAATGATTGGATGGATTGCAGTGATAACTATTGGTAGGCTACAAACATTCACACCTCCTCAGAAGGAATTCTCTTTACTTAGGTGGGCGTCAGCTCGCCTTTGTCTTTAGTAAGAACTTGTAGGCCTACTTGGCATATTAGCATTTAGCTCAAAACATTTAGCTAACTGGTAGTAGCTTGAGGCTCTTACCTTTTGCTCAGGGGAAGTCAAATAAGAAAAACAATCACTTAAATGTTATAACTTACATAAATGTTAATTGATGTAAAACGGTACAGTGTAAAGTTATTGTCAAACACAGTCCTAGCACTGTGAAAGAAAGCGCGATAGAATCTGTTCCGCTGTTTAGACAACATGGTGGAGATCCTGTGAGGTCCGTCCGGCTCACGTCAGATCCCCCTGCCAGTTAAAACCGCCATTTACTGATTACTGCCTATCAGTTGTCTGTGTGACGGGGATGTGCACAGTTAGAGGCCTGGGTATCTCTTTGGCTATCTGAGCTATGTAAACTCACCGCTGTGGGTCATGGCGGAACACCTCCTTCAACCCTGCTCTGCACAGGAGACGATGGCATTGGTAAAGAATAACAGATTACGTTCACGGCCCTGGTCTACAGGATGAATCACTGATAGTGTCATCGCTGTGATGGAACTAAGATGAAAGTGCCACGGTGAAATGTCTTCATCATGACTGCTCATCTCGCATTTTTTTAAATTCTCAATTTATTTATTTTTATTTAAAAATGTACCACTTTCAACATTTTTATTTCCCTTCAGATAATGTCCATGTTGACTCGTTGTTATTATCTAAATTACTATGATTTTCAGAAAGTAAAAAAAGACTACTCATCTTGCACTTAAAGGTGAAGTAAGCGGTTTATTTATGTTAATATAAGTGTTAAATCGCTCTTTATTCATACAGTGATCACTTACATAATGTGCACGTTTCATAAAGCCGATCTCTCAGTCAGCTGCTCTGCATGTAATCGGCAAATTAACTTATTGGAGGATCCAGAAATTGTTATCCAATCACAAGAGAGAACGCTACAAACGGACACCCGTCTCACTCATGGTCTCACTGACGGTGCACGCCAGAGCAACAGATGGGTGAATGTTTACGCCTACAATGGCGGAGCAGGTAAAAATCCTTCTCAATGTCTGTTTTGGTGGTTTTTATCATATTTTATCACACTTATGGATCTGAGATGATGCTAGATAACTCGCTGCTTGAAGACCACAGTGTATTAATGTGGTGACGTAGGGATGAGCGAGGGGACTGCTGACTGCAGTAACTGACAGGAAGTTAGCTAAAAGAACCATTCCGCTTACAGCACCTTTAACTGCAAGAAGGTGCAAGAAAGATTGGCCAAATTATTGGTATTGATCCCATCATTACCATCTGTCTGTCTGTAACACCTTCAAAATCAACACTGGTGATTGCCAGTGCTCGGAAAGTCACACTCCTGTTTCAACTCGAATAAGGTAGTTACTGTGCTTTTGTGTCAGCTAAAGTGAGTACGCACGGCAGCTATTGGAGATTTCATGCTTTTCATCAGAAGCTTTATTATTTCAGCCCCAAAAACGAACACACGTCCAGTCCAGAGCACTTTAAAACGATTTGATTTGCACCACAGTTTCAGCTCTTGATATGTGTTTAAGTTTAGGGTTTGCTTAGTTCCTAAGAGAGGGCTTACTGACTGTATCACTGGTCCTGCTCCAAGTCTCCAACCTGCCACTCACTCCGAGTCCTGTGGTTTTAAATGGTTACATCACTCAGCTTCACTGACTTGGCTCTAACAAACAGACGTTATGGCATTTTTTATATGAGAGTTTATGTGCATGGAAGAGATATCCACAACTCCGATCACAGCATGGGGGCTTTGCAGAGGGGAATAGGGGCTTGTATTGCCTAGAGAACGAACTGAGACTGCAAGTAGCTATCAATAGGTTATATGTAGAGTAACATTAGGGTGCTCGAGACACATTTAAATTCTAATGAAATAAATATGCAAAGGAAAATATCAGCATTGGAAGCGGGACGGGGAACCACACATAAATATATCGTATATAAAAAGCCAATAACAACTTTAAGGCAAATGAAGCATGAATGCTTTCTTGTGCCACCAAAATATGAGATTATGCAAGAAATCCTTTCAGCGAGCGATGGCTTGGAATTCGAGGAGGCACCCAAGGCCAAGTCGTGTCAAGCCGTCAACTCATTTCGCCAGCTCGTCGCTGCGCGGTCCCCGCTGTTTGTGATTGATGACCATGGCTTGTACATGACCAAGCCCAGTGAGGAGCCTTCCCAGCACTGACCCACACAAAACACTACTCGGTTTTACTCAGCTTACATCATTGTAAAAAGAGCCATAATGTCGCTCCATATTTCTTGAGATCTAAACAAGTACATACCTGATACGGGGTTTTTCTTTTACCGAGGGTACTGTCTGTAAGGTCTCATAAAACTTACATCTTCAACCGGCTGGGTTAAGTGGAGAGTTTGAACTTGAGCATGGAAAAACATACCTGGGTCGATGCCTCTTTCATGGTTTTGATTTGGGCCGGTGGTTTGCCAGACATTCATCAGAGCAGCAACATAACTTACATTATGATGTTTTCATAAAGATAAGCCTTCTTTCTGCTGGGTTCAGTCCCAGCAACATGGCAACGTCGCAACGCCATCTTCGGGCGCCAGCTGATTTTATTGAAAACTATAATGATTACATTTCATATATACTGTAATTACGACCGTCAAAATATTGTCTCACAGCCTGAGAAACTGTGTGGCGCAGAGTCTAAACAAAATATGCATGCACACACAAGGCACGGTTTGTGGATGGAAATCCTGTTTGCTTACACAGCAAATATTGGCTTTAATAATTTGGATCAAAACGTTGTCATGCAGTGTTTTTACGCCTGGGATTGCTTTAGGTGGATTCATTTAAAGATGACATACCTCTGGCAGAGGATGGGGACAGAGACAGTAATATAACAGAGAGTATACTGAGAGTGAGGGTATGGGAAGACAAAGTGAGAGAGAGAGAGAGAGTGGCTAGAGAGGGTAGTGTCTTTCTGTCTATAACTGAGTGCATGTAGACATTTTGTGTGGTGGTGGTGGTGGGGGCGGGTGGGAGTTTGAGCTCTGAATTATCTCCATTGTTTGAAATCCCCATTCCTCTTGTGTCTTGGCAGACGAGGCACAGGCAGGGGTGTCCATGTTGGTGACTGTAAATGAAACATTCCGCGCTGGGTTCAGGACGGGGTTTGTCTTGACTCATCGTCCGTCACTGCATAAAGCTCGCTCCCTCGCTAGTGAAGCAGTCGATTCTTCTGTCCACGGTGAGCCGGACAGTAAATTTATCTCAGGGCCCTTCATCGTTGAAAGCTCCACCACCTCCCTGGATTCCTCTGTCTCCTTAATCCACCTCTTGTGAACATCTGCAGCGATGTGCCACTGTGCACATCTGTGGCGGGAGCGCCTGTGTTCACCTCAGTGACTAACCCAAATGGATTATCTTTAAAAAATAAAAAATAAATCTGAAGTAAACACCTGCATGAGTTTTGCCATTGATTCAGAACAAGCGTCTTTGTGCTCTGCTGAAACTGAAGCGGGCGTGGACAAAATCAACCCACATAACACTCCTCCTTTTTTAAACATTTATTCATTCAAGGGAATGTATTGCTGAGCGTGCATGCTCTCTTCTTGCTTCATATTTTGTAAACTTACACACCTTAGAGTATCCAGCCTACTGTACATACTGTATCCATACACTTCAAGGTGCTGAAATTGAAACTGTTGAGAGTGACAACTATTTACAGTATATGCTTACTTCTCAAAACCATCTAGCAAATTAAAGGGCAAAATTAGATTTGTGTACAAAAACAACTCATGTGTTTCTGCTGCTAGCCAAAAACCCATTGTACAATCTACAATTTTGTCTACGCTTGATTATGGTGACATTGTATACGTTACGTATGCATGCTTCTCCCCCAACCTTGAAACCTCTTATGCAACTGTGAGCTTCCCAATACAAATACTACTATTGGAGCTAAGCATCTGTACATCTGTAAAAGTGAAAGTCACTGATAGTTATTCAACTCTACAGTGAATCCAGACAAACTTATTCTGAAGGTTGTTTCTGGTGTGTGTCTGAGTCTGGCTCTTAATTTGCAGGTGTTTATGTGGCTAATTCTTTATAATGCATTTTGGAGAGAAGTGAAAAGCTCTCCTCTGGGAGTGAATGGGCCCAGGTAGCCCTCACATCTGAAGAGCGGCCTAATGGGAAAGCAAACACAGTGATTACCAAGGCTCCTTTACAAGGAGCAGCCTACAGCGAGAGTGGAGTGCTGCTCCTGAACAAGCATGTGTGTTAACATAGTTTGTGTGTGTGTGTGTGTGTGTGTGTGTGTGTGTGTGTGTGTGTGTGTGTGTGTGTGTGTGTACACACATGTTCATGTATTGCATGTAGTTCGAGTTTATGCAAAGTGTCATTATTTTGAATAGGTCTGTGCAACGACACAATAAGGCTTTGCTTTTATCTGACACTCCACCGTTCAATGCTTTTTAAAATAATTTTTTTTTTGTTTTTATTTCATGATAAATTGGTGTGCACTCTATTAAGAGAAGCATTTCCATATTTGTTTTCATTTGTCCTCAAGCAAAAGTGTGCAACGATGGACAAAATAAAGGGTCACTTTTTTCCCTTGTTGAAAACAGTGACAGGTAATTCTCCTGTCAATGAGCTTTCTGCTGTCAAGAATAATTTTGTTTCAAGGAGCCCAATCTACAATCGTTCTTCTTGTTTGTCGTACATTTAGAGCTCCTGATCTCAGTAGCATCCTTCCACTTCAGCAATACATCACTGCAACTCACATTGCTATGGATATGATCAAAACACATGACAACCCAAACAAATGGAAATGAAATACTTTATCTAATGTCCATTTCAATATATGCATTTCTAAATATGTATTATCTATTTACTTTGTATGTACATACACATCATCTGTATTTATACTTTTATTCTGTTTTAAATGATTCCCAGCATGGCAGCCTGTGGTGTGCCATGGCTCCTCAGGGACCGCAGCTGTTGCACAGAAGGGCTTTCTTTGCAGCACACGGGCCCTCTTCACTCTGTGTTGACTTAGTAAATTACTTGGGATGTCAGGGCCCAACCACAGCTTATACACGTAGGGAGAGTTGGGGGTTAGGGCTGTTGGAGGGGGGCAAGAGGGAGAGAAATCATTGTAAAGGGCTAAAGCGCAAGTATCAGACCCAGTTTAGGAAAAGACTACATGAAGCAGTTGAGTCTCACTCTTGTTCCCTTAGTGATATCCACTAAAGCAATAGTTAGTAACTTTTCATATGATTGAATGTCGGTTACATTCAACGAGTTGACACAAAGTTGATTAAGCCGATCAGCTCCGAAAACTCGCAGGTTTCTCAGGATTGCAGCGTGTACAGGTATAAAATCTATGCGCGATCACCAAAGGCCATGCGGTAAGCCTTTGGTTATCCCACATGGATCTTATACCTTCAGCTTCTTCTGCTCTACCTTCTGTAGATGCACAGACAGTGTTGTTGTAATTACTCAGAATTCCTCATGGGAACAACATGAGTTACACACTATAGCTTTAAATCAATTGACACATTCAAGTGATTTTGCCGTTAGAAATAGAAAAAAACAACCTTTTTCTGAATAAGGGAGTAAATAATAGAAAACATGCACACCGTTAATCTTTAATCCCTTCATTATACGCCAACGTTTCAGCGTTAATGGAAAAAAGGCCCCTCGCATATTTTCTCTGTGTTGTAATGTGTGATTTCTTTAGAGACCGTCGAACCTCACAACAAAGGTCTGTTGGGTATATTTTCTTCTCCCCCTCACTCGTGCAGCCGATCCAGGTGGATGGAGGAGGCCAGAGGGAGAGAGAGAGATGAAGAGAGAGAGAAAGAGTCCTGCAGGGCACGCGGCTGTATGGTATGCAGGCCGGGCGCTTAGGGCTGTCTGTCTGTGCCGCAGCCTGTCTGTAGTCAGACGAGCAGCCTGCACACCTGTGGCCCCTCTGCTCAGTCCTGTTTGCTTTGACACCTCGGATGCTGTCTCCTTCAACAACACATCTTTCATCCTCACCATCAACCTCATCAACCCCCTCGCCCACCGCCTCTCCCCCCCCCCCGAACCACTCTTCTCCTTGTCAACGCCCACACCAGGAAGAACTTTAGAAATCCCCATTCTTTTTGTTATCATTGCTTTTTATTCAGTTTGGTCAAAGAAGAAAACAATTTATAAGGAATGGTCTAAGACTTAAAGGGGGAGTCAACATTCTGCAGATTGCTTGTTGTCAAAATCGGTGAATATCTCCTCACCATCTGCTACTTTAACATACTATAGGTACAGTGGGCCGCCTATGTTTACATAACCTTTGTTTACATACCTGTTTACAGAGCCTAGGCTGTGTATTAAAACTGGTCCAAACACCACACAGTACGGACAGGTAGCAGATCATGAGGAGATATTCACTGATTTTGACAACAAGCGTTCTCAAGAATGGCTGAATCCACCTTTAAGCAACTCCAAGTACTTCAACTGTGCAGCACTTCATTTGTTGGCAGCAGCTTTTCTAGTTTCTCAGCTTAGTGTGCTGTACTCGGAATGTGTTGAACTCTCGAGTGAAACAGCCTTTTTGTTTGATTCATAATGGCTTTGTTCCATCAGCACTTGCACTCAGTGCTATTCTCAGCTCCCTTTACACTTCGTCAGCCTCTTACATATTTTTCTTTACCTAATTTTTTTTCTCCTACAAAATCCCATTTTCTCCTTCATCTGTCCACAGATCATGCTAAGCCTTTGATAGGCATGGTGGTGGTGGTGGTAGGAGCATGGGAGCCATGTTGATGTGTGACTGTTGGTCTGGGTGTCAGTGCCTCCCCAGGACCCGCTCTGAAAGGATATGACTGAATCCTTGGCCCAGTTAAGAGAAAAAAAAGAAGCTTTCAAAGAAATGCTTTGTGTGCCTTCATCAAGCCACGATATTGCCACAATCGCCTTGTCTAATTTGTCATAACATGCTTTGCCATTTTTTTGACATCCCCCCTGTCCACCTTTACAGAGGAGGTTTCATCACTTTCCCACACGGGAAGTAATGGATGACATGACAACATTTTAACAATCTGTGTTGTTATTAGCCATTTTGATAAATGTGCATTGTCCTTGCACACAAGATATATCTTAAGAAAGTGAATCATTTCCGAAAACTGTTTAAAGGGATTGAAGGAAAACTGTGGTGCAGTGTGAAACATGAGTTAATCATATTCTATTTTATTAGAGGATGTGGCAAAATTTTAAGCCTCGATTTAAAAGAACAGAGAGTGGCAGCAGACAGTTTGTTTATGGATGTGTGGTGCATACAAATTAAATGCTAAAATGCTTATCAGACCTGTCCCCAATCTGACAACTGAAGTGATGTGATCCACTTTTCCGGTCTTAGCGAGGTCCTATACCCAAGATAAATGCATAAACAAGTTTTTCTCATACTCTTCTAAGTCCTTCATTTCCTTTCAGTATTTTCTGTTGAATAAACTTGACCAGCCCTGCTATAATAGGAGCAGCAGTGCGTCTTCATCCAACTCCAGTCGCGCTCTGATCTGAGGCGGCTTCAGTAGAATGGCGGGTCTTTGCTCTGATACAGACATTCAAAACTAATGCCACTTAAGCAGCCCTCTGACACTGGACATTCACATAACCTGACTTCTAAGGTTTTTTCCAGCCGGCGGAGGGGGAGGGAGGGCGGCAACAAGAGCCTCTTTCAGGGGCATTTCAGCACGGATTACAGCGGCTGACTGCTCCCCACGTTTGAACAATGTGACCGCAAGGCCTTCATGATTTGTAGCTTTGCTGGATTCAGCAGATCTAATACATCATTAAATCACCTTATACAACAATGAAAAATGAGGGAGAAAGATTGGAGCAGCATGAGAGCCATATAGAATGAGGGGGACCCAAATTGAAGATATATGTTGACTGTTATATTGTAAAAAAATAATAATAATAAAAAAAAGGGGAAAAAAATAAATACAATTAGGATTTATGTGACAAGGTAGGTCTCACATAGAATTTGACTTCATCTCAATATAAGTGCAACATTCATAGAGAAGTAGGGGGATAGTCTCTCCATAGAGTGCACCATCCTTCAATTAAAGATGTGGAGTCAGTCAGAGTCAGTGGGATTAATGAAGGAAAGAATCCTGAGCTGTGTTTACTGTTGGCATGTCAAGTTGCTTTCCTGTTGCGTCTGGCTTGTTTGTCAAGTTGTGTGATTTAGCGGCCTATTAATCTGCCCCTGTGTTATTCTGGCTATGTGCAGTGAGTGACTGGAGGAGAGTATTTGTGATGAGTAGCTGCTTTGTCCCGGACTTGTTTAAAGCCGGAGCCTTAGCAGTCAGACTCTTCCAGGGAAAGTACAAAGCCTTGCCTGGTGGTCTACTGCACACATGCCTTGATGATCTGCCCAAAACAGCCTGGATGGTGGGGTGGCAGAGACACACCTGCTTTGTCAACACCATCTTCCTCACTACTGCGGCCAACTGAAAATCCATCCTGTATAATTGCAAAGACTGTGAGGCACCATAGATCTAAAGTAGCCTGGGTTTCAGAACACTAAATTCTAAAAAGACAAACATTTGATCCAGGTGTGCAGAACTCTTCATTTTGCTGTTGTTTGCTACTTGACAGGTTTAGGATTTTCCAATATTTTATATATTAATATCAAATATACTGATTTATATTGGACAATGTGGTTATTGCCCCAGCCAAAAACAGATTCACTGAACACAAACTAAATCACAGAAAATAAAATAGAGCACAATGATATCAGTAGTATTCATCATTAAACAGGAATAGTCAACAGCAGTTCAGGGCTTTTTCTAAGCTCTATACACTCACACATTTTAGTCTAGTGTGTTAACATGCTAACATTAGCCAATTACAATTCAAAAAGCATCTAGCTAAGGCATAAATATCAGCCTCATGGTGGCACAAGACAAAAGTTAAAGGATTCATCCATGTACAAAATGGAATGGCATACCATCCAATGGTTGCAAAGATATTTCAATTTTGCACCAAAGTGTTGGACCAAACCACAGACCAATGGAGGATGTACAGCAATGTAGAGCAATCTCAGCTCACGGCCCACATACACGCAGTAACTTAAACATGTACTGGTTCACTTGTGCCCGAGCAGAAACCTTTCACACCTTCTTTTTCTTTTACACATCACCTGTGTTTTTTTCATTTGTTTATGTTATAAACCAGGAGTCCGTGGCGTTCCTCCAGAGTATCCACCTGGAAGCCAGAATGACCTCGCTCTATCACCTTTGACCTCCCAGAGCCTCTCGCCCCACCACCTGAGCACTGTGTTGTCCCCCCGGTCTTCACCTGATGTTTGGATAGACTACTAGCTTCTCAAAACAGAAAGGGAGACATGGCAGGGCAGGTCACCAAAGACAAAGCGAAAAAAACAAAGAGTCAGATTTCACAGACCCTCTATCAATCAAACATCTCTGAAGCACAATCGCGCTCGCACGACCTACAGGGAATCCCACCGGCTTCAAAGGGGAAACGTTCCAGGGATTTTTGTTCACCGCTCTTGAAGGTGGGATGATCAGCAGCAGTGTTTTCTATTGTCCTCTGTTGCTACTTGACACAACATGAGGATGTTTACTAAGACTTTGGCGCATTAACCGATATGGAATTAATACTAACTGAGAAATAATTGTGCAGAAAATGTCTCCTTTGTGTTCCATTCCTGCAAAGTAAAACTTAACACCACGCAGCAAGCATGGGCAAGCTCTCGTACATTCCCAAACATAAATTATGGCAGGACAAATGTATTCACCTACTGTTGTGTGTGTGTTACCAAATGCTGCCATGTCTGCTTTGTATACAGCACACTGATTAAATGACTGGACTTGAGATATACAGTACACGGGCCATTGTTCTGGAGTGAAGATCAACAGGGAGGTGTGTGTGTGAGGTCAGTCTTTAAAGGTGGAGTCAGCGATTCTGGAGAAAGCCTGTTGTAAAAAAATCCGGGAATATCTCCTCTGCTCTTTAATAGTGCATGTTGTTAGCTATGGTGGGCCCCCTTTGTTTACATACCCTTGTTTTACATACCAGTTCACAGAGCCTAGTTCCCTTAGAATCGATGACTCTGTCTTTAACCCTTTCAGCCATGCTTGTTCGGGGAGGCTCAGCGTTAGTTTTCCACTTTTACCAGACCATAGATTCATCTGAAAACTGCTTATCTGCTTTACTGTGATCGCATGGGCTGTTTGTGAACAGTGTGAACAGCCAGGCTTCTTTTAAATAGTATCATAATCTTACCTACAATTGTCTATTGCGACAGATATCCTGATTTCAGGAGAAGTAATCTCTCCACGACATGATGGTGGTGGTTGATGGACTATACTATACTAGTCAGTCCAGGGCTATGTATGGAAGTCTGTTGTTTTGCTCTCCACCACCTCAGCCACCCTGTGTCTCTCACCCATCCATCCAGCGCCCGCCTAGCCTCCCCTCTGCTATGCACCTGTCTGTAGCAGGCAGCTGTGGGTGGGCGGGCCTTGGCTGTCAGGGGAACATTCCAGAGGAGAAGTCACCCCGTTAATCCCTTGAGTTTAGACCCGACAGCCCCCCCCAACTCTACCTAGCCCTCCTCCCTATACCTCCAGTGTCTATATATCTCTCTCCCTCTCTCCCCTCTCTCTCTTTATACCTCTAGCATCGTTGGCCCTCTCCCGCTCGGGCCTGGTCAGGCTCAAATTGGGAAACTGCGATGTCAAAGGTAGACACTGTGAGAACGAGGAGATTAAAGGAACGACAACGAGTACACCCCACCACATGCACACCCCCCACCCTCCAACTCCCAGGGCCAAGAGGTTTTAATCCCCCCAAATATTCAAGAATGAAAGCAAATATTGTTATGTCAAGATCTGTTTTTTTACGGAGAGTATTGGGACCATAAGAGAGGGGAAATATTTTTTGTGTGTTTTTTCATAATGGTCTTCAAGAATACAGTTGAAATGTCAAGAATAAAGTGGAATTACAATTTCTTAAATAAAAACAAATTAGGGGAGAGTGGGGTAAAGTGAGACACTTTTTACATTTGCTCCCCTCAAAGCGAGCTAAAATGATTTATCATTCAAATTTTCACATTTCCCATTAATTCAGGATGTTTCCTAGCAATGGAAATTATCAGAATTTTTTCAGAACAAAGGGCAGTGAAAATATGATTGTTTTAAAAAAAGTTGTCTTGTGTCTCACTTTACCCCAGCGTAGGGGTAAACTGAGACAGAAGACAGAAATCAAGGGGGTAAACTGATCAACTTACTTTTTCTACTCTGAAACTACCATAACAACAAATGTTGTAACAGTTAGAACTGTATATTCCAGAACTAATGTTGGACTTGTAACAGAATCATGGGGTTTGGTCAATTAAGCATTTTTTTCTTAACACTTGAATAACATAACATAACATAACATAACATAACATAACATAATATAACATAACATAACATAACATAACATAACATAACATAACATAACATAACATAACATAACATAACATAACATAACATAACATAACATAACATAACATAACATAACATAACATAACATAACATAACGTTTAAATTATTAACATTCAAATGACAGATAGAACCAGCTAGATTAAATCACAGTTTGGAGGTCAGAGAAAAGGACAATCAGAACCATCTAGAACAGCCTGAGACTTAGATCACAGGACTAGACCCACCTGTAATTTTTCCGTCTGGTCCAGCCCGGAGCCGGCTCTTTAGCGGTGGGAAACCAAAAAACTGGTTCGAACTAGGCTCTAGCTCCGTACTAGCCCCGGTTTTTTCCTTCGGTGGAAAAGGGGCATATGTGCAGCGTGCTGTGAGACAAGAGTGCAGGGACCGTCTGATAAGCACAACACTGAAGAGAGAAATATTCAATACCTTCACTATTTTCGGTAAAAATTAGGTTGTAGCAAAGATGCATCGTTTGTGTTTTAATAACTTTTCGATAATGAGTTGTTATTCACGGAAGTTTGAATCTTTGGTAATTTAAATGTCTTTCCAACATTACCAAAGTCATGGACTGTCGAGTTCATTCTCAACGTTATATTCCGTCTTTAATCTTGACATTTCCTCTTTCTTCTCAAAGTGCAAAAATACAAGAACCTTCCACCTAATTTTTCTCTCTTCCATGGCCCTAATAATCTTCTGCAGGGTTTGGAGGGAAAAGGCCACACTTGGACACAAAATACCTCTCATTAATAAGAAATCAGCGTAATTCACATGATGAGTGCTCTAAACAATGTTTAGAATGTTTATTCTGTGAGCGTGTGTCTGTGTGTAATTAGTGAGTGTTTGTAGGTGTGAAGGCCATATGCACACATACACAACTCTGTTACTTGTCTTTCGGAAACTTCACTCGTCTAATTACCCATATCACTCTCTCAGTGTCAGAGTTTTTTTTCTCTCCCTTTGTCTATTAACTTTGATTCGAACAAGAGTCTCTTTATCACCCCGGGAAATTCTGATGCCAGGCCAGATCCTGAACTTGGCAGCTGCCCCGTTCAGCTGGAACACATAAATGAGAAAAAGCTGCACAATTCGCCCAACGAGTGCGGAATTCGACATTCCCTTCAGTTTTCCCTTGACACTGCAGACACTCTATCTCAAGGGTAACATTTTATCTTGCCAGGCTGGCTATTTGGCAGGGACGGCTTATTCTGAGTGTCCATCTCAGGCCAGGAAGGCTGATAACTGTGCAGCAGCCTGGACAACAGCAGTTGCTTTGAATTTGATGCACCAAGGAAGAAAACATCAACTTCTACAGTCGGAGGAGATCGTTTTAGTCTATTCTAGACAAAACTGAGAGAGAACTGGCATAATTGGTTCAAAATACCTATTGTGTCACAAGAACCAGAGCATTGCCCGCCTCAACTAAACTGAATTTCTGTAAAGTTTATGACGATGACAATACTCTTTCCTTCATTATCTTTCATTTCAATTGATAAATAACTCTTTTCAGATGCTCACTATCATGCAACTAAATTACATAGTTAGAATAATTTTGTGGATTTAGGTTTACAGGGGCTTTAAGGAGAAGATCAACACCACTCTGATTTAGGCTATATAATAAATATCACAGCCAGCAGCTGCTAGCTCAACTAAATTTGCCTACCAGCTCCTCCAAACCTCACCAAATAAATCTTTAAAGCCTGTTTGTTTAAGGGTAAATTTTGCTTGAGTTATGTGTGGAACTATTTCTTAGCTGAGAACACATACACTACTGTAATAGCAAAACCTCATCTTTATACTTTTATTTGGTTTTGTATACACAAGATATATCATGTTAATAGGTGAACTTAGAGGTGCTGGTAGTGGGATTTTGTTACCTTTGGCCAGAGCCAGGCTAGTTTTGTACAGATTTCCAGACTTTCCAGTCTGTGTGCTAAGCTAAGCTTAGCTTACCAAACCGTCAGGTGGCAAAAGCTTTCCTATTTATTGTACAGACATGTGAGCGGTATCATCTGCTGCAACAGTCTACACGAAAGCAAACATGCGTACTTCCCAAGACACATAACTTTTGCTCACCCATAACAAATTAATTTGAAGGGGAGAAAAAGTTTGTGAAAAGGCTCCTTGTAGCATTGCTCCTAGTCCCGTACAACACTTAACACAGCTTGTTTTCCTTTTGCACCCTGTCCATTAAAAAGTCACACCTCCTCTAGCAATTAATTTTCTTGAGTGTAATGACTGGCGGTGTCCTGAGGCGATGGCTGGTCTGCTGGGGAGTTTTGGCCACACCAGGGGAAGCAGTAAGAGAGTATGAGAGAGTCCCAGGGTGCAGGCTGTCTTCATGCTGTTTACCCACAGACCAAAGCCCCTGCGAGGGCCAGGGGGATGCCGCGGCTCGGCCAGATGCTATTAAAGCCCTGATGGCTTTTGACAGTAATTTCTTCATGAGTCCACAGCCCGCGGGGGCCTGCCAGTGGTGAGATCGGGTGCCTCCTCTTGCCCATTAAAGCACACAAACTGTGCCCACAAATCCCACTCAATGGGTATCTCTGTGCTCGGGGAGTTTGTTGGTGCATGTGTGAGTGAGAGGAGTGAGGAAGCAGGTCTGAGGAGCAGGTGTGAGGCCTAGCCAATCGTGAGACGGTCCTGGTAACAGGGCCAAAAGGCTTTAGATGCTTTCCTCCACCTATACTCCATCAGTTCAGGCAAGTGGCCAAGCCATCAGGGGAACATATTCAAAAAACCATGCCTTGACATATGGCCAAATCGTAAAAGGTGTTTACATGCATCTCAGCCCAGGGGAGTAGAACTCACACATGACAAGGCTTGAGCATTGTGTTTGGTGGAAGTTTGAGCTTTGGCAAGAATCATGGATTAGCTAGAGGTTTCTGTGAGGGTTGATGAGTTTTTTGGATAAGGAGTGCACAGAGCAGCAGTATTGTGTAGCTTCCGCGCTGCTACACCTGCAACTAGTACAACCACATTAACAGATGACATGGCTCTTTGGGAAAAGCAAATGTTTGGTTTTGGCATGGTGCTAGCATCAACTTCAGGGGGATTTGGAATAGGAACATGGGTGTAAATAAGGGATGTTGCAAAAAGATGGAGCTGAATTGTGAGATAGAATTATAATTTTAGCAGGATTCTGATTGTTGCTTCAGATTTCCCTTTCTCTTTGCTGTAGAAGGAGAAAGTGCTTAAGAAGGCCATAGGTCATCCTTCTCTAATCCACCGTTTTAGTGCAGAAAGTCATAATCTCTCCTCCGTGTTCCCCTGGGGTGTTAAAACCTGACCATTGGGCTGGATTATATCACGGAAAGGAGACTGATGTGTTAATCATAAATTAGAGGCTAAGCCTGAATAAGCAGGTCAGTCTGGGGTCAGTCGCTCAGCCCCTATAGAGGACTTTCTGTGTGAAAAGCCATGGCTTACCACTTAGTAGCCCCAATCAGACAGGAACAATGTACAGTAGTGTAAAGCGTTAAGGCTGCCCAGAGCCAAATGTTGTTCTCTAAGAAAGAATCCATTCAAACGTCACTGACGTGTACATTTTCTGTTCACATTTAAGTATACCTTATGCAAATACACGTTCACACACAAGCACTGGCTCAAATAACACACTTGTAATGGGCACTAATACAACACACAGCCGAGATTGGTCCATTTGTCTGTCTTCAGTCTACATGGGAAATCTGTGACGAGAACAGAATAAATACCATCCGTTCTTCCAATTCTAAAATGTTGCCCAAGGGGATTTGGCAAGCATTCTGAAAATGGGATGATACACGAGCTTTGCTATGTATGACTAATACTTGGCTCCTAAAGACTGTGTCAACAAGGTGTTTTATTAAAGACACAGTGAGAAAACACAAAATGGCAAAGGCATTACAAGATTTATATAACGAGAAGGAAAATATAGAGGACTAATTGGATTAGAGAGAAACAAAGGAATTTGATGACCCAATGAACCGTCTTAGACGCATTAAGACTGGCAGACTCAAAGAAAACAAAATCTATAAAAGAGTTCTTTATTTCTAAAACATGAATACATGTGAACATGTAGGACGTTTTGATGATCTATGTTTAAAACATTCTTGCAAACTGCTGTACAAAGCACGAGAACATACGCTATAGGTAAGTACATTAGAGATGGTATGGTTCATGTTAAAGTAGCCGTGTAGCAAACCATCTATATATCCGAATAACATCATCAAGAGAGAAAAATTACACTGGGGGAAAGGGCACAAATGCAACATCAAACATGAAAACTTGTACAACTCTGAAAAGTATAGTTTTTAGACACACAAAGGACACATACATTGTATGTGTTGAATAATTTTTGTTTGTCAGGACATAAAAAGCTAACTACATCATTCACAGATTCAGCAGTCTGTTTAAATACCATATTTCTACAAAGTGAATTTACATATTTTTAAAGTACAAAGTGCAAATACTATGGTTTCCATTATTGCCGATTGGTGAGGGCAGATTCTCCATGTGGGAGGGGAAATCTCAGCTGCTGGTTTAGCCTTGCTTCTTCGAGGGATTCTGAGGAGAAGAAAATAAAGGTGTTAAGCGTTCACTTGCATGATAACTTTTGTAATGACTGTATTATTCTGTCTATGTCTACACTTACAGAGATTAATACAATGTTACAGTAAGACTGCATAAATACATATAAATATAAATGGAGTTGAAATTGAAAGTTTATGAAAATACATTTCTTGGGGTTATAATAGACGATAGATTCAGTTGGAAATCACACATTACACACGTACGATCAAAACTATCAAGAAGCATTTATGTATTAAACAAAGTAAAACAGGTTCTAGATCAAAAATCACTCCGTATTCTCTACTGTTCATTAGTCTTACCATACCTCAGTTACTGTACGGAAGTCTGGGGCAACACTTACAAAACTTCAATATATTCACTTACTATTCTCCAAAAAAAAGCGCTTCGCATTATTCACAATGTGAGATATCTGGATCACACTAAACCATTATTCATATGGTCAAAATTATAAAAATTCACAGATCTGGTGGAATTTCAAATCACACAGATAATGTTTAAGGCTAAAATCAACATATTACCTTTAAACATACAACAATTATTCAGTGATTGTGAGGGGGGTTATAATTTAAGGGGAAAATAAAAACGACCAGGAAAATGTTTTGTATTTCAATATGTGGTGTAAGACTGAGTGGGGAGATCAAGGAATGTCCAAACATTAACCAGTTTAAAATAAAATACAAAGAAATGACTAAGATATATTAATATATTATATATATTTATATATTTTTTTTGTTGATTATCATTATATCAGCAATAAGGAAGCTAATACTCATTATATATGAATAAATTAGGGAGAAGGGATGAGATTAAATACGTTTTCTTCTTCTTACCCCTTTTCGAACAGGTAAAGCAAGAGTTGGATAGTTTATTTTCATTTGTGGTTTTCATTGTAACTGTCCACTTTTTTTCATTTATTTTATTGTTTATTATTGCTTATTTTTTATTTTTTACTTTTACGAAATAAGAACATTTTCAATTCAATTCAATTCAATTCAATTCATATTTGCCACCAATTTCTCTAACAGCCATTTCAGCCAATTGTTTAAGAGGATTAGTTTACTTACTAGTTTACTGGAAGGTAAGCCTTCTCCTGGTTTGGCACCTGTGAGACAAAAAGTTAAATACATCTTATTAAACAAACAATGCAGTTTATTTGAAGCATCACATCCTTGTCTCACAATATACTCGTCAGAAAGCACTGTTACCCTAGTGTCACTACACTTGTGAGCCGTCCAATCTAGCACTGTATGCAAGTCAGTGGTTGAAATTCTTGGCAATTCATGAGACAATGGGTCCTTGGTTTTAAACATGTGTGAGCAGGTTTCCTGTTTCTAACTGGCTACCATCAATTTTGCCAACTGAAGAGACAACTGTTGCTATCATATTGCTTTAGCTGTAGTTCGATAGTTAATTACATTTTTCGCTCCATCAGTTTGCTGTCTCTGGACTTTTCAGTGTTTCCAGCTGAACATTCCACTGATGTGTTAGTAACAAGCTATACAATGCTGCTAATCGAGTTCTGTGATGATGAAAAAATGATAGGCTACTGTTTGATCTGTTTATCCATAACTTAGACACTCCTGTACTTTTTTCATTTCGAGAAGAATTCCTCTAAACTTTGATAAGATATAGCCCCAGGTACACCGCTTCAACACGAGACAAAAATGTCAAAGTTTGGGAATGGGAAATTCTTATTTACAATCTGACTGCCATGGTTGTTTTATCCATCAACATCCGAGTTTGAAGGTTGATTTTGTATCGGGGAATACATTTCAACTATAGGTTGTGTTGTTCAGCTCACCCTCCTCTTTGGTCACCCCCAGGCAACCCATCAGCTCCTGCAGAGACAGTGCCTTGTCGTTGCTGATGTCGCAGTACTCCACAAACTTCTTTACACACTTCTTAGGCTTGGATTTCTTGCGCAGGAAGCGTTTGAAAGGCTTGATCTCTTTCTTTCCAATGTCCCCACTAGAGTTTTTATCCAGCTGACTGAAATACCAGTGGACCACCCTCTCCTCCAGGGTGTGGCTGGGGTCGGGCTCGGCCATCCTAAATGACACCCATACATTAGTTCATCAGCTAATAATCGCCTGTTTGAATTAACTCAAGTTACTGGAGTTCAATAGGTTGCCATACATTTGACCAAAATCAGCTTTATCACAGAATATTTTTGTGCATTTCTGGTATATGACTAAATCCACTGATGTTGATCAATAATCTTAGATGAACAAATCCACTTCCGAATGTCATACCTTCCTGCTGATGCCGGATCTGTGACGGCGTGCACCATGTCTGTCGACAGTGCGTCAAGAACACTTGTCAGGAACTCTGTTTTCTTTGCCCCAGGACAGCCTGGAAAATAAGCCACAGACACCTGAGTGAGTGTACGCGTGCATGCATTATGCGGTTCATATGGAAGTAAGTGTATGTCTATGACAGCAAACACTGAAAAATTATCCCCCAGTAAACAGCAGTACAAGATGAGGAATGTTGCCATCATACGTAGGTGGCCTAATAAATGTTTGGGGTGGGACGTCATGTAACAGGCAGCGTAGTTTGAACGTGAACAGCCCAGGAAGATGGCAGAGGAGAACAAAAACCTAGAGACTGTCGCAGTTGTCTTTTCCTGCCTTTCATAAACTTTCAGACCTCCCCTCATCTGAAGGAGGAAGAGGGTACCTGCCAATCATCCTGGAGGCCCCTGAGTGGATTTGACAGCTGGCGTACAGAAGATGTTACTGAATATTGTATGTATGAACAAGAGGCTCCATACAACACCTGAGACTGATCTGAAACATCAAGGGGACCAAATACAGTCCTGACAGACACATTGTTACTTAGGATTTTGTCTGAGGGATGTCTGATCTAAAAGGTATGCATCCCGAGAACTTCAGTGTGTAGTGGGGGGATTAATATTTGAAATGTCAGACAAAGAAGAGGCTGATAAAATGAGCCAATAAACCTATAGGGTAAACTCTATCATTAACTAGCATACTAAAACCAACAGAGAAGCATCATTACATGCAGAATGACTGGAAAACATTACAATGAGGGACAAGGTGGAAATATCCTAATGATAGTAATTGTCTGTCAGGTTATATAGTTTTAACACTGAGGAGGCCAAGGTGGTTCTGGAAGGGCTGAAGGCTATGGAGGCCTGAGAGATTCCTGGGCTCTCCTCTGCTTTCTCACAGTCCGGCTTCCCTCAGCTACTCTGCCTGTGGTGAAATAGAAATTCTCCACAGTTTGCTCCTCTTTTTATGGCCCAGGCCTGCGGGGCCAGATTCTCCTGTGTTGGAGATAATAGCATGCTTTGCTCCTCTCTAACAGGTGGCGACCAGCATCGGCATAAACACCCAGCACTAAGTCTCTACTCCACCTTTCCCAAGTAAGGCAGTGCTTTAGCAGCCTGCACCGAGCAGAGGGTTAAGCATCCACATGTTCAAACTGTTCCACAGTCTCATTTGCATGCTGAAAAGCATTGCACTTAAGTTTTAGTAGGCTCTCTCTGGCTCTAGCCCAGTAAAATATCTGACCCACCTGTTAATGGCAAACTTGGTGCCTTGTGGAGCCGCTTGTGGTAAATGAGTCTAGACAGTCACACAATTGTACCCGCAGAAGGCAATGCGTTTTATTTTCTGGCTTCTGACTGAAGAGATATTTGTGGGATGCAGTTGGAATTGTTTGATGCTTTGTGTTTTTCATGGAGCGCACACGTCCTCTGTGTAAAGCTGCAGGAATCTGATTGTGGCTGCACTTCATTCAAAAGGGGAAGCTATCAGGTATGGCTCCCGTCCCTTCCTTTTGGCAGTAAAGGGTTTTCTGGTGGGGGCGGGACAGATCAGCTTCTTTTTGTCTGGACACTGTTTAGCTGAGGGGCAGGACACACATTTCTGCTGTCATTCAAAGGAATTTGAGTCTGGCCATTTCCAGTTCAGTTCAAGACTGCAGTCGTAAACGAGTGTGGTCTTATTCAATGATTATAATTATATAATGCCCAAGTTTGACGGATGCGGGACAAAATCAAGAAGGGGGGAGCCGCAAAGCATTATATTTTTGCTTGTTGAAAAGCTAACAGCTGCACCACTATTCATATGCCTCATATATCAGCTGCCTGTAAAAATTTGGCCAGTAAGTGCATGTTTGCATGTGTGTGCCCGTGTGTTACTGTCAATAAGAAGCAATGTTTTTCTAGAGAGCCATATGGGGCAGGGCCCTGTCAGCACTCACAGCCGCAGCTCCCAATGGTTGCCCCGATGCAATCCCATGATACCGCTTTGGGCAGAATGCTAGCCAAATACTCTGCTTTCCTCTCCTGCTCCTTTCAGGGCAAAGTTCTCCTTCCTCGCATCTCGCCCCATAAACCTCTCAACACCAGCGCTTCAACAGCAAATGGGCTGCAGCAATGTGAAGGCAACATTTATAATTATCCCTGGTTCATACAGTCACAGGGTTTACAGCCGTTGACGCAATTGCTCATAAAGAAAACAAGATGCTGTGTTTTTTGACTGTGTCACAGATTGTATTATATAATTGGAGACCTGGCTGATACGGTGCAGTGACACGTTTAGAATGAAGACTGTGTGCATGGCTGAATAAGTGTATTGTTTTTTCTGTCCTACCACTATAGCTAAAGGAGGTGTTTGGTTGAGCTTGAGGTCTTTCTCATTGGATAGTTGTGGTTCTTTTCCACCCCATTGACCCCTCACACTTTCTGCTTTCACTGGAATTATTCCTGCTCAATATCTTAGCAATAATATACACCAGCCCTGCCACTGGAAGGCAAAGATGAGTAACATAGTTGGTCTGGGGAGCATTCATCTATGACAGTCTATCCCAATGTTTTATTCCCACTGTGCAAGAGTCCTGGATGCCGTAGCAGAGACAGAGTGCTGCTAAATGCAGCACCTGCAAGCAGAGAGCTGTGCTCTGGCCTGGCACACTGTCACATAAACAGTTGTGGATGGGACGTGAACAGAGGCAGCTCTGTTCATATGCTGCTGGATTATTAACATGTTTACCAAACCACCAAAAAACAGCTAAATTGCCAAGCGCTGTTAAGTTTTAAACTATGATTTGGTTGTATGCAGCACCTGAAAGCTACAACTCTACTGTGCATATCATTGGTTTTATAAGGTGACTAGTCATGCACTTACTTATAAAAACTAAATATTGGTTATTAGTACTTATAAATGTGAGAAAATGAAGGTGAATACACTTCATCCACTGTATTTTAAAACTGTGTCCATGATAAGTAGAATATGTGAGTTTAAACTGGAAGCAGCTCTGCTAAACTTAGTTGACATTTATAACAGTTTGGGAGACAGTTCTAAGTAGTATTTTCATTTAAAAAATGATTTAGAAACATAGCTTAAATGAGCTACACTGCTGGTAACAGCCCTTCATTATATAAGCGTTTTCTGATTTTTCAGCCAATATCAGCAGGACAACAAACTAGTGTTGTTTTGATCGGGTACCAGTATGGTTTATGATTGGTAAGGTTAATGGTCAGGGAGAAGGAGAGATCGTGGTTTTAGTTAAAATAAAAACTTGTTTAAATTTGTAAATACCACTCAAATATATAAGAATTTAAATACTGCAGTGTTAAGTGTAACACAATCTCACCTGTAAATAAGCACACCCCATGGCCACCACCCCCAAACCCTCTCCCACCTCCAGTTTAGTTATCTACACTGTTGTCAGTCTCTTTATCACTACCTGTCTCTGGCATCCTAGTATCCATTATCTCTCTACCTCTCCTGCCTGCTGTTTTTCCTCCGTGCTATCATCCCACTATCCTCCATCTCCCATGTCAGTTAGAGATTAATCCTCCTACCCCCGATCCGTCTCTGTCTCTTTGCTTATTGACCAGAGAGGAGCAGTATCTGGCAATCCTCAACTCGTTATCAAGCATTTCCTTCACTAACAGTGCTAATGATGTCAACAAACACACACACGCACTGTTATCACAACCTTAGAGGCGCGGCAGCCGTTGGAGGCCAACTGCTGAAGAACTTCACCATGTGGTCTGAACAAAGAGGGAAAACAGAGACTTAATCCAGTCTTTAAAGACGTACCTTGAAGATGCCTGCTTCTATAATGATCCTTAGGTTTAGTTGGGTGGGCCCTGGCATTGCCATCACACTTTGGTTGTTCATACCTGTGTCAGAGAATACACCATGTGAGAAAATGCCAATTCAATCAAAATGGATGTAAGACATTGTTTATAACAGTAAAACTATCCTAGTTGTAAAAGCAGAGAGAAGTCCCATTTTTTCAAATTACTCCGTACAGTTAAATCTCAGGGATTCAAATAATTGTTTTATGGCAAACCAGGGGCTATGAAACACATCCAAAAAGAGAGGAGGGATTTGGGGCTGGTATGAGGACAGAATGGGGGGGGGGGGTGGAGAGAGAGAGAGAGAGAGAGAGAGAGGCAGACAGGCAGACAGGGAGCGTGGGACACAAGGAAGCTTTCACGGTCTCCCTTGGAGAGCCGGCCGAGCCCTGATTGCTGCTGTGTGACTGGGCCAAAAGCTGGCCTGGGACAAGGAGAGAGAAGGGGGAAAATCCATGCTTCCATATGTGTGCTAATGTGCTGTCTGGCACTCTGCCTGAAGGCTTGTTAATGTGATACCCAGCCTTGCTGCTCAATAAGAGCGTACTAGTGCCTCACTCTGCCAGCCTGACTGACCTCTGACCTGCAGCTCAACAGACCATTGAGTACTGATTCTCATCGGCAATGGAGATGAATGTCCACCTGCCTATGTCAAATGTACATGAATTTTCTGATTCTTAAATAGAAAAGCATTTTTTCTGTTTTTAAATTAGAGTGAGTAATAAAATGCCGATATTACACATGATCTGCATTAAGGTAAAGTCCGTCCGACCTGGTGGAGGTCCCAGGTATAGGCCGCCCGGTGTCCACCAGCACACACCAGCAGTAGCCGGTGGAGGGGTGGCACTGGACTGGCTTGTACAGTCCTCCGTAGGCACAGTCTGGTACAAACACAGCATCATTCTTGTGTTGCCTTGCCTCTTCCTGGGCAGACTGCTGCTCCTGGTCACATGAAGAGGCTGGTGAGAGGGGTCAGAGGTTATATGGGAATCAGTGTCAGGGGATTCGTCACACAAACACACACACACACCGCCCGTAAAGACAGCATTCAACTAGGTGGTCTAGGTTGTGTGACTTGGAAAATACACGCCCAGACACGCACACTCGACAAGAGGAACAATTGAGAATAAGAGTCACACCTTTCCAGATCTGGCTGACACATTTTGGATTTGGATTGCATTAACATATTGTATGTTTAAATTCATTATTTTAAATAGCAAAATGCACACATTGCTCTCTAATACTCTCAGCATTGCTTATATATCCCTGGAGAGCTGCAAAAGAAAGGGGTGGAGGATGAGCAGTCGGAGACACTGTGTGTAGACTGCTATATCAGCCCCCCGTAGCACTGTTTACGGACATTAACGGGCTAATGACTAAGTACAGCTCGCAATGCCCCAAGTTAAAGGCACTACGAGTAAGTCGGCACGTTGGCGACACCTTTGAACAAAAGCGGTAGTATTATTACGACGCCAGCTGTCGTGAAGCTGTTTGCTTGCTCGTGCAGGGCTGCAAGATTCAAATAATCAGGAAGCAATATGGTGCGTGTCCGTGTGTGGACTCATTTCGGCTCGGTGAGAGTGGTGGTGACACAGCATCTACTAATGCCAGTAAGTGCTAAACACTCCTGATTGCAATGAGTTGATGCATTGTCACCTCTCACGGAGCTGAACGAGTCTTTAGTAGGCTACCGCTCATTCATTTAGGAGTAAACACTGCAGTCTAGGTTCACTCCGTGAAATTGTGTAGGCCTATACGTTGCTTGGCAACGCCCTCCCACCCGCCTATCACTCTCCCTTTTTTGCTTTTCTTCATTGCATTTTCTTTTTTTGCTTTGATGGTTCAGCCCCGTTATCAATTATGACGACAAATAACTGTCTCAAACAAGGCTCCCGCTCCCCTTCTAGGGTGACCAGATCGCATTTCCATTACTTTTCACACGTCCCGCAAATTGAGACGTTGTCCCGCATTGTTATTGAAAGTGAGCCCCCCTTTTTAAATGCGTGTTTTATAATCTGGTAGCCTATATATCCGATAGCTGTGTGGAGACAGCAGTCTGTGAGTGTGCGTCTCTCCGTTTGTCTCTGTGTGTGTGTATCGCACTGTCGGGGGGCTGCTGGGCTCAGTGGCTCTGTGAAGGTGCTGCCTGCTTCGGCATTTCCTTTCTGTTACTTCAAAATAAAAGCCAACTCACGTTTGTCAAGTGAAATGCTTATGTGAAGCCAGTGAAATGCTTTTAATGTGAAGCCGCAGCCTTAACTCTATTTGTTTAACAGTAGCTAACTTAACTGCTGCGCGCTGATCTAAAGATAGTGTTTTTTAATATAGAAAGCCGTGTCTCTGGCATTACTGGTGGTGACACGAGTTTATTTTGCTAAAGAAAACGGCACTTTGTCCCGCACAAACGTAGTCTTTGTCCCACATCTGGTGAATTGGGATCTGGTCTCCCTATCCCCTTCCCTCACCTGGAGCCATAGGCTTCTCAAATCGCGTTCCTGCGCCACACTGAAATCTGCGACCAATGCGGATATGTGACCATAGAGCATGCACGCGTGAACCGAAAATCGGACTGGGTGTACGACCAGATCAAATGCAGTAATAAAAACTATATAAAAACGTCTTTCTTTGCACTGATGGACTTGTTTGCTGTTAAAGGTAATTTATGATTATGAGAGGAAACATGAGGCTGTTTAAAAGATATTTAAAAGTTACTCGTTGCCGCTTTAAGTAAATATTTGGACACTCAACTGCCCTCAGTGGTTGTGTGTGACAGAGAGAGAGAAACAGACAAGACACAAGCAGAACAGTGGTCGGTCGGGCCGACTCACACACCCACACACATCCACACAGTACTGCAGGCCAGGGAACTGTAAAGTACCAGGGATCTATATGTTTACATGTTAAAAATTTCCCAGGGGAATAATGTAATGTGTCATGAACCTCACTTTCATCCATACAGCAGCCTCGATGGGGTTTTGCAGGGCCTCAGCAGGATCTAATCAGACTTATTTGTGTGCAGCAACCTCCTTCTCTGATGCGCAGCTCTCCAACAGAGATTTGAGCATTACACTCAGGGATGAAAGTAGAGCTTGTCTGGCCATGAGGGCTTTCATCACCAATCTCTCCCTCTCTTCGCTGCTTGCCTCAAGGCTCGGAAGCTACTGCGGGATTATGCATATCCCTTTTCTTTGTTTATTTTCATTAGAGATCTTTACCCACACAAAAGAGACCAAATGAAATGCCTCCCCGCTTTCTCAACCGACTCGCTTCGCTCCAGTTCTTCCGTATGGGTTCTCTTTGTTGAGGCGGCTGATTTTTTTTTCACCCCAATACCCCAAAGAGCACATGATAATCAAAACCATCACTGCTGCATTTCTCAGGGTTTTTTATTTGGTTGTAAATTATGATAATGTGATTCACACACACACACACACACACACACACACACACACACACACACACACACACACACACACACACACACACACACACACACACACACACACACACACACACACACACACACACACAAATGCACACATGCACAGAGGGTACTCAACTCTAGGCTGGTCTCAAAATAGCATTGTTTAACGTAGAAGTAACATTTTCCCCAAATAGCAACTGCACAATAAGATACACGTGCATGTGTGAAAGAAGAGAGCACAACAGACCAGCCAGAAGAATAGGAGATCCTGTGTTTGTGCCATGTGCTGATAATTACGGATACCACAGAGAAGCAGATCCTCAAAGCCTTACGCACTCCAACACCAAGCTGTATTGGTTTCACAACCCACCATCTGTCCTTAAAAGACAGGAACAGCCTCAAACCATGATTGCTCACACAAGTAGGAAAAACACAGTGCGTGCTTTCAGTTCGGGTTTGCAAATACCCGATCGCTGTCATTAAAGAAAGAGTGGTCTTTGAAACTCACATGGTGCTCTGGTTCTATTGTTCTGTCTGCTGCGAACCTGCTCCGTCCACAGAGTGGGGTACTGGGAAATGATGTCTGAAAGAAATCACCAAGACAGCTTTATTAGTTTCGATCCAAAACACACTCATATATCATCTGAGCCAAACCTGGTGGTTCCAAAACTCACAGACTGTAAAATGCACATGAAGGTTATTGTATCTCGAATGGCTGGAGAGGAAGTGGAAAGTAAATTGCACATGACAGCTGTAGCCCAAAATGTAGCAGCAAAAAGAGAGGTAGCTAAACTACGAGTCTCCTCCTTCACAAATGATGACATCAACTTGAAATCATAAAATGCTGCTTTCTTCATAATAGAAAAGGCCAATAAAAGTGCTCCAATGCAAATTTGACATTTTTTATTGTGCTTCCCATTGACAGTGTCAGCTTATCTTTATTGAACTAGAGATGAAGGAAGCTGTTTACTTTGGCCATTTGGAGTTTAAAGGACACTAATGTAGCAATATAATAATATAGACTCCATTACATAAAGATGCTGCAGTGATGCTTTATATCAAATTAACAGATGTAATTACAGATTCAATAACAGTTAAGAGGCATTTTAATATTGCAGCTGGTAACACTGAAGATGATTAACTTCTTCAGCTTGGTATTCTTTTATCTTTCAACGTAGCATATTTATTAATTAATTAAAGATGATGATTTATTTTATATGAAACATTGTGCTATCTAAATGAACCAGTAACACGTGCTGTCAGCTAAGTATTAAATAGAAGTAGAGTACAACAAAGTACTTTAACTTCAAAGTCGTACTTTGAGAAGACATTCTGAGTCAGAGAGGGGTGTCACAGTTAATGCAGGCACAGTAGCAAACAGTTTTTACTAACATTCTGAAAGATATAGCTCACCTTCTTCATCTCCAGCAGGCTGTGGATCCACCACTAGGCCAGTCTCATCTGCATTTAGAATGGAGAATATTTGCAAGGAGACTACAATTACGAAAGTAAACTAGATTAGAGAAGATTGAACCTTTTGAGATTTGCACGTTGCCCGACCAAGAAAGAGGAATGCAGCAGTAGATGTGAGGAGAATGAGAGAGAGAAGAAGATGTGTGTGTGTGTGTGTGTGTGTGTGTGTGTGTGTGTGTGTGTGTGTGTGTTTGTGTGTTGAAAACTGAAAGAGGTGACTTATAGTAAGAGAAGAGAGGAAGAAAACCAGAAGTATAGTGGTCATATATTTCCATGGTTTCACTTCATGCAACAAGTGAGATCATTATGCTATGGAGGACAGATTGAGGTCAGTTAATTGAATGAGGAAGGAGATGATCAGGACCAACTGTCCCGGATGTTCTTCTCCATCCTCCCATTGGCTGCATTTGAGTAATGAGAGCTGTGAGAAGGTGGGAGAGACACAGAAGGTAAAGAATGCGCTAGCCAAGTCTGAGGTAAACCAATTAACAGTGGGCGAATCAAGGTCAGTGTTTGTTTGGTCTCTGTTTGTTTGTTTGATTTGCGGTGGCAGGGAGATGGGGATGGAGGTTTTGAGCAGCTTAGGGTGAAACCACGGCCGTAGGTGTGGTTAACCTCAGTGTGGTACACTCATTCTGCTCAAAGCAAAGCTCTGTTAATGCATGAGTCATGGCATCTCTAATGTGTGGCTCCACAAACAGGGATTAAGCTTAAACTGCTTTTCTTTAACAATGAATTCTCCATTGCAAAATCAGGATTTCACATTTAACTTAAGTTTCGTTATGCCAGCCATTCATTATCCAAAGCATTCTTGGTGGATGAAAATACATCCAGTCACTTTGACTGACTGAGGAAGACATTACTCTGCTCACTTAACGGATGGAAATACCATCTCAAAAAGTGTATTTATGATTTGGATGTATGATAAACCACTAATGACCTATCTTTACTTTGCGGCCTTTTACATGACTGTAACACCTCTTTTAGCATCTGCCAGGAAACCCCCGCGCTATTTGTGGTCATACAGCATTAGTTTAACTGCTGTTTGTCAGTCATCAGCTGCATATGATTTCAGCATGTGAATACATTTGTCAAGTCCAGCACAAATGGGTTTAAGGTGAAGCATTTAGAATGTAACATTACTAATATTTTGATAATCTACAGTAAGTGCAGAAATGTTCACCATTGAATGCTATGGGACTTATGGACTTCTGCTGAATCAAAATATTGATGCAATCCTTGCTATTTTCAGTGCTGGCATGCCACAAATCTACAGTTTATCCTGCTTTCACCACCCTGTTTATCTAACCAGTTCAGATTGAACCACAACCCCCCTCCCTTTCTCCCTCTTTTGCTCTCCCACCATCCCTCCTTCTCTCTCAAATTTTACATTCCCACTTGATTCATGTGTAATGAGTTGGCTGGGCTCAGACGGACACTATACCCAAGACTGTTTACAGAGAGAAAGGCGCAGACATAAATGTCACACTGACAGGAATAACCCATCCGACAAACACAATATGCATACACTCAACCTCTCATATTTGTATGCACATCCATGCATGCAAACACAAACACACAATCACATAAGGAAATCATCGGAGTGAGCTCAAATTTAAATTTTCTTTCTGAGCCTTCAGATCACATCAGTTAAACAAATCGTCTCTTGCAAAATGCCAGCAAGATATACAGTATCTGGAGGGGAGCTGTAGGGAAAAAGAGTGGTTTTACTGTATATCTGGAAGAGGGTAAATGTTGATAAGAGACAGAGGGAAAGTAGGTGGAGGATAAAGTGTGAACATTTCCTTGTATCTTTTGACTGTCGCTGAAAAAGAACCAAAACCAAGTGAGACGAAGTCAGAGAAGAAAAGCTTATGATGAGTCAGTTTTCCTCCATTCTGGCGGCTGCCTGGCCATTTGGCTGCCTAGTAAAGACAGCACGCGGTTATATGCTTTGTAGCTGCTGGCGGTGTGCATTAAAGCTCATTGCAACCTCTCTCCTTAGACTCGTTACTCAGTAACAAACTGCCTTTATATCAACCTTCAGGCTACTTGCTCTCTCTCAAATTGACAAAATATTAGAAAGGCAAGCCCTAACAGGCGACCCACCCTGCACATCTTCCATACAGTTGCAGGCAAACAGACAGAGATAAAAATAAATTCACATGCACATGCATGCTTAGATAGGTAGAAACATGCACAGGGATAAACAAAAACACACAGGCAAATATATAGTTAATTTGCATTTTCTTGAAATAAAGTCTCACCTGCTTTACCTGGTTCTCGTGTAGTTGCTCTCTCCTGTTTTGAACCTGAAAGGCAAAAGATTCAAATTAATAAAAATTAGTAGTTAACCTAAAAAAATTATACATTTTCAGATATACTTTAAGAATTTGGCAATAGCCACCATACTTTATCAAGGAGATAACGACCGTAAAACTCTATTCTGCCTTTTTTGAATATTATTAATTCATTCGAACTGGCTCCAATCAATTTCAACCTGAATGTTGATAGAGATGTACATTTGTAGACTTCATATACACAGCTGTCAGCTTGCAGTTACATTCTTACGACTGTCACTATTGCCGCTACTTCTAGAGCTTTCTGACTGTTGAGGCTGCAGCAACTTCTGAGACAGCCCCACGAAGACGCAAAGGGAGGACATGTGGCATTGGTTACTTGATTGTTTGGCAGACGCCATCCTCAAGGAACACTTACATTCCATACAGTTTAACTTTGTTGCTCAACTCTGCAGCAGGGATTTTCTACAAGGTTAATTTACACCACAGCTCCATGCCTTGAGCAACGCTCAATCCTTGAATGGTTCTAAAACCCTGTGGCCGTCAGTCCAGTCACTGACCACTTTCCCACAGGACTTAGGATAACACCCCGCACAACATGGAATGTCAAGCTTTCTGTGTTGAATTTGATCTATCATCATTACTTCACAACATTACAGAAATAGCATTCTAGTAAGAATCTGCTATTTTAAATGTCATACGTTACTAAATGAGATGCGTGTACTAGTGCACTGACCTGCAAATACCCAGTATGTATAACTGTTTACCTTATAAGGCATAAGATATGCATACATAATGAGGATGAGGTTGTTGGGTTTTACTCACCTTGGCATCGGGGTTTTTTATTTGCCACTGCTGAGCCACTAATGGGTCGGCCATTGGGGGTGACACACCAACAGTATCCAGTGTAGCTGTGGCACTGAACCTGTCATCCAAAGAGCAGGTTAACACACACTAAATGGCATCGACAGGAATTACATTTAAATTCATGCAGGAGAAAAGAGCAATTCTTGAAAATAGAGGACACCATAGTCTAATGCTTTCCCTTAAAGAAGTATCTTTTTGTTACCTCGCTATATGTGCCATCAGGGTTGCATACAGGCACGAAGACCTGCGGGAAGAGCTTCTTGGCCTGCTGCTCTGTGTACTTCTTCTCTGCTACACATCTGGATGTATCTGGAGAAGCCCCACAAATCACTAGAATCATGACACATCACAGAGACCGATACTTCAGCCCACAGCTCAACTATTTTCTTATGCTGCACAACTATGAAACCAACATACTTTAAAAGTCAGTAGAAGATGTTGAATCTCACACATGATGAAGAATGAAAGCTAGATGCTGGGAGAGAGGAGAGTCGAAGGGGAAACAGTTCAAGACATTTCGGAAGTGGCAGATACTCCTGTGGCTGGGAATAGAACCAATACCCCTAGTCTTATTAGGATCGAGTCAGGCAAGCCTGCACAGTGCCTGGTGGTAAAGCCATTACTGAACGAAGCAGCTCCTGCTGCTCCTGTAGAACATTCCAGTCACCGAAGAAAAGGGCTGATGCACAGGGAAAACCTGACCCTTCTTTAATGTCTGAGTCTGTCTCACTCTCCTCCCAAACCTCGGCCATCTCTTCAGTTCAGCCCCAGCTGTCCTTCAATTACTTCTCAATATAAACGTGGGTCAGCAACTTTTCATCTTTGTGCACCTCAAGTCTTTTCACATCTCTCAGTCAGAGCCATGGCTCATCCTGTCATTCCTCTGCTGTTTCATCTCACCTGGCCAACGGCACCAGCTGTTCAAACTCTTAGGAAATGTTGGGCAATGATGGGTTTGATGGTAACTGGGTGTAACAAGTTAACTGCAATGCAGTGCCTGTCTGGCTAGCAGATTACAATCACATTAAAACTATAACTCATGCTCGGTAAAAACGTTCACCAGTTTGGTCAGGAGGCTGCATCTCGCGGGCATGGCTAACAGCTTTATCCATTAGACACGTGCAGGGGAATGTGCACTGGTTTCTCTCAATTTAGTTTGTGTGTTTCACTGTCACTGGCGAGGGGAAGGGGCAAGACGCTGGATGTTCCGGATGGAGGAAAACAGCAAGTTATAGAAGCTCTAAAGTTAGCTCTAGTGGAAAAACCCGAAACCATCAGCCTTCTCCAGGGGGCTCTGACCAACAAGCAGACTGGAAAAAATGAAAGGACACTTGACTCATCTGAGCCCCGTGATAGAAAACAAATGTGGTGCCACTCTTACCATCCTTAAAAACAATCCCATCTCTGTGCCTTTAGGCCAGACCGGCCCTCTGGTTCATTTGGGCTGCTGACTCGGCTGCTGCTGCGGTGTCTTTCACCCTGGCCATCCAGAAGCAGAGGGGGGTCTCAACTCTTATAGACCCGATGTTATTGACGCATACAATACGACTTTCATGGACTCTCGTCCCTTTCAGCTTCCTAGCTGGAAACCTCTATTCTGTGTCCCGGCGCTGTCCGCCACATCCAGATGTCCGCTTAGAAATGTTGCCATAGAGACCCAGCACGGGCATAAAATCGTGGAATGCTTTTCCATCATACAAGATTTCTTTTTAAGCAAACCCTTTCGCTCTAGCTCCCTGCATTAGTGATATAATATTGTAATGTGTAAGAATGGGGCTTTGTCCCCAGTCTGCAGAGCGATGAACTAGCAGTATAGAGTTAGTGAGTGGGATGGGGGTGAAGGGGTTTGGGGTGCAGCATTGGGGTGTATGGGTGCTTCCTTCCAGCAAAGACTAACAATGAGGGAGTCTGTGAGTTGCCTGACCTCACTGGCTCTCCTTTCCCTATTGCTTTTCATCTCTAGTCACATTACGGACACATACGTAACGTACAGCTTCATCTAGTATGATGAAAATGAGACCATTAATTCTTGTCAAGATATTTCATTCAAATCCCCTCGCCTCTGCATAATAGCTTGATTTCAAAGAGCTGAAGCCATTCTAAACAAATAAAGAAGGTACTGGTCCAGTGATGCTGTTATGCATTTCTGTTGTGACTGTGGTAGATTTCCACCAGGTATCGACTCAGACGGAGAGAGGAAGCATGAAAGCCAACCACAATATACATAGAAAGAAAAATTACTTAGCACTTTGAAAAAATAACATACATGTCCTTTTGTACAAATTGAGGTGAATTAATTCAGCCAGGCAGCGGGAAACCCACCCACCCACAGACACACACTCACACATACACACACTGTGTCAATCTCACTCGTCCTCCCAGCACTCAAAGAATCAATTATGCTGAAATGAATTTAACCCACAAGTTTCTACTGTGACCCCCTCTACGCATTTGAGAGTGCCAGGCGGCGCTGAAGCGTGACTCATGACCTGACCTTTGCATGGCCCTCGGATGACCTCCAGCTGGGGGTCGCGACACTTGGCTCGGAGGAACTCGCAGCGAGATGTGAAGGTCCTGCCGTCGGAGGCGCACAGGGGCTTGCGAGGAGCTCCGCTACATTCCATGTTGCACTCCTTATCCTGATCCACCCGCAGGAACTGCACAAGTGAGAACGGAGTAGATAAGCAGAGAAGACATTTGCTAAATGAGACAGCTTTTGGAATCAGTGAGCTCCGTACTAAAACTCTTTAATCTTCACAACAGCAGGTGTAATTTGGGAGGGATTCACGAAGACTTAAGGAGAAAATGCATTTTACAGAAACAAGTTCAGAACGAGTGTCCAGCCACACAAATGAAATCTGTTTCAAAACATCTCATAACTCATCAATAGAGTAGAAAAGACTGAAAGAAACAGGCACAAAGATGATGCAGTGTCACTTCAGGCCTGTCAGGGTGCAGCCGTGCTTTGTCTTTGTCTTAAGGACTTTGACTGATGCTTCCTCTTTTCTTTGTCCGTGCCAACACCTGCACAGGTATTCACCTGGAATTGCTCCTGAGGATGTTTTACTGAGCCATGAAAAGAGAAACAAGGACAGAGACTCCTGGCTGAATGCATCGGATCACCTGTGTCAATGCCACCTTTGTATCTGCCACCGTGGTATGAAAACCCCCTCGCCCAGGCAGCACAATGGGGCAGTGGCTGTGGTGAGGGGGCTGGCAACAAGCTGTGACTGCTACAATGAATGAATAGACAGTGAATGATAGAATGGCTGAATAAACTAAACGTCAGGGAGCTTTGTGTGGCTACAGTGTGAGTACTGGATTTTCATAAAGTTTGTGTGATTCATTCCGTACGGTAGAATGAACATGAACTGGGTTCAGTGGAAAAAAACAAACTTATGCCCATGCAGGTGCTGTTTTCAGTCAGTCCTATCCAAAGATAAATACCTATCTAAACCCATTTTGTCTTCTCTTATAAAAAAAAATATTTGCACTTTTTTTTAATTCTATCTGAATGCCCTCTCTGTCAACTATTCACAGCAGACATGCAGACAGAAACTCTCTCTCTTTAGCTCACACTCACTCAACACAATCTGTGGAATAAAGCAGATAATCAAACTCAAAGAAACACCATAAAAATCTGTTATGAGTTATCAAAAGAGGGTGTGGCAATGAAGAGAGAGAGAGAGAGCGAGAGAGAGGAGAGAGAAGAAAAGACACATGCATTAAGAGGGTGGGATGATCACCAATAAAAATTGTGTTGTGTCTGACATCTTACAAATGAAGTGAGAGATGAGGTTTGGTGGCAGCCCCATGCATTCAGACGAGAAGGGCTGCAGGGCTGCATGCACCTGGAAGAGGGTTGGCAGGGAAGGCAGCATCGCCCTGGGCCAGAGGAGGGGATACAGCCCACTCTGTCAACCCTGTTCATAAATCTTTCGGGGGGGGGGGGAGAGAAGAGGCCCGTCCAAACAAATTGGAAGAGTAGCCGCGAGGGAAGGAAGCTGAGCCTTTTAGACTGAAATACATTTTCAAAAACTATTTTTATAAAAAGTTTTACAAGCCCTTTCTCCACTGACTTCTAGAAATGATGTGTTGTCATGTGAGGAACACAACTCGTATCCTGACACTACAGAGCTGGAGAGCCGTTTGCAAGGACAATGCAAGCCCAAGTCTCAACACTCATCCTTCACCTACTGTAGACAGAAATACCTCTTCCTCCTTTGGGTATGAACAGAGTATGATCGAATGTTGTGGATTTCCAGGGGATATAGAAAAGGTATTATATTAAATATATGAAGCCTTGTCTTTCATTTGGACAAAGCTAGACTTCGAGCATCGTCCACAGCATTGGACTACTTGTCCATATCATCTTGAGACATTACCCTGGGCAGGATCCATTAAAAAGCTCCAAAGATGAATATGAGAGGTCACATTGGGTTTTGACAAAACAGATTTTTTCTTACTTTCTCCCCCAATTTTTGCTTTTCGTTGTGAAATGTCCGGTTTATTATTTTAGGGCATTGTATGCCTTTATTTGATAGCAACATTCAAAGAGATGAAAATAAATAATGGAGAAGGAAAAAGATTACCAGGCAAAACAGTTCATGGCTGGATGTGATGCAGGGATGTTGTGGTTCATAGTCGGTGTTTCAACCTCAAGGGAAAACAGCGCCCCAGACAGTAGATATTTTTAGGTCTTTGGGCCACTAAAACCTAAGAGGGGAAAATCCTTCTCACATCCACATTGAGACCACAATCTGTAATGACGGGTCGCAGGCAGACATTCCTTTACTTTAAGGGCTCACAAGCCAAAAAGGTTGGGTACCACCGGCCACTGTTAAGTTAAGCTTTGACACAATTCGGAGGATATTCTATGTTTAAGTTTGTTCTCGTCAATTAATATGTGAAAAAAAATTACCACTTTGGAAAGTATCATTGAATTTGAGATGAGTTGGCTGGGAATCTTCATTTACTTACAAACACTAAGAAACAGATGGCTCTCATTAACTACACACCTGTTATTTAATGGGATCTTTAGAAAAACTACTGTTGTATGAATGGTTAAAAACATAATATAAAATATGATATACAGAAAAATAATGCTTTGGTGGAATAATAGAGTTTTTTCTCTACAATCAACTGGTGTTCAAAAACTTCCCCCTGCCTCCCCTAGTTAGGGTCTCTAAGTTTCTTGGATTGTTTGCATTAATGCATCTAACTGACAGTCTCCGTCCCTCCTGCACCGTCCTCCCACACCAGTGAGGGCATCCCTCTGCAGTGGTGCCCTTCTCTCACATTCTCCTAGCTCACCCCTTCACAGGCGTGACAGGCTGCTCTCAGGATGTTTTTTTTTTGCAGAGATGGCAACCTACAAAAGCCAGTAACTGCTCTGATGGTGTTTAAGTGCATCCAGCCATGCTTAGTGGTGGACCGCCATCCTCGCCACAGCTCATGCTGGCCACCCCAGTGTTCACACTACACCAGCATTATCAGCATCAGCCCCTGCAAGCCAGGAGACTGACAACCCAAACAGAGTTATTCAACAGCCCAGCATCCTGCTAGATGTCCACTGTACAGCACACAGCAGAGCGCTATAGTGCCCGCGAGATTACAAAAAAGCTCCAAGAACACAGCATGGAAAAACACAGTTAGCCATGAAATCAGCCACCCATGAAATCAACCACCCAGATTCTGTATCAGACATCCAAGCGTTTCATTCAAAGTCCCAGTTGGCCACACTGAAGGAGGAGAACAAATAAGATGTGAAAGCCTGTGAGAGGAAGAAGCGTCAGAGACTAATGGTGTGTTGAGGACCTCTTCCTCCTGTGTACTCCTACAGGTAGTTAGCTGTCTGCTGCAGATCTGTGTGTATTTGGCCTGTGGTGATGGATGGGCGAGGGAGGCAGAGCTCTGACACTCCCCTGATGTCTCATTCCAGCCTCTGCTAGCCGCCTGCCACCATCCTCATGAGCAGCAACACAGTGGAGAGTGATGGATGGCCTCCACCTCAGCTACATGCAGGACAAGCTTTCAGCCCCATTTATCATAGAAAGGAGACTAGTACAGGAAAGAACACATATCATGACTCAAATCCATTTATTGATTAATATATTTTTCTTGCCGTCTTCTATACATTTTTTCTTTGACTTTAATTTGCCTTATTTATTCCATGGTAACTGTTTTCTTTGAGTAATCTCTCTTGGAAGATGCATTCTGTATCTGCTCAAATCCTACAAGAGGTTTGCAAAGGAAAAACAGACAGGCAAGGGAGGGCAAGGGAGGACGAGACGGGTAAGATATTCTTTTTCCAAGACCAACCAGCATACAAATCAAATCCTATTACCTCCCTCTGGTTCTACAGCATTGTGGGATTGAATGGAGTATGGAGGAGGCGCACCTCCAGCAGAGAGCACATTGTAGGCTGATAAGGGCCTTCTGGGCTGGGAGGCCCCCGCTTCCAGCACCCCGAGAGGCCCCTCACACCACGGCCCGCAGGGTCAATGGGGGCCCCAGCTGAGAGCTGCAGCTAACGTGTTAAACTGCCTTGGCGGGAGTGTCTTGCGCGGAGGCTAGGATGCGAAGGGGATCATTAGTTTCCAGCATGGTGGAAGGGGAAGAAAGTGACAGCCTTTAACCAGGCTACTAACTCAATCAAAGGAGAAGGCATTTAATTGCTGTGAAAGATGTTAAAAAGAAAGAGAGGTGGTGTGAAAGACCACTGCTCATGACAAAAAAATAATCTCTGGGCAGGTGCACAATTTAGAAAATCATAGGGGGCAATTGGGGCCCATATGTAATACGAAAAACAAATTTCTCTAGATTTAAAAAAGGCAGCCAATATTATAAGCTCTCCCATCTTTTCACACACTATTTCATACTTCCATAAACTATGGAAAAGTCTGCCTCATGAATAGCCCGGGCAAATATCCCATATATTTGACTGCCTGTTTGACCTCAAATATGCACAAAATATTACATGGAGACATTTTCTTGAAACCAACAGTAACCTCTCCAGTGTCATTCAAACAATAAACCATTAATCACTCACAAAGTAAAGTACAACTCCAGTGCTACATGTGCTATTCCAATACAGTCTGTCTTATGAACCCCAGTGGGGAGATATGACACAGACAGTTACCACTCAAACATGCAATAATCAAATAGAGTTTGAATGTTTCTCATTCTTACAGTCATGTCCAGAGCATAGTGATGTGTCATATCCAACCACACTACAAACACAGCTGTATTCGTCTAAACGTTACATTCACTGCCGGGTAAATATTACCAGCTCAACAAAGAAACAATGCTATTACCTGTACTCATACTGCCTGTGTATGTGTGAGTGAGTGAGTGAGTGAGTGAGTGAGTGAGTGAGTGAGTGAGTGAGTGAGTGAGTGAGTGAGTGAGTGAGTGTGTGTGTGTGTGTAACTTTATGTATCAGGTTGAAAATTCAGGGGGAGCATCTGCTCAGTGGCACACTTCCTCCCACATTCCACACTCCGTAGTGTCAGGGAGAATAGATCTCCGACCCTTCACCTTCAGGTTAACAACTCGTGGCCATTTGTTTCAAATTGGATATTAAGGCATCTTCACCAAAACAATAAATAAGTGTGCAATGGGAGGCTGCTGTCAACCTCTAAATCAAGGGGTAATTCCTCTGACAGAACACATTCCACTCTCTATCATTCCTCCTTTACTACCCTGCACCTGGCCATGTAATTCTCCTCCTCTGAATTTAAAGATGAACTTTCTCCCACAGTTTAAGGTCAGATTCATCACTCTGCTGCTGCTGTAAACAATGCCATGTGCTTTGGTGCTGCAGACCTGCTAGCAGAGTAGTAGCATCTACACAGCCGTTGGCATAACAAGCGTGAACAGGACAGAGGCAGAAGCTGGGAGGCAGGTAAAAGCTAACCACAGTGGTGCCACTAATAGACCAGTCAACTCCTCACAGGCACGGCAGCATCTCAGACACACTGCACAAAGACAGAGTTCACAATACTCACAGCGAACACCAAGCCTTTTTTTCTATAAAAACCTCTTTTATTGATCTATTGAGTTGTACATCTCTTCTTAAATTCTGCCTGAATATCTGCTGGATATGAAACATAAACAAGTAGTAAAATCTTCTTTTGAAGAGATTATCTAAAATCCTAGAGTCAGCATAGGCCATAATTCTGTGATTGAATTAAAATGTCTCTATGTCTATTAATATTAATAATTATATATGTATATTTGAATTAATAGAGAGAGAGAGAGAGAGAGAGAGCCCACAATGAAGACCTAAACGATGATGAACATTACGCTTATGAATTTACGGACAAAAACCAGACTGTTTCAGATTTTTTTTTTCTTTGTAAAAATGTTCTTCTTTTGCCATATAACCCATAACGATATCCATTACTTTGAAACTATGTTTTTACAAATGGATATAATGAGAGATATTCTGGGAGTTATGCGGATCCTCCTACCGTGAGAGCGGAGAACTTTTGAGCGCGTCCAGCACAGAGCAGACAGAGGACGACCAGCAGCGGACAGACGCGCATCCTGACACAGCGTGGCAATAAACTCTCCAAATTACGCACGGTCCAAAATTCACTATGTGTCGCTTGAACTTGCCCAGAGCACACAAGAGAGAAGTCGAAAAAAAATCCACAGTAGTCCTTGCAAGAAAAAATGTGAGTGGTGGAGAGAGGGGTTGCTGGCTTATTTCACTTCGTCTCCTTGGTTTCGTCTGCCAAAGCGATGGTGTAGACACTCTCCTTATTTCTGGCAGTGCGATAAACCCCCCCGTGTCCCTGACCTTTTCCCCTCCCTCGGTGTCTTCTCCCTTTCTCCCTCTCTTCAATTCGACTTCTTTTCTCCACACCCCCTCCCTCCACACTTGATTTTGTCGACTAGATCCCTTATCGGATGCAGGCAGTTCCCCAGCCGGTATAGGTAGGTGTAGCTTTTACAGGGACTCCGTCTGCTGCTGGTAGCTGAGGCAAACACATCAGGTATTCTTTTCTTTCTCCTTTTTTTCTTTTCCTTCTCCCTCAAGACCACAACAAGATTTTTTTTTTAGTTTTTTGCCCCCACCCTGTGATGATGTTCGGGGGATCACACAGGCTGGTGTCTGCTGGGAGGGTCAGCAAGAAAAAGAGACGTAGTCACAAACTCTCATTTGGACATCCACTTACTTCACACCTCTTTTATATAGGCTACAGTCTGCGTCACACACGTGCACACAAACGTACCGGTAATACAATTTGGAGTTAACCATCCTCTCTAAGCTTATGATCAAAGTCGCCAAAGACAGTTACACAAAGTATCACACGTTCACACAATACACCAACAAAGACGCAATCCATCGTTCTAAAAGCAAAAATCATTCATGAATCTGTCCCATTCCATCTGTCATATTAAACGCAGAGCGGTGGACACAAAACTCATCTGAGTAGTAACCCAATAGCCTATTAAATGATTATAATCTACATTATGGCCTGAATTGAAGATGCAACCATTAGGCTATACGGGTCATTCAATGATGCTCTTCTTGACAAAACTTTTTACCAGTCCTCGGAGCTTCCTATATTCATGGGGAAAGCTGCAGAGCGCCTTGCGACTATGACGCCACCCTATGGTAATTACAAGTAATTACAAGCTCTCACAAACCATTCACCATGCATTATACTAGGCTATATACAGTATATCCTCACATTACTCATTTAACTTTATTTTATTTAGTATATTCTGAGAAATGCACAGTATCACGAGTTAATAAAACGAATCCCCACCTTGTAAGAGCCCATAATGTAGCCTAACAACGACCCAAAATGTAGGTCAATTAAAAAAGAAAAACTATAGGCTAATACAACCCATAAGCCTAATGTAGCCTAATAACGGCCTGCTGAGGGCATAACGTAGGCCTAATTACTTTTAGCCCATCATGTAAAAAAGTGCCTATTACATTTTGGTTCTTTGGTTTGTCTTCTAATACAATTCTATATAATTCTAATAGTGTAATGAAACAACTTTTTTAATCGTTTTTACTGTATGCTCATTCAAGGCGTCAAAGGCGTCCTGCATAGGCCTCTACATTGACGCAATAAGCCCTAATCCATCAATTATTGACTCACTCCATAATTTAGCTCAATAAAATGAGATGGGCCTAATTAAACTGTTTGAAAACAATAAGGCCTAGGCTACTTTTGCTCGCTTCATAATGTAATAGGCCTAGCAGTGAACCTAAATGTAGCCTAATAAGTTGTTACATTATTGGGAAAACGTTTAGGCCTACATTATGACCAGTTATAGCCTAGGCCCTAGACTAGGCTACTGTACATTATGGGGTTTATTGATGTCGCCTATTAGGCTACACATTATGGGTCGTTGTTACATTATAGGCTCTTTCACGCATAATTGTGATATCGAAACACGTCGATAATTTAGCTAAATATAGGCTTATTCAAAGGCTAAAAAATTAAGCTTTAGAAATATCTAGATAGGCTCATCTCTTTAAATCAGTGGTTTCCAATAGCCTACGTGGGACCGTTGGACTTGTCACACTCAGCTGTAACTAATGAACGATAATTGCTGCATTGTTCTGCGATAATTACTAAGACAAAGTCATCACTCAATAAGTTCAAACTGCTGTGAAAAATATAAAATAGAGATAAAATAATAAACTAGCAGTAGCTATGAGAAGACTATAGTAGCCAATAGGCCTAACTATCATTTTTTTAGAGTAGGCCTAGTAGCCTACTATTATGACTAATGTTTGCAATAATTATTATACAAAGCAAAACAACAGGGGATAAATAAAAAATAGTTGAGGCTACTCTACAAAAACACTATAGGCTCTATAGACTATAGGCCTACATCCAAAACACAAAGATAGGCCTACCTACCTACCTTCCTCTGTCTGAAGTTCTCTATGAGTAATTTCATGTTTTCGATAATGGTCCCCGCCCTGTTTTGTGTATAAAACCAAGCAAACAAAAACTGTCCCAAGAAGGCTTGATAACTGTCTAAAAAGTGTCATTGACCATATACTCCATTTCCCATGATGCTCTTATGTCGCTGTGTTTCGCTCGGACGTCACAGCTCTTTCCTTCCGCTTCCGCTCGTCCTCAAGCGTTACCTGCGTGGTTTAGCGGGTTTAGCTAGCCGAGCAGACATCCTCGTTTTTCACTCCATTTTCGTATGAGCTTGGACTTCTGACCACCACCATGCCGTACGAACAAGAGGAAGAAGTCAGTACACATATTTCCTTCAAGACACGTGAACGCTTTCGTGATAATAACATTGACATGCCAGGCAGCTGTTAGCTGGTTAGCTAGCTATCTGTGTAGCTCCACCGGCATAACAGTAGCTTGCGATGAGTTAGCATGATGCTTGTAATTGTGGTAGCCTTGTTTTTGACGGAAATGCAACCACATTATCATCGTATCTCTCTCTGTAACGTTGTTTAGCTTTGTAAAATAGAGGGTACCGGGGTTCAAAATAAGCTTAATTGAATGATGTTAAACAGATGTTAGCGTTGCTCAGTGATAAATGTCGGACTGCTCTGTCTCGTTGCAGTATGATCCCTACACCTATACCCCAAACGACACTGAGCTGCACACCGGTTTGTATACACACATCTATGTACTTCTGATACATCTTACTCCTCTTGTATACTGTCAGTAATACGTCTAAAGTAATTACGCAAACCAATAGTTTGTAGAAATAATTTAAAATACTTCTAGTGTAGTTGCAGTGTGTTCGTCTGTACTCACTCCCCCATCTCCTTGCAGGTGACCCGAAGGCAGACCTGGCCTACGAGAGGCAGTATGAACAGCAGACGTACCAAGTCATCCCAGAGGTGATCAAGAACTTCCTTCAGTATTTCCACAAGACCATCTCCGACCTGATCGATCAGAAGGTGTATGAGCTGCAGTCCAACGGTGTGTCCAGTGAGGGCATTGAGCAGAAGATCTATGAGATCCAGGACGTCTATGAGAACAGGTAAACCACACTCTTTATTTTGAGGTTGTTGCCTCCAGAGCCATAATAGTTATTTTTGTCTGTGATGACTTTCTAACTTTCCATTGATCCGTGATCCTCTCCAGCTGGAATAAGTTGACCGAACGTTTCTTCAAGAACTCTCCCTGGCCCGAGTCTGAGGCCATCGCAGCACTCGTTGGCAATGGTGAGTTTCTAATGTCCTCCATCTGTCGTCTGTGTTTTTTTCTTTGCACGGACGGCGTTTTGTTTTTCATTGTAGAAATTCATTCATTCACTCATCATCAATTGGTTCTATGAATGTGATAAATGCAATGCACAGCACGTTAGTTTTAAAAACTAGCTAATACATTTACATGTCTTTTTTTGTCTTTTTTCTTTCTTTTCCTTTCTTTTTTACATTTACAGGTCAACCAACAGGGAGCTCGAAAGGCAAACTAACTCAGATTATTATTTATTAGGTTATTTTGTTGGTGTGGTGGTGGTGACTGTTGTATTCATTGACAGACATTATTATTTATTTATTTATTATGTTATTGTTTATGCAGGTTTTCACAATTTACTCATAAATTAATCCCTGCTTAGTTCATCATTGGCAATGTTTTATTTCACTGTTTGTCTGTTACCCTACAGATGCTGTGTTCATCATCCTTTATAAGGAACTGTACTACAGACACATCTACGCGAAAGTCAGCGTGAGTAACTCTTCAATATGAACTATTTTCAATCTCCCTGCAAAAAAACAACCAAAAAACTTTCCAGAATGATGTTGTTGTTAATATGTTTTCTTGATTATCAGGGTGGACCAACTTTGGACCAGAGGTTTGAGTCGTACTACAATTACTGCAACCTCTTCAACTACATCCTCAGTAAGTTTTCACAATGCAAAATATTTTCTTTCACATGTAATTACCAGTGTATAAACACAACTAATGAAATACCAGTCATATGAGAACATTTGTGATTGGAAACAGATGCTGATGGCCCTGCACCCTTGGAGCTGCCCAACCAATGGCTATGGGACATCATTGATGAATTCATCTACCAGGTATATGGAATTTTACTGTCTTTTATATACTTTCTATGTTTATTCTTTATTTTCATCAATATGGCCAAAGTGCCTAACCTCACTCCTATGTAAAAAGTAGTAGAGACTATGTGTAAATGATCCTAAAACAGGTATGGTTATTCCTCTCCAGTTCCAGTCCTTCAGTCAGTACCGCTGTAAGACGGCCAAAAAGTCAGAGGAGGAGATTGAATTCCTGAGGAACAACCCAAAGATCTGGAACGTACACAGCGTCCTCAACGTTCTCCACTCCCTGGTGGACAAGAGCAACATTAACCGCCAGCTTGAGGTTTACACCAGCGGAGGTACAGAAGAAGGTTTCGGAGATATTTTTAGATACGGAGACACAGAGAACCTTAATGTTTTGATGAAGGCCTTGGGATCTTATTAAAGTGACCAAAATATGGTGCAGTTTAGGTTCTCTGTGGATTTATAACCTTGTCAAACTGTAATTATAGTAGTTTGTTGCTGCTCTGGAGAGAAAGTCACCTCAACATATAGATTCAGTTGAGGTGTTATACGATGCAGCTAACATGTTATTTGTTGTCGTGATACAGGAGACCCAGAGAGTGTGGCCGGGGAATATGGCCGCCACTCCCTGTACAAGATGTTGGGTTACTTCAGCTTGGTGGGGCTCCTGAGGCTTCACTCTCTGCTTGGAGATTATTACCAGGCCATCAAAGTCCTGGAGAACATTGAGCTCAACAAGAAGGTAAAAACACCCAATGTAATCAGTGATGGGCCAGAGTTCTATTAACCGTTATACCACTGAGCATGCTGAACCGTTTTATTTTCTGTACAACCACTTGTCTTTTTTCTTTCGTTTAGTCCACAAACAACCCTGTATCTATGTTGTTCTCTGTCTTTCAGAGTATGTACTCCCGTGTGCCCGAGTGCCAGATCACCACCTATTACTATGTGGGTTTTGCCTACCTGATGATGAGGCGCTACCAGGATGCCATTCGGGTATTTGCCAACATCCTGCTCTACATCCAGAGGACGAGAAACATGTTCCAGAGGTCGACTTATAAATATGAGATGGTCAGTTTGACAAGTGCTTGCCTGGATGGCTTTTGTTACCCATAACTGTGGATTCTCCCATCAATCCTAGAACATTTTTGTAAACCGTTTTTGTGTGTTCTCCATTTCTTTGATTTGTTGAAACTGATTGGATTGTACTCTTATGTGTATTAGGTTAACAAACAAAATGAGCAGATGCATGGTCTGCTGGCCATCGCTCTCACCATGTACCCAATGCGCATCGATGAGAGCATCCACACTCAGCTGAGGGAGAAGTACGGAGACAAGATGCTGAGAATGCAGAAAGGGTAATAGAGAATCACATTTTGATGGAACAACTGTATTTTAGGTTCAGCGTATGTCTCATTGTACTGTCATTACATTTTGTGTGTGTGTGTTCCGTTACCACTTAAAATGTCTTTTACATTAGCCAGACTATTGTGGTACTTAACTGTTATGCTATCATACTGGTATGTAAAACGAAACAAACGCATGCATGTCGGTCTAAGCACTGACAGCTATAGCTCCTTTAAGTTGTTAGAAATGTAGTTCTGCTATTTTCCTCCTGATGCCACTAACTGTGGTGCCCAACAGCAACGATTTCTTAAATGACACGGTTCCCTTTCCATTTCAGAGACATGCAGGTGTTTGAGGAGCTTTTCAGCTTTGCTTGTCCCAAGTTCTTGTCACCTGTGGTGCCAAACTACGACAACGTCCACCCCAACTACCACAAAGAGCCTTTTGCACAGCAGCTGAAGGTCTTTACTGAGGAGGTGCAGCAGCAGTCCCAGCTTTCCACCATTCGCAGGTAGAGCATACCAACTTGAGTTTTGCATAGTTAAAGGGACCCTGTGGAGTTTTCTTGTAAACAAACGAAATAGATCTTTACATTCACTGTTTCTCACTAAAATGCAACGTGAATCTATGCACGTCATCTAAGTCACGTTGTGTCCTTTTAGCTTCCTGAAGCTTTACACCACCATGCCAGTGGCCAAGCTAGCAGGATTCCTGGACATGACGGAGCAGGAGTTCCGTATTCAGCTGCTCGTCTTCAAACACAAGATGAAGAACCTGGTGTGGACCAGCGGCGTCTCAGCTCTGGACGGAGAGTTCCAGTCTGCCTCTGAGGTGGACTTTTACATTGACAAGGTGTGTTGAATGAAAGTCTTTGACTTACAGTATAAATAGTATGTCAAGTGAGCATTTGGAACGTCTCTGCCAAAGGTGCTGTTGTGTAAAATGAGAGAGAAGGTTCATATTGATTAGTGTTGCTGTCGCTCACTGTTGCAAGTTGTTTTAAGTCAGTGTATGATGAGTTTTTTTCTCTGCAACACTCCAACAGGACATGATCCACATTGCCGACACTAAAGTAGCTCGTCGGTATGGAGACTTTTTCATCAGACAGATCCACAAGTTTGAGGAGGTAAGTGGTGATTCATAATGCCTCTGACATAGAACCAAAAAGGAAAGAAATTGAGTCGCTACAGTTTTTATATTAATTCATGAGGAGAAAGTGTTTTATGACATTTCATTAAATATGGGAAAGCTGAATAAAGAGAGCCAGTCATATCTTGTTTGTTAAAGACTGAAAGAGACTTTCCTCTGTCTCCCTACAGCTTAATAAGACACTGAAGAAGATGCCAATCAGTACCACCACTGCAGCCGCCACTGCTGCGAGTACCACAAGTAGAGCAGTCTGACCAGCTGCTGTGAACAAGACCTGGGTGGATCTCAGTCACCCACGTTTTTGACTATTAATAAAACTATAAATGAGAACTTTTCTATGTAACTTGGAAATAATAAACAAATGGAGTGGTGGCTTAAACCTCTGGTCTTTTTTGTTGTTGTTTATTCTTTACAACCACTAGATGGCAGTCATTGCTAATCTGTCAGTGCCTCAGGCTATGTTAAAAAACAACTATGTATGCCACATAGGGGTTGCGTTCCGAATCACATACTTTCTACTATATAGTATGTAGAAAAAAGATTTACGATGTCCCGATTCTTGTGGCCAGATTTAGGATCATAGACATAATAAAATAAATATTATGTCTATGTTTAGGATGGTTAGAAGTACCCGGATGTCCTACTTCATGCGGCCAAGATTGTTAGTGTTGAAAACTGCATCCTATTTGGGCGATTCTGACCCACAATCCAGTGCGCACGTGAAGTGACGTCACATCGACGAAGCCTCCATATGAAAACGAACGGCGATGCGACGGATATAAAAGCAAGATCAAGGCGCAATGTTATGATGAAATAAGAGAGTAAAGTATGTCCCAATAGTATGCCTACTGCATCCTAACTAGATTCTTGTTATCGTCGGATGTAGTATGTAGAATAGAAAAAAGAAAGAGTATGCGATTCGGAACGCAACCAGGGTTTGGTTCTCCTAAATCTGCCAGTTATGCTTTTTGTCTGTTCAAATGTAATGGAGTATAGAATAAATTAACCTTTGGAATCTTTTGTATTTCCAGACTTAAAGGAATACTTCACCCATATGGAACCAGCATTCTATCATTATAAAATCACTATTATAATATAATGAATGAGGTTTTTCTTTCCTCAGTCTTCCCTTGGCCCAGCTGTCCTGTTAATCCTGACCCTTGGCCTTTTCTCAGGCTAGGATGATCCGATTTAAAAGAAAAAGCACATTTCTACTACATAGGATCCCAGAGTTCAATACATCTTCATATTCCAACCGGTGAAGTAGGTCTTTAATAGTATCTGAATGCCTGGCTCTTGAGCTCATTCTGCCGTACTGGTTGCTCTCATCATTCCACTTGACAGATGTCAAAGGCCGTTGCATATTTCTTTTATTATTACAGATCATTCAACATTTCCCAACAACAGATCTCAGGACTGGTGACAATAATGACAAAGAAATAAAAACTTACAAAATGGGAATATAAAAAATTAATCTTAAAAACACACCACTCATCAGCAACAGTGAAAACAGAATGACATATGTACCATAGCACAATATACACATACTCCAAACATCCAAAATTATTCCCTACCTATTTTGGTAAGCCAGCATTTTTCTTTAAAAATATCTTTTTATTCCATCACATTTTCTATAAAATAAAAAAATAAAGCAAACCGCTCATTTTGAGCATGACTCTTTTTAGTCCCTCGGGTGGCAGTGTAAAGTCTGTGGGCACAGTGCCATCTTTATGTCTATAAAATTGGATAATTCCTCTTTTTTTATTCCATCTATTAGTCCTTACGAAGGCATTTTTGACTGCCTTTAATATCAAAGTTCTCATAAAAGATGCAACGTTTTTTCTTCTTCGTTTGACTCCAGTCCCAGATAAAGTCTTTCAGGTATTAGTGAATAGTCTCCTTGTACATGACTGACTCAGTCCACACTTAAGAAACAGCCGGACCAGGGTCTTGAGTGTTCACTGGAGCCTGTGCCTTGCAGACTGGGAGTGCTCTTTCATCAAACCACTACAGTACTTTTTTTTTTTTTTTTTGCACTATTGCCAGAGCCCCTCTTATTCTTGCTCATATGTGAAAACACACCATTTGATAGTGCTCTCCTCTGCATTAGATATTTATTTTTTAAATTTCCCAACCACAAAATAATCTAATATTGGAAAGAGAAAAATTGTACAGTTCCATCACTCCTTCAACACCGATTGCATCATCTAGCAAAGAAAAAAAAATCAGAACACGATAAGGAATTGCGTCATTTTCTCGATGCCCCATTGATGGCCATCCGCTGGTCTGAGTGTATGTAGCTTAATTTTTTTCTTCGAGTGTGTGTAATTGTGTTTGTGTGAGTGTATGCAGTCCAGGTATGACTTCAAAGGGATTAGCGAGAATGAGGCACCTTTTGGACGATTACAAGGTCACGTTTAACAAGATTCTCCTGCGAGGAGGCTTAAGTCTCTTTTCCACTCTTGGTCTTTGGATGAAAATCAATGATACCTGTTGGTTTTGTCTCATTGGGAACAAGTGCCCCCTGCTTAAGATTTCCCATTTCCTGGAGTACATTTGAATCCTTTTTTCCCCTTTGAAGCACCAAGATCCATCTCAAACCAACCCAATGGTGAGTAAAGTCCTCACTGGTGGACTGGGGATTTAGCTGATGGGGGTTGCCCTAGACTACACACACTCCTCCTCCTCCAGTCCTCCTGGTGGTGGTGTGGAGGCACAAGGACACACACACAGAGTCATGCTTTTAGCTCTCAGACCAGCGAGGCCTCGGCTAGTCATAACTCTGTGATCTCCAGGGGACTCTGCGACAGTGTGTCCCCGTCCTTGTGGCGGTGCATGGGGGTGGACTTGGCCGACTCTGTGCGGGCGTTGCGTTCCGAGTAGAGCCCCCCGTCTGCATGGTTGAGGGCCTCCAAAGAACGGGCCAGGGCCCTCTGGTCGTCCTCCGGCAGGCTGCTGAGGTCAGAGGTGAGCAGGGTGCCTGTGCTGCCGTGGACCACGTGCACGCCCTCCGGACCCTTCAGCTCCACAGGAAGCTTGTGTTTGAAGCGCAGGGTGCCGCGGCCCCCGCCCAGGCCCAGGCGCTCGTCATCGTCGTCATCCAGGTCGCTCTGGATCAGCTGTTGTTTAAAGGGAGGACAAGATGACAAATGAGTTAATAACATGTTATTAATAACATCAGGTTGACAGTAGGGGTGTAAATCGCAGGTTTTACAGGATGCGGTGGACAGCGATACAATATGTGTCGATTTCAAAAATGTCTGCAGCGATACAACTTGGATTTGGTTTGATTCAGGGGCTTGCAATCGATATGAGTCGATATCGTATATGGCCTATTATCAAAACTTGTTACATTTATGTCACCTCACAAAAAAATATATGATTTTAAGTGAAAAAAACATTTTTTTAAATAAAAAGCATACAAATACAACACCTGTTCACTATAAAGTGCCACATTGCATTTAAGTACAAATGTTTTCTATAGATTAACTTAAAGAGCTTGTGATGATCTTTCAATTATGAACATAGACCATTCCAAGTTTTATCTGTTTTCTCAGTTTACTTTGAAAACAAAAGTAACATTCCACGTTCTCAGTGCTAGACTCTCAAGCACCATATTGTTAAAAGTGCTTAGGCATTGTAGCTATAGGTTCACTTCCCAAAACAAAATTAATGATTACTTGGGCGGAAATAGTATCACACACAGGCGTGCAGGGAGAATGTAAAAATAAAAGCGTATATTAAAAGGCGTCTGTTTCGGCGTTGCGTCGATGCAGTTATTTGTTCACTAATGAATCGATATATCGATCTATATCGTCGTATCATTACACCCCTAGTTGACAACAATGTAGCATCTTTGTGAGATAGCTTTGAGATAGAGCTGGGGAAAAAGGGTCAACTAGTGGAAGAGAGAAATGAGTAGGTCACTAGTATTACAAGACAACAACTTGGAAATGTAGCGAGACGTATAGATCAGCAGAGAGTGGAATAATTCATTCTAAACTATTATAATTCTGAACTCTGACAGGGGAGTCCAATCTCTATTTGAACCAAAGTCTGGTGCAAGGTAGCAGAGAGAGCAGAAGAAAGGAGTCGGTGCCACACCAGAGCAGCAGACAGAGGGGTCAGAATGGGAAATGAAAGGAGTGAAAGATGCCTCTCCAGCAGTGTCAGATAGGAGAAGCACAGCAGCAGGTTTTGCAGACGGAGCATCAGTGTTCACCTCAGTGACTGACGACTCATCTCCCTGGCTGGTGGAGACGTTGACGAGTCGCGCTGCAAAGAGTGTTTTCAGCCTCAGGTAGTCGTCCAGGACCACCTTGAGCAAGGAACCCTGACAGGACGGCATGTTGGGATCAAACACAGTCTATAACATACCTCCACCTGACACTTCGCTCACTGTCTGCACAAACTCACAGAATCCACAGCAGGGATTTCTATAAAGAAGCAACGATCCACTATTTTTCAGTTCCGGTCCGATTCCGATATCGGCCGATACCGATACTCTTCGATATCACGATTATTTAAAAAAAAATGCTGGTGGTGATATTTTGTGCAAGGTTATACATTCTTAAGCAACGTAGCAGTTATAATTAAAAAGAGCAACAAATATAGAATTATGCAAAAAGGTTTAAATGTATTTGAACCCAATTGCAACTACTTTTCATTACTAAATATTCTTAAACGTGTGTTTGATATGGTTTGATCGGATACATTTCTAAACTGCTGGAGTCCTTGTAGTCTCTTTATCTGTTTTCTTCTCAGGACAGACTGGAGGAGCTCTCAGCTCTCAGTGTGTTTTGGTAAGGATGGGAGAGAGAGAGAGCATGAACAATGAATTTATGCTGGATATGTTCGTGTGTGTGTGTGTGTGTGTGTGTGTGTGTGTGTGTGTGTGTGTGTGTGTGTGTCTGTCTGTCTGTGCGCCTCCACGGATAATCTCACATAACCTCTCACCTTGATAGGCCCCTCCCTCATGATCTGGCCCAGTTTAGCGATGTTGTCATACTCCTGAATGGCTGCTCTCAAGTAGCGGTCGTCCTCGGGCTTGGCTTGAGGCTCTCTGCCAAATGTGCCCTGTGGGGAGGACACGCGCAGTCAGCTGTGAGATTGGGGTTGACTCAGAGGGCAATGCCTCCGTAAAAAAGACACAAAAGTTCCAACTCTCAGCCCCAAAGCCGGGAAGAAAACATAATCTATAAAACTATAGTATTGTAAGTGTTGTGGGGGAATATAAATGAACTCTGATTATTGTATGTACTGACGTGGGTGCGTGCAGGGCTGTTCCACAGGTCAGTTATCTCACTCAGGTTCTCGGGCAGGTCGTCCTCGTGGTCGGCCTGAGTGGCCAGCTCCAGGTTCCGACAGAATGGGTCCAGCCACACTGGGTTAGCCCTGCAGAGGCAAACATTACACGCATCGTCGACAAAATGCAAAAGGTGATGATGAGCTACAAAGTTTTTCAGTTTTATGATATTAGTGCTATGGGCTCTCAAGCTAAAACAGAACGTTATCAGCAAAATCTCAAATAGTTTAGTTAAATGTTTGGATGTTATGTCACTTAATGGAATCTTTGAGGCACTTTGGGAATGGTGTTTATTTGCTTTATTTGCTCAAATTGATTAGTTTGTATGCTAAATGTGAAGATAGTGCAGGCTTAGATTAGGTTAGTTTAGCATGAAGAGTGTAAACGCAGTGAGGATGGGGAATAGATTGCATGGGTCCGTCCACAAGGTCACAATATCCGCTAACCAGCACCTCTACTGTTCACTTATAACACAGTTTACCTTTATTTGTATCAAAGTGTAAAAACTACAAATTGTGGCTCCCTTGCATCTCTGCTGGTTTCAATCTCATGTCCCAAAATGTTGATAAATTAGTTTATCATGACAGTGATTCTTGAGAAGTGGGACAAAAGACCGTCTTCCAATATTAACTGCTGTTATGTTTAAAAGTAAAAATATTTAAAATTGTAGATGTTATTAGGGATTAAGAATAGAATGCCTGGAGCACAATTATCCCCTTAAATTTAATTTTATCACTAGTTATCTTCTCACGGCGTCCAAAACAGTTTTTCCACAGAGAAGGATTCAATCATTCATATGCAATAAAACCTTAAAAAGAGCTTTGATTCATCAAAAGGAACACTAAATAATCTCTCATTTCAATAAAAACTGTTTTTCCACAACAACAATATTATCTCACCCCTCAAATGAGTATTTGTTAGTGTTTGGCATGTCCAGGATATCCATTAGACCCTGGTTCCCTGGATGGTAGAAGACAGATCATTTTAAGAAAAAATGCCTAGTTAAATGACATGCACTGCATTGTACATAAAGAGATGGTAAAGCCACATCCTGACGCTAACAGCTGGCGGGACCGTCCCCTCAACCGAACAGCTTCTCACCTGTTGATCCTGCAACGATGGCTTTTAACTTCCTCTGGTGTCTGCAACACAGCAAGAGAGTCAAAGGGCGGTAAAAAACATGTTGACGTTGCCACTCACACTGGCAGCATTAAAAAGACTGAGCATATTTCAAATGACTCAGTTCACCCCATAATTTAAAATACATCTACCGTATGTCAAGGCAAAATGTCCTAATTTGTACAATGCTTACACTCTGCGATAATGCCAGTTCATTGTGACAAAGAGAATTCCTGCCAGGCACAGCAGCACAGCCAGGATTATGATGACTAGCTGTGGATGCAGAAAAACAAAGAGAGTGTTTAGAAAGAGCCTGAACACAGAACATGTGCAACAGAATGTGGGGTTTTTAATGGAGGTCCCAGCCTGCGCTGACCTGTAGTGTGGTGATGTCGTCCGGCAGTTTGTCACTGACAGCGGGCTGAACGTCCACGGTGTTGTATTTCCTGAACAGGTTTCTCAGCTGCTCCTTGTTCTCATCGATCATCTGAATCACCCTGGACACAGGTACACTGACGTCAGAACACAATCCAAGAGCACAGGCCTTATGACCCACATACTATGTGATCAAAGGCATACTCAGTCATTTTAATCCAATACACTTTTTTGTCATAATCAGTGAATATCTCCTCACCATCTTCTACCTGTCTGTACTGTGTGTGCGCTGAATAAACTTCAGTGTTAATATACAGCCTAGGCTCTGTAGGTGGGAATGCTGCTAGCTATGGTGGGCCCCCTTGTTAACATATCCTTTGTTTACGTACCAGTTTACAGAACCTAGGCTGTGTATTAACACCAGATTTGTTTTCAGCGCAAGTACAGTGCAAACAGGTAGGATATTCTCACTGATTGTGTGAACAAGCATTCTCCAGAATCATTGACTCCACTTTAAATAGTGTTACCACGAAGGTTTGGAGCAAAAGATTTGTTTCAATAAGGAAGGTAATACCTTTCAACATCTAGGATGGTGTTGGTCTGATTGTTGACAAAATGGATAAGCATGTCAGTCTGCCCATAGTTCACCCTGCCCTTTTTGTCCACATGGAACTGAAAGAAAGCAGAGTAAGATCAACAATGTCACATATCTATACAACACCCACACACACACACACACACACACACACACACACACACACACACACACACACACACACACACACACACACACACACACACACACACACACACACACACACACACACACGCACACACACACACACACACACACACACACACACACACACAAACAAAACAAAAACACATAAAAAAGCCTAACCTGTATGTCATCTAAGTTGACAATGGCTCCAGTAATGTTGGACAGGAGGTTGACAAATTCTTCCTGGTTTTCGCGGACCAAATCAGGGATCTCGCTGAAGACTATCTTGACCCTCTGGTCATCTCGGAGAATGTATATATTCACATTGGTGGTTGTGCTGTGTCCAGCCAAATCGCACGCCAAGATCTCTAGCTGAAAGTAGCCTGGATTGAAGGCCGTGAAGAGGTCGTATGTTCTGATGATACCATCCATCAAACCTGTGGAAATCGAGGGATAGAATATAGTTTGGAAAAAAAAATAAGTAGGACACCGATAACATTTGTTGAGTCAGTTAAGTTGTAGGCATTTCAGTCCATTTTTGAAAATTAATAAAATTCTTAATTTTTTTATAATAAACATTTCATATTATTGATCATAATATTAAAGGATATGTTTGTTGCTATTCTTTATTTTTGTCAATTTATGTCTGTATCACTTTATGTTAATATTGCCTGTGTATTTAAACCAGATACATCTTTATCCTCTGAGCCACAGAGCTTGATTATTTTCCAAAATCAACTCAGAAAGTGTTGAGACACATTGACAGCATTTTGGGTTTTACTGAATATAACAACATTAAGCCCTGTGTATGTTTCATGTACCTATAGACGTCTTGCAAGCTTATTTTGGTTGAAAACACTATGCATGTGAAAGGGAGATCTTGGCAGTATGTTGAACTAAAAAGGCATTGTCTTTTAAGTACATATGCATGTAAGGACTCTCACCGATGGTGAACATGTTGCCAACGTCCTCACTGCCATTGCTCTGTGACTGGAAGTAGCGGATTGTAACGATATGGTATTGGATCAAGCTGTTGTTGCCGATGTCATTATCTATAGCCACGACCTTGATCAGATCCGAGCCCACTTTGGCGTTTGCTGCAACTCCTGAGATACGGAAGGAAGCAAAAAGGTAAGATTAATGTGGCTTAACCCCCCCTCCCCCCCTACCCCCACACACACACAATACAGTCGATAAGGCATATTACCTGCAGTGTACTCTGCCTTAGTGAAGCGTGGTTTCTGGTCGTTGATATCTTCCAGGTGAATCTGGACTTCCAGCAGGCTGGGGTCTCGGGCAGGGTCCAGGGCTTTGGCCCGTGCTGCCCTCTGGCTCCGGGGTGGAGTCCAGCTCCTGTTGCTGGAGGCCTTGATAATGATGGAGTAGACTGGGATCTCCTCCCGGTCCAGATCCCTAAACAACTTCAGCTCTCCATCTAGACTCAAGCCAAAGTTTCCCTCGCTGTTTCCGGCTGCAGGAAGGCATGGAAAAGGATTTGTTGTTCAGTCATCTAAAGCACTACAAGAAGTCTGTCTGTCTGTCTGTCTGTCTGTCTGTCTGTCTGTCTGTCTGTCTGTCTGTCTGTCTGTCTGTCTGTCTGTCTGTCTGTCTGTCTGTCTGTCTGTCTATCTATCTATCTATCTATCTATCTATCAAATGGAGCTATACAAATGTCCCATTTATTACTAAGCTTTTGAAGTGAGAGTACTTTCATCTGACCTCACAGTAGATTCAAGAGCTTCCAGACAAACTGTATGGATTTAGAAAATCCTTATCCTCTACCCTTGATCTCACAGCCTTTATTTTGGCTGGGTTACCATGAATAATTCCACTCAGAAAAAAAGAGAACAGCTTTGCATTACATTTTTAACATGAACAGCAAAGTCAAACAACAAGTTCCCTGTTTGTAGGAAACCATTATCACCTGCAATAAAGTAGTAGACGATGGCATTGGAGCCCTCATCTGCGTCCACAGCTCTGGTGATGTTACCCACCACAACACCTGGAGGAGAGTGCTCAAGGACTGTCAGCTTCTGGTAAGGCAAGCTGCCACGCTGAGGTGCACACATACACAGATGTTTATACACAGGCCAAGGGAAAACATCACAAACTGTTTAATAGCAGTTCTTATGTACACAATGCAAATCCACATTAGGACATATTCAGAGAGCTTCATACTCACCGGTGGCTTGAAGAAGACAGGTTCATTGTCATCAATGTCCAACAGCGCCACCTGCAGAGGCTGTGTGGTCTCATAAGGCACGGGCTGGCCCATGTCACGGGCCACAATGATAAGCTGAGACAGTCGTTAACACTCAGTTAGAAACACACACACACATACATACATACGTATTTATGTAAATTAACTGCACTTACTACACACAAACACAAACAGTTGACTCACGCTGTGGAGGGTCTGTTTTTCCCGGTCCAGTTTCACAGTGGTTGTGATGACTCCAGAAGTGGCATCGATGTGGAAGTTTTCCCAGTCTCTGTTGCCTGCTCCAGTCTGCAGGAATGCATAGCGGACCTCTCCATTCACCCCCTCATCGGAGTCTGTTGCATACACCTCATAGACCGGCAGGCCTGGGGGCTGCTCCTACATGGAGGGTAATGAGGGTGAACTTCATTACTTAAAGGGGGAGCCAGCGATTCTGGAGAAAGCTTGTTGTCAAAATCACTTTTGCGAAAGAATCTGTGAATATCTCCTCACAATCTTCTACCTGTCTTTACTGTGTACTGAAAATCTGGTGTTAATGCACAGCTCTGCAAACTGGTATGGAAACAAAGGGTATGTTAACAAAAGCGGGCCCACCGCACAGCATAGGCTATGTATTAACATCAGATTATTTTTCAGCGCACACACAGTACAGACAGGTAGCGTATCGTGAGGAGATATTCACTGATTTTGACAAATTTATTTTGACAGCAAGCATTTTCCAGAATTGCTGACTACACCTTTAACTAAAGGTGAAATATAGACAAATTGTTTTACTGATTTATGTTTGTTTTTTGGAAACTGAGGTCAAAATATGGATTGGCAGACAGTTTGACATGTCATCATAGTGCATGCAGTTACCTCCAAGATGTGAATGATGGTTCCATTGGCAGGCCTGACAAACACTGGTCTGTTGTCATTGACGTCTATGACGGTAATGATCAGGTCTGCTGTGCCCCACAGCGGAGGACGGCCCTGGTCTGTAGCCACCACCGTCAGGTTGAAACGCTCAGAGGACTGAAGCAGACGTCTGGAATGAACCAGCCCTGTGTTTGGATCCAGGGAGAAGGCATCTAAAAAGACAAGGAAAGATCAGGGACTACAGTAGACATTAATACTGAACCATTCATACAGGTCTTTTTATAAATCATGAGCAAAACAACTTTCCTTTCACTAACTAAGAATGTTATACATAAGAACAATGATTTATTTGATAAAAGCAGTATTCAGAATACCCTAATGAGGCTTTTATTATTATTCGTATATATATCCACCTGAATGGGTTCCCAGCAATTTGTAGAGCACCGCTCCATTTTCTCCTTCATCCAGGTCCGTAGCCCTCACTGTGATCACTGATGTTCCACTGGGCTCATTCTCAAACACGCTGGTGTGGTACACTCGCTCCGTGAAGCGAGGCTGATAATCGTTGATATCGAGAACAGTCACCAGGACCTGACAACAGGCAAACCAAGTATGAGGATGCTTCCTTTGTTTACGTACCCGTTTACAGAGCAAACACAGTACGGAACGGTAGCTGCTTCTGAGAAGATATCCACTGATTTTGGCAAAAAGTGATTTAGACAACAAGCTTTCTCCAGAATCGCTGACTTCACTTATACGTTTTTGCTTAAATGAATTAATCACAAAATATTCTACTTCAGTAAAATAACTTACAGAAAAAAGAGAATTTAGATTTGTATAGACTTAAAGTTATATTCCATGTATCATATTCAGGTTTCTCATTTGCATAACAGTTCAATTAAATCAGCTTCTTTAGATGTACTGACTCAGTAAGTGAAGATAATGATTTAGATTCTAATCATTCATTCATTCAACAGCTCCATGTGTCATTACAGTGAACTCTACCTGGACAGAATTCTCTCGTCTGTTGTTGGAGCTGCCGCCAGGGTTGTCACGGGCGACAGCGGTTAAAGTGTAGTGATCCTTTGTCTCTCTGTCCAGAGGAGAGAGGATGTAGATTTCTCCCTGACACAGAGGAGAGGGAATGATTAGGAAGGAAGTGCAAGCAAAGCACTCACGGGGAGTGGTGGCTGTATCAAGACATTTATTTAAGTGTGGGACAGACAAATGGAGCATGGAGGTCAAATATGTAGATTGTCTATACTGGAACGCTTTGTTTAAACTTTGGTTTCCAGTCAGGATGATGTTCAGCGCCGACACCCCGCCCTGATAGGGATGTGTTGGGCAGTGGCTGAGTGGGCTGATGTGCTAGTGTACTGCTTCACTCACTGTGGATGGTTTGATGCCAAACTTGCCTTCCCCGTCTACCAGGCTGTACTCAATGACGGCAAAGAGGCCAGAGTCAGCATCTGTAGCGCTGACACGCACTATGGTGGTGCCCAGGTTCACGTTCTCAAACACAGGCTCCTACAAACAGACACATACAAACTTTGGCTCAGGGACACTGCAAGGGTACATATACTCATTGTTTGGATTTAATAGAAAATTTGACCTGATTGACTCGACTCAATATTTGACATGAAAAAAAAGAAGAAATCTACAAGGACCAGTTAGTACTGTAAATGCTACAAAGACAATGTGCTTTGTTATTAGGTATTTATACAAGCATTTCACAATAGATCAAATAAGCACATACTGTAGGTATACAATGTGTCCTGTTTTGGTTTGTCCTTTGTCTTTAGTTTACAACTGGAAGCTCATTGTATGTTGACTTTTCAAACACAGGTCTAACTTATTATTGATATGGGTGGCATTGATGTGGTCATCATCAACGTTATTAATTGAATCTGTGATTTTTCTGCAATGACAAGCCAAAATGTCAGCTGTGAGTGAAGTCCTGAAGGCCTCTTTTAATGCAGCATATCTCAAGTAAAAAAGTAGCCACTTAAAAAACCTAAATTAACATACAAATGTTCTAATAACACTATTTAATTCTGCTTTGCTGGGTGCAGTTTGTATCTTAATATTCTGTGCAGTACCTGATAGGAGGGTTGTAGGAAGACAGGGTTGTTGTCGTTGACATCCACTATGCGCAGGTAAACTGGCAGCTCAGCTATCCTGGGAGGAGTGCCGTGGTCCTGGGCACGAAGAGTGAAGTTCAGCCACTGCACCTGCTCAAAATCCACCGTCTGGTTGGCTACAATCTTACCTGAAGGATTTGTAACAGTGATTGATATGGTTAGGATTCATCTGGCAATACTTATATTCTACATTTACATAACAAGCACAAAATGTCATAAGTATTTTATTACTTTTGTGACGGTCTTAATTTAAACAGAAATGCACTTTTTTGAACATTTGACTGCTGTTATTGTTTTAACCTAGCCTACAGCAGCTTGTGTTCATACCAGTGGAAGGGTCCTCCAGTCTAACGTATCCACCTCTGGGCAGGTGGAGCAGCTGGTAGATGACCTGGCCGTTGGGACCTTTATCTGGGTCTATTGCTGACACTGAGAGCAGTGTTGTTCCTGGTTGAGCTCCTTCTAAAATCTGCTCCGTGAAGTTGGACACTCCGAGCGGCCGGAAACGAGGAGCGTTGTCGTTTACGTCCAACACGTTTATGGTTAGTCTCGCTAAGGAGGAAAAGGTCATATTAATATGAGTGAGAATTAGTTCGAAAAACTGAATGAAAAATTAAAGCAAATATGTGTTTTTGTATAGGAAAATGGAACCTACCATTGGGAACACTGCCTGACTTGTCAATAACTTCACTGGCATTGTCGTGGACGGACACAGTGATCTCGAATGTAGCCACCAGCTCTCTGTTAAGCGGGTTACGTACAAACACGGCACCTGAAAAATACACCAAAACACATTTCCCCCCATGAATCTAACATCAGTCAAACAAATTCTTCTTTGAAGATCAAAATGCTAACTTGGCTGTCATTCGTGTTCTCACCGGTGTGTAAGTCGATGCCAAAGGACTCCTGCAGGCCATCCACTGGGTTGTTCCCATCATCCTTTGCCTCCACGGAGATGATGTAATACTCCAGCCGTGGGTGCAGATCGGGGTCCTCTGCGGTCAGCGTAGCCACCACCACACCGGGTGGCGTGGACTCGTTGACATTTATAATGGTCAGAGGCTCTACGAAACGAGGGCGCGAGTCGTTGACGTCGTCCAGTATGATGGTCAGGGTGGCCGTGCCCGACATGGGGGGGGTGCCGCGGTCGGTGGCCATGACGACCAGGCGGTAGGACCCGCGCTCCTCTCGGTCCAGGGTGGTGTTGCCCACCAGCACGGCGCCAGACACAGAGTCCACCACGAAGCGATCCTGAGCCCCGCTCTCCAGACGGTACATCAGCCAGCCGTTAGAGCCAGAGTCAGCATCGGTGGCAGACAGCTGGGTCACCACCACACCTGAGAAGAGGCAGAGCAATGGCAAGGACATAAACACATAGGGGCACACACACACACACACACACACACACACACACACACACACACACACACACACACACACACACACACACACACACACACACACACACACACACACACACACACACACACACACACACACACACACACTTGTGACCAGTCTTTGTCATTCCCAATATGTAAACATTAAACCTTCCTTCACACAAGGCAAGTCAATGAAAGTATTGGTAAATAATAACAAGAAGGACCTTTGAATTAGTCATTCAATATACCTAATCTGTCACAATTTAAAGCTATGGTGCATTACTTTTTCATATAAATGAATGTCGGTTATATTCAAACCATCGCCAATCAAGTCGCCACAAAGTTGATTTAAGGTATTTCTCAGTATGGCAGCGTTTACGAACTGATGTCTCTCCCACACTGGCGCACAAACTCAGAAAAATCCCAAGAAGCCCCCCAAGGAATGTTTCAGTTGTTGATGCTACTGCTAAGAAAAAAACCTGGATGTACAGCAGAAGGTATACAATCCAAATACTGTAGATGCGTCGTCACTGTTTTGGTAATTACTCAGAATTCCTCAAGGGGGCAACAGAAGTTACGCACTAACGCTTTAAAGCTGGTGAATGTGGCAGTCATATTCCTCCCTGATCACCCATACACACGGATCATTAAGCAAAAGCTAATCCACACACCAGTGGGGCTGTTCTCCGGGAGTCGAACACTGAAGCTGGCCGGACTGAAGACAGGAGGGTTGTCATTCTGGTCCAGGATGGTGACTGTGAGAGGAACGCTGCTGTTCAGACCTCCAATGTCCTCCCCGACCAGGAACATCTCTACGCGAGGCTCCTGAAAGGCTTCACGGTCCAACATGGCCCCCTGACGCACATGTATCACGCCTAGCAACGGATACAGAGACATTGACAATTACATTTCCGTTTTGAAATGTTCTCTCTATCATGTCTACTTGCTCAGGAGAACTCAAATGTTACCAGAATTAGCATCCACAGTAAAGAGGTCCACCCTGGCTCCCAGCAGGCGGTACGTCACCACAGCATTGGGTCCTATGTCTTTATCCTCGGCAAGAACGGGACCATTCAACACAGTAACAGTATCGCCTAAAAGACGGGCAGAGATAAAAGAAAGGGACGGGCAAAGTAAAATGATAACAGTCAGGTTAGAATTCAAGGTTCAAGGATTGGAATGCAAGGTTTGACTATATCTCTGATGATGGCCTAGAGACACCGGTGAAATGTTGCTAAAATTGGACTATAACTAATCTACCGGTAAATTACTGAATTTTCTGTGAGTCCTTTGTTACAGATTGGTCCATGTTGTGAAAAAAATCCATTGAAAATACAGAGTTGTCAGTTTTTGTATCGTACGCTACCCCCGAACTTTCAAAGTGAAAAGAAAAAAAAAACCTTCACCGAAAATAAGCCGTATGTAAACAAAGTCAGGAAGTGGCAGAGACAGTGTTTTGGCATAATGCTAAGACACACTGAAGGGGGGAAGAGAAAGATAGACACACCAGCCTGAGTGCTACCTGCTGCAGAGTTCTCTGTGATCTCGGCTCTGTAGCTGCTCCTGGTGAATATAGGTCTGTTGTCGTTCTCATCCAGAATGGAGATCACCAACAGGTCTGAATCCTGGTGGTGTGGGACAGAGGAGAAGGGAGGAAGAAACAATTATAGGAGAAAAGGATGATGTTATGGAAAGTAAAGATGACAATACAGTTAATCATAGGCTTAGTCCAATACACTTCACTTTCTTACCTTTAAAGTTTCTGATAAGATTGTGTCAAGTGTCTACAGAGAAATGCAAATGAGTTTCTAACTTTTGCTTTAAGTTAGCTAAGCTCACTAGCTAATATAGCTAACGTTTGCCTTACCTAACGTTAGCTGATAGCATACACTTTTAATTGCCATGTTGGCTTGGCATTTCATAACCAATATAAAATGTAACTGGTGCTCAGTCAGAATAAACATAGACATTTCCAGCATAAATTAATGCAGAAAAGGCACATATTAGTGCATAACAATGGACAGGAATGCAGGAAATGAAATGTTTGATGTTCATAATTTTGTTGCAAACCTACGCCCATGCAGTTGATCAACCCTCAAAGAGGCAAGTGCACTGTTAAAGTGAGGCCAAAGAAGACAGGGTGTTTTAGTTGTTGCACTGTGTACACAAACAAGCTGCTTTCACAGTACTGGTGGTCGACTGTTGTTGCAGCTTTGGGTTAGAGCCGTTTCTCACCTTTACCACAGAGGCATCAATTTAGGCATGCCACATTTTTTTTAGAGGAAAGACTGTCTCTCTCATGCTTGTTTAAAAAAAATGTGCATGAGAGTTACAAAAAATACAGGACAGGTAGTCCAATAAAACCTAACGTTTAGTTTACAGTAAAGGCAGAATAGTAAAGGCAGGACAGGTTATCAATCAGGCCTGTCTGAAGAAATGTGTCCTTGAAGTATCCTAGATTCAGTCATTGTAATAAATATATTTTGGGAATAATGGTCTTTGAATTCCAATATTATGTGGCCATTGTGCAAAACTGGTGAAGGCACCTTAAAATAATCAGTACGGCCTTCAGTAATTAACTCCTCAAAATCTTAAAAAGATATAAGGTTTCTCTCAGTGACACTGCCACTAGGGAAGCTTGTGTGAACACTTGCAGCATACAGTATGTGCACAGGAGAGTGGGATTACCCTGCGAGCGATGCGGGGGTTCTCTGGGTTGTCTTTGACAGTGATGGTGAGTCTGTACTCAGCCACTCGCTCTCTGTCCAGTGGTCTGTTCACCTGCACCACACCTGTCTGACAGACACACGAAGTAAGAGGTAAGACATATATGTTAAGATATTCATTCTTGATATATATATATATTTTTCATATTACTAATACACACCCTGGTCAAATTACAGTATATGTTGTTTCACCTACCCTTCTCTGAAGTACATAGTATTGGTATACTTAAATCTAAGCATGTACGCTGACAACATCTGCTGATATGTAAATATATCTGTGGCAAAGGTGTATAAGGTGTCAAATGTACCACCCGCTAAACCTTTACCACATCAGTAAGTCAATCTTCTGTGTTTTTTTCTATTCAACAGGGAACTTAACACTAGCCTGGTGTCAACCTTGTACAGAAGGTCTGGAACTGCTGTAATTGGCAAACGTTCACTCACTTGGAGGCGGGTGTCTGTTGAAGTTTAAAACTATTGGATCTGCTCAGTGCCACTCTGGATTAGCCAACCAATCGCATAACGTTTGGTCGTGAGCCGGCTTCAGACGGTGCGTTCAGGGAACTCGGAAATTTCCGACTTCACTACATATTGTAGTCTATGGATCTACCGGTACCTGGCAACGGTAACTTGCTAGAGCCTAACGTTTAGTTATTTGGATGAGAAAGGTTGTAGGCGTCCATACTTTCCCGAGCAGATGCACTGGAACACAGACAGGTCGGAACTCGGAACTACCAAGTCGGAGATTTCCGAGTTCCGAGTGTAAAGGAACGCAGCATTAAACTGAAACTAGAGCGAGACTTCGACGTCATCGTTCTCAGCCAATTCCTCTGTTCGTTGATTGGACACTCAGAAATTTGTTCGAGCAAAATCCCACTAATATGCCCCATCCCCAGACTGCCTACTGAAGGGAAAATGACATTTGGGCGGAAGTAGGTGGGCGGGCAGAGCCAGGCTAACTTAACACCAGGCTAAAAAGCAGTGTTTTGCTGCCATCACTGGTTGAAAATTTCAAGTCTACGGAGTCATGTATTATGACTTTATTTTAGGAAGTAGAATATGTGTTTCACTAGTGAAGTGCATCTGTACCAATGTATCATTAAGAGCTTAGTTGTTTAAGAGAAGGTAAAGAATGTATCGGATAGATATCCGTATTCGCAGATACTCAAGGTAACAGTATGGCTATCAGACATTTAATTGTGGTATGGAGCCATCCATAATGTTAAGATACTCACTGTGTCGTTGATGTAGAAAGCTCCACCCTGGTTGCCTGCGGTGATGTTGTAAGTGAGCAGTGCGTTCCGTCCGCTGTCTGCATCCCGCGCCCTGACTCTGGCCACAGAGGTGTGTATGGAGGCGCCTTCACTCACACTGGAGTTGTAAGGCAGGTTCATGAGGACCGGGTCGTTGTCATTGATGTCTCGGACATGGACCCCCACCAACACCTGAACAAAAACACGTCAATACTAAAATAAAACTTGCAACTTGTGCCCGTTCACAATCATTTGTACCACACAACTGCTTCTAAACCCATCTGAAAATATCAATTGAAAAGCTGTTGGATGTTTTGCTTAATTTGTAACACATTATACATGTCAAGTTACGACCTGTTTCAACCATTACCTTTTGGTTTTTGGCCAAGGCTTCGTTCTAGGATGCACTATAATATGTTTAACTGACATGATCATTGATTTGGTGGAGTGATAGCAGTATTAGCTGTCTGAGTGGTACTATTTTTGTAGTATCAATGCCATGTATACAAACCTCAAAAACCATCTCTTATTTGTTGAAAATATCAGTGTTCAGTATGGGGTAATAACAGCCACAGATGTGAAGCTCTCAAGATCTTAATTGTTCAAGAGAATGTAGTGGGAGTTTGAGCTTCCTTGTGTGTGTTTGTGTAACAAAGGCCCACCGAGCTGTTGCGAGACGGGGTCCCCAGGTCTCGGGCTGTGACAGTTATGTTATAGAAGTCTGTGGTCTCTCTGTCCAGCTCTACGTCCTTCCTCACCCGGAGCTCGCCCTCCACCGGAGACACCATGAACTCATCTGACAGACAGACAGAGATTGATGCTCAGACACATGTGTTAAAGGGATAGTTCAGTATTTTTTGAAGTGGGGTTGTATGCGGTACTTATGCATAGTTAGTGTGTTACGTTATGGAGATGGCGGTCAGTGGAGTCATTTTAAGGAGTTTGGAAGAGACGTCACTAAGCAGAAGTCAGCCTGGTGGGGGCGCCCTTAGCTCAGTTGGTAGGGCGTCCCCCCCATGGGCCTCAGCCAGCAGCGGACCCGGGTTCGATTCCAGCCCGCGGTCGTTCTCTGCATGTCACTCCCCTCTCTGCCCCATTTCAACTCTGTCTCTACACTATCAATAAAGCATAAAAATGCCCAAAAAATATCGTAAAAAAAAAAAAAGTCAGCCTGGTACTGCTGCAGAGGGGGCCAGAAGAAAAACTTTTTTTTTTCTCCACGAATATAAATGGCCTACCTAACCATAAATATCTGTTCAGTTGTACGCTAAACTGAGATTTTTTCCATAGCTTTAGTCTGCCGCCAGACAGCCGTTCATTTTTGTAACATCCTGCCAACAATCAGCTGTTTGTCTACTGCAGATAACTCAAGAGACACAAGAAAACAAAAATAGACGTCTGTCTGGTGGCACACTAAAGCTGTGGAAAATATCTCAGTTTGGAGTCAATGACAGGGAAATGGTTTAGGTAGGTATTTTATATATGTGGAGAACAAGCATTTTTTTTCTGGCCCCCTCTAAAACAGTACAAGGCAGACTTCTGCTAGAACGACGTCTCCCCCCAAACTCCTTATAGTAACTGCACTGATGGCCATCTCCATTACACTGACACACTAACTACGTATGTACCCTATACAACCACACTTCAAAATACTGACCTATCCCTTTAAGGTTTTGATAATACATCACTTTCTCTGCACAGAAATACTCTGGTACTTACTCTGTTGATCTCCGCCGGTGATGCTGTACTCCACTTTGCCGTTGAGGCCCGAGTCTTCATCGCTGGCCCTGAGAGTGCAGACCCGAGGCCCCGGCTGGCCCTCTGTCACCACGAAGGGCCCCTCGTAGGGTCTGGGGAACGTGGGTGTCACGTCGTTCACATCTAGGACATTTACCTGAACCTGAGGAAGGAGGGAGAGGGCAGTTTTTAATGGAACCGTTTTGAGAGAGGTCACTGATTATTAGATGTAGAGTACAAAGACATTTCAGGGATTTCTCCCTTTGAAATGATTAGTTCCTTTGTTTATAAAATGCTCAGAAAAAGCAAAACATGCCCATTCTATGTTTTCAGAGTCCAAATTTAGTGCTTGTAATGTGTTGTCTTCAACAGTAAGAGAGTCAAAAGAATGTAGTTGAAAGTGATGTAAAACAGATAGAAAGAGGGAATCCTCGCATTGGAGAAGCTGGTTCCAAACGTCTGACATTTTTGCTCCATAAATGAACTGAAAGATTGATCCACAATCAACATTCAAGACTAATTTCCTGTCTATAGACGACTCAATTAAACGACGTATCCCTTCAGCTCTAACATGTTAAACAATGTTTTGGGTTAAACGGGTTTAAAGGAGTGTGTCTCATTTGCATAATTACTGTTGTGCTTGACGTCAAGCGAAGAGCAGGTAATGGACACTGGTCCGTCGCTGTGACAACCAGTGCGTAGTGACCGTTGCTGACCTCGAAGTCCAGCTCCTTTACGGCTGTAATCCTCCCCTGAATGAGCACACACACACACACACACACACACACACACACACACACACACACACACACACACACATATCACACAGAGAGTTAACGTATGTCCTTTTTATATGCAGTTGCAATTGTTATAGCACACAATACAACATTTCATACCGTCATGCTGTTTATATTAAAGGTCTGGATCAGGTTGCCTTGAGCGATAGCGTATCGCAGGGTGCCGTTCAGACCCTCATCTGGGTCGATGGCTGTCACCGTGGCGATGGTGGCCCCCACTGTGTCTGGCCCCTCCCTCAGCTCTGTGACATACTCCTCTTCAGGAAACTCTGGGGCGTTGTCGTTCTCATCCACAATGTGAACGTTTACGGTGGTCGAGGTCTGTGTGAGAAACAGAGAGAGATGGGAAACACTATTATGAGACTATGCTTTATTGTATTCAACTCTACTGACAATACGCGTCTCACTTCCAGCGTATGGTCTCAGGAAGTTAAGCAAAATTTGATATTAAAGTTAAAGGTGCAATACGCAGTTTCAGAGGGAAGGGTTTACATTCGCAGAACCTGCAGTTAGTTTACAAAACATATTTTCATATATATGTATTCCTTATCAATCAAAACTATTTTCTGGAGGTAGCTTTCTTACTTCAAGTGTTCCAAGGATCCAATTTTCCTGTGAGGAAAGTTTGTTTATTTAGTTATGAGAATAAACCCAAGAAAATGTTAACTTTTCTGACAACCAAAGTTACAAAGTGCACCTTTAATTCACCATTAAAACATTGAAAGATTCTAGAATGATTTATAATCATATTGGAGAGCAACGATCAAACACAAATCAGGGCTGTATTTGAAGGCCAAATATTTAAGAGCAATATAATAGAATACTATATTTCAATCAGTAATTTCACTAAACACCTGCTTTTCTACACTTCAAGCATTCACTCCTTCACATTTATACATTGGTATCTTCCAGACTGACAAGCAAGGTTTTCTGCTATTGTCAAAACATACAGGTCAAGCTGTCTCCGCCTATAATGGGCATGTGTGACTGACATGTGATATGTAGGACTCATTTAACTAGGAGAATGGGACAAGACTGCAGGAGCATATTTTGTTACAGAGAGAAGTTAAAAAAAATCTCTTGTGAGAATCAAGAGTAAATCTGAGTAAGTGAGGTGGAGAGAAAATGTTGCAATGTGGCCAGTACTTCTGATTGGTTGTTGATTTGTCAACACTAGAGTGGGAGAAAGGCAGCATCCTAAAAGAAACCACTGAAAGAGTGTCATACATATTCATATGTATTATTCTGTGGAATAAAGGTTGACTGGCGAGTTCATTCCTGCTCCACCAGTTTGCCTCCCAGTGCTACTAAAGAGATGGACCAACTATGTGGCAGCCTCGGGCCCGTTAAACAGGCCGCTGGAATTTCACAATTTGAGATTTTTGCATGAGTTAAAGTGGTGTGTGTGTGTGTGTGTGTGTGGGTGTGTGTGTGTGTGTGTGTGTGTAGAAAAAAGGAAGACACAATCATAATCAAACATAATATAGTATAAAGTATGCAATATTTGTATGTGTGTTAAGTTGTAACCATATTAATGTGCACTGATTTTGCACATAAAGATCAGTTCACTCATGGTGAGTTCTTGTTGAGGACTTGTGAGGGCTTGTTGTTATCTCGGATTGAGTTAGACTAATATATATCATAAATGGGAAGCCTTTGCCATAGACTGGCTTGGGTTTTTGCATGACATGGGTATTAACCACACAGGTGGGTTTAATGCTTGAAAGACATCATGGAGTTGCATTATGGTAAATGAAGGACCCAGTGTTTTTACACTTTCTCAGAAAATGTCTAGCGTTGCTTAATAAATTCTGACATCCTTTAAAAATATTTTTTTTAAACATTTACATTTAAACCCTATATCCTACAATTGTCTGTCAAGCATACATACATATGCACACCAAATTGTTATACAAGTGTGGAAAACACGTGTTCTTCTGTGTACTATTTTCGAAGGCCTATCTGCATGTTTTAGGGATTGATACTTGATGAGCGCTACAGTGGTGGGGGTGGGGCAGAGAGAGAGAGAGAGAGAGAGAGAGAGAGAGAGAGAGAGAGAGAGAGAGAGAGAGAGAGAGAGAGAGAGAGAAAGACTGACAGCCCGGGGAGGAGGAGCGCGTTTTTGCCTCCGTGTATCACGTTGCTTTTAGCGCTACAAAGTTCAGAAGAGTTTTCTGTGTGTGTTGGTGTTGGCTACAGTAGAGAAAAGTTTCCTTGTTTAGGTGGAAGGGTAAACAAATATAACTACGTTTTTTTTAGTTAGTTAGTTTCTGACAGCCAGCACTCTTCTTGTACTTTTTTGCCTCAATACACAGACGACCATGGAGCGGGGATTTCCCTGTCGGACATCACTTAGGGGGAAGAACTCCGTGCTCTGGGTTTTCTCCGTTCTGTTTTACACTGCTGGAGGTAAGCGCCAATATAACACACACACTCATGACATCCATCCTCTTGAGAGCTGCCGCTTTTAAACTGGTTCATCCTAGTGCGCGGGCGTGTGTGAACATGTTTACAAATGTTGCTGCTATTGACAAACCAGTTGACATAATTAAGTCACTGATGGGTCCCAATAGTGTTAGTGTTTTCAGTTGAATTGGCACGCACGAAAAACGATAGTCAACCTATGTAATGTGTAGTAATAAGGGCATCAATTGACTTCATATAGGAAGTGCAAATGTGTCTGAAGAGTAGGCTATCAGAAGACCGCTGTCAAGTTTATATTGCCATGCATAGTCTGTAACTTCACTCCAAGTTGGTCTCTCGGGCAGCCTGAGGAAGTTGTAGGTATTTTTAAAAGCCCATAATATGCGCGTCTGGATGGATAATGACAATGGCGTAATCCCGTACTTTACTGTAGCCTATTTTTGCTATGTATTCCGATATTTCACAGAGAGAGAGAGAGAGAGAAAAAAACTGCAGACGTGTCCGTTATTTTACTGACTGAGGTTGGAGCTGTAGACAGTTATTTTTAAGTGGACACAGTTTGAAGCTTTTCGCACTTCGTGTGTTGGTTTTGTTGTTTTGACACAGAACATCTGGTGTGAAGCTGTTTTTTTAAAGCCCCTCCCACGGGACGCAGGGGGACTTAAATCCACCTTGTAGCCTAACCACACTTTATTACCTTGCCGCAAATTCAACCGCGGCCGTCAACGTTTTTACTCCAAAAAGCCTCAAATAGTCCAGAAATGTAGCCTACAAAACTTGGAACGGATACATAAAATGACTTGAGGCCACATCCTTAAGGCGTGCACTTGGGTAGGCCTACATTCAGTTATTAATCCCCCAAACTAAAATCACTTGCGCCTTTTGCTACAATTTTACTGAAAGTCCATGTGCTTTGCATGGAGCTGTAAAAAACGTAGGGATTTTTTTTTTACTCAAGGACATTCGCATTGCTTGGACATGAGGCAACTGACGCTGGATGGAGGAGACAGCTGTTGCCTTCGGGGCGCGCGCTGCTTCACTTCAAACGCCACTAAAAAACCTTCGCAGAGAGGTTATCAGTTTTCGGGCTTCAGGATTTGGTCTATTTAGATAAGCTCACGCGATAAGTCCGTCAAAGGCAACTGGCGGTGCTTCCTGAACATCTGGCTGACCCTGTACAGGAATTAACTTTTGAAATTTAGTTATTACATTTTTTTTGGTTAGTGTGGTGAATTATCTATGCAGACCTATAACACATAAGCTTAAATAAAGCACCTACGCCTTTAGTATAACTGTAGGACTCCACAGTGCCCACCCTTCAGCCCCGTTATGTTGTCTTTGTTTGGAAGTTTCCTTCCTTTTTCAGCCTATGATGAAAACAGCTGTTTGTGCCACTGCCAGTAATGGGCTTCTCCTCCACAAAACACGTCTTGAGATAAAGAGCAATAATCGCTGCCTCTTCCTCTGCAGTCTAGATAAGCATTTAGTTTGGAGCGATAGAAGACAATGGCACAGTCAAAAATGGTCAATGAACTCCACAGGATGTGAGCGCTTACTCTTTTTTTCGGCGTTTGCCACTTTCTCCCTCGAGGTCGGACAGAGCTTGTGCAGTGCATTGATCCCCCCAACTCCCAAATAAATAAATCATTATTAGGGTGCAGCAATAAAAAATGGTTTCCTGTGTCAATGCCATCGACGAGAACAGGCCTCAACAGGGAGTCAGAGTGTTGATGTGCAGTGGTTGTACAAAGTGCATGTACATGAGTAATAAGAAGACAATGGAGGAGGGGGAGCTCCCTTTTTTCTGGGTATCACCTTTTTAAAGGTCTGTAAGACATTTGTCAGTGAAACATTGTTGTCTAATGCCTAATATTCATTGAGAATGACAAAGTAATAAAAAAATCCCCAAACACCGTGGCCTTCATACTTCCAGTAAGGGCGCCTCTCTCACACTGATGAGAACAGTCCAAGGATACAGCGTTGACCATTACTGATAGTGAGAGCCTTGACTCTGTTTCTAGACACAGCAACAATAAACAGCAACCTAATGTTGTTTGGTTGCCAAAGACACAAGATATTTCATAATAATAGACACAGGATAACAACATAATGACAGCATGGAGAGCATGTCAAAGTGGAAGGAAGAAAGGCATACTAGTTGATAATAATGATTCTCCTTTTCACACGTACAAAAAGGCCCGTTTACACTTGCAAAATGACATTGTTGTAACAGTTAGATGATGAAAGGCTCTTGTGTAATCGTTTTGCAAGGGTATTGACGAAGCCGTCGTTACATAACACGTGTAGATACGTGGCTTAAATATGTGAAGTAAATTAAGAGGAAGAAGTAGAAGAAGGGGAAGAGGACTGAGACTGTGCCTGACTAGTGAGTGTGCATGTTACAGTATTTAAATAGCACTATGCAAACAAGTCTGTTGGCCATTGGCTCAGAAAAAAGCCCAAAAATACACAGCAAAGGACTATAATCAAATCTCATGGATCCCTGAACATGGTGACCTGCATCACTGACCCAAAACCACTTCCGTTAATGACTAGGTATAGAGTGCTGCACTTTAACACTTCCTGATGCTTTAAAGATACTTAATGCAGCTGTTTGTTATGCTTGGAACTTCAACTGAAACTCTCTCCCTTTCTGTGTGTGTGTGTGTGTGTGTGTGTGTGTGTGTGTGTGTGTGTGTGTGTGTGTGTGTGTGTGTGTGTGTGTGTGTGTGTGTGTGTGTGTGTGTGTGTGTGTGTGGAGGGACTAATCTGGGATCCTCCTGCTGGTTTCATTAACACCCCTGTAATGGGTTGGATAATCATCACCATTACAGTAGGTGTGAAAATGGGTGGAGCTTGAGGTGTGTTTGTGTGGGGGGGAGGGGGGGATCAGCCCTTGTACAAACACACAGGTATAATGGGGCTCATGCCAGTGAAAGGAGACCAAATGTGTCTCTGGGGATGCCCAGTAGCGATTGAACAATACCTCTTTTTAAAAACAGAAGAATTATAAAAACAGAATCTTACAGAAAAGCAGTTCAAATAAGTAAAGGTGGAGTTATGCAGATATTTGATTTTTAATTAAATCAAAATGGGCTGTGCTGCATGTCTGAATGTGAAGAAAGCTGTCAGAGGCAACATGTTCTTAACAGGTGGCGCTCAGGCTTAAAACAAAGGAGCGCCTGTTTTTGGGCCCTGAGGGACTATCGGGATCCTGCGAACAGAGATCAGAGAAGCAAACTTAGATCTATAATGGAGCCAAAACACAGATGTCTGGTGTGTCCAAGTGAATGAAATCCAGTCTGTTCCACACACGGGGCAGACACTTGCTGACTGTTTTCACCTGGTTGCTACCACAACAAGACAGCTCAGATAGTGCTGACACTGTGGTAACACTATACCCAGCTGGCACCTATGCTGCTTTGAAAATCATATGCATCGTCTCAAAACTTTTTTTTTTAGAAAGGTCTTGTCAGTTAGCCATACTTGAAATGTATACTTGATGAGTATATTACTGTTCCCTAGTTGGCATCCTCGTATTATATTGTGTTTTGGCTCTAAATCAGGCAAAACCTGGACTTAAATGCATGTTAACACATTTTACCACAGACATTCTCACTCCCTTGCCAGAAATCCATCACCGCCAGTGTAAATAGGGCTACTAGAGACACAACGACGGTAGAGCTGTCAAAAAGATGGGCAAGAAGGAAGGCAGGGCGGGTGTGAAACAGGAGAGGAGAAGCCCCCCTTGCCCCCCACACTGCCTATTGTCCCAGCAAGCAGGCAGGCAGGAACAGCCGGGAAGGGTTTCACTTTAATCACCCACCCTGGTCTTCCTATTGCTTTTTCGTAGCACACAATGGCTAGTTCATTCACACACACACACACACACACACACACACACACACACACACACACACACACACACACACACACACACACACACACACACACACACACACACACACACACACACACACACACACACACACAGGAACATGGCACGTACGTCACATGTTGTGACACTTACACAGGATGAACACAGAAATATAAACATGGACAGCTAATCAAAAAGCAAAGGTCTAGCTCTTATCAAGAACATTGTATATGAAAACTTTAAACTTGTATTGCCATCCGGACTAAGTCAATTCATGTAGGGCTGCAACTAACGATTATTTTGATAATCGATTAATCTGTCGATTATTTTCTCGATTAATCGATTATTAATCGATTAGTGGTTTGGCCCGTTAAATGTCATAAAATGATGAAAAATGTTGATCAGTTTTCCAAAGCCCATGTTGACGTCCTCAAATGTATTGTTATGTCCAAAACACAAAGATATTTCAGTTTACTGTCATAAGAGGATTAAAGAAACCAGAAAATATTCACTTTGAGAAGCTGAAAACAGAGAATTTGGAATTTTTTTATTAAAAAATGTCTCAAAACGATTAATCGATTATCAAAATAGTTGTCGATTATTTTAATAATCGATTACTAATCGATTATTTGATTAATCGTTGCAGCTCTAAATTCATGCACTCTCTCATTTATTGTCCTGCTGACCCCAAAGGCCCCTGGTCATTGCAGCTGCTGCCCCCTCAGGAAAACTGTGGTAGTGCATAGAAGCACGCCAAAAGTTATATGGTTAAAATCTGCAGTGCATAGCACAGTACTGCTGCTCCACTGCTCTCTATGGGGTTTAAACTTGCAATGTCACTTTGCAGTCCAATCTGTGATGTAACAGCACGTGTTTTAACTTTGATGACAGACGGAGAACACCTGCAATGACATTATTACAGTGGGTAGAGGTGCAACCTGCTTGAAATGTTTAGCCTGTAAAGAGTTGTGTGGGAGCAGCTGTAGCCCTTCAACTGTAGTTGTAAAGTAGTAAGGAGCCAGACATGAGGAGCAGTGGGAGAAGTGGGTGCAGTGTTCGCGTGCCTGGACAACTCAGGAAGGAAGACCACTCCTCAAATCCCGGAACAGACCACCAGTCACCCTCCAAACACACCAACACACACACACACACTTACTCTGCTATCTTTGATCCATGCTGCCACTGCAGCAATACACTATACATTGAAATATGCGGTAACACTTTATAATAAGGGTACATTAACTAACCATTAAGAAATGCTTAGGTAATGCTTAATAAGCAACTAAGCATTAACTAACTATGCTTAGTAAATGCTTAACCCTAACCAAGCATGAACTTACAGTTAATAACTAAGCATTAACAGTTTGTTAATGCTTAATAAGCGTGAACTAACCGTTAATAGCATGAACTAAGCATTCATTAACAGTTAATGAATGGAGCTTTATTGTAAAGTGTAACCCAATATACTATTCTTGCATGCATACTTCACCTTTACCGCGGTCCACCACCCCCACACATGAAAGTTCAGTTCACCTGTACACACAATAGTCACATGCAACCTTCCGGTCTTCTTAGCAGCGCGGAGCAGCATTCATGGATGCTAAACCGCAGCTCAATCAGAAACACTGAAAGGATGGCAATGATCTATTTAAGCAGAGGAAGCAAGATAGTGATAGTGCTGCTCTGTTGTTTTATTATGCTGAATTTATATGGGAGTCATTGTGTCTGTTAGGGCTGCAACTAACGATTATTTTGATAATCGATTAATCTGTCGATTGTTTTCTCGATTAATCGATTATTAATCGATTAGTGTTTTGGCCCGTAAAATGTCAGAAAATGGTGAAAAATTTTGATAAATTTTCCAAAGCCCATGTTGACTTCCTCAAATGTATTTTTATGTTCAAAACACAAAGATATTTCAGTTTACTGTCATAATAGGATTAAAGAAACCAGAAAATATTCGCATTTGAGAAGCTGAAATCAGAGAATTTGGACATTTTTTATTAAAAAATTACTTGAAACGATTATCGATTATCAAAATAGTTGGCGATTATTTTAATAATCGATTAATAATCGATTCGTCGATTAATCGTTGCAGCTCTAGTGTCTGTTGATGCTCCTCCATGGCTGCGTAGTGTGGAGGCATTGCATATATTATGGGATGTCAGCATTGGCAAGGTTTTGATAGTGACTTCAAACTGCTTAGCAAGAGGATCTTTTTGTTTTGTTGTGTTATTGCAATGAAAAAAACATTCAGACGCAGACACACGCTAAAGAGTTTGTCTATTCGTGCATTCCGACGCTGCACTACAGAAGTCAGAACAGGAAGTGGTTGCAGCCTCTATGTGAGAGGGCGCACGGTTTATGCAACGTGTAAAGAAACGTCTCACAGCTGTCTGTTTGGTTTCCTGAATGTACATGAAAAGTATGTTCTGAGAATCTGTGTCTGTGTGCCTAATAAAGATAGTGTTATTCTACTGCAATCACTGGGTGAAGATACCGCAAGTACAGCAATAGTCAGTGTGTAATGCAGAAATCAATTATGAAATTATTCAGCTCATGTACTTCATTCAAATTATGAATTACCACACTGTTAAAATACTCAACTACAAGTATAAGCCCTGTATTCAGAACCTTACTATGCATTATCAGCATAAACATACATGTTTTAAATACATTACTGCTCTATTAATGTTGCATTTTACAGCTGTAGATTTTTAAGGTTGAGCTCATTTTAACTACTAAGTGTAAAGTTGCATAAAAGGGAAATACTCTTGAAAAAAGTTCTTCACTAAATGTAGGCCTCCTCAGTTTCATTTCTCAAAGAACAGAAATGACCCAGTCCAAAGAAATCAGTGAGTTTTCTGCATTTCACCTAGTTAGATGTCAAAAGAAATGTCACACGAGAATTCGTATTAAATTGCCTGTTCCTCAGTCAGAGAGGAGCAGGCATCTCTCCCACATAAGGTATGCATATGTATTTAAGCCACCACAGTATGTACTATCTCTAACCACAGTTCTACTAACATACAGAACAGAAAACAAACTGTGCTAACCCGAAAATGCACAAAAACCAGGAAGTTCGTCGGCTGCAGAAATAGGGCATGGAAAGTTGGCGGACTTTAGCTTTAAACCCATGTCAAGATTGGTAGTTTCTATAATTAGGTTTTGCACTGTGATTATTTGTGTTCAGGCAACAGTCGCCAAACTAAATTTAAGCTAGCAAATCAGTTGAATAGAACTGCAATCCACTACTATATACTCCCCTTTTTACTTTTTTGTGTAGGGTTGTGACTTCAGACAAATTGTGGATCGGCAGACATGCAACAGAAAAATCTTGATAGTGTGCCTGATTAAATTTGGTCCAGGTTCATTCAAGGAATATCTGAAAGGTGTAACCTAGGGACATTTGTAAATCAAACTGATTTGCTAAAAAAAAGGTTAGTCGTCTAATCTACATTCTTCCCTATTTGTCTTTTCTCTTTAGCTAAAGGCCACTCCACGCTGAGTGTATCAGCTACCCATCTGCACTACACCTGTCCAGAGGGTGCAACTGTCCAAATGGTGTGTACCCAGAAAGGTGCTGCCTTGCACCCCACAGATGTCCTGCAGCGCGGCTGGCTTTTCACGCCCCACAGTGACCAGCACTGTACGGGACGGGAGGGCCCACGCCATCTTAAAATTGGTGGTCATACCCATGGCAACCACAGCTTGCCACCAGGCTTGCAAATTGGATCTGCGGAGCACAACTTCTGGGTGGTTCTGCAGAATGTGACCCATGCTGACCAGGGCCGCTACTGCTGTATGGTCCTAGACGTCCAGGTGGAACATAGACATCGTTCAATAGTGCAAAAACCCCACAGCCACATCGTTCTCAAAATTGTACCACGTAAGGACATCAAAATGAATGGGTGTGAATGTGTATTAAATTACTATAGTACACTTATAGTCCTTTTACAAGTAGGACAAGGTTGTGGTGTTAGTTTCCCATGCTCTACAGAATGTGGTCTATGAGTGCTCATTGTGGTCTAAGACATTCATATGCTGAGCCGAATGCCAACTGGTGCATGTACCAGGCTGAAACCTAAACCACTGCTACATTGTGATATACTTTTTCTTTGTTTTTCTCTTTCAAGGATCAAATGGATCTCAAGATTGCACTGTGGATTCCGTGCCATCTGGAGGTGGGTCACCCTATTCAAGCCTTCACAGCCGATAGATGTCTGGCCAGTTATTCTGTCAATTTAACACAGTCTCTCCCTGTGTTTGCTTCCCCAGGCTCCATGCCAGTGGCCTTGGCCATAGCAGCCTGCATCTTGGCTCTGCTCTCGCTGCCACTTATTCTGGTTCTTGTTTACAAACAAAGGCAGAACGCCCAGTCGAGCAGACGTATGTAACACACACACACACACACACACACACACACACACACACACACACACACACACACACACACACACACACACACACACACACACACACACACACACACACACACACACACACACACACACACACACACACACACACACACACACACACACACACACTTCCATGTGGATGCTATGGGTCAAATATAATTCTCTCACATTAGGATCCCCATGGTGTTTTGTCTGACACATATTTCCTGTCAGTGAGGGGAATTAACTGTATTTCACACAGTAGGAAGCACATTCACACTGCCTCTCAAGTGTTCCGCTCTGTTTCAATTCATTCACAATGGCCCGTTTCCTGTTTCCTCTCTCTCCCAGGTGCACAGGAGTTGGTGAGGATGGACAGGTACGTTTTCCCACAGTCTGTCATACAGCCGCTTTCATAGACCCACTTTCAAAACACAGCTGATCTGTAGAACAATAATACTGTGCACATGGATATTCTGTTATGTAGTGTCCACAACATTTGTTATATAATAAGATACTTTCAGCCAAACAATCGGATTAGACCAAAATGTACTCTGCAGTTAAAAGGGGAGTCAGCGATTCTAGGCCAGGGTTCAACATAACTTTTTTTTCCTACTGGCCCGCCGGGCCAGTGGATCCGAGTTTTACTGGCCCCTTGTATATTTTCACTGGCCCTGCACACACTTTTTTTTTCTTCATAATTTAGTGTCAATAATTATAATACGTATTAGAAAAATAAAGAAAGATAACCAGATCTAAAGGGAATATCTATACTGTAACAGTATAGATATTCCCTTTAGATTTGGTTATTTTTCTTTTAGTTAATTATATGAAATGTTGATATTGCTCATACACATAATATAAAACCAGGCAAACATATTGAATTAGAAGCCTACAACTGAAAGTATGTTGAAAGAGTCGGCCAGTATTTTAAAGTCCAGTAGTTTGAAGGTTGTTTTTATTCTTGAATTTGGGCAGTTTAATGAATAGTTCACCTGCAGAAGTCATGTTCAAACATAAAAAATAAATAAGAGATGAAGGTCTGATCATTCTTTGTGGTGTGGTAGGCTGTTTTTATTACTTTCTCTATATGCATTAGGGATGTGAATGTGTCGACCGAATGACCGGTTTTCCACTTTCGCTCAAGTTGACTTTAAAAATAGAATAGAAATCCGAAAATCAGTGGGTTATGCCGTTTTTTTAATGGGAGATTAAACTTCACATATAAGAGTCCGGTGTGGGACCATTTTTTCAAACTATTGATAAAAAACAATGCAGTGCAAAATATGCAGCATAAGTTAAACGCTCGTCTAAGACTATGACGTTAAATCACCTTAGAAACACACAATGCCTTCGTCCGATCACAGCAGCGTTTCACCGTGTGATCTCGCCAGCGAGTGAGCCGCCGCGCAGATGAACTGTGGTTTGTGGCTAAAATAATAACCGGGGATATTCTCCCCGTTAGCGATTTCAATGGGAAAGACTTCCGCGATCTGATTGAATGTCTCGAGCCTGAAAACACAGTGCCAAACTGCGCGACTATAGGAACTGTACAGTGAGCGGAGTCCCTCCGTTCGTTTCTGTCTACAACCGACACAATCACCGGAGACGCATTCACAGCGTTTAAATAACGCCTCTCATTTGTATTACCATTGGGGCTTGGATGCAAATATTGTAACATTACGGCGGCAGATAAAGGAAAAGCGCAGTTATCATTTTCTGCGCCTCAACCTCTGCTGTGGGAAGAAAGAAAGGGGGCAGAGTAAGTCGATTGATTTGTCGACTCGCAGGCGGACGGTAGGCAGCTCTGCCAACGGTGCCTGTCAAAACGCCCACGCATCGGTTGTCCACTGGCCTTTCATTAAAAAATATATTTTATATTAGGTTTATTATATTGAGTCTTAAATAAACACTGCTTTCATTACGACTCAGAACGCGCATTTCAATGAACCATGATGTAGTCTGCAAAAAGATACTGAACTGTGATTGGCCAGTCACTGGCCCGGGCGGGACAGTGACTGGCCAATCAACTTGCCCTGCATATGATTTTACTGGCCCCGGGCCATCGGGCTATACGTTATGTCGAACCCTGTAGGCCTGTGGCTGTGTATTAACACTGGATCTTGTTTCAGTGCAAACACAGTACGGACAGGTAGCGGATTGCAAAAAGTGATTTTGACAACAAGCACTCTCCAGAATCGCTGACTTCACCTTTATCTCCGGTTACATTTTGTTTAAGATCTACACATTGCTTTAAAACATCAATAAATCATTTATACACTCATTTAGAGACATAACCTTAATGAACAACAAAAAGGACTTCTACCCAGAAAATTGGCTTTGCTTTCATTTACATTACATGTTTTATTGTTTGTTCATAAATAATTCATGTGTCTGTACACAGCATGCCTATGACAAAACCTTTACCGTTTTAAACCCAGATTACTGCTAAATACAAAGGCAACTGACATAAAGCTTCTTAACCAATTGAGCAAAAGATAAGTGTCTATGGGTTCATATCGGCAATGTTTCACTCATCGGGATGCTTCTCTTTCTGGTGTATCTGTGTGTGTCTTCAGTGAGTCCCTTGGCCATGAGAACCCTGTGTTTCTCGGAGGATCACCAGCGGTTAAGACCCGCACTGTGTCTCAGATCATGACCAGACAATCCTCTGAGACAGGACGTCACCTGTTGTCAGAGCCAGGGACCCCTCTTTCTCCTCCTGCACATGGGGACGTATTCTTCCCAATAGAAGGTGGGAGTAGGACACGCACACACACCTATACATTCTGACAACACACACACACACACACACACACACACACACACACACACACACACACACACACACTACAAGGCACATAACACAGATTCAGATTTTTGTCAGAATTTGTGAATATCTCATTCCGATTTGTTACCTGTCTGTACTGTGTGTGTGCTGAAAAAAATCTGGTACACAGCCTAGGCTCTGTAAACTGGTATGTACAAAGGGGTCCACCGTAGCTGGCAACTTGCCTGTTTAAAGAACCTAGGTATTCACACTTGATTTTTTTTCAGCGCACACAAAGTATAGACAGGTAGCAGTTAGAGAGGAGATATTCACTGATTTTGACAAAAAAATTATTTTGACAACAAGCATTATCCAGAATCACTGACTTGACCTTTAAGATGCCTTTTAAAAGAGATGAGAAGCACTCAGCGCAGGCTGGGACATACAGTTATCTGACCCAGTTTCAGTTTTGTTCAACTTTTGCCCCTTTACCTGGCTCAAACCTCTCTCTGATCAGCACTATAATACAAGAAAGGGGATTTTGAGCTATCTCCCTCTCCAGGGAGGTCATTTACATAGCTTAGTGGGTGCCTTTCAGTTTAGAAGTGAGTGTGCACTATATCCTTTGGAAGGTCATGCCTTATTAACTACATTCAAAATGCATGAATCTGACTTCCCTCACGTTCACATTTTATACTCAAATCATGTTAAAAGTCCATAAGTGTATTGCACAAGGACATAGTTGTGGAAATGCCTATTTCAAAACATACAGGCAGTATGATGAAGACTGATGCAATCAAAGAAGAACCACGGTGTCGTGTGTCGCCGCTTTAACATCCCGTATGTGGTGGGAGGTATTGGCCGGAAAAAAACGCTCACATTCTTGTGCAAAAATATTGCACGCTCACAAAAACAGCTGGGTTGGGTTTTGGATGTGACTATAAGAAAAAATATTCTGCGTTTGGGGGAGTTTGATTTCTGTCCCCCCGCACAAGTGAAACCGCGCCTTTCTGGTGCTGTCATCGTCTGAATTCTTCTCCTGCCTCCTACACTCGCGCAAGTCATTCTCCACCCATCAGCACTCTCGTTTAGCACTAATGGCCCCTTTTCAGCCAGTTCTCTGCGACTCAACTTGAAATAATACCCAAACATTAGTTACGGTGAAGGGGTTCAATCCTGAGTGTTTTTCTGCTGATTCCCGGGGCACCTGTGCAGACATTCCACGCATACTGAGGCTGGATTGCCCTGTTTCCTGGCAGCCCAGTCTACAATGATACAAAACCAGACTTACTGAAAATCCTCCCTAAACAATCACATATGTTTTTTTTACCATGACCTTGAACCGTTTAGTGTGGGAAGCCCTTTGACAATATACTGCATGTGACGACTGGCAAGCATAAACATAAAGGAAAAACCAGGTTTATATGTGGTTATTTTGCCCTATGTGCCTAAATAGAATTCTGGTAATAGGAAATGTCACTAGAGGGTAAGTTTACTGCTTACAGTAACTGACTAATGGAATCTTCCACTGCTTGATTGCAGCTCAGAACACAGTTAAGTTATTCCTCTCTAGGGAGATCCACACATATTGATAAAACTATCAGAGACCCTTGAGTTAATCTTACATATTTTTCAAGCTGGATTTTCCCATGCCAGGGCTCATTTCCTTTACTGGTCAACCAAAGTAATACACAGGCTGGTTACAGGTTTCGTGTTACGTGGATGAAAGCCACACTTCAGTTTTTTTTCTTCATCTTTTTGGCCCGTTGACCTTCAGCTGACTGGAATTTAACTAGCAGCAGTTCCCTCTTATCTCAAACATGTCGCAACGCAAGACTTGAGGCCTCTTTGTTCCCCTTTTTAATGGTTTTGCAGCAAACGCAACAGATTCTGAGAAATCTATCTATAAGAAATCCTATCTGTGTTGTTACTACTCTATGCTACAGGGCAGGCAGTGTAGGAGGTTTGGAAAAATAATTGCTGTGGTGTGTCTTTTGACAAGATCTGTCTGCATTTTGGGCCGGAAACGTATTTTCTCCCCAATGAATGTCTACCAGTCAGCACGCAGACATGAAATATGTGCATGTGGATTGCTTATTATAATGTGTACACTCACACTGACCTCCACTGTTTTTTCTATTCCAGACACCATCCTTGAGTCTCCAGACTTCATGCAGGTTTAAAAGGGGGTTGAAACCTTATTCATCATCGCTCAAACTGCTGATCTGGAAACAATCGTGCAAACTCTCTTCCTCTTCTCTCCGCTTCCAGAGCGACGTTGCCCTTTATGAGCTGGCTCACAAAAACCTCTGCTGGGATTGTCATCTGCACATTGTCTGGACCCCAGGAGGGAACAGACTCTTTTTTCAATTCAAAAATTAAAACTATTTCCACCTGCAACAACAGCTGGAGGCCAAAAGCAAAACGTTTTTGCTTGTGAGCGATTGCGTCGTGGCGGGGGCTGGGTTTGTAGTTCATGTTCCATTCTAAACACTGAAGAATGGCTCTTGGACCAATAGGTGCCTGCTGCTTGAGAATGTGGGAGTTTTGTCATGTGCAGGGATGGCATGTCATGTAACAATTCAAAACACCTTATTTCGGTTCTGTTTACGGCCATTACCATCATTAGTTATGATGACAGAAGTGAACAAAAGTATTTATCACGTTCTGTCAGTTATCAGAGTCAACTAGGCTCTGATTTGTCCTGCTTTGCCCATGTAGCGCTCATGGATGACAATCACTGAAACTGTTCATGTTATTAAGTCTCGCCCTAACTGAAAAAAGTCACCAAATGCACCAGAACTAAAAGACAACAATCTAGCTTTGTTTTTCTAACCAAACAGCAGGTGTGAAAGCGACCTATGGCTCTCTATCATTCCTGTCATTGTAATAAAGTGCTCCATACCAAAGGGAGATTAATGCTCAGAAAAGCGCCAATATTTTTGTACAAGTTTACAGTATTTTTTTTTCTTTTATGGCATTACACTGTTCCTCTGTATAATTTCCATCCTCTTTTCTCTTCCCTCTTTGCTACCTCAGTTACTGTCAGCTCTGTTGCTCTTAATACTCTTCTCCATGTTCAGAAATGCACAAATTCACTGTGGCCTTAAATAAATTCATGTGCGAAAAAACTCTGGCAAATATTTACAAAAAATATACAAACGGTTAGTTCTTTTTGATAATAGTTGTTCATGAATAACTGTCATGCTCTTGTACAGTTTAAGAATTAAGACTTACGTTTGTATTGATTTTCTTTTCAATGTACAAACATATTATTAATTAAACAAAAGACCGTTATAACAATGCCAACAGTCACTCTCATATCATCTCAATGCTGTTTCTGTCGACCATTTTGTTTTTCTTTGTTTGTGTGTGTCTTGATATGATTGTTTGGATGTGTTGTGTATATTAATGTGCATTTCAAACTTGGATGAGCGTGCAATGGGATGTAAATAGGTAAATACTTTTAAGCACATGCGTGGAGGAATGGCATTGAAATGTTAACCAAATCATATCAAGGTAGATTGAGAGAATATGACTAATACTTTTAAATGATTGCAATGTAATTAGTACTTAGGCTGCAATTGAGTGTTAGAAACCACAGGTTTTTTCATATTGAGGTAAAACGTGTACCACGGATGCTCAGGCAGAAATCACCTCCAAATGATGTGTAGCAGTGATGTGTATAAGACAGGGTTTAATATATGTTTCTTTTTTTCTTTTCAGTTTTGAATGGTATGAAAGGTTTAATGTAAGAATATTTGTATTTCAGTTTCCTGTGTGTGTGTGTGTGTGTGTGTGTGTGTGTGTGTATTATTTTGTTGCAGTTTCAAGAACAACTGGTAAACTTTAAGTTTTGGTTTGTGCAATGTGCATAATTGTGTTTTTTACTGTAAAATTCTTGTTTTACACATAGACATAGTTTGTCCTTTCTATTGCATTTAAATTGTCCTGGTTGCTGCTTGTATAATAAAGTGTGGCTCTTAAACCTTAAAGCCCATGCGTCCCGTCTTTGAAATCATTGTCCCTTTACTGTAGACTGGCGCGGGCTGCACTCGCTGCCTAGGGAGCTATTATAGGTAGAACAAGGTTGTTCCACTTGTGTGCCTCTAAGATGGTGCACACCAGAGGGGATGACTGGCATTGAGGAGAGAAAATGATGAAACAATCGTAATATCTTGTTTAATGAGACAGAGAGCTAGATGGAAGCAGGTGATGCCTGCTGCTGCTGCTGCTGCTGCTGGCCATTAACCCACTCCGGTGCTTTTTCTGCTGTCTTACATTAGCAATTTTTATCTGTTATTAGCAAGAGATGCATTATTATAGGTTTGTACCACCAGTATCATGCTGCTGGAGCTAGGCAAACTAAGTAAAATATACAATACGCACCAAACACACAGTAACACATAAAAAAGCCCTTTTAATTTCACAAAGATTTCTAAACAGGAAAAACAACAACACCCATGTATCTTCCTCTTTTTGGAGATTTGACTTGAGGTTTTCCTGTTTACAAACGAAGGTGTTTCCCGTGCCTTCACAGCGGCTCACCTCATACAGCAGATCAACCAACCAACTGTATTAAATCTACAGTGTGGCCTACTGTATGTGAAGACAGAAAGTTTTGCTATGCTTCATATCTGATTTGTACAGTGACTTGGCTTAAGGCTTAACAAAAAAAGCCCAGAATAAGCACATCTTTCAGGTATGACTGTTTCTATGACAATGACTAACCTAAAGAGGGTACTGTAATAGGACATGATGCTGAATCCAGCAACTTTACACATGACATTATGTGAGCAGATCAGGTTTATGCCCCTCTAACCAATCAGCAATGGTTGAAATAGTTTTGGGGATGAATAGTATCTTACCGACAGAGGTGGCGTGCCGTCATCCTCCACAGTGACGATGAGTCTGTACTCTTGTTGACGCTCTCGGTCGGGCGGGGCCGGCCGTGTCACCATCTCTCCGGTCACACGGTCCATGCGGAAGGTCAGGTCCTGGTTCCCAGCAGTGATGTAGTAAAACAACATGGCGTTGGGTCCAATGTCTGCGTCGCCAGCCAGCACACGAAGGACTGACGTGCCACCTCCAACATTCTACAATAGACATCATAAAACACAGTTCATTATTAATCGTGTAAGGTAGAATGATAAATGCAAAAATGTGACCAAATTGCTCGGTTTCTTATTCAAACTGAAAATCGCCACGTTTACAAAGCGCTTGGTGTCACGATCCAGTAACTGTCCATACTGTGTGCAGAAATTCTGGGGTAAATACACAGCCTAGGCTCTGTAAACTTGTAGATAAACAAATGTAACATGCCCGTTTACAAAGCCTTGGCTGTGTATTACCACTAGATTTTATTTCAGTGCACACACAGTGTGGACAGGTAGATGATCGTGAGAAGATATTCACTGATTTTTAACAAAAAGTGATTTTGACAACAAGTGTTCTCCAGAATCACTGACTCCACCTTTAAGTTCACACACTCTTCTCTTACGTCCCTACCTCGCTGATACTGACGTTGTATCCCCTCTGGCTTTCAATAACAGGTGCGTTGTCATTGATGTCCAGGATGTTGATGGTGAGGGAGTGGTCGGTGTGTCTGGGAGGTGAGCCGTTGTCGATGGCACGCACCTGTAACAGCACACACACACGCACGCACGCACGCGCGCGCGCACGCACACACACACACACACACACACACACACACACACACACACACACACACACACTGGTGTATGATAGTACGTACAGTAAGTCTGGCCATGTATTTGGATATGTCATAAAATCACATAGGGGACAACAAATATTAAGTGTAGGTCTTCTTGGGGGCTTTGTTGAAAATAAAAAATACACAACCAAAATTCATTGCTGGTACAGTATCTTGTAACAGAAAGCAAAATGCAGGGTGCTTGCCTTTATGAAAAAAAATACAATGACATGAAGAACATTTTGATATGATCAGATCGGTGCAAAACACAAACAAAGGTCACATATCATTTGTATTTTCCCATGCTGATATTCACGGGACTTTAGTGGCATTAAAGTCCCTTTTTATTTGGATGTGTGACACGTAATCATTTATTTTTGTGCAGAGGTGAGAGATAGAGTCAGGGTTGTGGTGTAAGTGTGAAAGTGTCACATGGCCATGTCCTGTAAACAAATATGTATTGGAAGGAGTCATAACTACACATGGATCGCTGCCTAACCTTCAGTAGGTAGCGGTCTACTGACTCTCTGTCCAGAGGGGTGTTGACATAAACCTCCCCATAGGTGTGGTTCACTGTCTTGATCATGAACACATCCTCCATGTTGCCGGCCACCAGAGTGAAATTGACCTGAGAGAGAGATGAGAGAAAGAGAAAAATAGACCGTCAATTACATACTCCATGAAAATGTCATGTTACTTGGGTTCGGTCGGAAACCCGTATCATAAAATGTGTGTATTAATAGTTTGCATTTGGCTGTGCAGGCTTTAAATCTTGAATAAATCACAGCAAATGTAATAGAATCAATGAGCACAACAGAGACCTCCCCCCATTGAGTAGAGCAACTAAAGGGAAAACAATAACTGGGTTTATTATTACAAAAGAAAATAAAGAAATCACAAGTTAAATGTCCATCCATCTATCCAATCCATATTTCTTTTATATCCTCACCAGTCCGTTGAATCCAGCATCTTTGTCCCTTCCCAGCACGACGGCCACTTTTTTCCCCCGCGGTGTGCTCTCTAGGATGTCCACCGATCTATCAGAAGTGATGTCAAACTCTGGACTGTTGTCGTTCTCATCCAGGATGGTGATTGAAACCTGTCAGAGAGGTGTATGATCAAATGCAGACGCCATCATTTGCCAGACTGATGCAAAACTTACCTGTGTGATATGTTTCAAATAACCACTACCTAGAAAAACAAGATACTGCAGATGAATACGTATCATGTTGCCGTAAGAAAAAAAGAACATAAAGTCTTACCTTCTGCACTTCCAATGAGAGGCAATGAATAAAAGAAGAATGCCATTAAGTTTTCTATAAGAGAATAGACGCATAAAGACAAATACTGTGATAAATAATATGATGCAAGACAAATGAGTGAGATCAAATTGAGGATAAGCATACCACTGTGGTGTCCTTTTTGGGCCCTCCGTCATCGGCTACAACAGTCATGGTGTACATATCGCCCTTCTCTCTGTCTAGCAGGCCTGTCACTGTGATACGGCCCTGAAAACATCACACACACACACACATCAGCATTCATCTACGCCTCCATAAAGATTCCATCAATTATAGATGTATTTCTTATGTGACAGACTTGGTGCAAGAATATAGATAGAGAAAAGACTGACACGCATCAAAAAGTCTTTCAAGCAAACGAGCTCTTTGATCAGCTTACATGTCACGCAGCAGCCGAAGTGCTCGCCACATTTTGTTACAGAGGAAGGATGTGTTATTGAATCACAGTGCTGTTAATGGATAGAAACATATTGGGCAGGCGGTGGGTGTAGACTTTGAAGTGTACAAGAACGTCTCGTATACCAAAATGATCTATTTTCTAATAGTGAGGATGCAAGCTGGACTAAGAGAAAAGTTTAAAAAAAAAACTTGAAAAAAATCCTCCTCTCTTTGACTATTCATGTGATAACAAAGTGACTCATTGAGCCACTCTGCTTTTAATTCGTCATATATTTATATTTGTTTCTATTGTCTGTGCTATGTTGTATCATGTCTGTATTCTATAATATGTCTAAAGAAAGAAAAAGAAAGAAAAAAGAAAGAAGAAGTGTACAAGAAAGAAACACATGTATTTAGCTCATATTACCAGCAGCCCCCCCCCCCCCCCTCCTACTCACCGTGACACTGTCTATCCTGAATAGAGCCAGAGCGGCGGGTGACGTGTCAGGGTCAAAGCGATAACTCAGCTGGTTCAAGTTGTCGGCAGACTGGGCCTGCACCTGCACCACCTCCGTTCCCGTGGCGATGTTCTCACGTAGCGATGCTTCATAGCCGGCGATGACGAAGGCCACGGCCTCGTCCAGCTCGTTGAGCAGTGTGACGTAGACGGTGCAGTAGACTCTGTGGAAAGGAGCAGCCTGGTCTGTGGCTGACACGTTCATCAGGTAAGAGGTCTTAGTCTCGTAGTCCAGGTAGTCTGAGGTGGTGACCAGACCCGTGCTCACGTCTACCTCAAACTTGCGGTCCGAGCCGGACACCAGAGCATAAGCCACCGCGCCACCGTCACCTGAGCATTGGAAGAAAGGGGAGATGTGTTTGTATTAGTGTCCAACGTTTTTACAGAACAGCTTTGAGAAACAGCCTTTTTACATTTTATATATTAAAACATACTATGAACAGATCTTAAAAATGCATTTTTTATGATTCTTTTTTTTTAGTGTTTTTATGCTTTTATTAGACAGTTTGGAGAGAAGAAATGGGGTAGAGAGGGGAATGACATGCAGAGAACGACTCGGGCCGGATTCGCACCCGGGTCTGCTGCGACGAGGACTGAGCCTCTATGGGGTGGCACTCTAACCACTAGAAATGATTATTTAAAGTTAAGTGCGTTAGAAGTTAAGATTTTTGGTTCAGAGTACTGTTTAGTAAAAACACATCAATGTACGTTTTGGACGTTTTATTTTATTAGTATGAAAGAACACATGTTATCGAAGCAAAATAGACACATATTTCAAAATTGACCAGTGCTTGAAAAAAATATGTTTCTGCCTGCAGTGTCTCACCTTAAATTGTAAACAGTGTACTATTGTTGAAACTATAGTAACAACACACAAGCAGCTTCCTCCATTCTGTGTTGTATGTAACACTGTAGTTGTTCTGTTTCCTTTGTTGTGTGTTTTTTCTCAGTTACAGGCCTGCTGTAGTGTTTTGGAAAATGTATGTCAAACCCTCAGATGCGTCAGAAGGTGTCTCAGTTATATTATACACCAAGGGAAGTAAATAGAGGAAGTCTGGTGCTGTTGAGCAGAAGTAGAGATTTAAATGCCAGTTACAGTGAATTTCTGCTGTTGTGTTTGCCATTGTAATATAGCATGGTAAAAAAGGTTCTGGTAAAGAGGTTTGATATTCCCCTTTGAAGTGGCACCCACTAGTGTAAGGGTTGGGGACCTGCAAAGAATTTAATCCTACCCATGCCAGTAGAGTAAGAGTTGGAAATGAAAGGTGCAAGTCAGCAATTCTGAAGTAGGCTTATAGACAAAATCACTTTTTGTCAAGTGAATATCAGTGGATATCTCCTCACCATCCGCTACCTGTCCGTACTGTGTGTGCAGTATGTAAACAAAGGGGCCCACTACTAGCGACATACCCATTTACCAAGCCTAGGCTAGGTATTAACACTGGCTTTTTTTAAAGCAAACACACAGTACGGACAGGTAGTTAAGCATGAGGAGATATTCACTGTTTTGTTGTCAAAAAGGGATTTTGACAACAAGCGTTCTCCAGAATCACTGACTCCACCTTTAAAAGCCACAGTCAGCTAAATCTCTCTACCTTGTTTTAATGGAATGAGGATAAAACCTGGTAGTAAAGGGTGGACAACAAGAATTGACATCAAACTCAACTCCCTAAACTCTCTTCTTCAGACATATCTGAGACCGGACTCACCAGTGTCAGGGTCTGTCGCCCGCACCACGATCACAGAGGTGCCAATACCAGCTGTCTCCTTGAGGCTCAGGCGGTTGTATTGTTGCTGGGTGAACACTGGCTCCTCATCATTGGCATCATCAACGTAGATGATAACCTGCAGGGAGTGGCTGTACATCAACTATACATATCAACTTTGAGCACATACAATCTTAGGGTATATTAGGTCATCTACAAAGGTAGTGCCACCACATAAATACAGTATTTCTGAGTCCTACTAAAGGGGATAGATCATTTGAAGTCCACATCTCTAGATAAAATATGTCATAAGGGAATCAACTGGACTGTTCAAAAAGGGAACTACTTTTCCCTTTTAAATAGATACATTTGCATGCTCTATTATTAAAAGAGAAACACATGAGGTGAGCTACAAGTTTAGCATGAAGCACAGGGATAAAACTAGCTCATGTTACATCATCTTCCCTCCTCTTCCTCACCCTCACAGAGCTCCTCATGCTGCTCTCATCACTGTTGTAGGCCTCCACTTCCAACACATGGGAGCTGCTGCTTTCTCTGTCCAGAGCCCTGCGGCCCCGCGTCACCAGCCCGCTCTCTCTGTCTATGCTGAACAGATTGTTGCTGTTGCCTGTGTGCATGCATTCACAAACACACACACACACACACACGCACACGCACGCACATGCACACAGACAGACAGACAGACAGACAGACAGACAGACAGACAGACAGACAGACAGACAGCAAGAGATAGAGATAGATAGAGAAGAAAATGAGGCAGGGCAAGAGACTTCCATGAAAATGCACATTTTAGAAAAACATCTAGTCTCTGGGTATTAATACTTCTAAATAAAGTCTTGAGGCATCTGCCAATTAGGTAAGAAAACGTAATTTGCTTCAGATGCAAATTAACTTTTTAAGGAAATTCTCATCACTGCTATTTTCACTGTGAATAGACCTGCCTTGTACACAAAGACTGCTTCTGAACAAGATACATTGCATTGCAAGCAACAGGTGTTCTCATACCTCCCCAATGACAGAATTTTTTGCACAAAACCTTGAATCGCTACAATTCTGGAAACATTTTCTTGGAGATCTTGTTTGTGTCCCTTTGGAACTAATGCAATATCAACACTGCCAACGTAATGGTAATGTTTCAATCTAGTGCATCTTGGGAGCCTTTTCTGTCGTTGCATTTGTTTGTGGGCAAGGAGGCCATTAATGAAATGAGTCAAACAATATTAGTAAAGCAGCAATTACCAGTGAGAATCCTGTACAGAACTCGACCGTTCTCTCCCTGGTCTGCATCTGTAGCTTGAACCTGTACAGAAAACAAACAAGCAGAAAGTCAATAACTTAACACAGGGAGACAAAACGCAACCAAACCGACAGTATGTAAACAATACCCATCCGGCTACTCACAGGGTACAGCAATGCCATGAGTCTCCATTTACAACTGGTACTATAACAAAGTTAGAACTTTTTTTTCATTTTGCAGTTTGAGAATGGAGATTGAAAAAGAAAAAGTTTTTTATTTTCACCACACATCCACTAGGGCCCAGTGTCTTGTTGCCACAACAACCCAAACATGGCTTGGCAGTGAGTCTGTAATGGCAGAACTCTCTCTCTCTCTCTCTCTCTCTCTCTCTCTGTCAGAGGCAGATAGCCAGGAGCAGCCAAAATAACCCAAACAGCACAGACAGCACGGCTCCACAGCGTACACAGATAAATAGTGGAGCATGCTGGGATGCTGGTGAATGGGCCATGTCATGAGAATGACTTTCTGAATCCAGGGAGGCACATAGCCGCTGGCACTGGATGAGACTGACTTCATGTCACACTCGGCTCCTCTGTGGATGTGTCAGAACCTGTGGAGGTGCCTACAAAGTGCATATCCAATTGAGCACAGAGACACACACTTTAAACTCATGCACATATACGGACACATATAGATACGCGCCCCCACAGTCTCTCTCTCTCTCTCTCTCTCCTGCCCTGTGTGTCCTCTTTTGCTCTCTCTCGCTTCGCCTGTGAAAAGAGGCCCAACTTCAGTCTCATTAGCTTTATAAAGAGATGTGGAGAGAAGAGGAGAAAGGGGAGGGGAGGGGAGGGGAGGGGTAGACGGGAGAAAAAAAGAAGCTGGGGGGTCATACTGGTGAGTGATGAATAGGGTATTACACAGCGGACTGCACCACTCGGGCCCTAAAAAGGGGTGTACAAAGTGTAAGACTACTTTGCGGAGCCAGATGTGGATAGTGTAAGCATGTGGAGTGTTAGCACTGAGAGACAGTATTAACTTAGCGCCGGCTTGGCTCAGAAACAGCACCATTGTCTTTGGCTGCCTGGGATTAAAACACCAAGCGAGATGTTTCACTTGTAAAGCCGTTACCCACATTTTACCCTCTTTTTACTTGCCCCCCTCCCCACACCCCTCTTCCTCCCCGGCGTTTTCCCCTCCGTCTCTGGGAAAGCAGCAGTTTAAGGGGGGAAAAACAAGTGTGTGTGGAGCCAAGAAACAGGTCTGACCTAAGTTACTGGAACTAAGCAAGGTGCTGTTTTTTTAAAGAGTCTCTACAGACTGGGTGTGAGTATGCATTTTTCAAAGGTTTTATTCCAAATTACGAAAAAGTTCAAACTGAAGAATACATGGATAACATTTGTGAGGTAGACAAAAGGAAATGATTTAAAATCTCAAGATCCTAGGATTGCAAACAATCATCAGTTTAAGTTTATCAGTTTAAGTTACATTATGTTTATGTCTGCTGTGGAGTCTCATTTTTGAATAAAACTCCTATCCTCCACATTTTGACATGTGAGCAGCTTGACATGTGCTTGAATGACTGCACTTTGTCTATGTTAGCATATGGAGACTGATGCATGCATTTGGTTTAGTATGACTAGGACTCAATTGGAAGTAGATTTGAATAAACAGAGGCTGCAGATCTTGCAACTATAAAAATCTCCATTCAGTTTTTTTTGTTATGTAGATAATAAAAACACAAGGACAAACAAGGCAATGAATGCACAATAAAATAATCTAATGCTAGTGTTTTCAAAGGAATAACTGGAGAACTTGCGGGCGCAGAATGGGTCACACAAATCAAATGTGAATATATGTTAAACAAAGTGTGCTTGTAAAGAAGATAAAGAAATGAGTTTGACTGTTTTAAAAAGTAGCTGAGCAGTCAGATCTGGAGGAGCAACAATGTGGGTTGATAGAGGGGAGAGTATCTTACAGCCAAGCTCAAGAGCAGCGTGCCTAATGACAAATACGCATGGTACAATCTATAGTCTATGTGGCTGAGAAAGAAAGTTTGCGTCTGAATAGCTTTTGTGTATGTGTGCAGATGTGTGCGGGTGTGAGTGTGGTATATGTGCTTGGAGGCGCTGACTAATGAACTGACTCTCTAACGAGCCGTCCCGCTCCACTGGCCTTTTCACAGCTTTCCTGGCATTTGGTCTTAAAAATAATTTCACGTCCCAATGTGTTTCCCTTAAACCGATAAGCCATGCTTTGTCTCCGCTGAATTAAGGACGATGACATTTACAAATGTTACTCTGCTGAAGATGGGGGCGCGCAGAATGAGAGGGGGGGATAATTGGAGACCGCGGGTAGGAGAGGTGGGTGCCGTGCATTTTACAAGGGGCATTTTAATAAACCCAATTTGTTTTACATTGAAGAAAGCCTGTCAAGCATCAACTGTTTTGTAGTCCTTGATGTAATAGCTACATAATTGCTGCAAAATGCCAAGCACTCACCACGTCGGCATATGCATGCAGGCGTTTCTGTACATGTGTGTGTACATGTGTGTGTGTGTGTGTACGCATCATAAGCCTTTAAGTGTATGATCCCAATAAAGGAAAAATAAACCTACTCAGCTTGGTTAAGCTTGGCTAGTGAGGCAGGGAGCTGGTGTGGCACTGACAGAGGCTGACCCCACACACACACACACACACTAAACAGAATAGAATAACACATACACACACAAAACAGCCTGTCATAGACATTCGATCTAATGTTTTTTTCTTTCTCCATGCAGGGCTAAGGCAACATGAACGCCACTGAACCAGGCTCCGTCTTCAACGTCACCTCTTACACAGAAAATGTCACTCTGTCCAGCTTTACAAGCGGCTTTACAAGCGGCAGTATCTCTCCCACCGTCTCACAGCCTCCATCCTTCCCTCCAGACGCCTACAGCCCAGAGTTGACCATCATGGTGGTGCTGGGCTTGTCCCTGCTGCTGGCGGGGCTGGCAGCCTTCCTGGCAGTGTGTCGGCCCTCGGAGCAGGAGGGGGACTCTGAGGCCAGCTGTGGCCCGGGGGAGAGCTTGACCGGGGGGAGAGTCCGGTCCAGCGAGCCCCAGCTCAAGGTGTGGAAGAGGCTGGGCTCTTATCGCCGCTCCTACAACCTCTCCTTCAGAAGGCCACCCCATCGCAGGCCACTGGAGCGGGACAGCACACGCGCCACCCAGTCTCCTATCACACAGGCACCACAGCCTGGAGCCAGCATAGAGCCACACCTCACTATGCCATGTCTATTTGATTACGTCACTGAAATCTGACCAGAGGACAGGCTGAGGGCTGACTGACTGCTCCCCAACAACAACTGATACACTGTATATTTCATGGTTGTATATTCTATCAATTTTCGCAAATGCTAATTGTTCTGATTGAGTTATCCCCAGTCATCTGGTAATTCATACAGATACTAAACAGGATGGGTAACAACTGCTGAACCTACAAATGCAACCTGAGCCAAAAAGAGAGCAATCTGTAACTGTTTATTTTGTGATTATTATGTTTAGAAATAAAGTGATGTCAAAGTTTGATTGTTAAAAGTGCAGTTTGTTATTAGATGTGTTTAGCAGCGTGCGTATGTGTGTGCGTGTGTCTGTGTTTTCTACCTTAAGGATGCTGGTTCCTTGGAGCACGCTCTCCAGTACGCTGGTCTCGTAGCTGTTTTGTAGGAAGATGGGTCTGTTATCGTTAACATCCTGCACCTCAACAGATACAGTGGCCGTGCCTGTCTGCCGGCTGCCCGCTGGACCGTTGTCTATGTGCAGAAACAAGACACATTAAAAAATGCATCAGTTGCAATCATTCAGGATAATGCTAATCTTAGGGTTGATGCCAGGGGAACTCAATAGACATGTCTTGGCTCATCAAAACTTTGGTCATTTTCAGTTGCTTGTGAATAAGGACAATACATGTAATTCTATTCTATTGCAGAGTTTAACATTATCTCTGTCTCTTCTCCCCTTCTCTGGTGTATCTGGCCTCTCAGCAGATAAGCCAGCTTGAGTCAATGCTTTCCAAAACAGGAAAACCTCAGAGTTTTTGTTCTTTCTTTTCAAACAGGAACAAAGGCGGTTGAGCAATAGTTGGAAATCACTGTACATGTGCAGCAGGCAGCGCTTTTTTTCATTACTGTGGTGAAAAAGTACAACGGAATAGCTTTGGAGATCACAAACAAAAAAAAAGTAAGAAATCAGTTTTATAACACAAGGACAGCTTGTAATGATAAAAGATAAAGAAAGGTTTTTCCACCATTATGCAAAGGTATGAATTTGTGACACACCTATAGCTTCTACGACAAGAGTGTAATTTGCCATGGTCTCTCTGTCCAGGCCAACCACTGTGCGAACAATCCCGTCTCTGAAGCCCACACTGAATTTACCATCCTGATTACCATCTAGAAAACAGAACACAAACACATCTCCAAATTAATGTGTAGCACAATAGTCAAACATACCATTCACATACAAATACATACAGTACATCTGTAATACTAAACTAAACATGCAAGAGGAGCTCACCCCACGCACAGACTCACACAGAGATGGGTGGATGGAAGATACTGTACGTGCACATAGTCCCCATTAATGTACAACACTGTAGCATCACAGACACACACACACAAGAACAACTCCCACTGTGACCTCTGACCTGTGATGAAGTAGCTAAGTTCAGCGTTGAGGCCAGCGTCGTTGTCAGTGCAGCTGAGGCGCGCTACAATGTGTTCTCTAGGGACACTCTCCCTCAGGGAAACATTGTACAAACGAGGGCTGAAGGTGGGCGTCTCATCATTTACATCCAGCACTGATCCCCGCACACAGACACACACAGACAGGAAGACATGAGGACACACAGATAGATGTACATGAGGACAAATAAGGCAAAGGGGTGGTGCAGTGAGTAGATTAATGTTAAATCAAAGGATTTGAAGTATAGTAAAACTTATGACGCCCTTCCTAGCTTGGTTGTTCAGTTCTACTGCTCCTTGTAAAGTTACCAGATCTTGACCAAACAGTTCAAAATAATTTGAAGCCTTTATATCATTGGATTTGATTATAGCAATCAGACCATTCCTCCTAAGTCTCACCAGCAGATGGTAGCATTCTTTTTGATCATTCAGATCCCTGTTGAGTCTCTATTGGCCATATGAAGTAACACAGAATCCTATTACACCTTGGAGTGGGGTCATTTCAAAGTGAAACCAATCCCAGTGTCTCATCATCATCAGACACTCACCTGTGACAGTGAGGGTTGAAGTGGAGGTGCGCGGGAACTTCCCTGCATCGTACGCAACGATTCTCAGGTGGTATTGTGCGATCTGCTCCCGGTCCAGCACTGCTGTGGAGGTCAGGATGCCACTGGAGGTGTTCAGGTAGAAGTCGAGGCGGGGCATTCCCATCTGTAGCGCCATTGTTATCAAACCATTCTTATCTTCGTCTGGGTCCTCCACTTGGACCTAGAGCAGACAGAGAGAAGAGAGAGCTTATCGACAGGGTAAAGGACGTCATGTGTTAACACGTTATATTTCTGTTGTATTTGAATGTCATATTAAATAAAATAAAAAAACATCACATCAGAAAATTATTTATGAACAGTGTCCCACAAAACCTCTCAGGTGAACAATTTAAGATCAACTGATTTAATGGCCATACATACAGTCTTCTTTTATGTCATTGTTTATTGTTGAACTGTTTTGCAAAATATTAGGTCAACATTAGTGTCCCTGGAAGGTTTTGCCACAATAATAATATGCTGAGACCTATCCTATGTCATGCCATGAATGAAAAAAAATTGCATCACTTAAATCTTTAAAGGAAAATGTTAACATTCTCATTAATGAATAAAGTCTTGTATTTTACCTTAAAAACAGAGGATCCAATGGGCAGCCCCTCTGGCACTTCCGCCACAAAGGGCAGGTTGAGGAAGGTTGGGTCGTTGTCATTGAGATCCAACAGGTTGACAAACACAGTGGTGCTCGCTGATGCGCGCAGTGGAGGTGTGCCACCTAAAGAGGGCGCCAGAGGGACATATAAGGACACCCACTATGCACTCACCCTACATCTCACGGTCAAGAAGGTTTATATGCCACAGTAAAAAGTTTCATGGTCAACATAAAACTTGAGGAATGAGGCTTGAAGAGAGAGAGGCTAATCGCTAGGAATTGAAAGCTCTCTGCTAAGAATGATGTAAAAGCTATCTCAGCTTGCTTACAGATGGTCCAGGTGTTTAATGAGTCCAGTGCTGACAACATTTACACACTGAAAGACTTACGGTCGACAGCTGAGATGATAATGGTCCTCATGAGTGCTTTGTCCCTAGGTTTGGAGCTTTCCCGGTCCAGGGTTACCCCACTGGTGCGGATCTTCCCCGTACTGCTGTTGATTTTGTAGAAGGGGTTTGCCGGGTTGATGCTGTACTCCACTGTCCCATTCTCATAATTGTCAGGGTCCACTGCTAACACCTGGACATGGGGGAGGCAGGAAAAAAACTTACTTAAATATGTGGGGTCAACGAATCTGGAGAAGGCTTATTGTCAAAATCACTTTTAGTCAAAATCAGTGAATATCTCCTTAGGATCCGCTACCTGTATGTACTGTGTCTGTGCTGAAAAAAACAATCTTGTGTATTACAGCCTATTGTTGAAATCCCCTTTTGTAAAAATCAGTGAATATCTCCTCACGATCCTGTCCGTACTGTGTGCACATGGAAAAATACATCCAAAGTTATTACACAGACTAGGCTCTGTAAACGGGCATGTTGCTAGTTAGGGTACGCCCCCCTTTGTTTACATACCAGTTTACAGAGCCTAGGCTGTATATTAACACAAGATTGTTTTTTTCAGCATAGACACAGTACAAAAGAGGTAGCAGATCCTAAGGAGATATTCACTGATTTTGACTATAAGTGATTTTGACAACAAGCGTTCTCCAGAATTGCTGACTCCACCTTTAAGACAGAAAGTGTCAGGAGAAATACAGGGGATGAATGAGGAATTTAATCAGGGAAGTTAAAAGAAGAGCAGTAATTGGAATAGTATTGGTAAGAGTAACAGGAACATCCCCATCCCACAACCAGAGCATCTTAACACACACAATCCCTTCCAACTCTTTCTGAGACGGCTGATCAGTCAGCTAAAAGAAAAAAATGGTAACGTCACTTTTCTGGCTCAAAGTGGCGATGGGTGATAAATGCGTAATGCCAGGGGCGCGGCTAAAACACTAGCTGATTTTTAAAGGAGCGTATTAATTATTCAGCGCTCTGACTAAAAATGCGGGAAACTGGTTAATTGGTCATTAAAGTAACAAAAGGTTTTGGAGGTATTTAATTATTAAGAGGACATGGTATGCAGGCATCTCAGCCCATTGATTAGCAACAGCACGTACAAAGGTAGGTGATATAAGAGGTGGGGAAGTGTCTCGCCGGGGCCAGGTGAACTACGGTAATTCATCTTGCCTAAACAGAGCACATTAAGAGATGGTGAGCAAAGATATTAGCCTTCTATATAAAACCATAGTCCTGGTTTCCCTGCAGAGTGGCAGAAAAGGGAACAATGTTTTAAATGTGATATTAAGGCATGATACAGCAGGCAACATAGTCATTTTTTTCAAGCACTGGTCAATTTTGAGAGTTGAGATACATTTTGTTCTAAAAAACATGCATCAAATGCATTTTTAAGACCGATAAAAAGTATTTTTGATTTATATAAAAAAAAAAGACTGTATCTGAAATCTTTTCTGTTAAAACATTGGACTTCAATATGTTGTAAATGAAGAATTAAACTCTGGCTTTATCCAACATCTAGATTTTAGTTTTTTTAAATGTACTCACAATTAGTCATACATTGCCACATTTGCACATTTACTCAAACATTTCTGAAAAAAAAAATGAATAATAGAAACTATTGTTTGAATGTAAGTAATCAACTGGAAGAGTTTCATGGTGATATATCTATAAGTTGAAAATTGGACCCTATTCACCTGCACTGTCTCGGCTTAAAAGGCTCACTGTGTTTGAATAGGTGCCGGATGGAAAAGGCTGCAGTTGTGTAATGTTGGGGTGCTCTTAGATCTGAGTGGGTTGATCCTTGCACTCGCCAACACACCAACCAAATTCATCGGCTCGCTGGACACCTCCAGAAGCACTCAGTAGGTGGCCTCTTGTCACCATGGAAACATTGGTTGGGCTAGGGGGCCAATTACAGGACTGTAAGGCTGGGTGGTCCGGTTTATTGAAAACTGGTCAGAAGAGCAACAGTGTCCATTGAGCAAATACAGTATGCATTGCATCGCTGCATGCACCATGAATGAACTCAACTGAGAAAAAAGCTACTACAGATCAGGAATCTGCGGAGAACATAGCAACACTTCAGCAGCGCAACACTCTTAGTAGCGTTTCTCTTTCTTACCATTTCTTCATCCAACTCCTCTTGCTCTATGAAATGGGCTCTTGCTTCCTTTCCTTCCTAGCAGCTGAATAATAATTGTTATGGGTATGACTGCAGGCTACATTTTAATTAGCAATCGGACTCCCTTAATTACACTCACTGACGCCTCTTTTAATTAATGGACCATCCAGGCTTAATTAACAACAACACACTGCCAAAGACACCATCAGGACAATGAGAGAGTTTGGGCTCATATTAGAGTGTTTACTTTGGGATGACCTACACATTGGTGGCAATTTGTCTATCAATGGAGGACTGGAAGAGTATGCATGCAGATGCGGCCCTCAACATGTGCTGTTTTTATGCGCATTATGCCTTTAATTACCTTCAATAGAGAATTATTATATAATACAATTTGATCACTCAACCAAATATACTTCTTCAAACGCACCTTTTTCACCATTTCAAGTTTGCAAAGTCAGAGTAATCATATTCAATCACTAAGGTGTTAACTCCAAACAGGAAAAAAACACCACTCGAAGATACTGGTTTCTCTCTACATCCAATTTGCATACAATACGTCGAGGCAAGCAATGAAATAAACTGATTCCTATTCCTATGCTTCAAGCAACACTGATTCTACCTGAATAAATCAAATGATAACAATGATTATTCCAAGTTGTTCATTTGTGCTTTTCCCGTTCCAATTTACTGTAGTTAACCATCAGCTAGTCAACCAGGTAAAGTTGACCATTTGGGATGGGTGCACTCACAGAGATGACATCAGTGTTTATTGGGCTCATCTCCACTACATTGGTATGGTATGGCTCGTCTCTCCACACCGGGGCGTTGTCATTGATGTCTAGGATGGTGATGTTCACCTAAACAAAGAGGAATGGAAGAATATAAAGTTAAATGGTAAAATAAGCCATTTGTTATGTAGGCCTATAAGTAATGCAAGAGACCTTATTGTTGACATAATTGTTTACAAGCCAAAAAAAAATTATTGTACAAGATGAACGTGCAATAGAAAATCATTTTACCCAGAAAGAATACTGATTAAAGAGTGGAGAGGAAATACGTTTGTTCAATGAGCTGCAGGTAGGATCAGCAGGATGATGGCTGCAAAGTGATTACCGTGGCAATGCCAGTCTTCTGCTGCGGGCCCACCCCTCCATCCACAGCCCGGACTATCAGGATGTACTCTGACTTCAGCTCTCTGTCCAGCAGGGCCGTGGTCGTGATCTCTCCTGGAACACACATGGAATCAGATCAAAAATGAAATGAATAGAAACAAGACCCACATAGTCCAGCCACAATGTGCATGAATGCAAAGTGAAGAGCAATAAACCCAGATGCTAACAATCATTTTAAGAAAAAGCAAAATTATCTCAAAATATAACACATTCTAACAGGCCTCAAAAATCTGTCTCGATTATAAGTATTCTTTCAGTGAATGCACACACACACACACACACACCCACACACACACCCATACACACACACGCACGCACGCACTCCCGCGCGCTCCCGCGCAAAGACAAACCTGAGCGCGAGTTGAGACGGTATTGAGAGGAGCCCTCCAGGGAGTAGATGAGTGAGGCCTGGCCAAACTCCCGCGAGGCGTCCAAATCAGTGGCATTCACCAGCAGCACAGTCGCCCCTGTGGAGTAGAGGGATGGATGAGGGGAGCGAAACACAAAGAAAGTTACAACTCATGTGAGTGGGAGAGAGGAGGAGAAAAAAATCAAGTGAGAAACAGAGTTATGGGGGAAAGATATTTGAAGTCTAGTGAATGAATGAATGAATCAATCAATCAATATCCTTTATTTAACCAGGTAAAATTCATTGAGATTAAAATCTCTTTTTCAAGAATGAAGAGGAAAGACGGACAGAGAGATAGATACAAGCTGCAGAGTCAGACCAGAGTGGCATTTAGAGAGCTAATGTTTTCACTGCCGCCCCCATGTCCACAGCTCTACTGATGGCATGGCAGGGAGTGGGCTTTGTGGATTAGTGGATTATCAGCTTGTTTGGCACGGCCCATTCTTGGCACAGGCCTGATCAATACCCCGGGATGAAGAAGGCTAGCCAGAGCTGCAGGGCTAGCCATGAGCTCAAAACTGCAAACCCAAGCCTTAGGCCCCTAGCTCAGGGCCAAGCACTTTAGCCACATAGCTCCCCCTAAAAACCTCAGCCATGGTCCAAGCCGCTCAGCTATTCTATGGGCTCCTTCAAATAGGGTCCGAGACACAAAAAAGTGTCCAGTGTCTGCTGGAGCTCAGAGAGAGAGAGAGAGAGAGAGAGAGAGAGATAGAGAGAGAGAGAGAGAGAGAGAGAGAGAGAGAGAGAGAGAGAGAGAGAGAGAGAAAGGGCCAGTAAATCATCTCATTTCCCTCTAGCGAGTGGAAACTAATCTATTGTCCGGGATAAAAGAGTCTTGTGAATGCATGCATGAGAATGAATATAGCAGCTACTGATTTTGCCTTGAATAGTCAATATCCCGCATTCGGGCTGAGCATTTAAAAAACATTATGCAAAATCAAAACAAATAAGACAGTAGAGGCCAGAGGTAGCAAATAAAAAAAGAAACATAAAAAATAACATACCCCCAAGAAAGGAAAGCTATTTGTTGAATATGCTAATAGCAGGGCCATTCAAATAAGAGGGGGTGACTGTGTATGTGCTACACATATTGTTTGAGTGTTTAAGTGCTGTGTTGGTTTAGTGCAGGCCAGGAAATGCATTTCTAGCAACTGTAACTCCGAAATGCATAAAGTGACTCACCAGCGTTAATGTTCTCTGGGATTTTGACGATGTAGGACGGCTTGCTGAACTCAGGTGGGTTGTCATTTTCATCCTGGAGGAGGTATAACACATCAGTAACAGATAACATCAATGTGCTAAACAATGAGAAAATGCAAATGGCCCCTTAAAAAAGAAGAACTTAAAAGTGGTTGAAGCTGTCATCACACATTAGCACCGAGACAAACATATTTAGGAATGAAATGTTTTAACAGTTAAGCAGCAGTTGATGACTGTTCAGCTGACTGACTTGAAACTCCAAGGAGCACTTTCTTCTATGGCTTCGGTCTGTGGGTTACAGTTATGCTGGCCTCTGTGTCTAGCAGCTAATCAGGTACTCTGTATATTATACCTGATATATAAAGAAAAAAGCTTAACTACTCAGGCAGTGCACTGTATTTAATCGCTATTATTGTCTGAAACCTGGTCCTAGACAAGAGGCGGAATAATGTAAAAGTTAAGGTGCCTATTAAAAAGATGACGCACTTGCAATGAGGCAAAAAAATTTAAGGCAAGAAAATAGTTTCAAACTTTATTATTAATGACATTACCTCAAACAAAGGGTAATCAAGAACTGTGGTTTGACAGGAGTGACTGACTACACACCGTGGAAAAGCTTCCATTGTCCCACAGTCCTTCCCAGACCATTTATATTTTCTTACAACATCCCACTCATTGAATTAGACTCTATTTCACACCAACACATCCAGTTGTGTGGCTATTCGCAGAGAGGCTCCCCTCTGTGTGAGCTGCTGAGAAATGTTAACACTTAAACAACAGTCACTGGCACCATTATCTATCCGGGCTCTGTGTAACAGTGCTGCATAGCATTGTATGTGCATGATGCTGCCAGCTACTGATAAACCCCTGTGGTGTGAGTCACCACACTGTGGAGGACTGAGAAATAGAGAGAGAGAGAGAGAGAGAGGGAGAGGCAGAGAGAGAGAGAGAGAGGGGGAGGCAGAGGGATATTGAATTGTGCATGTTTTTGTTGTGTTTTTTTGCATTCCAGCATGTATTTCCTTCATTCTTTCACACAATAATTCCCCCTTGTGTAGTATGTGTGTAGATTGCCCTTGCATAGACAATATTCCAGCTGGATTCATCCATTCTACTCTGTCCTTTCTTCTTTTATGATGAAAACTTACTTGTATAATGGATGTCTATCAGGGGGAACATGTTTAAGAGCCAGTAGAGATACTGTTTATGAGTTCTGGATGCTCATTTTAGTTTTTTACTACTCTATTAATAGTATCTTAGCAACATGTTCATGTTCACAAATCAAAGGACAAGAGAAAAATAGACAGAGAGACAAGAAAAGATAACACCTGACTAAATCTGTCATGCAGAATCTAAAAAAATGCAGAATAAGATTTCCACTATGCAACAGAAATATACCATACCTTATATACACTACAATTATTTTAGTTTATATACTTATCTACTTTACTAATTTTCTGCACTGTTGTGTGTGTGTGAAATACTTAATAATCTAATGGCCTAATATTAGAATACTCAACTGACAGAAAATTTAGCACAATATTATTATTATTGTTAATTCTATCAGTGATAGTTTTGGGATAGGGACTGCAGAAAAACAATACGCATGAATGGCAAGGTATTTTCAATTCCACGCTGCACAAAATGTCAAACAAAAATATATGAATCTGTTTACAGATCTGTTATTAGACACTGATCCAAGGGTATTTGCAAGGTCTTGGAAAACATGAAAAAGCAAGGTGAATGTTTTTTAACATGTGACTGCCATTGTATCACATCGTCTATTATGTATGATAAAAGAGACATAGCACATCACATTTCTAATAGAAGAAAAATACAATTGTTTGCAATGAGGTATAAGACAAAACATGCAAAGGAAACAGCAGCAGTATCTTGTAGAACTAGGATCCAGAATCCTGTGTGTCATATAATTTTTTTTAAAGTGAGTAGACAGCTGTGACTTTGCACCGTGTGTTTAAATAAGACGTTGAGCGATAAGACTAATGAGAGCAACTGAACTGGAAGCCCAAGATAGCTGCACAGACTGTGATAAAACCGCAAACAAAGCTGTAGTCAGACCTGAACCAAAAGGTACTAAGAATAATTCAGACAGTGAAGAGATGCTGAAACCAATATAGTGATGTTGAGGACGTATTAAACGAACCAACGTGAACCACCGACTGACACATTGTCACAAATGGGATCCAACACTTAATTAATTAGCTAAGGTGTCATTCAGTACACAATATTACAGCTCCATACGTTCCTCTTCCTGGTCTCAGGCCCAGAAATCTGACATTAAAAGATTTCTGTAAACATTTGGATATCGTGCTTTTGAAATTGGTGAGGAATTCGCCATAGGGGTCTCTGCCGCAGCATGAAGGGGGTCATTAAATACTTACAAAATATTAAGATGTTGAAGATGTATTTAAAAAGTCTGAATTAGAAAGATTGACCAAACTGTCACATAAGAAGAGAAGACATAAATGTTGGTTGCTTTTTGATTTTAATGCTACTTACTTATCTCCATTCTATTTATCAAAGATGCATTCACATTTATTCAGACCATTTTATGGTACATCATTTTTCCCATCGGTGAATGAGTTTTATTCAAGCCAAAGAGAACCACATGCACTCTCTCAAACAGATCATTTGACTGTTTTGGAAAATAAATTATCCCTTGACAGTTTATGATGGAATCTTGAAGACATCAAGATCTCCACTGCACTTGGTTAAGGACTGCTGGCATACTGTTCATCTATGTATGCATGTTTAAGAGTATGGTATTGGCTATATGTTGCATGTCTACAATGCAATATTCTGTAAGTAGGGACAACATTGGAATGGTTTGAATGAACATGGACAGCTTAAATTTCCATTGGTCACACTGTGCAATCAACATGAACATCATCCTTTTTCCAGTTAAAGCAAGACTTCTGAAATTAGTTAAGCGTACAAATCAATGTGTATAGCAAGATGTGACAGTAGGGGAACAAGTTAATACACCTTTTCTTCAGTGAGAATGTAAGAAATAATAGTTTTTTAATGTCTTTCTGAATTAATGTTTTTTTATTGGGAATAGAAGAAATGAATTTGTTGTTGAATTGGGCTTCGCTTTTGACCAAAAAGGAAACTTAAAAAATACCAGCTTATTGAAAAATGCTCTAAGCTGGAATATGAATAAAGACTGCTAATGTTCTGGGGAAATTTCCGTAGGTTGGTGAAAGGTGGGCTGCAGATGACATATTTCTATGTGTCTGCAGTTGCAGATAGTAATAGCTTGTGTATTTGTGTGTGCGTGCGTGAGTGTGTGTGAGTGCAGGGTTCTACTTACAATCACCTCCACTGTGACAGAGACACTGCTGTTGAGGGCAGGGTTTCCCCCATCTTTGGCCATTACTGTCAAGTAGATCATCCCACGGGGAACTTGTTCATAGTCCAGAGGCCTGGTAACAGTGATCTCTGATTGAAGGGGAGGGGACGAGGACATTTAGCAACATCATAGCTTTGAAAGGTTGTTGGTCATATGGCAAACAGCAATTCAAAATGATACAAGCGTAAACAGGTGTACAAAACTATGGTACAATTTAAAAGGTGGATGCAACCATTCTGAAGATTGCTTGTTGTCAAAATCACTTTGTCAAAACCTGTGAAAATCTCTTCTGATATCTAAATGGGGGCGGGACCTGATAAGCCTTTGGCTTCTTCCGTCTCCCTTCGGACAACACAAAGTATGATGTATGAATATTTGCAAGAGAAAATTGTGTATTGTGTGGAATTGTCCGAAAGAATAATAAATAAATAAATAAATAAAAAAATCTATCTCTTCTCATCGTTAATACGCAGCCTCTGTAAACTGGTATGTAAACAAAAGCTATGTTAACAACGGGGGCCTGCCGTAGCTAGCAACATGCCCATTTACAGAGCCTAGGCTGTGTATTAACACTTTTTTTTTGGTGCGGACACAGGTATGGACAGGTAGCAGATCGTGAAGAAATATTCTGTGATTTTGGGGAAAAAAGATTTTGCCAACAAGCATGCACCAGAATCGCTGACTCCACCTTTAAATGTGATTAAGTTCTAACATCCCTGCCCATCTGGGTTGCTTAAACATATTATGGATTGTGTCATTGTGCTCTTAAAGGTGAGCGTACCTGCATAGCCCTCCACCATGATGATGCTGAAGTAGTTTGAGAATGCCGAGGCTGAAGTGATGGTGTACGTCAAGATGTTGTTGGGAGGAGAGTCTTCATCTGTAGCCTGTGGGTGGGCAGACAGCGGTAGGACAGGGGAGGATGGGACACGCTTTAACATATGCCTCAGTGACAGTCAAAAGTCCACAGAGAGAGGTTTAGAGTGAGTGAGACAAGAAGACAGAGAGCGTAGTAGGACAGATGCTTGCGGTAGACAGTGCTGATATCTATATGTATGTTTGGCACAGCATGGGTGTACGCTGTGAGGCCGCGTGTAAGTGTTCAGCCAGGAAGCTGTCAGTCAGTGATGGAATGTTTTTTGGACAGATTAAAAGCTGATTCTGGCTATTAGCGGTGCGGGCGTCAACATTGGATGAACACCAACTGAGCCAAGACAAGCCAATCAGACAGGGGGACAGACCAAAACTATACTATACTTTTTTTGCAGGGCTAATCCACGGCAACGTCAACAACAATGATGACACCCAGTCATTATTCTCCAGTTGGCAGGAACTTAAACGTGAGTCCCCCCGGCTGTGAAGAGAGAGTACTAGGCCTCACTGGCATCATTAGAGGCTGGACAGGTTGTCAAAAACACTCACTTGCATCGCTCAGTAACACGCCTATCTGGGTGCTTTGATTTAATGCCAAAGTGTTGAGTAAGCAATAATACCTTTCTTCCCCCACAACTTTCTGTGGATGTGGCCGCCCATTTCCAGACTGTCTGCTTTTATCAGACTACAACAAATAGTTTCATATGAGATTGTTTTGTCACTGAAAAGGTAAGAGGAGTTTGGGGGCAGCAAATCTGTGTGTCGAATTAGGTAAAGGGATAACAAAGTGGGGAGAGAAATTGGAAAAAAGAGAGAAAAGGTTTGGCTGTAAGAAAAACATAAACAGTGTAGTGGGAGGCAAAAACCTCCCAGGGTTTTTTTTTTTGGTGGAAAAAGAAAACAGCAAACCGCACAAAAGCCTCTCTTTGCTTTGTCTCCCACCACATCCTCTCCTATCTATTTCAGTCTTTTCCTCCTTCTCTCCCTGTTTTCCGGACTAGTGCATGTGTTTATGTGTGTGTGTGTGTGTGTGTGTGTGTGTGTATAGTAGGTTCCAGGGCAAAATCGCTGACACACAGAATTGCGCGACCGGCTTCCCTGTTCCTCCGGGGCAGCGTATTAATATCAGCAGCGTTTAAGGTTAGCCCAGACTAATCAAACACAGCGAGCCAAGCGTTGAGCCCAGTCATCAGCTCAACATCCTTACAATGTAACAGCGACAAGCCACAGTGCACAGTGGCAGCAGGGTATAAGCCTCTGCTGTATCCACTGCCACAAGGTTCCCTAATAGTCTGCCTCTCCGGGGCGCAATCAAAGGAAACGCTGAGCCATTAGTTACCATTGTGCCCGTGTACCTGGGCCTTTTGTGTGGCAGTGACAGATTGCCAACACACCAGGCTGACCCGTTCGTCTTGGATACAGTGCACACAAACACATAAATGCTAGATTATAGTAAAACAGAGGAAACAAGGAAGAAAGAGGAGAATGGCAGCAAAACCCAAAAGTTTGAGAGTCGGGAGACTTTGCTATTGGTGAGATGAGATCCTCTTTTGCCTGTGTGATTTTCCTTACATTATAGGCCTACTTTACATGTGCATGGGTTTCATTTTACAATTGAAAATACAGTAGGCCTATATCATTATTTTGTTCTTGCAATGCATTTCATTTATCGCAGACAACTGTTGCTAAGCGACACTACAGTACCATGATGAGGGTGATTTTTTAGTTTAGCGTATTAATATTTAAAATCAGTGATGGTCACAGGTGTATTGTTTATGGTGTATTTTTACAGCAGCTATAAAGAGAGTTTTACTGTCTTGAAATAAGAGTGTACTAATTAGCCTCATACGTCTGTATTACAACTCTTACGTGTATTTTTTTCTTAGTGGCCTACACTCACCCTGATTCTAGCCACCCTCTGTACGGCCTGTTCGTTCTCTCTCAGTGAGCCCACGTACGCCTCCTTCTGGAAGAGCGGCGCGTTGTCGTTGACGTCCACCACATTGACCCTGATCCGTCCTGTGGTCTCCTCCCCGCCGCCGTCCCTGGCCAGCACCGTCAGAGTGAAGCGACGCATCAACTCATAGTCCAGCCGCGCACGCAGAGTCACCCAGCCGGTCACCTTGTTCACTGAAAACCTGATACAAACACGTTAATGAAGAGGCAGCTTTCTACGCCAAGGTTTGAAGAGAGTCACTATGAACAAAATCTTTCTATTCATTATAACAAGTTACGTTAATGTTATATTATGTTATTTCCCATGCTCAAGAACAGAAGTTGATACGTTTGTACATTGTACCAACACATACAAGTTTCATGTTCAAATCAAGGCCATTGTAGCCATTGTACAGACACTAGATAAAAAGTGTGCGTGTGTGTGCTCACTAATCTGCAATTTTTCTACTGTTGAGGTTGTTCTTTTTTTTAAATCTGTTAATGAGATGTACTGAATAGTTAATGGTTTTGCAGAGCCTTAGTCACATTAAAATGCATCACACAATGGCTGTTCACAAGTGTCTCATTCTGGTTAACTGAAGATAAAAACAGTTGCAGACAGTTGTTGATTTTATCTGACAAAACCTCCATGTTTAAATAAGATATATTGTATGTTGTAATGGCAATACATATGTAGCATGATACATGTTACAACAAGGCAATGACTTTCCATATTTACAGCTATACGAAATCTTTTCTCTAAACACAGGCAACAAGATGACAAAATGACATAAAAAAATTACAATATTTATGCTCCGTAAGGATAAGAGGGAACAAAAATAGCAGAAATAGAAAATAATTATGTATTTTTGAAACTGAAGATAATGAATGACTGATTATGACTGGATTATTTGAATGCGTGTTGTTGGTGTGTGTGTGTGTGTGTGTGTGTGTGTGTGTGTGTGTGTGTGTGTGTGTGTGTGTGTGTGTGTGTGTGTGATTCTGGTACATGTGTAGCATTAAATGAGCAGATGTAAAGAAAAGCATCAGGTATCATTGCTGCACAGCTGTCTCTGGCGAGGCTGTGTGGCAGGACTATTACACAGTGCCGTGTAGATAGATAGATAGATAGATAGATAGCTTTATTGTCATATGCACCGTTACAGCACAATGAAATTTGCCTTTTCAGTACACACCTCTCCAAGAAACATACAAGACAGTATAGTACAGTCCACAAGTGGCCAAATCACTGAAAAGTTTATGTGATTGTGTGTCTGTGTGGAAAGTTTCATTGTGTGTGTGTTTGTGAGCGTGTGTAGCTGTTTCTTACTGGTCTGGCTCGTCACTGAAGAAGTAACGCACGATCCCAAATGTGCCTGCATCTCCGTCTGTAGCCTGGACAGAAAAACAGGAAACAAAAGAGTTACTTTTAAAATCATGTTTGTGTGCTTTATAATAGATTCAGCTTCTGTTCTCCATCAGTCTTTTCTCCTCATGCACATGTTAAATTTGTCATGCTGTTTCAGGATTAATATGCAAATGTATTTTCATGAGAAAAATGCAAAACTCTTGAAATATAATGTTAATGTCTGATTAGGCGTGGCCGCCTTTTCAGAAAGCTATTGTCCCAAACAATCTTATGTCCACTATGTGAAGTTCATAGTCACCACGGGTACAAAGTGCTGTGAAGAGGTTCGCAATCAGTGAGGGTTGTGTGTGGTTACAGTGTTTTTAATGGTATGATGCAGAATGTTCTTACTCAAACAGCTGTCTATGACTGTTGACTTTAGGTTAAAACATGCTAACCACACTTTAAGCCGAGGTGTTGATTAGAATAAATCTGATGGTAGAACTGATACATCCATGTGCCCCGACACTGCCTTTTGAAGCGGCAACAACTTACTGTCATACTGTTGGGGTGTCAAGGAAGTGCAACATAAAGAGCATCACTTTCAGGAATCTTGTACGTTATGAAACGCCACATTAACGCAATCTGTCTTTGGAAGCACACGCAGTTTGTATGTGCACATAAGCACTGACGCGTACACACACACAGGGTGTTGTGATGGCACAGATGGATCGTGGCTGGAGAAGCTGTTGTAATAGAGTTTCACTTCAGTGGCTCTGCACTCAGTTTAAAGGGCCAAGCTCAAACGTGTCTGCAGCCTGCTCCGTCAACCACGATGCTGGTCACTGTGATTCAGTGATGCCCTCTTACCAACCCTATTATGAAGGACTTTGTGTCAGTGCATGCCTTTTTTTTGCATATGTCTGTGTTATATACACTCAAACATTTATGAGAGAGTGTGTGTGTTCACATGTGTTGAATGATATGAGTCTGATAGGAGGGTCTATATACATAAGCAAAAGGGCCAACATGTGTGTGTCAATGCTGAAACTACATTTCTTGGCTGTGAACGTGGATGTGTGTGTGTACACATTTTAATGTGTTAGGAAGAATCTGTGCCTATTAAACTGAATGCCTTTATGGTTTTGTGTGTGTTCATCTGTGTCTGTGTCACTCTGTGTGCGTGTGTGTGTGTGTGTGTGTGTGTGTGTGTGTGTGTGTGTGTATATGAGTGCTCATCTACGATGCCTCTCACAGATGGGACAACGGCTGCAGCCATCAATGTGCATTTTCCCACTCAAAAAAATAAATTACACCATGCTGTTTAGCTCGAGCCTCGTAATTTTACAGAGATCTTCCACCACCACATTGTCCTGGATGGCGAATCGATGTTTCTTTTAATGTCTGAACGTTCCTCTAGCTTTGCTGTCAAGTGCAGCCAGGCGCATCCTGCTGAACGAGTGGAGAGTGGGGAAGCACTAAATACACGAGGAGGTGTTTGGGACTCCAGTCAGGTTCTTATATTAACCTTTGAGTTTTCATTTGTCGTGTCTCAATGACCTCATCATTTACTGCCACTCAACTGCCTCTACATCCCTCTCTCTCTCTTTCCATTTTCCCTCCCTCCCATCCCTCTCTCTTCCTCCTCCTTTATCTTCCTCTTTTTCTTTCTCTGTCTTTCTTTCTCTCTCATCCCTCCATCCCTAGCTCCGCCTCCATCTCCACTGTCTCTCTCTTTCTCCTCTACATATCTCCCTGAGCACACTCTCTTCACCCTCCATGACTCCCTCCCTCCTTTTTTGCTCCCTCTCTTCCCAGGTGAGTGACAGGCCCATAAGTGCTCCAATGATAGCGGTGGGGGTGTTAGCGTGACAGCTATCGAGGCAGTGACAGGAGCCCGGGAGCTAATACTGCCTCTGCGGCCTAGACCCACTCTCGCCATGACGAAAGACAGAGAGAGAGAGAGAGAGAGAGAGAGAGAGAGAGAGAGAGAGAGACGATAGCCATCACCCAACCCCCTCCCCCCCACCCACAATTCATTCACCAACCCGCTTCCTTTCTCCCAACAAACAATCACCATGACAGTAAAGGCCTAGTCACTTTGCCAACTACTTGCCAAAGACTTTTTTAAACTTTCAACTCAAGCGCAGAAGGACCCGCAGCAGATGGACTGTAGAGATTGGGTTAGAGCAAGGGATTTTTTGCTATAACTTTTTTTACACCATGGGCCCAAATCCGTAACTCCAGGGTATTACGCATTCGCCCCTCATCAGCCATGGTAGCTTAATTTTTCTTTTGCGGTCTGGGAATATGAGGGGACGGAGACGTTTGGCGAGGTGGGGTGCGTAGGGAGGGAGCGTGTGCGAGATTTAATGAGGAAAGAAATGACATGGAAATAAGCTGGGCAATGCGCCGAACTAATGTGCCTAATAACCTCACTGACAATTACAACAAGCATTTAAAGCACTGCAATTCATAAGGGATAAACTGTTTATATGTCACGCAAGTAATGATGATGGATTCATAAAACATCTCTTTTTAGGGACCCTAAGGACAGACTGTGCCATTCACTGGAACAAAACCCTGTTGGTTGATTACCTGCTCTCTCACCGTCAAGATGACCAGAGATAATACGATAGCAGAGTTTGTCGTAGAATAATGCTGGGCCCAGACTGCAGTGATAAAAAACTGATAAAAAAAATAAACTCTACTAAAGAGCTGGGCACTGAGGTATCAGAGAGAGTCAGCGTTCTGATCAAAATCCAAACTAAGTTGTTAAGGAGTTTTCTGCCCAAAGAGTCGGTGTGCTGCTGATTGCCAATATAAACTCTGCAAACCCTTGGGTCCTCAGGCAGTAACTACAAAAGAGAAATTAGTTCTCAGTTGACCAGTTTGGTTAAATGATGTGTTGCTTTCTTTTCACAGAGGCGAAAGCCAGCAGGCAAACACAACTTTGTGTGTGTGTGTGTGTGTGTGTGTGTGTGTGTGTGTGTGTGTGTGCGTGCATGTTTGTCGGTATGTTTGTGTCTGGACCCGTGTACCGACCGGTGTGCTCTTTTTATGGTCATCTGTAGTATGTAGTTATAGTAAAAAGAAAGAGTATGCGATTTGGAACGCAGGGTAGATATGTGTGCTGAGTGTTTCTGGATACAAAGTATTGTGTGTGAAGGCGAATAGGTTTGTGCGCATGTGAAAAAGGATACACCTGGACATAGCTGCACACTGTTTCCAGTTTCATTCAGTCTCGGGGTAAATACTGTATGCACCAAACCACTTACTATCATCTAACTAGATTTTTTTCAGAAATTAGAGCTTTCCCTCTTACAGTAGTTGACAGTGGTAGTGATTGTGTATGTGTGTAAACTGGGTTTACGGCTGGAGTGGGGCTACAGGAGCAGATTATCAGCGCAGCTATCTCCCGGACAGCGAGATAGGTTAAAGCTGCACGGGCTTTTCTATCTTGAGTGAGCTGGAATTTGAATTGATTGGCTCCTAAAATTGCTTTTTCTGCAGGAGCTTTGAGACGCATGGAAAAGGAAACCAATTACTGGCTGTCAAAGCCCACTGTCAAAATAGAGATGACCCTCAGTCCTAACACAGACAACCTCTTCTGTCTCAGCGTTGCACACATAAACACAATCGCAAGAGAATAGATAGCAAACATGCATCCATCCTAATGCACGCACGCACGCACACACACACACACACACACACGCACGCACGCACGCACGCACGCACGCACGCACGCACGCACGCACGCACGCACGCACACACACACACACACACACACACACACACACACACACACACACACACACACACACACACACACACACACACACACACACACACACACACACACACACACACACACACACACAGTCATCATTGTCTGACGGACAATGATGAAGACACTGTTGTCAGGTTATACTTCTCAGCTGTTGTTAGTTAGACTCATGTATGCTCCTTTAAAGTCTGTCTCACTCTCACTTTTTCTGTATCTGTGACAGGCTCACAGATCAATCTGTACAGATGCTATACAAGTGGGATAAAGGGAACAGTTGTTTTTTCAAATGAGCAATATTAAGTGCCTGTGGATCAGCAGTGTGGAGGGGTTTGTGGCTCCCACTGCACTCAAAGGTACCATGGGAATCTACTGCGGGGTGAGACGGATGTGTAAATCACTTTCTTCAAATCATGCCATCATCCGAAAAACTATGCAATGATAAGAAATACTCTTAGAAGTCTAACTTCTAATAACCTTGTATTTTACATAGAGGACAGACTGATAGAGGTCAGATGATATATTTGGGTGCAATAAAAAAAAACTTATGGCTGAAAGGAAGGTATAAACAAAAGCATGATTTTAACTTTTCTTTTTGTTGGGTATTGGCCTTGCCTCTTTCCTTAGTAACCTTCTCACTCTTTGTTTTTATTGATAGAAACTACCATGTGAGCCTGTTTCTACTTCTGATAAATACTACAGTGGACGATTCAGAGCAGAGAACAAGCCTGGAAAAAGCACAGCACATCTGGCCGCACGATGGGGCTACTCAGAGATATGCACAAACACTTGTACAACTTAAGAATTTATTCATGCATTCTCCCTAATTTTTATTTGTGGGAACTGTGTGAAATGATGAAAATCTCGAAACCTCTTCAGGAGAGACAAGTTGCAAAAATCTCTCGCTGGTCCCACAGCTGTGACCCAGTGCACCTGCGGGTGTTGATGGGAGCTGTGTGTGTTTTTTTACTGCGGACACTTTAGTGTAATGGCGATGGCGAGTGTGTGTTTATGACCGCTTTATTTCTCTAAAACATTAACGAGCAGGTGGGGGAGCTCACAGCGGCGGCTGCCTGCCGACAAGGATTGAACAGTCTGTTTCTATTATCTCCTGACCACCCAGATAACAGCCAACACAAGCGCGCGCACACGCACACACACAAAAATCACTATAATTTTTTTTAAAAAAGTGGATACTATTGCAACAGAAGAGTCTGATAAAGTGGACTTGTCGTACTGTGACAGATTGCAAGATAAATTTGACTGTATCCATGCATACACAGCCACTTTATCATGATTCCGACCACATGTGGACCAATGGGGGAAATAAAAAAAGCAGCTGTTACCTTTGCAATAAGCAGGAAAGAGGGGGAGATGGAGAGAAAAAGAGGAAGAGAGAGGACTGTATTGTGGACTTAAGCCGGAGACAGTTTGAGCTGCCAGTGAAAAGGCTTAATGCAGATGCCTCTCTGTGGCTGGCAGCTTCACTTTGCCGACAGGCCTCGGTCCTCCCCCTCTCTTTCTCTCTCTCTCTCCCCTTGTCCCTGTCCTCAAAGATGAAGGAATGAGATTAGCACAAGCAAAGAGAGGATGTAGGGGAAGATCAGAGACAATGAATTGCAAGGGGAGAAGACAAGGCAGGTGTGAATGTACATAGAATTTAAGATTATGGGTGGTGCTGAAGTCAAGAAATGTCCCAATCCTAGTCTTTGGACACTAGGAAAAATTTCTTGTGTAGCTTGTGTTGCAAAACTTGTGAAGTATATTTTTTATCAGGATTGCCTGAATGTAATGGATGAATGGATTAACAAATGAATAAATAAATAAACCAACAGAAAGCAATCCTTTAGCTCCACTACACAGCTCCCAACTCTGTTTTCATCTCATTTGGCTTTGGCAGCTCCCTAGGGGAACTGATAGTGAGCTAACTCAGGGAAAGTAAATTTTTTCCCTTCTACTTCCCGCTCCCGCTTGTTCGTCCTCTGCCCTGCATACCCATTCACACCCTGTCTCACAATGTCAGGACACCCATGATAAGCGCCGCATTATTAACAGTGACACTACGTGCACTACCACATGCAGGAAAGAGCCGAGCATCACCCCTTTTATTACACTAATGAATTACAATTACTGTTGTGACTATTATCCAGTTAAAAGGGCCTGTCTAAATAGCAGCGGTGGAACATCCTGCAATCCGTAATTTATAACCTTCTGCTATAGAGGCATTTATCATTGTGCCTTAGCCCTCACACATACAGCATCTGCACACAGCGTGGCATTGGAGACAAACCTTGTGTTGCATCTGATAATGTAACAGATGCAACACAAGGTTTTATAGAAGGGAGATCAACTTTGAAAAGGAAGGGAAGGTGCAAGTTAACTCTATACTCCTCTATGCACATCAGACCTGCATATATCCTCATTGGAATTATTCATAACCACTAAGGTAAAGCCTATGGGTAGAAAAAGGCTAGACAGAGTCTTATCCAAGCATAAACAGACAGGGAACAACAGAGTGGAATCAATGCAATGCACACCTGGATGCTATTAGCAATCTAATGGTTAAAACAGAGGAAAGAAAAAAACAACACCAACTGAGGGCATAGTATAAATAAGAAATGAAATGAAGGCAAATTCTCTGAAACCAAAGGAGAAAAAATCAGAGTGATTCCAGAGATAGAAGCAGCTGTTGCAGTGTCTAAAGTCTCCAGGGTAAGGCAGAGACAGAAAGAGAGAGGGAGGCAGAAAAGGACCCAGACAAAAGAGTAAATCACAATAAATATTTATAATGATAAGTAATGCTGCAGACCGTAAATATTTAACAGCCACTGCCTGTGTGCGTGTATGTGTGAGTGGTCCTATGTTAAGCACAAGTGTCCACAGGGATGCAGGAGCGGGCAGTGAGTAATGCATTGGCTAACATTGTACATAAGCTATGATCAGATGAGCTATGCATATTAACCCAAACAAAGCATTTCAATTACATTATCAGATTGCTTGTTTGGCACTTTTTTTTAAAAACAACTGGGAACCAACATGCATAATTCCAATTAGCATTAGCATAGGAATAAAGTGTTATGTAAACATCATCCAGGTCCCTACCCTCCACACACACACACACACACACACACACACACACACACACACACACACACACACACACACACACACACACACACACACACACACACACACACACACACACACACACACACACACACACACACACACACACACACACACACACACCTACATCAATGACTTCCATGAGTTCACCTGAAACTCCCACACTGCAAACATGTTCCTCTCTGCAGTTTGTCTTGTCTTTTTATAACAACTGGAATAGAATAGAACTAGAATAGAAACCTTTATTGTCATTATTCAATGTACAACAAGATTTAAACAAGTTTTATCTTAAAGTGCATAAAAATACAGACATCCACAAACAACATCCAACCAAGATTCAACTAATAAAAGCTAAAATACTTGCCGCGGAATGTAGATATATATAACATTAACTAAGTAAAAAGTAACTAGAACAGACACGTGATTAGCTTAGCTTAGCATAGAATTAAGACTTAAAGGCCTACTTCACCGGTTGGAATATGAAGGTGTATTGAACTCGGAGATCCTATTTAGTATAAATGTGCAAAAAAAAATTAAATCGGATCATCTTAGCCTGAGAAAAGGCAGAAAGAGTGTTTTATGGTCTCACTGTCTAACCCTACAGTTTCCTTCTTGTGACATCACAGTAAGGGTTAGGATTAACAGGACAGCTGGGCCAAGGGAAGACTAAGGGAAGACTGAGGGAAGAAAAACCTCATTCATTATATTATAATATTTATTCTATAATGATATAACGCTGGTTCCGTATGGGTGAAGTATTCCTTTAAAGCAAGGCTGTGAGCAAGGCTAGCTGCTTTCTGTCTTCACGCTAAAGTTAAGCTAAACGGATCCATTGTTGATGCGTAGACACTATTGACATATCAATCATCTACTCTCGGCAATAAAGCAAGTAAGCATGTTTCCCAAATATCTCTTACTATTCATTCAATTTATCCATTTGTGTGTGTTATTGTATGGGAGGAAGGCTGGCCAGGCCCCCTTGACAGATAAAGAATGAAATAGTTGTCCTCCCTTTTGGTAATAACACATCATTTGGCCACCATCTGCTGCACCTCACAGCCATCTGACAGAGAGCAACAAGAGGCTAGACTCAGACGAACAATCTGGTAACATTGTAATGCCTTGAGTTGTTCCCCGCACTTAGACAAGCAGAAAGTTTGAACTGCTAAAAGAGATGGAGTGAGACAGGTACACAGGCAATTAGGAAAATGAAAAGGCGCCTGTCATTTGAGAAAGTCAAAAGACACTTCAAAGCACATGCAGAGAAACATCCTAGCATAAAGTATAGAAGAAATGAATTGAGCACAAATGTTATACAAGCTCTGTAATTAGTGAACCAGGTGTAAAGGGCCTCAGGCATTCATTTTGTCACAATTAACACTTAAACTCAGCATGCCTTTCTGCAGTTAGCGGGTGACATAATTTGTTCTTAACAGTGGAGTGATGGCCAGGTTTTTTTATTATTTTTTTTTACTGGTGCCCACTCACAGGTGTGTGGGCTGAAAAATATCAACGCAAGCCTGAATGTAATCAAGGCTAGTTTCATTTTGCTCTACCCTCTAATTTAAAATGTATAGACAGAACAGGTGATTTATTTAAAAAACTGAACCATTACATTCACGGTGTTTTATTTCTCAACTTTCACTCCCACTTTTGCCTGAACAATACAAGGTTGATAACCAAAAGTTTGACGGACTTCAATTGTTTTTGTGCTTAACTTTATACAATGCAGTGAATGGGTGCAATGTCCATTGCTGAAACAATGCCTCAGTGTTCACACAAACACAAGGGAAGCGACTGTGGCTTGTTTGATCAGAACATACTGACTAACTTACTAATTAACTAAATTATGACAGAACAAAGGTAAACACGTCTGTACAAACACACACACACACACACACCAACATATTTGAGCATAGGGATGTGTGTGCATCTATTTCCATTTCTCAGCCTCGGAGCATAGCTCTCTGAGTGTTTTTTTTTATATCACTGTGTCTTTTGTCTCCAGAAGCATCTCACAGGGCTTGAATTCCATTGTTGTTTCTGTGTGTATTTGTATGTCTGTGTGTGTGTGTGAGAGCGGGTCACAATATCAAAAACCTCATCTAACAGTGTATATACACACACACGAGTGCTGCCATCCGTGCCAGTGCAGTCTTCACAGAGAGCAGTCCCATTCTATTCTATGTACAGCCTGTTCACTCTCTCTCCAGCCAGCAATCAAGATTCCACGGTGGGCCGCATGCTCCAGCATGAGGCCAACATCAGCCAGACTTATCGGTTATTAGAGTGCCCTGCAATCTCCATTTCATGAGCACCCAGTCTATAAACACTATTGATTTTCACACTGTGCTTTTTTTGCACGTGTATCTAGTGGATTGTGGATTGTGGGTGTTTTATCACAAAAATGACTGGTAATGAATAATAATGCAGAGATTCGGGGGGAGATGGTCACAGATTTTTTTTTCTCTGATTTAAGAGGTGGTTGCTGGTCAGGTCAGAGACAGACAGTTCTGCTGCAAGGCACTCTGGGAAGATGAGGTGGCGAGGCCTCAAGGACACTTCAGCAGAGAAACTAAGCAAAGGCCAACAGACCTGGGCAGGTTGAATAATGCAACATGGTTTCTTAAGCCCTGTTCTAATTGGATACGTTTTACTGAACGTCGTCCTGACATTTTCATACTCTAAAATCAAAACTTAAGGTATTTTAAGATCCGATAATAGTAATTCAGTTTCAACGGATAATTCTGTAATGCTATAAAGTGTTTCTATTTCTGCATATAGCAAAATTATTGTCTACACTTACGAACACAGCAAGCAATCGTAGTACGGGACACCCCTAAAATGACTTTATAATTAATCTGGCTTGCATTGAGGGCTTTTGGATGATGTTGCAGTAAATTTAACCTTTATTACCTAAGTAGAATTCACTATTGTGTGGCCCGTAAATAATGAATGATCATCTGTCACATCTTAAAGATGCCACAGTACTAGACATTCACAGGATATCAGCCTCAGTTAACAGTGACCCAATACAGCTGAGCAAGTGTGTCATTTGTGTTCATTTTTCACTATTATTAAAGGCAACCTACATTGAGTCACCATTAATAACTCACATGGTGTAGACTCAAGAGAGTGCTGGGTCACATGGGATACACAAACCATCCAACATTCCAATCCTAATAAAACAAGCCCCATAAAGGTTACTAGTAGATGTCTAGGTTTTATTGTATTCTATTTGGATTCCACTTACATTTCTGTTCATAGATAAATCACATCAACAGTCCACCTTGTGAGTAATGTATCATATTATCGTATCTCAGCACAGTCTAACAGTGGTTTCCTCCGATACTCACCAGGATACGTAGCAGTGATGTTCCAGTGTCTGTGTTTTCAGGAATGCTGATGTTGTACAGCGCTTTGCTGAAGATGGGCCGGTTGTCGTTCTCATTGATGATCTCAATAAAGATACGAGCAAAACCCACATGGTCGGACATGGACTCGTTGGCATAAAGCTGAGGAGAGACAGCAAGGATGATTTTTGCACTAAAATATTTCAATGTAATGCTTTGATATTACAAATCAAACTGTAGTATTAACATTGGTTTATGCAATTTTTGAAAATTATAATTATTTGCTTTGGTATTGTGTCAAAAAGTAACTGTCATAAAGAACTGACTCTTTTAAAGATTTGAAGAGCATTAGAGTTTGAGTGGGGCACCCTCTGGTTCTGTAAATGACTCAGGGGTTAATCGAGGTGACACAATACCAATTTCACTGTTCAAACAAGTCTGCAATGTTGAGAAAGTGAGATAGCCCAAGTCCGACTGAGCCTTGTCTTCAAATAAATAAAAACAAGTTGCAGGTAGCATAATAAAGCTACATTCAGTTGTGTTGCTAAGAATGCAGTCTCGGTCCAAAGTTAATTCAAGGACATTCTCACAGAAGGACAATGTAGCTGCTTGTCTCCCACAACTCACTGCTAGGTCATCGAAAGAAGATTGTCTTATTCCACTTTGTATCTCTGTATAAAACCAATCCAAACATTTCTTCAGCAAGTTAAGCTCCTATGTAAGCATCCTACTTCTATGACAAGTTAGCTAAAAAGCTGTGCCTTGTGAAAGGGGTGGGGGGTGATAGCTATTGTGTCCCTCCTCCTGAGCCCTTTGTATTTTTTAATTAGTTGTTCATTCATTAGATTATTCTCTCATACTGTCTGATTACTTTCAGAATAGGTACTGGAGTCAGTCCCAGCACTCACGCTCTAAACTGTGTGCATCCGAACATTTATCATGTTTCAAACTCACCGAGAAGCTGTAGCTGCGGATGTGTTCGTAGTCCAGGGGCATGGCCACCCTCATTCTGATGTCGGCACGCCCCTGTACCGCTGTTGGGGAGATGGTGAAGTACTCTGAATTGTTTCCTGTCAGATACACCTGGAACATGCTGTTTACCCCCTGCCACAGAGAGGAGAAAAAAGAAGAGGGAACAAAGAGAAAAAGAGGTTGTTGAGAAATAGCAAGGGCAGGTGATGGGCAGGTGATGAAATATGCTCTATCTAATCTATCAGTAGATGATCTATGCTATGGTATATCTATTGGGTTTTAATGAGTGGTCATTGGACAAAAGGTACATTTTAAACAAAAGTACAGATATTGAATGTTTATCATGCAATAAGTTGGTATGAAGATTTGCCAAACCTGGTTACTACCAACATATAACACACTTTTGTCTTACATTTTAAGCATTTAGATGATTTTGGTACCCAACATTACTTACACTGACATTGACAGTATAGAGACAGTAGATTAATAATCACACATTTCAAAAGCATTCAATATTAAGAGGACAAAAGTCAAGATGTTGTGTCCTGACCATTTTAGCATGGTTAAATGAGTACACATATATTTACTATTACTCCTATTCTTTTCACAAACTGTCTGTCACATTGCATACCATCAGTTCATTACATTATGAACAGTGTTGAACACTTATACAGAAACAGTTTTAAAGAGTCTGCTGCATGAAAATAATTTTTCACACGGGAATAAGACGTGGGGATGCTAAACCTCCAATTGTTTCAGGGTTCAGGAAACACTTTACCGGGAGAACGTACAATTTGCATTACAATGGGAAAAGAGAAAAGGCAGTGAGGGAAACCATCAAAATGTGTGTGATTAAATGGATATGACAAGGTTAGACCGAAAAACAGACATAAGAATTAAGTTATAGCCCATAACGACACGTTCATTTCGTCTCATCTGATTTCCTTTTTATCTACATCAAGTAAAGCCTGCACTGTGCTGTTTCACATTACATGAATGGCTCTTTTGAATGCAAAATAGGAGGCGTAAATCCCCATGCACTGCCCACGGACCTGCATAAAGTGTTTGTGACTGGAATGGTAGTGCCATTCGGTCAGCCAGTGAAAAATGTGGATACATTGTGCTCATCACAGTAGCTGTGTCTCAATTAAGGGGCAGCATCCTTCTAAGGCTGCATTTGAAGACCGATTGCGTCATAGCGGCGCGTCAAGGCTTGTCCCATTTCGAAGGCTCCTTCATATGCGGCCGAGAAATGCAGCCTTCGTTTCACGGTTTTGAAGGGTCCAACAGATGTATCCTTTGCGGCCCAACATATCCCAAGATTCATTGTGGTTTTTTAAGAGATGGCATAAAATAAAATAAAAAAAATAACAAAACAGCAACGTGTTGCTCCATCTTCTTAACGTTTATCTTCCTTTCTTTTTTTCTTGTCTTTTCTTTTGTCCTTCTTTCTTCTTGTACTTTTTTTCTTTTCGTCTGGTAGGCACCTTTTTTTTTTTTTTTTTTTCCTCCGTTGACAAGGCTGTCTCCGTTGGCAGCAATCAGATTTAGAAGTATAGCAAAGATTATGAGAAATTCTGCATCTTTTTCCTTATTCTTCCTTTCACAAATCCTAAGTGCAAATGAATCAGGAGTAAAAATAAGCCAGGTCAGGGTGAAAAAAATGACATCACAGAACCTGAGCAGCCTGTTGCTGTCTTGAGCTGAGAAAAAACCTCTCTAGATCCCTCCTGTCTTGATATATAAAGCTGCAGGGTGGATAATCATGTAGCCATTGTGGGAGACAGAGAGAAGACGAGTGCGGTGGTCGATTGGCATTACGCTGGCGGTTGAAATAGCCCTCCTTGTTTTTGTTTTCATCTCCGGGGAGAACCATTGTGGCTGATAACTCCTATTTAAAAGACCATCCAATATGCAGGGATGTCACCTCAAACTGCCCATAAACGTAATTGCCCGTCCATTTGTTTTCTGCCTTGAGAAGCCCCCGATAAAAGCACCCTGTCAAGACACACGACTGCCAAAAAGTTCAGTGAGAAGTTCCCGCCGCAAAAAGTTTTATAAACGCTAACCAAGCAGAAGAGGATATGAAGGCAGGGAGCGAGAGAGAGAGAGAGAGAGGGAGAGAGGGAGAGCGAGAGATAGAGCTGGAGAGAGAGAGGGAGAGAGAGAGAGAGAGGGAGAGAGGGAGAGAGAGCTGGAGAGAGAGAGAGGGAGAGAGAGGGAGCGAGAGAGAGAGAGAGAGAGGGAGAGGGAGAGAGGGAGAGCGAGAGAGAGAGAGCGAGAGAGAGGGAGAGAGAGAGAGAGGGAGAGCGAGAGAGAAAGGAGATTGCGAGGTAACTAGCACTTGTGTCAGAGTCGAAAGAATTGAAATGTCTGCCTATAATCCCACACACTTGGGGGAAAAAAAGCACGACTAAAGCGCACAGGTGTACCAGAGTGTGAATGAGTGTGTGGCTCTAACCCTGACACGCAGGTTTCAAAAGATCAAAACAGCAATACGAAACTGCAAGACAAAAAGCATGGCATAGTTTCTACTTCTTGGAAATGATGTATATGTGACACTGTGGCAGCAGGGGTCACGATGCTAGACCGGTGGAGTGCAGGCAATCTCTATTTCTCCATCACACAACTTGAGAACATAGCTGCATTTGACTTTTTCTTTGGTGTGAACCGCTGCTTCTTTGAGCCCTTCCTGACACACTTTGTTTTGTTAAGGCAGTGAGCTGTGGCTGGTAATGGACTGGTTGTGCGGGAGTGCTTTGTAATGCGGCATCTATGGTGAATCTGGATAAAACAAACTCGGAATTACCAATTGCCATTGCCTCATTTGAGGTGAGTAATCTTAGCTTGGAGCTACTGGAATGTTAAACGGCTGGGTGCCTCCAAGGACTGAGTGCTGCTTTTGGTAGTGGTGGGTAAAATGTTGCCTGGGGTTAGTTAACGACCAGGTAGTTGGACTGGAGTGCTGGGTTCATTATGAGAATTGTGCATTGCCTCGGTAAGAACACCTAGGAAGCAGTCTACTTGTTTAACTCTCTTAATTTTTCAGTATTTCCTTTACATTAAACTGTAGATCATGCAGATCTCTGTGTGTGTGTGTGTGTGTCTGTTTGTCTGTGTGGTCTAGGAAGGAAATAAAGAAATACTAATCAGTATTACCCATCACACCCAATTACATCCAACATCTTAACAACGCCAGCATTAGCACGAGGGTATCTTCTCTATTTGTTCATCTGAAGCACTGCTATTGTATTACACAGGCAACATGTTTAACTGCTAGCTCTTTACTTGTTGCAAACCACATCTAAAACAATAAACCTGACCCAAATTAACCAGCGTTTGTCTTGTTACTTATTTATCCTCAGTGTTGTAACATATCACTGCTCAAACTTAACTTAACCCTAATCGGATCTGTCATTTTTTTATTTTACGTTTTTAAATCGGAGTGCGGCTGCATTCGTGTGATGCCACTGCGCTGGTACATCATCAACAGCTAGCCTTGTGTACAGGTGGTAACCTACGGAGGGATCTCTTAACACATGCCAGGTGTCTGGGTCATCCCCCCCACCTGTGTGCACCAACACTCTACCAGTACTCCCCTCGTTGCCTCGCCATTTCAACACACCATCTTCGGAATGGATAAATAGGCTTGCTGCTAAATACTCTAGCTATCTCCCTCTCTCTCTCATGGCTGCTGTTCCCCGTTTCTTGCTGCTCCACCAATTATCCAGACTTCTTGTTTTGCTCCATTGCGAAACTGTTCAACCAGTTTTTTCCTTCGCTCCTCTCCTCTCCTCGTCTGCTTGACTGTCTCTCCTTCCTCTCCACCTTTTTCTCTATCCACTTGACTTGCAGTTATCTGTCAAATTCCACCCTGGCGGCTGCCGTGCCTGAATCAATCAGAGTTGACTAGCTTTCGGCTTATCTGCACCCCTAGGTGATTGATTTTCCTCGTTAGGCATAATTTGATGCTCTACCCCATCTCTTCCAGAGCAAATTAAATTGTAGTCGAGTCCGCTGCGCGCCGGTGTGAGCGAGCTTGTGCACGTGTGAGAGAGGAAAGGAGAAAGTGCGGGAGAGAGACAGAGTGGCAGAGCAAGTGCAAAGTGAAAAAGTGTTTGAGTTATTTGTGTGTGTGTGTGTGTGTGTGTGTGTGTGAGTCACCATAGTAGGTTGATAGATACAGCTAATGGGAAGTGGCGGACAACACTAAAGCACACTAATGCGTGCTGTTGTACACTGCTGCTGACAGTCCATTCATACACGCACTGGTGCAGCGCAAGCAGTTTCATGGAGTGGCTGTTGTTCTTTTTGGCTGCTGCATTTATAAACAAGATAAATGTATGCCTAGAAATGAAAATACACACTACTCACATGAAGCTGTACTTGCTGTCTTTGTAGTAAGATCTTATCTGATGTAATCAAGAGTGAAAAATGTCTTGCAAATGAGACTGCTTTTCCTAATGAATACTTTATGGATGTCTCGTGTCAAAGCCAGTTGTTAGTCTTTGAAGAACCTCGTTAGTCCCTGACAATGCCAAGATGTTCATTAATAGTAATAATTACTTTATTTGTATGAACAGTTAAAGACATCCTTATTGGTCATGATCCCAATCTGAAACCTTAAATATTGGGTATCTGCTGATACCGTGTCCATGACAAAGAGCACTTTAAACAAGATTCATTTTGGCCATTTGTCAACTTACTCATGGAATTAGTGTTATTAAGTGTCCGCTGATATGATGTGCTGCTGTGGATTTAGATCCTTTTAATCGGTGAAAGAGTCAGTAAGCTCCAGCTAAAGATGAGAAGCTGCAAGCTGAATATTTAGCACACCACTGTTAGCTAATGAGGGGGAAAGAAAGTGATAGCGATTACAGAGCTCTGCCAATCTGTGTTTTGTGCCAACCTCCGTGTCTGCACCACAGTGATTTTTCTCACTTTCAAATCTTCACTTGAATATTGTGAAATGCCACACTTTAGCGGCTTGCTGTCCTAAATGACAGTAGTTCAATACTAGTTAGCTGAGGTGTACAGAATCACAGATAACAGAAGAGAAAGGGTTGAGCTTTGATTAGCTTTATTTTATACTGATTCATTAAAGCACCTGTAAACCCAAATCCACACAATCCTTCTAAGTATGTAATTTGGGGAGTTTGTTGCATGATAGTTAGCATCTGAAAAGAGTTAGATATCTATCATTCAAAAGATTGATAAAGATATTGTCATTTAAGTTTGATAAACCTAACAAATTTAGGGTTTAGATGAAGTACTTTGAACCATTCACGGCTGTTCTCTGCCCTATCGTTCTATAAAAACAATGAATCTTGCTGAAGATGGTTTGATACGGCCACGCCTACACAGTCCTGTAAAATGGTCTAGACAGTAAAAAACTTATCATTAAAAGAAAATAGTTTTATAATATTTATAAACATTTATTTTCAATCAGATTTTTGTAAAAGATTATTGAGAGACCAAACTGTGATATCATATATTGATTTTTACTATTTTAAACATATTTTCAGAGGCTTTAAAATATGTCCGTATCCATTCTGATCTGCATGGAACCTTAATTGCATGGAACCTCTCTAGAGTAAGTCATTGTGACCTTATTTGGATAATAGTACTGGTCTAATGTCAAGGATGTTGTGACTGTGCTGGGCACCAGGCTGTGATCCACCCACCTCGTCCTTGTCCTCAGCCTGGATGAAGAGGGGCAGTGCAAAGCCCACCTGGGCCAGCTCAACGATGCGGACCCGATACTCAGAACTGTTGAACTTTGGGGCGTTATCATTCCTGTCAATGAGCAGGATGGTAAAGGTGGTCATCACTGTTGCGTCTGATGGACTGCGGTCGTCTTTCAACTCTGTGGCCTTATGGAGAGCAACAAAGGGAAGTGGCAATCATAGAGAGAGAGAGCGAGAGAGAGTGAGTGGGAGAGAGAGTGGGAGAGAAAGAGAAAGGCACATGTGATGAATTTGATTGCACTGAAAATGTCATTTTGGATGGTGGTGGTCAGCACACAATTTCAGCTAGGTATTTACAGCTGTTCATTTATTGGATCAAAAGGTGGAGCAACAGAATCAAGGCAATCATAGAAATAGGCTCAAAGTGAGGCCAAGGCAGGGCCAAGCATGTACATCCACACACATACACATACATACAATGAGATTTAGGAGAAAATTGTCCCATTGAGGAGACACAATTACACACTCTCTCTGTCTCTGTGTGGAAGGAATGAGGCATCTGAAATGAAAAAAGTAAAGTAAGAGAAAGGTAGGAATGGGCAGCTGTGGTCTTTCATTGATGGAGGTGTGTCACAAGCAATAGGAGCTGAGGCAGGAACAACATGCTGCTCTCTGGGTAATCAACGTAGTTTAGCTTTTCTCTTCCCCACGCCTCTTGAATCATTTGACCTCCACCTCCACACGCTCAGTACTATCTAAGCCGACTGAAGTTGAGAAATTAGTTGTATTACTATGGCACACCGCAATCAATAGCAACACTACCTAAGAAAGCACAAGCAGGGAGTGGGAGAGAAAATGTATGGAGAGAAAAATCCATATCTTATAAATAAATTTTTGGGGCGAAGTTTTTTCGTTTTCAGCATTTTTCGCTTATTCTACTTTTTCTTCTATGTAATTATTGATTTCAATTAAAAAGATAGACTGAGGGCTGGAATATGTAAGCCACAATCGTTTTTTTTTTGGATTAAACCTTAAGCCAGTTGTATCTCAATAGTATTATGAAAAAACCTCATACAAGCTGTTTTTTAATGAGCAATAATCGCGGCTAAATGAGTGAATACACACATTATTGTGAGGCCATTATGTGTTCATAATGCCATGTATTATGCAGTAAAGGAGAAAATGGTTTGACTTGAAAAAGTAACATGGAGCAACTGTGTATTTGATTGCAAATCCTAACACTTTAAGTAGCACCCTCTCACAACGTTTGGGGAAAAATGGACATACAATAATAAGAAGAAATTGTGTGGAAAAAAGAGAGTGGAGGAGTGGACAAGGCAGGAAGGCCGTGGATGGGGTTAAGAGGGCAGGACGGGCATTCTAAAAGGCTAAGTGAGATAGACTTCGGGCTCAGTGCAGGGACAGAGGGATTCACAGACACGCCACCTGCTTCAAACAACAGAAGAAGAAAAAAAGAAATCCAGGGAGGGAACAAAGGAGCCCCTCAGCATTGAGGACTAAATCCTGTTCCCTTTATCTTGTCCTCCTGCGCTCCTCCTGTACCTCCATGGCTGCTGGCAGTTGACTGAACAAGAAGCCTTTGAAGGGGACATTTTCATACAATCACAAACACTAATGCTTTCCCCTCACAAGCACCCAATAAAGTCAGTTGGATTCGTCAGGGTCACAGTTGTGCACACACAGAGACACACATTGACACAGCATCTGCAAACACATGTAGTGCAACCTCGTGGGTTTAGTCACTGTTAAGTGAAGTATTAACCTTGAAATCTTTCCTAATAATAGCAGAGTGTGTCGACTTCAAAAAGACTGTCATATTATATTTACGGTACGAGACAGTGTGAAGAATTGCATTTAGCAGGTCTTTTGAGGCCAGACCCAAACGCAGACACTGGCTGATTTACTACACTATCATATCATAGTGCTCTCTTGATCCACTGGCGTAACAGACTTTCGATTCCTCTCTTATAGGCAGCGACAGCCCCCCCCAGCCCCCCCTCCCCCAAACCGTCTCTTATTCAGAAGCTCACCTTGACGGTGAGTGTGAATCCTGCTGAGTAGAGTGGGTTTTCTCTGTCCAGTTGGCCATTTACGGTCAAGGATCCGCTGATGTAGTCCAGGGCAAAAACGCTGTTGGTGTTCCCTGGATGGATGGATGGATGGATGGATGGATGGATGGTAAGAGCGAGAGAGAGAGAGAGAAATAGAGAAATAGAAACAGTAAAGACAGTCAGATGGACACACTCAACTGGTGTTATGGATAATTCACATTGCGCAAGGAGACTCTGGGAGGATAGGCAGTGGATGAGCTGTGTGTGTGTCTCCGTGTCATACAATATGGATACAGTTTTTGCAGAGATCTCTTTTGTCTCTGTACCTGCCTCGAGGCTGACCCACCATCTCCAGCCTGCCAACAACCGGCCTCTTCTGCATCCCTTTGTTCAATATGACAATCAGACCTCCTTCCACTGCTGTTGCTTCTTTGTCAGATTCCTTTTCACTTTTCACGAGTGTAACTTGCAAACTTATTCACATTTACTGAATTAAAGTTGCAATGTATTTTGATAAAAGTTCATTATTTTACAAAAATGTCAACCAATCAACCAATCAACCAATCAATCAATCAATCAATCAATCAATCAATCAATCAATCAATCAATCAATTGCTGTGATACCACTGAAGAGAGCATGGGCACAAAAATCCCCCAAAACTACAAACAAATCAGTTCATGTTTTAAAGGGACTCTATGGAATTTTGACCACTAATAGTGCTCTGGAGCAATGGGCCTCATTCACCAATATCTTCTTAGGTTTTTTTCTTAAATTCGTTCAAGAGAACAAAACAAATAGTCATATTCCCGACTTGCTGTAAAACTCTAATCACTATAATGATAAAGATCTTACAATAATGAAGTGTATTGTCTTTGTTTATTGCCCTGCTAATCCAAGAGCAAAGAAGCATACCATTCCACTAATACATGCAGTTAAGTAAGATTTAAAAATGTACATTTTATTAAAAAAACATAGTATTTAACATTTATTCTAATAAGATTTAATTCATATGCTAATGTTAGTCCTAAATACGACAGATGCAAAGAGTTTTGACCTAAATGACACTGACAACATCATGCCACTGCAATCGCTTAAGACTCAAACATATAAGAATGTGTTCAGAGGTTTATTACTTGATTCCAATTAATTTGCACTTTCAATACAGGAAATAGAGTACACTTCTTTAATTACTTTAAATTAGCTAAGCTTCTGCTGAGAGAAAAATCCCACAACAATAAGATTGCCTACCAGACCTTTGGACTACAATGCTAGCACACTGAACTACATCACTTCATTTAGGCTGATGAATCGCATTAACTTTGTTATAGTCTATGCACTCTTTCAAAGAGGGGAATTCCAAATTATGAATGCTGCACTGTTCCTATTAACAAGTTCAAGTGTGTCTGGGTTTCTCTACTCACTGCAATTACACTGGTTAAAATATTAGACGGAGACCCTCTTGAGTCATCTTCTCATATTTTCTTATTCCCTCTCTTCCTTTTCAAATTACCGCCCTTCTCATTAATAATCTGTACGTTCTTCTTTGACACACTCATTTTGCCGTGGTAGCTGTTGCCTGCTAATTACACCCAGCAGATGGAGACAACAAACGGAAATACACCCAATAGCCCCTTACCTCTCCACTACTTTTGTTCCACCCTCCCCTACTCCCCCACTCTATACATTCTGTGGTCAAGTGAGATGAATCATTCAACACTAAATGCATTTACAATTTCATTGTGATTCTTTGTTCTTGCCATATGCGTTTATAAGACCTGAGGAAGTCCCAGTGCAATCTTTAGATAGTGGCAGTTCATACATGTCAATGTTATCCTAGCGATCTGTTCAGATGAAGGCAAACAAAGGAGCAGACAGAGCGGAGTGAGATGGCTCAGTCAAGTCCACATGGAACTGCAATAATTCACTCAAGTCTCGTTAATTCAGACCACTCTTACCAACTGACAGCACAGCAACTCCTCTGTGCTCCAAATGACTGTATAAATAACAGGATACTCTCTGCATGAAAAAATAAATAGCAAATGTCCAGTGAAATATTCCCCTGTCTATGTACAAGTAGGAAAATATGTGAGTATATATACACCACAAACACCAGTTTATTAGTTTGAGGGCAGCGGCTGAGTGTTGCATATATAGCTCTCACTGAAAAGAAACATCTACTGAAAATGGACACTGCGCACATTGGAGCCCTTTTACATTATATGCCATTGTCAGTGGAACCAAAGTCTTGATAATTCAATAGAAAAACAAGTCTTAACTGCTGCTTTTGCTATCACTTCTATTTAGTCAATATGTGATACAATTCATTAAAGATAATCCCCAATTTCACATGTGTATTTGCGCATCCATTTTTTGTAAGTAGTTCTCACAATGAACCTTGAGCTGCTCTCCGAGGATTAAGAATATCTCTCTTTCAGATAGTTTATACTGAGGTCTAGACTCCAGAGAAACATGGTCAGATGGTAAGTCCACAGTGCACAACGGCTAGGGTCAACAGATTAACCCATGGCTGTGTTCCCCACTCCCCACTCACTGTTCTATTATTGCCCTGTACCTAGCCTGGAATGGAGAGTAGGGATGGTATAGAATAAAGCCCACAGAGGGGGCATAGTGGGGAGGAGGAGAGCAGAGCCCTTGGGTAATTAGCCTATATTGAGGCCAAAAGGTGTTGAAAGTGAGGAGGCTAGAAAGTACAAAAACTACTGTCGATTATATCCATTTTACATAATCAATGTATTTGTTGTATGGAAAAAGAGGGTTAATAATGCTGAACCACGAACCCTGCATCACTCAAGTTCTCAACATGAAAAAAAAAAAAACATTTAAATCAAACTCATATTTCAAATTTACGGGTACTCCTGAATGATATGTCAGGACGACATTGTTGAAACGTCACTGTTTCAATGTCTTGTTAAGAGTCAGGGAGAGAGTAGCTTTGCTTAACATGATATATTCACCCTTTACTTAGGGGACCTTTGTCAGCATGGTAAGAATAGCGATAGAAAATGTAAAACGAACAGCGTTCTCCTGTTGGAAAGCCTGACGTGTTGACTTTGTGGCTCTTAAATAATGTCACGCTACTTGCTCCTTTGTTCACACTGGACAAGAGTTTTAATTCCTTTTGCCACTAGAGGTTTTTGTGTGTTTGGCAATTTACTGAAAACACTAGACACAGGAAGACAAGATAATGAAACGTATATAAGGATTGATTGTTCCCAAGCAAAAAGATGACCCTGTGCAATCAATGTTATATTATGAAAGTAACCGCTTGGCCCATATTGCATAATAGGAGTGATAGTTTGTCATTGTAAGACGGAACTTGAAAACAAAACAAAATGCCTGCCGTTTTGTGCTGCGTACAAATGAAAATTTGCTGATGAAGCATTTATGCAACATTTCTTTCTTTTTTCCTCGGATGGGACCGTCAGGCACAAGGTTGATGTTGATAACTATCGGTGGTTGCAGGCTAACGTGCACCAGGGACTCAAACCCACTCACCGAGGGCATCATGTATCTAAATTGCTTTGTCAGCTTCAGTGGCCTGACTAGCATTGCCAATCTACTCCAACAGCCGCTCTGTAGCCGGACGACTGGGCACTCACCTGGCCAAGCAACGAGTGGCGTTTATACACAAACAAACACACACCTGCTCTAGTTCTACTGTCTGTATGCAGCCCGCTTCAGGTTCCACAAAAAGGTCTTCCACCTCATCTGCGCCGTGTGTAGAGGTTGACCAGAGAGACAGACTGAAATGATACACAGAGTGACTCACAGGTCCCACTGAGAGGGAAATCTAATCATATTCTAATTGCTGATAGAAAGTTTTCTCCAGTGATCTGCCAGGACACTGTGATTAGACCCCCAAGGAGGTAAAATTGCTGCACACTGATATGCACACGCTACAGTTTTTCACAAATAAAAACACGCTTCGTATTTGCATTTGCTATTCAAATTCAGTGGTGGTGTTTGTTCAGAAATCTTTGTGAGTGTGTGTGTGTGTGTGTGTGTGTGTGTGTGTGTGTGTGTGTGTGTGTGTGTGTGTGTGTGTGTGTGTTTGTGTGTGTCAGAGTGCACGTGGTGCTAATGGGCAGTTTGATTCTATGAGAGACTCCGGAGGATTAGCTCTCACATTACCAACAGTACTGGACTGGAAAATGAGAAACCATGCCATGATTTTGTCTAGTGCGAAGTACGCACTCAAATGCACTCGCACACCTACATAAATGCCCACGAGAATTGCACACACACACACCAACAGCCATTATTTCCTTGTGGTGCAAACTCAGTATGCGCCGAATAGCTTTAATAGCTAGTACTTCAATTACAAGATAAAAGTAATCCAAATAATTTGTCACTTTGACTCATCTCAGCATCACCAAAGCATAAAGAGAAACAATGGTTCAAATTTCATATTATCTACTGACTATTTGATCTATTTCAATTCTTGTGTCACAAACAATGAACCAAGGGCTCATTTACTGAGCATAGTTTCCTCATTGAAATTCTCCTGCACTTACAACGAGCAAAATAGTGAGTGCAGAGACAGAGAGGGGAAAATGGATACTCAGGCTAGAAATGGGAGAGTCGGAGCGTATTGAGTCGCGACAATTGAACACATACATATGTGGTTATTATGTGGGGATTGCCCAAAGAGAACAGCAGAAATAAGGCATTTGATCTGAGCAGTTCAATGGCATGTGTGACAAGTTGATGACAACGACTTTCACCGAGCAATGAGCTTTAGAGGACAGCCAAAGCAGGAGTTCTCCAAGTGTAATCGGCATGACTAAGCGACAACCGTTTTCTCTAGTTTTTGACAACACTATGGGGGTGCGGGAACATTCTAGTAATGTGATATGGAATGCAGCCAGTGCTCAAGAGTCTTGGGGCTAAGATTTGTGTACTTTGCTAAATGTACACAAATTAGTGTCACTTTTAGGGATTACGCCTACAGGCAAATCACGTTGCTGATGATGAGGTTTTAGTTATTGTCTTTAAATGACACTCACTTGTGAATCTAAATGAACAGCTTCTCACATACTCTGACTAACTTGCGCAGTGCATTGACACACACCTCAGTGTATGACAGCTACCAGTGCATATGATTTTCTACGTGTGATGCAGAGTGATAATGGCCCTGTGGGTGTCTTGCCATTGGCAAAGAAGCTGCATTTCATGAATACTAAATGAACTAGTTTGATCAAATGTTTTTCTTTAAAAAAAAAGATTCAAGGACAAATATTCCAATACAATGTGTGGCGGATGAAAGCAGCTATCCAGCTACCACCTATGGTTGACATAGTGGGTCAATCCATGTTTACTAAGGAGGTTCTGATGTCTCAGCTACGATTAGAAACCGCATCTTGAGGAGTTTTCATAAATCTGGCCCCCTACATTTATCTTTCTACATTTCTAGCCTTCACATTGTAACACAATAATGTCAGATTTTTTTAATACCATCAAGGGATGTCATAATAAGGAACAGTGCAACATTGTGCTGAGCAACAAAATGTTTCCAAATCGACCCTGTGATCATAATGGCCCAGACTGCCCTGATTGTCAAAACATGCACTGCAGCCAAAGGCAAACTAAATTAAACTCTGACGCTGTACTTTTAACATGCTGACCGCATAAACAAGTGTTCGGCTATATTCCAGCATTGACAAAAGGCTGGTGACATTTGAAATCAACTTTTGCACCATTCAGATCTTGTGCTGTGTTTTAATTTATTACATCCTGTTTAAGTTCCTATAGGGAGGGTAATGCTCAACACTCTTAATCCACAAACTGGGCATGTTTTGAGTATACAAGGAAGGTTCAGACCAACCATCAAGGTCCCGATAATGTTCTGTCCCAAGTACCAGTTGGAGTTGCCAGTTATTGAACAGAATCCCACACCTGCCTCCCACCAGCCAACATGGCCAATTGCGTTAAATAAAACATTACCTGCCACTCAACCCAGATCTCTGCGATGGACAGGGACAAATTATTTTAAGGGTTTATGGTTTTGGTTTATATAGTAGATTAATATATAACCTTTTCTCTTGGCGTTCAACTCAAAAACCTTTACTAGAAGTGCTCTCTTCAAACTCAGGTTTATTGATTGCTGGCTTTGATCTGTGAGCTCACAGTGTTACATTTTCAACAGCATTGTGCAGGCAGTGTAGTTTTATCATTTCACATCGTGTGTGAGCATGTGTGAACATTTGTCTGTTTTCTCCAAGAGTAGACTACAGTACTTGGCAATTACCCTTCTATCTGATATTCTTTTTGTAGTTTGCTAGATGATAAAAAAAAAAATCTGTTTCTGCACACACTTCACAATACAACAGCTGGCTGGAAGACAGCATCAGAGGAAACTAGGTTTGACATCTGGAGATGTGCTTGTTCAGAGGCCAATATCTTGGGATAACATTTCTCAATCTGGCAGGATCCTATTTATCTGGTAGATAAATGCAAAGAGAGGAGATCATTTAACACCAATAGATAAAGCTAAAATATATACTGTATGTTTGGGATGTAATGTTGCTAAAAATAGTTTTTGTTTAATGGACAAACAATTGATAGGATCAGGGGCAGAACTGAGGACTATGTCTGAAACTTGGTAAATGTAATCTAGTCTTTTCCTATTTTCAGCATTGTTGCTTGATTTCTTTTGAAGGTACCTTCAAAGGTAGACCTTTAGTGTCTGATTTTGGGCAATTTTAAAATATTTAATAACATTTTCTAGAATGTAACTGTGCATTTAATCGTGTGACATTGGCTGACTGAAGAAACCTGTATTAGTTTGAACACTGTTTGAATTAAGAGAAGATATCAAAGATAAAATGAGCAAACCTACTGTATATGACCTATATATAATAACCTAGTGTGAGGTCTGGGCTTCATTGTGAACACAACTGCTAGGCTCTACTAGAGTCGACTAGACTTTGGATTGTGTTGTGATCAGTGTGCCGCGGACTATCTGCCTTCTCTGAGAGATTACATAGCAAAAGGCTGCGGAGAGCCTTAGAGCGTCTAATTGAAAAACTTGCAGAAAATCCTAGTGACACAGCAGTCACAAGAAGAGCTCCCCATAGAATAACAGGTATTAGCCTTGTCCATATTACAGCATGCCCTGCTGATAGGAGTTTCGGTAGCATTGGAATCAGGGCATCGGGGTGTAGCGGTACTGAAGGATAGAGATACATGGGGGAAAGGTGGACGAGGAGAAAATAATCGCCTTTACTACTTATCAGTCCGTGCAGGCAAGGAAATGGCACTATACCTGTCTGACCTGAGAGCTATGGGGGGAGGAGGGGGGGGGGGGGGGGGGCTGGAAGGCGAGGCCAGCCGTCTCCCTCAGACCCACTGCACAGGACAGGGTGGTCTGTCTCACTACCGTGGCAGAGGCACACAGCGTGTTTACATGCCGGCCCAGACAAAGGGCCATGGAAGTCAGTCCATGCCTGTGGCTATACAATGTTTCTGTGCAATACATGGTCTCATGCTGCAGCCTTTCACAAACTTCAAAGTACTGAAGTACTTTTTTTTTAGTAAATAGAAACATTTAGTTATCATGTTTTATCAATTTAGACAATTATTCTGCTTGGGTTGCTGCAAATTAAAATCCAATGCGGTCAGGCAAGAGTATATGAAAATGAAGTTGACTGGCATTGCGACAATTTCTTTGCAGTAGACAGTTTTCCCAAGACGATTGTGATGAAAAAAAGAAGAATGGTCCAAAAGAAAAGAGAAGAGGGCAGAGATGGAAAAGGAGCTTAAGATGAGGATTAGTTGTGCTTGCGTGTGACAAAAGAGATAGAAACAAGAACACACAGATAAACAACGGGCTGATACCAAAGGCTTGGGGAATGTCCGCTCCTTCTGTGAGACGCTAGGCTGACTTTCATTCAGCTTGTTCTTACACTAACATTACAGCAGAGTGGAGAGGCTACACAAAGTATACATGAGGGCTTAACTCTTATCCGTACGGACAGCAATACTCTTGGACAAGCCTAACTCTCTGTAATAGGAATACGAGAGCCAAGTTCTTTTTAGAGAGACAAAGTTTATGTTAATTTTTGTTTACTTCAAATACATACACTGTGTTTTGATCGCATTTCCCTTCTTCTTTCTTCATCTACCCTGTCCCTATGTCTATGTCTGTACGTGTTTGTAAAGTGGTGTGCGTGTATGCGTGTGTGTGTATGTGTGTGTTTGTTTGTTTGTTTGTGTGTGTGTGTGTGTGTGTGTGGGGGGGGGGGGGGGGGGGGGGAGGTGGGTTGTCCAGCCATTTGTTTACTTATGCACACAAGTATATTGTGTAGACATTGTGCCAGCATGAGTCCATCCAGACTTTGGAGTGTCTTTCCCTCAGGTTGTTAAGAGTTGGTGAGACTGACTAAGGCTGAATGTGCTTTTGCCTTGGTCGTCCTTGGGGGTGGGTTTGAGTTGATAATGGCTGTTGTTTTGGGACTCTTTGTTTCTCATGCTGTTGGCCAAAAGCTAATATGTAAAGCACAGGTAAATATAAACATGTGTAGTCTTTATATATTGTGAAGTTTATTCCTGTGAACAACTGCACACCTGCCCAAACATGTGCTTGATTTTGTTGATGACAGTTACAAAATGAAGCTTTAATATCACTGTATCTTTGCATACAACTCCAGTTTGATATATCATAGATGCATAACATTTCCGTCACTAATTTTTATTTTTTCTATTTTGGTTTATTGTTCTGAAAGATTAACCAGTGGGGTTTAAATTGATACCGAGTGGGCAAATTATTAGCATTAGCCTGCAACAAATGTTTTCATATGTCTCTATGTGACTTAAATACACATTTAAGTCACATAGAGAAACTAGTGTAAAAGATACACTAGCTATAATACTGCCAGTGGCTAAATTAGACAGAAAATGTAATAACAATTTGGAAGATGACATTTTTCTTACATATAAAATGATGAGTCCTCTTAGGTGAGCGTTTCAGATCAGTAGAGGAACATTTAGACTTTATAACGTATCAAATATTCAGCCCAACATTAGTAGTACCAGGAGAGAGCTACAGTAGGTAATCGTGATTATTGCCAGAAAGCCTCCATAACTTTTGTCCAATCAATAATGATTTGCCAGGGACTCTGCAACGCTTTCTGAAATAAAAAGGCTTGCAAAATTACAAATTAAATTATCGCAAGAATCTGCAAGACCCATGATTTAAATTCATTCCAGCATGCTCCTCAGCAATATGCACACTAACATGAATATTGATGAAAATACAACTGGAAAAACTATTATATATATAAAAAAAGAATCTTGTTTGTTTAAATGGGGTTTCAGACAAACATCACATGGTTAATGCTGCTTTTCAGCTGGTCTTTGATAAACATTATGCAAATCCCATTTGAGATGTACATCATCATTAAGCAATAAAGCACATTTAGATGCCACTGTAGAAATACAATGAAGAAAATGAAGGCATTCAATCAACATCTCTATACACCTCTATAATTCAGTGGTTTTGGGGGGGGGGGGGTGAATCACAAAGGGCATGTTAAAAAAATTTCAGTAGTGGGTTATAGAGCTTTTTACACAAAAAGAGACCAGTAGGTCAGAGGTTCAACAAGGGGATACATCATAGCCTGTGCACCTGGGATTTACCATCAGAACAACCATCACCCCCCCCCCCCCCCCCCCCCCCCCCCCACACACCACACACACACACACACACACACACACACACACAAATCTCCCTCATCTTAACAACAATAACAACTGCAGCATTGGCGGCAGAGCGCTGTGCTGCGGTGATGATATCGCTTTTACACATGCAATCCCAGATTCCCCCTTCCATTGGAGGAGGGGAAAGGAAATCCTCATCTTGAGTCCCACAATCATTAGTATAAATCACAGCTGCAATTAAAACCTCGTTTATCTTAATTACTGAACTAATGAGACGAGTCCCGCAGGAGCTAAGCGCACTCTCTGAGGACACTCGGGGCGAGGAGCAGGAAAGCAAGGGGAGGCGCCGTGCAGAGTCACACTTAAGTCTGCATAAACAAGCACGCCCTCACACACTTCTGACTGCAGCAGGGCACCACAGACATACAGTATGTGCAAGTACACATGTACAAGTGCACACACACACACACACACACACACACACACACACACACACACACACACACACACACACACACACCTACACACACACACACACACACACACACACACACACACACACACACACACACACACACACACACACACACACACAACACACTCACACAACAAAACCACACACTTAGAAAATGCATCATCCGACAACCTTACCCTCTCACCTTTCTCTCTTGGCACAACATCACCCTTCAACTTCCATTATCTATCAAACTTATAATGATTGTATCAAGCCTACAGGCTCCATCTCCATAAGGGCTTAGTGCGGTGCTATAACTCTTGATTTTGCCATGACTGGGAATACATCGCACCACCTAATTAATGTCTTTTTAATGCTCTTCTCCTCTAGAGCTTAACTCAGCCCTTCAACTTTGCAACAAATACACAGCACACACAACAATACAACATGTGGCAGCCGACGGTAAGTAAGACTGAGTAGGTGTGTTCACTGAATGGGAGCCGAGTGTTTGTGGTGAAGCTCCATAGAGAACTGGTCTGGGCTGTGGACTGTGCACACACACACGCAATCAGGCAAAGATACATGAACGCACACATGCACATATGCCTGCACGCGCGCACGCGCGCACGCGCGCGCGCACGCACGCACGCACGCACGCACGCACGCACGCACGCACGCACGCACGCACGCACGCACGCACACACACACACACACACACACACACACACACACACACACACACACACACACACACACACACACACACACACACACACACACACACACACACAGGGTCAAATTTCCTCGTTCAGCTGTGAGGTCAGGCAGTGACTCAGCAGATGGCTCAACAATGAATATCTTCATCACCTAAAATTCCCATGGTGCACCAGGCTTATCAAGCGGGGCCAGCCCTTATCAGCCAGCTGGCACCCACAAGTCCTCCCATCCTGACCGTCCTGGGTTCGACATGGGGGCATGCAGAGTTTAAAGGATACAGTCCATGTGCGGCTGTAATCCTCCCAACTGTGTGTGTTGCTTTTCCCCACACAGATCAATGATTCAGACCTGAAGGATCTTGGAGGGATTGTTCGTCCTTCAGGATCGAAGCGTTGATTGTGTTGAAAATAAACACCCAATGGGGGTATTAGAGCGCATCAGCGCCGAGTCAAAAGTGTTTGTGCTTTTGATCTTAAAAAGAACATGAAGTTTACAAGGAGCACAGAGAAAAAGAGGGCATCACTCTACAGAAAAACGTCTCCTGATCTTTTTTTTTGGCAAGAACAAACAGAAGACATTGGGAACACATATGTAAATGAACAAGGTGAACATGAGGTTGTTTCCCTTCTACACTCATATATATGACAAATACACATTCAGTGGCTGGTTATAATTCAAAAAAAGTTATTGTAAGAATGGTGTGTTATAAGCATAAACATAATAAAAGAAAATAAAAAAAATGTTCTATACTCAATTATAAGACCAAAAGACACCAGATGGTACTACATAGGTGTGACAGCAGGAATAATGTAGAAGATAGTTATCGTAATATTATTGAGTGGTGTTAATTGAGTTATGCCTACTCTATTACAAATTTACCTTGAGTGAGATAACCTGATTAATATGTTACTATGATGGTTGGAGTATTGCCTTAATCTAGTGATAATCAACACCACAATGCAAGAACAATAAGTTTTCAGTTCAAATTCACAGACTTTGGACACTGGGGGAAACGTTAATAATAATACGAACACTGAAGTGTCATTAAGCAAAGACTCTCAACCTTCAGCAAGTAACATTACTCAAAGGTTGAGAATAAAACAGTGCAGTTGTGTGTAAACACTCAGGGACAGCACAGACATACAAAAATGCATTCAAAAAGAATACCTCCACCATCACTTGTTTCTATTCCCACTTGCTATTACTCAAATACTGCAAAGTCAGAACAGGGTTCTGAAATCATTCCTATATTTCCAGGTATTTAACTAGATGAGGTTACATAACAAGATACCTGTCTAATTGTGACAATCCTAGATATGAACCAATAGCAAAATCTGGCTTAGAACCCCTTGCCCCCAGGGTTAATGTGTCCACCAAGTTTCATGATAATCTGTTCATTAGTGTTTGAGATATCTTCTTGGCAGACAGACAGACAGACAAATATGAAAGTAACTGGCAGGCATAAAAATCACATCCTTGGCAGAGGTTAAAAAAACAGAGTATTTAAGCAGGCTCCCTGCCATAGCCTTATCAGCTCTGTGCCAACTGGAGCTTCTTCCTCTCATCTTCTTTAAAGTGAAACTCTCAGAAATCATAACACCAACACAGGTTATGGAATTTGGGAGGAAGCCATATATGGTGGTCATTAGCACTGACACTTTAGCTTAGCTCATTCAAATAAACTGCTCATGAGACATATCTAACCAAAACACAAGTACGCGACAACAACACATGACATCACCCTATTCTTCCAATGGTAAAATGTTCCCTCTGCTGAACTATAATCCTGCTTTGACAGCGTGAGCCAATTTGGGAATGATAACACTAAAATGAAGGCTGACTTCCACACAACTGCACCAAACGGCAATTAATAACTGCTTACGGGGGAGCCCATTCTCCAATTCTGAGGAGCTGCTCTCTGCTGTTATTGACTGGTGTGCTTGATGAGACTTGTGGGATTATGATAAGAGGTGATCGATTCCCCCTCTCTGTGCTGTGGATGTCAGATTGATTATGTGACTCAGACCTGCGATGATGGTGTAGCCGATGCCTCTCGGTCGCCCAAGATCCTGGTCAATGGCTGTTATCTTCCGCACTTCGTAGCCCTGCAGAGACACACACAAAACATGTAGAATAAGCTGCATGTAACCTTCACAATGTTGAGCATTTCTACAGTAGGGTCAACTTTAATTTGTCCTGTCACTGATGACAATAAACTTGGTGTCATAGTATACAGCTATTGCAAAATAAAAAAAATATGATTACTTTTTTTTGTGAGTAAATTCCTCATTTCTAGAGGAAAACAGATAGCTAACAACTAATGAGAATCATAAATGAGCGATTCTCTCCCACCAAATTTTGAAATATAAGAGCACACACATACGTACACACACACATTGTAAAGAAACCAATTGGTAACACCATATCCAGAGGGTGATTAACATTGCAGCAGGCCAACCTTTGGGTGTTGTAAAACCATCTATTTTTAATTATGGAGTGTGTTAATGGCATCTCGTTGGGGTTTATTTCTCCTCTCTTCATTGTTTTTAAAACTCTCCTATGACAAAACCACAGTATGCTAGTTGAAAAAAAGATGGCATAAGAAAGAAAGAAAAGAAGAGAGGGCTGTTTGAAAAGTCTTTGATCCGTTGAGCTTTCTCAGCCTTCGTGCCTCAATCAGACACGGTGGTGATACTTAAAAACCCCAGTGCTGCTGCAGTGAGCGATGGAGAGACCCTCCCTACTTCACAATTTCCTTCCTTCTCTCCTCCTTCGCTCCCTCCATACCCCCCTCCCCTCCCCTCCCCTCCGCTCTCTCACCCACACCCATGCAAGCTGCCTCCCATTGATTCTGCAAATTGTGTCTAAGGCGTGTTTATGCTCCATTTCTGCCGAAGCATCTCCTGTCATTGACCAATTACAGCCGAATCAATTACAAGCCTTTTAGAAAGAGTGATTCACACCAGTCACTAGCTGAGATGGAAACACACACACACACACACAGGCACACGCACGCACGCACACACACACACACAGGCACACGCGCGCGCGCGCGCGCACACACACACACACACACACACACACACACTACTATTTAGGGATGGACTCGGAGAGAAAACTAAGGGACACAGAAAGCGAGTGAGGAGAAGAAGTGATGCTGAAGTAATATGAGCAATATTCTCGAGCTGTCCACACAAGTGGAAAATGTTCAATCAACCGTCAAAGATACAATCCCTCCCTCCTGCATACACACAGAGACACACATACACCAGCACATCTACCCAAACCAAAGCCACCCCCCCGCCTTCTTCTTTTCATTTTTAGATATACAGTGCATTATCCCCCCCACCCCCCCTCCCGAACCCATTCTCTTTTTCTCTCTTTCTCCTCATTGATTTGACAGCCAAATTGTGTTTGTCCTAGAATGGGGCTTAAATGCCAGTCCAAGCAGCCTGGATTCACAGTGGTAACAGTTGAAATTCCTGCCCTGTGATTGTATCTTAAAAAAAAAAAAATCTTCTACTCCTTTATCAAAGTTTACTGATGACGGGTTGATTGGCTGGAGAAAAATAGACCAAGCGAGTGAAACAAACAGGAAATGATAGAGACAGAGGCAGCAATAAAGGGATCTATTTTTTTTTTGCATGTGCGTGAGTATGTGTGCACTCACACCTTTGAGAAATGACCTATGACAGGGATCCATGTTTGAATTCCCTGTACGTGTAAATGTCATGGGCCTTGAGAACAGTTGACACTCGTTCCGTCTCACTGTACGCCCACGGCTTATCACCTCCCAACACTGCCTAATGGAGATGACACATGCCTGTTAGAATAGCACATGAGAGCAGTGGCACTGTTGGCCCGTATTGCTACGTTTCACTTTAAGCACTGTTATCATCCTGTCTGTATCTGTTGTTTGGTCAACGGGGCTCCATAACAGATTTTTGGTTGCACGCCTGCCTTGACCTAATCCTGCAGCGTTGCATGATGGGATTATACATTGCGCCATACTGTTAGAGGCAAAAGCTTCAACACCTCAAGGCAGTAATACAGTACATAGGCTTACTAGCATTCGGCTGTTGTGAGAAATCTGGAATCCACTCACCATTGTCAACTTTATGATCCAAAGTGTTGCCTCGTCGTCTTGACAATTTTTGTCATGTACATTTTTATTTTTTTTAAACTATAGTGCCTTCCCTTTTTTCATGTAAAGTAATGTTGGTTACATTTAAGCCATTGCTGACAAGTTGATACAAATTTGATTAAGCCGATCGGCTCCACAAAACTCTCTCTGTATTTCTCAGTATAGCAGCGTTTACAAACTGGTGTTGCCCTCCCCGACACTGGTGCAGGAGCTCAGAAAAATCCCAAGAAGAGCCCAAGAAATGGTTCAGTTGTTGATTCTACTGCCTAGAAAAAACCTGGACGTACAGCAGAAAATATGAAATTCATGTGCGATCACAGAAGGCTTACCTCATGTATGATGCACCAACAGAGGTGTTTCAAATACTCAGAATTCCTCATGGGAGCAACATAAGTTACGCACTAAAGCTTTAATATTACCCCAACGTCTCTTCTAGCTCCTACCCCCCTTAAGCCCCCTCCCTACCCTGCCCTCCCCTCCCCCTCTTGTTGTGACCTTCCTGGTGACAGCTGATGAATCAGAGAGTGGGGATGACACCGTGCGCCGACTCCGTCACGCCCCGTTAATATGCATGCAAATGTAGGACTTGACATTTCTACTACAGCGCGTGGCGGCCGGTGGGACGTGGGGATATGCAGGTGGGGTGTTAGAGTGTGGGGGAAAGGCTAGGTTAGGGAGAAGAGGAAAATAAGGACGGACAGTATTATGCCCCTGTGTGTAATTCTATCTCTACGAGTGGAAACATCAATAGCTGGACCATTAGCCACCTGGGAACCCGAGTTTAGAGGGGCTGAGTCAGGGGAGTGAACATAATGGTGTACAGGGAAACAGACACTCAGTGTATTAAATACCCATTACTAACCCTACTTGCAATAAAGACAAAAGGTAAGGTCATGGAGAGCCTCCACTGCTTAGTACTTCAAACAATACAGAGACTGCATACTTCTCACACGTGCAGCAAATATGCTATAGCATGGTGAGATAAATCCTATAGCTCCCGTGACCTTTTGCTAGAGGGCCTCACATCCCTGAAGCCGGACTGTAAATCTCCCACAGTAATTACAGACTCCAGCTCCTGCAGTGCTGTATGCCGCGGCCCCGGGCTGAGTTTGAGGGTGTGTGTGTGGGTTCCTGGAGTGAGGATGAGAGGTGAGACAACCTGCCCTGATAATAACTCAGGCCTGTGTTTTTAACCATATTTCTCCACTACGCCTGCTCCAAACTCTCTTTTGAATAATCAAAGAGGAACATGGGACAGTAGGAGCTGCGGATGAGCAATGAGGTGAAAGATAAGTGGAATATGTTAAACGGAGAAGGACGGTAGAGAAAGAAATGGAAAGGCTACATAGTTTCACATAACACCTGCAGGAATAGGAGAAGTTGCATTGTGATGTCATGTGCGATTGTATGACTGACCAGGGGAACGTGCTCCTCTATGTTGGTACTGTAGGGCAGATTGGTAAATATGGGGTCCATGTCCTGGACATCAGTGATGCTGATGGCTAGGTTGGCAAGCCGGGACAAAGGTCTCGCTTTGTCTTGATCCTAATAGGAGGAGAAAAAAAGGTTTCAGGATATGCATGAGGATTAATTGGAACGAGCCCGTTGGATCTGACGTAAACAGAGCATTTGTGTTACGTGTGTGCTGACCGTGGCATTGACAGTGAGCTGGTACGCTGAGGTGGTCTCGTAGTCCAGGGATTTGATGACGGTGACGGTGCCTCGGGCTCCGTCGATGGCAAAGAAGGGAGAAGGCGGCTGGAAGGAGAAGAGAACGCTACCTCCGGTGCCCTGGTCTGGATCCGTGGCGTTCACCATGAACACTGATGTGCCCACTGGTGTATTCTGAAAGACACATTCAAGGAGACATAGAAACACACAAACTTACACCAGAGTTTGGCATTGAGTTCTGTCAAACAGATAAATAGACATGGTCCAAATACATGCCATGATTCACAGAGCAGTAGAACATTTTATTTTTTTATTTTTAAGGGAATACTTCTGATATACAGTTGTACCTCAGAATAAGAACACTGAACTTATGATGTTCACATAGAAGCCTTATCTGACTACTGTACATAGACGCAGAGGACAATTTCATTTTCGTAACACAATTTCCTAGTTGTGACTGTAACTGTGCATTTTTCTGAAGCTAGCGGTGTCCTATGAGCCAGCCGCCTCATTCTGACATGATGTTTCCAAACATTAATGCATGTCATGTGTATAGATCCAGTTGAGGCGTTTGTGTATTTTTTTTATAATTAATAATTAAATAATAATAAAATATGCCTTCTTCTTAAAAGCAATGATTTACATGGCTGCTCCCACCACTTGTGATTGGTTGCTGGCTAAAGGGTAAAGTCAGCAATTCTTCAGTGACTCCAAATGTTTAATGGTTGAGCACACACACACAGTATGTGCTGATAATTTACCAGACTCGATACCAAATGGACAAAAGAGGAAAAAAGATTTAACAGGTGAATCCAAATACCTTTAGGAGTCTACTTATCACTATAAAGAAACAAGCAAACAAGCCAAAACAGATAAATGTCATTCATAAAGTAATAAAACAACACCAAGTTGACTGATATTGCCGTGAAGAACCCTTTAAGTTCGATACTGGTCTCTTAAAGGAATAGTTGATTTATTTCCCTTAAAAATGAAAATTCAGTCATCAATCACTCACATGCAACACATCCGGTGAGGTTTTTAAAATTACAGTATTGACCTGGGCTGTGTGTCAGAGCAGCAACATTGGAGAAAAGACAAATGTCTTAGCCACCCAACGACTGTTCTACAGCAAAACCATCAAGTATGATTTGTAAGCAATATGGAGGACATTTCATGATTATAAACTGATAGTCCATAAAAAATGGACTAGATTTTCATTTTGAATTCTTCTCACACACACACACACACACACACACACACACACACACACACACACACACACACACACACACACACACACACACACACACACACACACACACACACACACACACACACACACACACACACACACGCGTGTGGCCTTGTTTACAGCAGGGGGAGTGCATTGCCACATGGGGAGGTCATTGTGAGCCGAGCTGGGCCCTGAGCCAAAGCTCAAGTGACACAGTAAGAGAGCAGTTGACCCCACAGTCTGTCTGCAATAGTGTCAGGGGAGTGTGGAGGTGTATTAGCATGTGTGTGTGTACATACTCTTGGTGTGTCAAATTATATAAAACTATGTGAGTTTGCTTATGATTGCTTGAGCTAGAACATGTGTATGCTTGTTTGGAAATTTGATTTGGGAATTCGTACTGTGTATGTGTAAATTACACCTGTTGACCCACCGCTTTCTAGATAACGCAACAGTATAGCAGCAAGTTGAAGCTAACTACCTACCTCTGTCTACATGACTTTACATTACAGTTTCTGCCCATACACTTCCTCTGTCTCTCTGCTTGTGCAATTCAGCTCGCTTAATTTCCTTCCCTTAACATTCTTCCATTGATCTCTACACATGCATGGGTGGTTTGTGAAACTGGTCTGTCTATCCGGATTAAACCAGATTGCCATGCGGGAATTGAGGCACACAAAAGGAAGAGAGTAGTGTTGCTGCAAGGGCAGATTAAAAGAGCAACTGATGCCAGAGACAGGAACAGATATCACAGGGCTCGGTTTCTCCACCTTAGATTTGGAACCCCCATTGTGTATTCTGATGTATGCAGACAGGGTCATGGCTTGGGTCATTTCTGAGACTGCTGTATTGAGAGTTAATGTATTTAAGAATCAAATAAGAAGATTTGAAAGCCGGAATTGCTACTATATCCAGATTTTTCCAGCCCATGAATTTTTTTTCTGGAAAAACCTCAAAGCCCTTCTTAAATTAGGGGTTGTCAAATTAAGACAAAAAAGTAGGAAGCCTCTCTAATTTTCATAATCTTGCAAAACATTTAAAAAAATAACCTAACAATTCAATTTAACAGTCGGTTCAGTTTCACATATTCTGTTCAGCTCTGGTCACTGGTCTTTCCACTGCAACACCTACAAGTGTAGCTGAGGCAAACCTCCACAATAGATGCTGAGTAAAGGAACAAAGTTAATAACCCACCTCCCAACAACAATAATTGCATTTGAATAAACATCTAGGCTGCGTTTCTCTGATATGTGTATTATCCTTATACATTTGTCTGGTTATGAGAAAACTGAAAACACCAATGGAGCACAGTGGCAAATGAAATAGACAGAAAAACAAACTCTAGGTGAATTAATTTAATATTCCTGCTTGTGCTTGTCTGTGCAAGCACTTGTATACCTGTATGTGTGTCTGGCATGGATTTCTGCTTTATCAACTTTGCTTTGAAGTCAAGGAGGCAGTGTGTCAGTTGAGCATTAGGTGTGTATGAGTGTGTGTGGATGCGTGTTCCTCTTTTTGGAAAGAGGAAGAGTGTGTGTGCATTAGATCTGGAGGTGTGTGGAGAATGTCTATGATATGACTTATGCTTCTCCTTCCCTGAAGCATTCCAGTTTCTATCTCTCTCTACACAGCAGCCTAGAAACAATGACTCATTAACACGGCCCAGTGTCAAATACCACAAGGTTCAGTAAACAACGTCACAAACTTAAATAAGTAAACACATGAAGACCGGTTTTGATCTCCCAGATTTGACAGGGCCACGGTGTTCAAAGTGTTTCAAGCGGCAACAGTTCAAAGCTTTTGCCGAGAAGCACCGATGACCAACTCTACACAGATTGTGTCAGTGTGATACTTCAGAGGTTAGCAGGCTTTGGCTGTGAAGAGAGCGAGCACTACAGCTTGTCTGGTAATCCGCTCATTGTAACTCCACGCGGAGCTCATCAGAAAGCCAAAAGCCATCAGACACACAGTCTTCTGCTTGGCCTTTTGTACCTTCCACTGGGTCTGGATAGCCCTGCCATCAGGCCATTGACTGGACCTCTTTGATGCCAATTACAAGTCAATGTGGGTGACCAGGCGCACAATTATTCTGTTTTTATTATCCTATCACACTGTCCAATTACTCCTCCATAAAAAAAGCCACACAATAAACAATGCCCAGCAAGGATGGTTGGGACCATTGGGCAGTAGATTGGTTACCACGTTATGCTAGTTAAGTACCACTGTATATGACACTAACTATTCCATTACAAGTTCAAAAGCCAATTGGTACGCAATGGCTCATATTCCTGCATAAATGCGTTGACAGTGCTTTGCAGCTTTTGAATAAATGGGGGCTATTTCCTATGGGAAGCAGAAAGTTAAGTGGTGAGACAGTTTCGAGAGGGATGAAGAGAGTTCCCTGCTGCGTCTTATCTGAAGTGCACTGCAGGAATCGCCCTCTTCTCCCTCTGAGAGGTACTACTTATGGAAGGAGAGGAGGAGAAGGGATAAGACTGTAAAGTATAAAGAGAGAGAGAGACAGAGATTTAAAGGGAAGCTTGCAGACTACTGACCCCTTGTTGTGTGACAAATGTACCCTGTACCCAATAAACAAAAGCATTTTGAGTACTGCCAGTTGAATTATGTAGTTTATGATCCACTTTCATTTGATCATCATTGAAATGTTTTCAGGGCTTGATCAGATGCCATCTTTGAAAAATCAGTATTTCGGACAGAAAGTGCAGGCAGAAACTATCACCGTCCCACCATTGTCCACAGCACATACAGTACAGGGGCAACAAAAAAAATAATCTGAAAGGAACTCTCCGTAGAGTTCCGAGATAGAATGGTGTTGAGACACCGATCCATGGAAGAGTGTAAGGAGTTTCAAATGGAACGAAAGCTCCCAGGAGTATGGTGGGCATATTGTGGAAAGGAAGGAGTCTGGAATTGCTATGATTCTTCCTAGAGCTGGCCCCATAGCCAAAGTCAGCAAATGGGCAACATGGGGATTGGTCAGGCAAGTGACCAATGACCCTGAAGAAGGGCTTCAGAGTTTATCTGCAGAGATGGCAGAGCCCTTCAGAGGGACAGGCTTCTCCACTGCATTTCATCAATCAGAACTTTACAGAAACATGGCCTGGTGAACTCAACTTCAGATGTCCCACATAACAGTCTCAAAGAAGTTTGCAACAAAAAACACTTAAAAGAAATACAGCAAAAAAAAAACAATCCCTGGTCTGATGAAAACAAGTATTTCACTATCTGTCCTCAATGTCACATTCCACATCATGCCATACAAAATCATACAAATCACAGTGCTGTTGATGGATCTGTTAGTACAGAACCATTCCAATGAAGCATGTTACTTGCAGGATGCCATGGGGAAGGATTATTTTTGGGCAGAGACAGGTCTAAAAAAAAATTATGCTCAAAAACTCACTCAACCAAGGTTCCATATTTTAGTACATGAAATCACACAGTAAAGTCAGGGAAAGTCTGATTATCCTTGAGTTGCAAACAATTGGAGACAACCCAAGACCACTAACACACCTAGTCCTTACTTAAAAAGCTTGATTTGACTGTTTTGATTGGCAAGGAAGGAAGAATGGGGTACACTAATGGGCAGTGCTGGACATCTTACTGGGAAGTGTAGAGAACTAGCTACCAGTAACTTAACATTAAATTGGATTATCTTCACTGATACTGTCCTACAGTACACATGCTACCAATTGTGGTTCTAGGGTAATGCATAGAGGGACTGAACAACTATGATACTATTGTATATGTAATATTTCAATAGTCCATTTTTACTTTGTCAGAATAGGCTATTTTCTAGAGTTTGATTGTGAAGAAGGTTTATTAAAAACCCTTCCCAAAAGGAGAATCAAAATGTCAGAAATGAGAGAAAATTACCACTGTTGTAAGAAGATTAAGAAAAAACAAAGACTGAGATGAAGGCAGTCAGTGAGAGAAGAGAAAGAAAGAGAAGGCACATACAGGTCCTTCTCATATAATTAGCATATTGTGATAAAGTTCAATATTTTCTGTAATGTACTGATAAACATTAGACTTTCATATATTTTAGATTCATTACACACAACTGAAGTAGTTCAAGCCTTTTATTGTTTTAATATGGATGATTTTGGCAAAAAAGTAAAGAAAAAACAAAAATCCCTATCTCAAAAAATTAGCATATTTCATCCAACCAATAAAAGAAAAGTGTTTTTAATACAAAAAAGTCAACCTTCAAATAATTATGTTCAGATATGCACTCAATACTTGGTCGGGAATCCTTTCACAGAAATGACTGCTTCAATGCGGCGTGGCATGGAGGCAATCAGCCTGTGGCATTGCTGAGGTGTTATGGAGGCCCAGGATGCTTCGATAGCGGCCTTAAGCTCATCCACAGTGTTGGGTCTGGTGTCTCTCAACTTCCTCTTCACAATATCCCACAGATTCTCTATGGGGTTCAGGTCAGGAGAGTTGGCAGGCCAATTGAGCACAGTAATACCATGGTCAGTAAACCATTTACCAGTGGTTTTGGCACTGTGAGCAGGTGCCAGGTCTTGTTGAAAAATGAAATCTTCATCTCCATAAAGCTTTTCAGCAGATGGAATCATGAAGTGCTCCAAAATCTCCTGATAGCTAGCTGCATTGACCCTGCCTTTGATAAAACACAGTGGACCAACACCAGCAGCTGACATGGCACCCCAGACCATCACTGACTGTGGGTACTTGACACTGGACTTCAGGCATTTTGGCATTTCCTCCTCCCCAGTCTTCCTCCAGACTCTGGCACCTTGATTTCCGAATGACATGCAAAATTTGCTTTCATCCGAAAAAAGTACTTTGGACCACTGAGCAACAGTCCAGTACTGCTTCTCTGTAGCCCAGGTCAGGCGCTTCTGCCGCTGTTTCTGGTTCAAAAGTGGCTTGACCTGGGGAATGCGGCACCTGTAGCCCATTTCCTGCACACGCCTGTGCACGGTGGCTCTGGATGTTTCTACTCCAGACTCAGTCCACTGCTTCCGCAGGTCCCCCAAGGTCTGGAATCGGCCCTTCTCCACAATCCTCCTCAGGGTCCTGTCACCTCTTCTGGTTGTGCAGCGTTTTCTGCCACACTTTTTCCTTCCCACAGACTTCCCACTGAGGTGCCTTGATACAGCACTCTGGGAACAGCCTATTCGCTCAGAAATGTCTTTCTGTGTCTTACCCTCTTGCTTGAGGGTGTCAATGATGGCCTTCTGGACAGCAGTCAGGTCGGCAGTCTTACCCATGATTGCGGTTTTGAGTAATGAACCAGGCTGGGAGTTTTTAAAAGCCTCAGGAATCTTTTGCAGGTGTTTAGAGTTAATTAGTTGATTCAGATGATTAGGTTAAGAGCTCGTTTAGAGTACCTTTTCATGATATGCAAATTTTTTGAGATAGGAATTTGGGGTTTTCATGAGCTGTATGCCAACATCATCAGTATTAAAACAACAAAAGACCTGAAATATTTCAGTTGGTGTGCAATGAATCTAAAATATATGAAAGTTCAATTATTATCATTACATTATGGAAAATAATCAACTTTATCACAATATGCTAATTATATGAGAAGGACCTGTATAGTATATGAGCATATATAAAATGAAAGCCTAACACTTGCAGCCATGAGACCTCTCTAATAAAGAAGGGGATCCCTATGCACTTTAAACGGCGCGTGTGCTGTATAATATGGCGCTGTTTGCACTGCTCTCTCCACTGTCTGGTTTCAAGGCAGCAGTCGAGAGCTTGTCTCCGGTGAGCCAAATTTCAGGTTCAACATGACAGGGGGACTTATGGAGCCCTGGAGAGTGGCCAGACCTTAGGACTAGATGGGCCTGCTTCTCTCTGGGACCTTGAGGGATGACACAGGGGCTGAAATCCACTGGGGGGCTTAAGCTTTAAGTATAATGGATTCAGCAGTTAAACATCAGCTCTCTCTCCTCTAGGAAACCCTTGGGGAGTTGTCGACACAGTGTGTGATTATGCTCTGTTCAAAACAACTTTGCTTCATTCATTTATACTTCACAGTAGCATTGGAAGAACTGAAGCCAAACTCAAATTATGCTCTTCAGGTGCACAAGCTAAAAGCCCAACATTAGTGTATGGTTTTTGATTTTTTCCAAAAATAATTATGCAAATCACTCTACAGCACTCTTGCAGTGGAGTTGTACAATGCTACTTAAAGCATAGCGAGAGGAGACAGCAATACTGTATATAGGAATTATGGACGCTATACATTTTACACATTCTTCTTAAAAAATTATTATTATAAGCCTGAATGTTGAAGATCAAGGGTTTACAAGGAAAATAAGCACCTTGCATTGGTAGCAGTCACTTTTACTCATTAAAAAAGTACAGCAAAGGTAACCCCTACTCTGCACTTTCAATTCTCTCTAAAGGTATAGAGATCATCTAGAAATATTCTGGTAGTGCATATTGGATGCATTCATTACCATTCTTGAATCAAACTGACATAGTACTAGTAAAATAATGCCGGCATCCTGCCCCATTCAACCTGAGCTTTTATACTGATCAGGCTACAGATCGTTAATGAGAAAAATGTGCTGCTCTGCCTAATGTTATAATGTTCTATTGATTGTGCTTGTGACATATTCTGCTAATATACCAATAATTGCAGGTTAGTGCGATTTGAATAATTTCTAAAGGTATTCTGTATCAAATCCCACATACAAATATTTGGACATGGAACCTGGTTCCACTGGAATTTGATACGAAAAAAAAGTGACTGAGGAGTGATTGATCATAACAGACAAAGGCCAGATCAATTTGCAATCTTTGGGCGTTGATTAAGAAGAAGATGTGACTCACCGCCTATCGTAAAAGCTGACAGATAGATTGACCATCTGACCGACTGATCAACTGGCACACTGACTGAAATGTATTTCTTCATGTCCTGCTACTAGTAGACGAAAAAAAAAAACTGGCGCATTCGATGATTTGGAAAGAAATGTCAAAAGTCTGTCTTTGGTATTCTATTTCTGATATTGGAAGTCAAGTTGACTTTTTTTGTTCTACCTGATAAAGTCCATGTCAAACCCACAGGCTTTGAGTACAACCTTCTATTCTTATTCTTTGTCAGAAATGATAAAGACGTGAGTACAACCTTCTGTTCTTATTCTTTGTCAGAAATGTTAAAGACGTGGTGATTTGCCAGGGCAGTGCCCGGGCTCGGCTCCCTGCTGCTCACAGCTCCAGAAGCCAGCTGTTCACTACAATAGTGTCATGATTACAACTACACCGCTCACAACTTTCTCAGTTCCTCCCTGGCTGTCTGCTCTCCGCTTCCAACCCAGTAGGCGTGTGATTGTAGCAGCTCTGATCCCCCTTTCACTGCCTGTCGCTCACAACCTCTATCCCTCTATCTATGCCTCCCACATGTGGCGCCTTGTCGCATTGACACTGGCATTACTCTGACCAGTGTGAGCTAGCTGCTAATGCACATGAGAACAAGAAGCAGACATAATAAGGCTATTAACCGAATAGGCTGTATAAATGCATGATAAGAACTCTTTTCATATTACAGGAACGCCACTTACTAGTACACTTCTGAAACACTCTCCATACAGCCATTTCAGGTAGAATTGTAATATGTGCCAGCCACAATCTTAAGAGGGGAAAAAACATGCCCATTGGAGAGCCAAAGAGTTTATAGACTAATTAAACTTATTTTCAGGTATTTGTTTTTTGATTTTGGACTCCTATAGAGTTGCCTGACACGATTGATCACACAGTTAACTCATTAGATCTCCAGGAGACTGTTTTTCCCTTCCTCCATCTTCTTTGTATGCTCTGCATTCTCTCAAAATGGTCTGTGTAGGTTCCTGTTCCTCCTAGCCCCCCTCCTGCCGAGCCCACTTGGTTGTTATTGGTCACCATCCAGAAGACATAAAGCTTGGGCTTCGGACTCTTCAACACAACCAAGTATTGTTTGGACCAATGCCTTGTTTTAACAGCGTTTTAGCCTCTAATCCAGATTTGTACTGGCCCATCTTGGGGAAACAGTCCAGTGGGAAGTGCCATGACAGGAACTCTATCCAATTATGCCTGGTGCCTGGCTCTTTAGGAAGGCTAAACAAAGTTGAAATTCCAACACACCCAAAAACATTTTCTTGGAGCCATTGGTCTTTGTGCTCACACTATGAAAGTAGTTGTAAACAGAAAGGCAGAGCTTTGGCATCATTTAAAACAACATTAATGCTGGTCACCTTGGGAGAATTCAAAGGAATCCTGAAGGACAGATAAGATAGTTCTCTTGGTCAATGCAATTGTTTGTAAAGCTATTTTCTGATAACGGCCGGGTTTATTCATTCATCTGTCACCAGTTTATTTATTTAATTTTTAACTGTACTCATTTCAATCTTCATATAGTCTTGTCCCTGATCTTGTATTGTACTTTACCTGACGTTGAATGTGGTGTATGAGAATTGTGGTTGATTGTTCTTATTGTATCATGGTGCTGCCTTCTTGGCCAGGTCATTCTTGAAAAAGAGATTTTAATCTCAATGAATTTTACCTGGTTAAATAAAGGATATTGATTGATTGATTGATTGATTAATCTGACATTGTAACGTAAGTTATTTGTCGGAAAAGACAGAAAAACATAATAGGTCCTATTTAAATCTGAAGTGCCCCTACAGTACGCCCCCTTAAAAAAAGTGTTGTGCCTTAATGAGAGAACTGTCAATGCTTATTCCTTGATCAAAATCACAGCCCGCCAAATAATGCTGCTGATTTAAAGCTGGGGTATGTGATTTCTGATCGGTCAAAATTAACATGAGCTGTGCACTTTGACCAATCAGAGCGAGGCTCTGATTCTCTGTTCTTATTGGCTGTTGGGACTGTCCATTCACTTTGGCACGACTTTGTTGGTGTAGAGCAGGGGTGGCCAACCAGTCAGAGACAAAGAGCCACATTTTTTACTGTGTTACTGCAAAGAGCCACATCGTACACACGGGTACACACAGTGGCGATTCCAGGAAATTTTGACTGGGGGTGGCCAAGGTGGGCCACAGAGTTAGAGTGGGGTGGCCATCGCACCCCTGAATGAATAGCATGTGATATGCTGTACAACCAATTCAAAAATGATTTATAATCCCAAATGCCCAAATCATGTTAGTATCCATTGTAATGTTTGTCAGAAAACTAAACCCCTGAAGGGGGGTCTGGGGGCATCCCCCCCCCCAGAAGATTTTTTTGTGTTTTTAACATGTAATCTAAGCATTCTGGTTTCTCGCGAAGATAATAAAGGAAAAAGTCAATATTTATTTCAGCTCAGATGAATAGTAAAATTAGCAAGACAACATAACTTGCTAGCAGCCAAATGCCTAACAACTGGACAGAGGGACGGATGACCACTAGCTTTTGACCAAATATCTTGCTAAAAAAATAAACCTTTATTTATGAAAGTCTGCCCTTGCTAAGAACATGTTACACTCGCTAACTACAAACTTTAATTTTTTTATTCAGATTTCAAAAATCTGCTGGGACACGTGCCTATACACATGCATGGGTGGCACGCATGTCACAAGCACACTTATGCTGTTTTCAAGACCTTTGCTGACCAGAGACCAGTTCTAGTGGCCACAGTCCTACCATTAATTTAGTAATTGAAAATTGCAAACTGATCTCATATCAGTGGATTGGAGTGTTTGTGTGATGAACTTGGCAACTACCTATCAAAAAAAGTTAAGAAAGAAAAAAAATACATATCATCTCTGAACTAGGATACATATCAGGAAAAAAATTAAATTAAAAAAATTAAATTAAAATAAAAAATAACATTTGAACTGGGGGGGGGGGGGGGCACTGGGGTGGCCAGTAAGATTTCAGGGGGGGGGGGGCGTTTTTATTTTCGCGGGGAGCTTGCACATGCATGCACAAGCATTATTTATAAAAAAAAAAAAAAAAAAAAAAAACAGGGGGCCCCACACTAGGACTTGAAACGGGCCCCCAGATCGTTAAGGCCGCCCCTGTGATAATGACAGGACTGGACTAAAGACGACAGGACAGTCATTTTCAACAATGAACATTGTGTGCACTGCCTCACACACAAACTCTCAATTCAACCAAGTCCACAAACAAAAATATAACAATTTAAAATAGCGTTTTTCTCTTACTATGCATGTTGCTTTGTGGGACTTACTTTTAGCATGGAGAGAGCTGAAGTGGCGCTGAAGATTTGAAGCCTTGAAATGCGCAAATGACACCTGGCATATAAGGCAGAATGGCTTGGCATAACGTTCAACAAAAAATATGAACTCTCCCACTTTGTTTCGGAGCGAACTTGACACAAATAGTTTACTCAAGGAAAACCTCCCTCCAAGCTGAGCGGGCAGTTTTATGTTGCGTCCGCACCAAACGTTTGCGAACGTTATGTTGCGTCCTCAATTAAACATTTGCGAACAGGCATACACATAGGGCCTACACATTAATAAAATAAAACATGAAATAATAGACAACATGTAAAACGAACGTAAGAGCCGCATGAAACGTTTGCGAACATGCACACACATAGGCCCACAAAAAAAAAGTATAAAAAAAAAATAAAAATAAAAAACTAGAACTGCGAGCAGTTGTGAACGGGGGCCAAGCCTCCCACGCGACTCGGGATCTGGCGTCGTCGTCCGCGGCGCCGGCCCCTCGCTTCACGGAATCCGGGGATGTAAAGTTTTTGAATGTGGGATGTTTGGTTTGGGAGTTATAGACCAAAACGCAAAGAAAACGCAGAGAAAGATGCTCAAGGGTGTTTTTGGCGCCCCCTTTTGGAGCACTTTAAGGAAAAAGTAGAAACAACCTGAGAACTATAGGATAAACACATTTGTGAAGTTTGGTGTTAATAGGATGAATCGTTTTGGATTTAGGAGCAGTTTGGTACAAGGTAGCTAATGTGCAAATCTTTAAAGCGCTACCGTTTGGTCTTCTGATGGTCGTAGAAAAATTCTTTATAAAACTTTTGCTCGTGGGAGTCGGTAGAGCATAATGCTTTTGGTTTCGTCCAAATCGGGCAAAAACTGTAGGAGGAGTGTGTTTTGGTGACTGACACAGTTTTTGCGATGTAGGGAAAAAAAATCCCATAGGCAAATGGGCGTGGCCTATCTGAAAAGATGCAGCTGACTTGTGGGCATCTGTGGATATAAAGTTTTTGACTGTGGGATGTTCGGTGTGGAAGTTATAGCCCCAAACGAGTTTTCTTTGCTTTTTGTGGTTTTGGCGCCCCCTATGGATGACATTCACAAAACAACGTTAGATAGAAAGATGCAGCTTAATGTACCAAACAAGTAGATGTCAAGTTTTTGAATGTGCGATGTTCGGTTGGGGAGTTATAGCAAAATCCAATTGTCAACCTCTCCATTGTAAAGACACTTTTTTGAATTTCCCGCCAAAACACTTAGGAAATGGCGAAAACAGGCAAAAAAATTGAAAAACTCTTTTTTTTAATAAGTCCCGCCCAGAAAGGAATTTCTTGCCCATATTTTTGCCATAGACTCAGGTATGCCCCATGATAGTCTCCCTTGAGTTTCAAGAAAATCCCTTTTTTTTTTTTTTTTAACGGATTTTCGCAAATCTTTAAAGCGCTACCGTTTAGTCTTCCGATGGTCGTAGAGAAATTATTTGACCAACTTTTGCTCGTGGGAGTTGGTAGAGCATAATGCTTTTGGTTTCGTCCAAATCGGGCGAAAACTGTAGGAGGAGTATGTTTTGGTGACTGACACAGTTTTTGCGATGTAGCAAAAAATCTATCCTATCGCAAATGGGCGTGGCCTATCTCAAAAGATGCAGCTGACTTGTGGGCATCTGTGGATATAAAGTTTTTGACTGTCGGACTTTCGGTGCGGATGTTATAGCCCAAAACGCATTTTCCTTTGTTGTAGCGCCACCTAGTGGCCGGCATGTCTGAATTTTTGTGTCTGCGTACCAGGCACGGACTTGGATAAGCCATGCAAGTGGCATGTCCCAAGCCTTTACGGTTTGGGCTGCAGCACCAGTTTTACGTAAGTCCAAAGAATAATAAAAGGCCCAACAAAAACAATAGGGTTCCCTGCCCCGCAGGGCTTGGGAACCGCGTTGCTCTGCAAAACGCGGTCCCAGCCCTACTCGGGCTTGGCCCCCTAATTATAATCATAATTTGATATGAACTGAAGAGCCGCACGAAGCTGGGCAAAGAGCCGCATGCGGCTCGCGAGCCGCGGGTTGGCCACCCCTGGTGTAGAGCGTATCAGGGCGGGACCATAGGGGAGGGACCAAAGAGAAAAAGTGAAGCGGTTGAGGTATTTGGATTCCAAACTCTATCCCAACTGCCATTTTCTCCCCAACTCCTCCACCCCAGCTTTAAGCAAGGATGTTGTTCTTTTGAAAAGAAAAAAGTTTGATCAAAGAAAAAATTCCTAGAAGGTGAAAAATCTTGAATCACAAATATACCCCAGGATCTGAATATCAATATATCATTATATAGTATACATTCATAAAAATACATGGTCTACACGACTATTTGATGGATATATAACACAGACTATAGTATGTAAATAGGTCAATTTGGGGAGCTGCTAATGATTTCACAGTGTGCAGCTTTGGCAGAGATGTTGGAGCAGGTGAATCATGAGGATATTTAAATTAATCATAGAGGTGACACACAAAGCCATATTTCACATTTGAAATTAGCTTATCAATAATTCACCGGTATTGAAACAAGAGTAAGTGTCCTTCAACTGCAAGGTTCCAACAGTAAATGGGAAAAATTATACAAAAATTATTTATATTCACTTCCGTAAGGAAAAGCTAAACCACATTCTGGCTTTTCAGTAGGTTGAATATATGCATATAGCATATACAGCATGTGTTCAAATTGTTTGTGTTTTTGCACACTGTGTAGGTACTCAAGGATGAGTTTGGTATGTGTTGGTCTTTTCTGTACACGTGACATATATTAGGGGAGAACGGGGTTATATGTCACATGGGTTGGTTGTCACAATCGTTATATTTCGGAACCAGAAGGCGCTGTCTGTGAAATTTTGTTATCTAAATATTGGGATCAGAGGTCACCTACATAGTCTTCCCTGGAGTTAGAGTGCTGCATTTGAGGTGAGATGACTGTTTGTGTGTTTCATGTCAAATTGAAAATATTTAGCTCCTCAGTATTTTTCTTCTAGGCTTTTACACAATGGGTTTATAACAAACACTTGTTACCCTAAAAAGTGTGAAGGGAATTCTATAGTTTAGATTGTTGTTAGCAAGCTAATTAGTTGTCAGATGGTTGTTGGGCTTGATGCTAGCAATAAATTCAAGTTGGGGTTGGTCATCAAATTTTTTTGGGGGGTTGGTAGTCACATGTTATCCAAAGGCTGCAGCCAGAAAAGGAACCCAATAACGAGGAAATTGTTAAGCTGTATCCTCACTGACACCCCAGAGAAGGAAAGAATAGAGCATGAAAAGGCAGCTAGCATACAAAAGAAAAACAAAATAACCCAGTGCATCCCATACTAGACCAGCTGCCAAGGCTACTGCACCCCAGTGCACTCCACCCCAGCTGGAGAAGAAGAAACAGTAAGTTATGTAGGCCTATTTGTCAACTTGACCATGCAATTACACTTTCAAATTCAGCTTTTTTTTTAAGATTATTCCGATTCAGATAACATTGTGACAAACAACCCCATAGTGCTTCACAACCGACCCCTTGATGGGGTTGGTTGTCACAATGTGTAAGGTTTTTGTTATGCTTAATTTCTTCTTTATTACAATAAGTTAGAAAAAGTGAGGGGTTCAAGTCAATACCTTAAGCTTCAGTTTAATGTAGGAATGACTATTGAAAGATGTTTCGTCAATGAGCAATCCTCACTAGAGTAAAAAGTGTGCCTACTTACTAGCCCCGTTCTCCCCTACATGTCTGCCCATCCTGGGAGAGGGATCTTTTTTCTTAGTTAAGTAAGTTAGTTAAGTGTGTTCCTGCACCCTCCCTGTGTTTTCCCATTTTTTACCCATTTCCTTCTGTTTCTGTCTTGTCCCTGTTTTGTCTGTCTGTCAGCTGCCCCTCTGGTCTCCACATTCCCACACACCTGGTTCTTACTAATTAAGCTCAGTATATCAAGCCTGGCCCTCACTCCACTCTTCACCAGATTGTTGTTAAATCTCAAGTGGTTACACTTTCAGGCTCACTCAGTGTTTTTGATCATTGCTCTCGACCCTATTTGCCTCCACTAACTCTGATTCTCCTCTGCTCAGTGTTCCTGACCTGCCATCTATCCATCCATCTGCCTGCCTGCTCTCCAGCCTGCTCACCTGCCACACTACCCAGCTCCCCTGCTTGACTGAAAACGTAGCAAGCCAGATAGTTATAGAATAAAGAAATCACCAATTGAAGGGTTAAGACAACCTTACCAAGTCTTCCATCACAATAAGTGAAGTTTAAAATGAACAGAGGAAATAGATTGCTAAGGGGAAAAGAGACACGATTTGCAAACATTCTGATAAATCCAGCCATGGAACTTTTGCAAACGGTCAGCTTTCCAAAACTTAATATGTATTAACACAGTTATCTACACAAAATTCTCAACGTTTTCCTAAAATGGACGTGAGAATAAGTCACCCAAGTTTAGAGCATTACATAGGTTGATGTTCACATTCAACACATGATGGACAACTGGCCATAGTACCTAGTTGACTGTTAAGTCTATCCATACATATCCTGTCTATCTATACTGCTCTGTGATTCATAGCCAGGCTATGTACACGAACAATCAGTAGAGTTAACTCTATAGTCTACTATTTACACAACAATGCAGTGGCTTGTTTGCTGTTTCTTAGTGCAAATACGTAGTACATACTATTGGTCATATGATATTTCTTTACTCTACCAGTTGACAAGGATTCTCATTCACAGTGATTTTCCCCCAGAGTTTCTTGGTTGTTATTGCGTTTCTGGGGCTTTGTCTGAGACAGCGTTGGCAAAATCAAATTCAGTGGTGCTGCAGCCATCGACTTCTCCAAACCCTGTTTTTGCTTTTTCACTCTCTCCCTCCGTCTAAGACTGCCTGTGGTAATGGCATTCAAGCAGTGAAACAACGACAAGAGCTGATCTTAAATGTAGTGAAAGAGTTACGCCCACGCTTTAAAGAGCCTAATAGAAGTGCCCCTTCAGATGACAATAAGAATGGGTTAGCAACAACCATATTTCAGTGTGTCTGTGTATTGTATCTTAAGAAATGCAGCTCCATTTTAATGGATTATGATTGGTTCTGACATTAAATCAATAGCTCCTATAACTGTATTGGCAGTATTGTCTGTATGCACTTACCGCACATAGTACTCATTCATTTTCTTTCTCCCTTTTCTAACAGCTGTTAGCCTTCCTTGGCAAATCACTTGACCTCCTGTGCCCAATGAATTTCTGTTAAACTGGTCAGGAAGACATAATCTCACACATAATTTAGAACAAGTCTTTATGTGCCGTATAGAAAAGTGATGCAAAAAATGTCTTGCATTATCTCCTTGCATTCCATCTTGCTCTTGCACTTTTCCCTCTGTCCAATCTGTGCTGTGGCTGAGCGATGGGTGATTTTCTGCAGAGGCACTCAGCTGAACAAAATGATTCCACACCAACAGACAGCGAGAGCAGCCACTTTCTAAAAGGCAAGGACAGCCTATGAATTTTTGTGTGTGCGTGTCTGTGTGTGTGTCTGTGTGTGCGCACAACGGGTATGTGCGTGCTTGTGTATGTGTGTGTATGCGGGTTCATATATTCATTATATGATACGTTCCTGTACTTTCAGTTTTAGCTCATTAGATTTAGGACTTTGTCTTAAGAAAGACACAAAGTCATAAAGAAAGTCTGGCACTCAGAAATGCATAAGATTTACTTAAGGGTTAAATTTGAAGTAGAAGTGATTGTTAAGGAAAGGGGTTAGGTGATAGAGAATCATGGTAGCAGTCATGAGGACAAGTACAAGGATACGTGTGTGTGAGTTTGTATGTGTGAGTGTGTATATGGACAGGGAATTTTATCAGTAGAGAAAAGAAACAAATAACGTCCTTATCTCCCCATCTGTCTTCTCCCCCAACTGCCTGATGCCACTCTCCCTGTCAGCGCTCATGGCTGACTACCTTCAAAGAGCTGGGAGTGTTTGTTTAAATGTAAAGGTAATCAGGCCCGCCATGCTGCAGGGATTCACAGAGCCAGGGAGAGGCAGATGGGCTAATCCCAGCGGAAGGGTACAAGGACAGGCCACACACGGGCAAGTCCTGCACCTTTCCTTTCTACCTGTTGGTACATGCTACATGTAGCATATTTAATTGGCAGCAGAAAAATGAATACCTATAGTTTAGCCAGTTTGATTAATATATGTTTAATTTTATTGAGATACATTATTATTACGTCCGCCCCAGGGCCCCATAGGGCTTTGGCCCACCCATATCGGACAGAATGATTTGATTGGTAAATCATAATTTTCCGATATAGTTAATGAGCTTCAATGGATCGTGTCCAGACTGACAGGCTGAGCAAATTTAAATTTGCCAGCGGCAAGTCTGGATTTCCAGGTTAATTTAACTTAGACAAAAAAGGAAACTGCGATTCAACATATGTCTACAAAGTAAAGATATAATGCACATTCTAATTATGAACTGGATGGCCCTAAGGGAAAAGTTTCATTGACATAAACCAAAGAAAATAATGAAAGGTAAATGATAATAAAACCTGTTTGCTTTTTCTCCTACAAAATATCTTGTTCTCATAGTTTATTCCGGTTAGTCTTAGTTTATTGCCTATTTCAAAAGTCTGTTTTCAAAATAGAATTAAATGCATGCAAATTAGAGTAGAGTTGATTATCATATAAACGGCTGTTGCCTAGAGGGGCAAGACGCCAACCTTTTCTTATTTATTTTGTCATATTTTTCAGTTCCCCATAAAACTCTGACTTTTATCAGTCCACACTTTCGCTAAAATACATGTGGGGATAAGGGACCAGTCAAAGCAATGCGTGTGGTTGCGTTTCGTGTGTGTGTATGTGGCCAGCTTGTATTTGTATTTGTGTTTATAAAAGTTATGTGACCAACAGCAGAGCAACCTGCAGCATCCATAGACCTGTGCAGCTTTATAGTAAACTGGGACTGTTTATGTTAACAATCTCTTGTCTTTCATTTTACATAATTTTTTACTTATTTACACTGCAGCCAATCACCTGTAAAAGTACACATCTCGAAGAACATTACAAAGCTCAATAATCCAATACTTAGTGGTAACTTCACATAGCGGTGGAGAGGCTTTTTATGGTCCCTGGATGTTTGCAGTCACTCATCAGTACAAGTGGTCTGATTTGAATTCATGGAGAGTGAGTTAGCCATTGTTCAGGCAATTACCCAGAACCAACTTGAATGTTAGAGAAGAAGTGAAGGAGCAGTAAGTAGACTGTCAATCAACATGCAGAAAAAAAACTGCATAAGAATAAAACATCAACTTCCAAAACAGTCGTCCGTGTTTGATGTTGATACTTGGTTGAAGGATTGAATATATTTTTAATACACTTCTGAGATGTTAACATTTCACTGGAAATATTCTCTTTTTGCCCAGACTACTACAATATACTTTACACTGGTATCAACTATACTATAGGGCTCCCTCCCCCATCTCCAGCTGATACAAAACGCTGCTGCCCGATTCCTTACCGACACAGCAAGGCAAGGGGGGATCACCAGTGTGCTCGCTTAAAGGTCTTGAACAGCCCTGCTCCAAAATACGTAGCTGACTTATTGTCCTGTGCCCTCTCGACCATTGAGATCCATGGACGGAACACTGCTAGTTATTCTCATGCCAGAGTTTGTGACAAAGGGTGATCAAGCATTTGCTATTAGAGACCACCTGTGACTCTCAACCTACTGAAATCAGATAATAAGGTTTTTTACATGCTTTTATTTATAATGTTTGTCCCTGGATATCATATTGCTCCTTTTTGGTGCATTCTAAATTCCACAAAGTCTACAAAACCCATCTGAATACATCTATCTAAAAAATGGTACTACATAGTTGGGAATGGGTGGCATGATGTCTGAGTTCACATTGGGCCTCACGGCAAGAAGATTTGAAAGCACTAGTCCATGTAAATTGCATTTTGTCATACAGTCCCCATGGATTTACTTTTGTTATTCAGAATTGCCTTTTTGTTTTCAATTATTATTTACTCTGACATTGTGTTCATATCTGCTGCTAAATATTGTAGGATCTTAATGTGGCACATTTATTCATAAGAAAAAATGTCAAGTGATAATTTTGTCACAGTCCAAAGATATGCAGGTTAGTCTTATTGGAGAAACCTTGGACTGACTGGCCATTAACCTATTTTTCTGTTACTGTTAAAAAAGGAAAAATGTGCCGAAAACAATATCCAAACAAACAGTCTAAACAAGTACCTGAATCTTCTGTGCCAACTATGGCACTTGTTATGCGACAGTGCCAAGTGTTTTGGGGCTCATGACCAGGAGAAGCTGCACTTTACACCGGACATTCTCAAACAAACAATGCTGCCCAAGTTGTTAGGGCCATCTCTTCCCTGCAACATCACATGGGATTCAATGTACTCTCTTCTGTTATTCAATAGATACCCTGCTCTCTTTTCCCCCACTGTATTTCGCTTCTTCTTCCTAGTATTCCTGTCTGTGCTTGTTTCAGTGTTCTTTCTTCATTGTGAACCCTGTACCCTTGAATTTCTCTGTTCTGCTGTCTGGTCCTATAGGTAGCCTGCACTGTACTGTATATCAACATGTCTTTCTATCTGTAGCCTTGGGCACGGGGCGTCGTGAGGGCAGATGAGGCTCTACCTTCATGAAATTAATGTCTCAGGTGTCTCTCGGCAGATACATGTAAACACCCACTCCCCCCTCCCCACACACACACTTCCTATTCAGTGCATAATTACCATATATTTTAAACATTTGCAGACACAAACGAGTACTGTCTATCCAGACTGACTTTCTCCTGCACTATGATCCAAGGTGCCCATACTTGAAGAATGCCAGTGGGTAACCATAAAAAGTGCAGTGTTTGAGTGTGTGTGTGGCGAGAGCATTACTCTGAGATAACACTGAGATATGCATAAAGAGGGCTTTACTTTTCAACAAATGATAAGTGTGCGAGAGAAATAAGGAAACAGGGGGGGGGGGGGGGGGGGGCATATGCAGACAGATTAGCCTGGTAGAAATGATGAGCAATTAGAACGAAGTAATTCATCTGCCAATAACATTTGAATCTACAGTTCAGGAAGTATTACTTCGCAGAATTTGCCTCTTAAATAGCCATATGTTTTGGTTAGAGATTCAATAACATTACCTCAGCATCAACACATTTATTTTTGACATGCCTTTGAAGCAAATGTGTCTCTGTACTGTACTGAACTATATAGAATATAATAAAGTTTTTCATTTTAATGAAACAAGCAAATTAAACACCAATGCAAGAAAATGTCATTAGTTTTAGCTCTACTATTAGATCCAAAGTATTAATTCCAGTCTGGTAAGTGATGAAAGAAACTGACAGCTAACTATCATAAACTGTTGTATCTGTATTAAGCTGAAGACATTTAAGCCCGTACATGTGTCAGACATGGTAAGTGGTGCAGTGGCTGAGTGTCATATTAATGGGATAGATGTACTGCAATCCTTTATCAAGAGGACCACATTATGTTTCCTACTGTGGTTCTCGAGAATATAAATAACTATGATAAAAATATGTATATTCATAGTCATATTTCTAGCATGTTGCAAAATCAACGCAGCACCAAACTCGCATGCACCCCACTCTGTTGATCGCACTGAATAGAAATAGAACTGAAATGATCTGAACTGAACTACACATGTGAGAGACGAAGAGGTCTGAGCAGATTGACCGCCTGTACAGAGAAACCGCGGCACTACTGGGGGCCGTTTGCAATCACTTCATGTAGCGCTGCAGCAGAGAATAGTGAGGGACGGATAGAAGCACGCTACGAAAAATCACCGCATCTAGGGAGAAGATGGACGCCAACATCAAGACAAAAACACTCTCAAATTATTACAGCGAAATGTACACAATGTTTACAAGGTTCAGGATGGTTAAATAGTTTATGATGATTGATCTTTAAAAAACACCGGGAGAACCGACAACTCTAATGCAGAGTGACAATGTGTATAATCATCTGCCGTATCAAGGGATCATTATGTGACAATTGATACTTTCTACGACAAAGCAAATATCCAAACCTGTTATTTCCACCATTTCATTCCCCATTCATCTCTCTCTTTATCTCAATTAGGAGAATGTGACAGTGTCAAATTAAATTACATCTTGTTGATGAGACATGACAGCGGTTATGGAGCTCTGTGTTTGTTCTGTGTCTTCGACTGTCTCAACCCTCTCTTTGCTTATGCGACAACATTTCGTAATAGCCTTTTATTGACGTATCCGTAGCGACACCTTAGATTTGTATTAGTAGTGGCTCTTAGCTGCCTCACACACCTTTCCTATAGAGCAACTGTATTACAATCCAATAGTCTTCTCTCCTGCCAAAATCTCTCTTATAGGCGATGCCTCAATTTCCTTTCCTATCTTGCCTCCTTCCTCTTCTCCTCTCCCCTTTTAACCTACCTTTTTTATAAACCAGGTCCTGGGGGGTGGCATACAGGAATGAGTGGAATAAAGGGGGAGGGAGGGGAGGAGCGGTCGAGTGCACAACTCAATTATACATCAAAGCACTTATGTTGGGGACACCACGGAAGAGGGAGCCAAAAGAGGATGGGGAGGTAGACTGAATGAGTAGGGACCTTGGTGATGGCATAGCTGGTTTCAGTGTTAGTCTGTGACTTCGGGGAAAATAAAACTTTGCTTACTTGAGAGAAAAAAAAGTTTGAGGGATTATTGACATTTCTGTTTCTGTATCAGTGCAAATAATGTTATTTTATATAGTTTTTCGTAATGTCTTTGTCCATGTACGCTCACCCAGGAACAACAGCTTGCGTCGTAAAAAAAACAACATATAGAATTACAAACTTGGTATGTTCTGCTGTACACCCTGCTGAAAGCTACCACACACTCTTTAGCATAATATTCTTTGTTTATTAAACTAAGTCAATGGATCTTTGCAGGACCTTCAGAACAAAGAGTACATTTTGGTTCTGCAAAAAAGAATATCACCTCTGTGTGTTGCACTGGCTATTGAAATATTCATAAAATCCTACAGAGAAAGCTGTGCTTGGAGCCGCTGCGGTGCTGGACCATATAGTGAAGTTATGGTGTGCAGTATGATGAATTGCTTTTTTCTACCTTTACCAGAAGTGGTTCCAAAGTGTAGAAACTGATGGTGGTGCTATTACAATCAAACTGGCTTGCCCTTGATGTACATACATACATGAATCATTTTGGAATTAGCCTGTTGAACTATGAGATATGTGCTGGTATGTTGGGCTAAGAGCTACACTAGACAAGACCGACAAATATTGCCCTGCACAGTCCCCACAGTGGGATAAGAAGCCTTGTGTGTTCTATAAGAAGCAGTGCCAAAAAAGACACTGCTAGACAACATCAGACTGACTAGAATAACAACCTGAGAATGCAGGAGATTTGACAAAGGTTGTCTACATAACTTGGAGCTTTAGGCATCCGTTTGTCACCTTAATTAATTTGAAGAGTTGAGATATACGCCTGCTGTAACATAGCACAGTAAAAGACTCTGATGTGAGGTGCAAATTGAAACAGGAAACAGGTTTTTTTCTGGCTCTTCATCTTTCTTGTCTCTCTAAAAATGCATAGTTCTTCTTTAATGTTTCACTGCTTACCACCTCAATTGTGAAAGTGACAGCCAAAATAGATCTAAGCAAATTGGAAAGACTATAAAGCTCTATTAAGGAAAATCTAGCTACGGTCGAAAAAACAGTGAGGGGAACAAAACAGACGAAGGGGGGGGGGGGGGGGGGGGGGAGGTGCATATTGAGACACAGAAGACGACCGAGGGAAAGAATTGTTGGGGAATTTGCATAATGCCACATGGAGAGGGCTGTAACTTGTAGCTGTTTTTTTTTTTTTTTTTTTTACGATACATTAATTTTCTTCTCTCTTTCAGCAGAGGATTGTTTCCATAATTATTGTATCACACATACTGGAAAAAGCCACAAGAGCAAGTGCTCTGTTTATGGATGAGTATGTGGGAGAGGGAAAGAAAGACACACACAACACACACGTATAGCTGCAAAATATGGAGGGACTGACAAGATGCAAAACTGTCTTCCCTGTTAGTAAAAACCTTGTCGGAATTTCTGCCAAGTGAGTGTTGGGGGGAAAGGAGAGCGCCAGAGGCAGGGTGGGGGTGAGGATAGAGGGGTGGGACCCACATACTTGAAAGAATGGGAGAAAGGGAACGACAGGTTGATTTATTCAAAGAGAGAGGAGTGGGTGAATCAAACTTTAATGGATTTTGTGAGTGAAAGCTGTTCTTGCTCCCCCTTAAATCTTTTCCCTTTCACTGGGTCTTTTCTGGTGTGCTCCCAACTTACTACCCTTACACCTTCCCTGTCTCCATCTCTAAGAAATACCCTTTTTTGATGGTCACTCACAAACACCAGCCTTCCCCTTTTTTTTGACAGACAAATCTGAACCCATCTCTGCGTAGCACGCAAATCAAGGTGCTCTTCATGCTCAGCGGGATAAAGTAAATGACAGAAAGATAAAGGGAGGAAGAGGAGGTGATTTACCTTCACGAGTGGCAGCGTATGCGATGCAAAGTCAGTATTTGTTGCGTTAACCCCTGGACTGGAAAGGATGTGTGGAAAAATTGTTCTACAGGCAAGACATCCTCTCCGACAACTCACTTAACTACCATTTGCTGTGAAAGGCTTTGCTGAAGTCTCCCAATAAATATTCATTTGAGGAAGGGAACAACTCCCACTCAATCACTCCTTTAAAAATGTGCAACCCATACATGAACAAAGGCTTGGTGAATGAGCACCCCACACACACACACAGGGATACACACACACACACATGCAGAAAGTGAAATGAGGGAAATCTATATAAAATACACGAATAAACAGCTGTTTAAGCATCCTGCACCTGTACATACACTGGCCTTATGTACTGTGATTGCGTTGTATGAAAAATTGAGGAGTTTGTGGAGTTAGATAATTTTTTATCATCATGTGCTATGGTGTAATGAGTGCCGTGAAGCATAGATGGAGAAGGATCTAAATAGATAAGTAAGACTATAATCAACAGAACAACCAACAGTTCACGGTTTAACACTTATTTTTCAACTGTATTCATGATGTCATTATTCAACATAAACTTATAAGATGTAGATAAACAGCTTCTCACACAGAGAGAATGTCTGTTGCAAGAATGAATTGTTTTTGAGAAACACCAACTTTAGCCTAGATTTGGCTCCTTAGCACCACATCTAGGTAGGAGGCAGTTATAAATGGAGCCCGAGGTGAGTAAAATATTGACTGCTTCCCATTTAACCTTCTCACTTTCTCCATTTTTTCCCTCTTTCTCGCTAAATCCCTCCATCCCTCCCTACGGGGCTCAGGGTCTTAGTGTCAGGCAGAATTCTCTTTGAGGCCCGCGCCTGTCAACCAGCCACCACTCAGCTCAGTAACCACTAGATTCAATTACACTACAGGAGAGACCAGGAGCCATGATAGTGGAATCATTATGGGCTAAATCCAACTAGGCAACTTGTGTGTGTGTGTTTGTGTGTGTGTGTGTCGGTTTTCACAAAGAAGGTGTTTGTTGAATAGTGTACTGTTACTTTAATTTATATATTTATATGTATTTTTAATGTACTTTGCATGTTGTTGTTGTTGTTGTTGTTTTTTCAAGTTATCAAAGGTTGTATGTGCTAAGTGTTTCTTGCCTGCATTAATAAAAAGAGATTACAACAGATAAGACTTGTTTCTTTTAAGTTCCCAGAGGCCCTTGCAATGCAAAGGTATTTGTGCATGTGTTGGTTTGGAGCTGAAATGTCTGTTTGTAACCAGGTAAACAAATTATCTTTGGATGCTGTAACCTGCTGAGATGCAGGGCAGAAGGCGATAAAAGATGAGGGATTGAATTCCAGCAATCACAAGTGAACAAAGGAAAAGAAGAAAGGAAAATAACAGATTCATCTATGTTCTACCTGACAGCGACAGAGGGCACATCAAATAGCAGGTGCCTCTGTTTTGCTGCCAGAGCCCACATCAAGCACTAAACAGCTCATTCACAGGCGTAATAGGAGCTCTCAAAAACCCTCTGCCAATATTATCTAAAATATGAGTGCATCTGTGTGTGTGTGTGTGTGTGTGTGTGTGTGTGTGAGTGTGAGTGTGAGTGTGAGTGTGAGTGTGAGTGTGTGTGTGTGTGTGTGTGTGTGTGTGTGTGTGTGTGTGTGTGTGTGTGTGTGTGTGTGTGTGTGTGTGTGTGTGTGTGTGTCAGTGTGTGAATTGCTGTCATGCGTTTCAACTCAAAATTGTTGGAGGCAGTTCCCAAAAGTTGGGGGACTGAAATAATGCTGGTTTGAAATACCCTCTTCTACACTTTTCTAACTGGTATCATATTGCTTTCGAGCAGTGGACCTGCTTCCTAACACAAAATAATCAAAGTCACTGATTAGTCCAAAATATAATTAACATGGGGTAGTTTTTGTTGTGGGCAGTTAGTAAAAAAACTGAAAATATAAGTTTTCCTCAGGTTTCTGATGAAGATACCTGTCACCACATTTCTAATTACTTTTAAATGCAAACCAAATACAGAAAGAAACCCTCATTTATCGGACCAGATTTAAGGACCTTTCCTTCTGAAGATGTCTGACATTCACCTTGAGGTGCGGCCAGGTTTTATAACATCAGCCATAGCTCATGGAGCTTACTGTAGGTTAGAGAGGGACATTGAGATATGGAAGATATAAAATAGAGGCTGAGGAGGGATTTGCTCACCTGCCTGATATACCTGAGAGACAGTCAACAGATAAAGTTTGGATATCTATCACCTGGAGCCTCTTGCCTCTCTGCCAATACATTTAATCCATCTATGTGCGGTATTAAGAATGCAGGTCTGAAGTCGACTATACAATGTTGTGTGCATCATACGTTATCAAAGGCAGGATTCCACTTCACTGTGTATCTACTTGTAGGTTAGGGATGAATGGGAATATTTGCACTGGGATGACAAAGAGATACTATTTATATTTTCATAGGCTCAACCAAAACAATTTACTTTAACAAAGTTATACTTGGATAAGGGCATGGAAAACCTATGGGGGTAAAAATATATGAACTATGAATGAATTCATGTGAGCTGTATGTTTATTCTCCTCCACTGCCCGGCCCAAAAAAAAGTAAGACACTCAAATATCTTGTTGGACCATCTTTAGCTTTGATTAAGGCACATAATTTCACCGTAACACATTTTGATAAGCTCTATTCGGCACAAGGTTGCTCAGAACCTAGACCTGACCAGCTGAAGCAACACCAGATCCTACTGTACACTGCCACACAGGCTTGTACAGTAGGCACCAGGCATGATGGGAGCATCACTTCATCCACCTCTATTCTTATGCATCACTCTGGAACAGGATCAATCTGGTCTCATTAAACCACACAACCTTTTTACATTGCTCCAGAGTCCAATCTGTACAGTATGATCCCTGGCAAATTGAAGCATTGTATCCTGATAAGCCCAACTGATAAGTGGTTTTCTTTAGGCTACACATCTGTATAGTCCATATCCCTTATGTTTTCTTGGCATTGTGCGTGTGGAAATGCTCTTACTTTCTACTGTCGATATTTTACATTTTGATTCCAACCAATCATTTTGGTCAATACATTTTTTTTCTGACCACATTTCCTCCTCAAAGATGACAGGTCACCACTATCTATCCAGGTTTTAATAATGCATTGGACAGTTCTTAACACGATTTTACTAGTTTCATCTTCTCCTGAGTAGTTTTCTTTGTTTTATGCAGGCCAATAATGTCACCCCTCTGAAACAGAGTTACCTCTTTTCCAAAACCCCAGCATATGTCTTCTGACATGGTTGTTTAAGAAATAAGAAGCTATGTACTGCATCAGTTAGGGTTAAATAACTTGTTGCCAACTGAAACATATTAATCGATGCAGTTTTTCACCGATGGAGGCTCTTGCCTTTTTGCCTAGTAAAACCGCCTTTTTTTCCAGGCAGTGTATAATGGCATAAGGAAAATGTGTTCAGTGCATATGTAGGACAAAAGAGAGCCTTAAAACGTGCATTTGAGGCAGGAACAACTGCAGGGGAAGAGAAGCAGAAGAATACAAGTGACTAGAAGCTTTAGGTGAAACTGTATTTGTGGTCAGGGGCAGCTTATGGAACCACAGGCGACTGCACTCACCGGGCACAGTTAGCAAAGTTGTTAGTGTTGTCATTTGATATTATCACAGTGGGACTGACGGGAGGCCGAGTCCCAGTGGGTGAGTGTGAAGGTCAGGGAGCTGGAGGAAGTGTGTGTGTGTGTGTGTGTGTGTGTGTGTGTGTGTGTGTGTGTGTGTGTGTGTGTGTGTGTGTGTGTGTGTTGTTCATTTAGATGGTACTACAGTTGTTTAGACAGCAGCTCTGTAGTGCACAATGCACACTTGGCAAAATATTTTGAGCTTGTCAACAGAGAGCCCACTATGCTACATGTAGGACTACCTTAGGGACTTTTAAAAACACTTCTCAGTACGTTCTGGGCTCACTCCATCATCTCATTCAATAGTTGTGGCTCATCTGTCGTTCTATCAAAACATTACTTCAGTTGACAGTGGTGGCTCCTTGTAGCCAGTCTCTGCTGCTGGCTCCCTGAGTGTGTGTGCATGCTGTAAATCTGGCCAGCTCATTAGCACTGACAGAGAGAATGCTAGCAGCCCACCTGCTCCCCTTCACCCTCTTTATGGCTCTGCAAATTAAAACGACATTTACACACACTCTCCCCCCTGCTCTCCCATACTGCACTGCTCACCTTGCCACTCACATCACTTCATCTGCTCACGGATGAGCTGTGTCAAGCCCACCTCAATAAACTCCCCTATCCCTTCACTATTCTTCTGTTTCAACAACCCTGAATCACTTTCTGTTGTTTTATTTGGCTTCTGTCAATTTCACATTATGTGTCACATTTCCTGTGTTAAATTCAATCATTGGAATCTTTGTCCCTCTATCGTCACTCCTTGGTATTTTAAGCTCTCTGTCACCCTTCACTCGGTCACCCTTTCCTATCTTTTGCTCTATGTACTAAAGTTCAAAAGCATTATAGTAGTGCTGATGCTACTCAACCCTTCAGTTACTCTGGCATGTCCAGTGAGTGACAGCATGATGGAGTGATGTCACAGCATGTTTGCTTCATCCGCTTTTAGGTCAGTCGGGGTCAGAGGTAATGAGGCCATAAAAATGCAGGTTACGGAAACAAGATAAGGTGGAGAAAAGGGTAGAGGACAGTGTTGCCAGATCTCACCGAAGAAACAGGCAACCAGGCTTATAAAAAAAACAAGACCAAAAGAAGCAATCATTTATTCAACAATTGCAAATAGCCTACAGTCATGCCCGAAATTATTCATACCCCTGACAAATTTTGACTTAAAATTACTTTTATTCAACCAGCAAGTTTTTTGGAAATGACACAGGCCTCTCCCAGAAGATAATAAGACAATGTGCAAGAGGCATCATTGTGGAAACAAATATTTTTCAGCTTTTATTTACATTTTAACAAAAAGTGGCATGTCCAAAATTATTCATACCCTTCTCAATAATCAATAGAAAAAGCCCTTTGCTTCCTATAATTGCTGACCAGCTTTTTGTCTCCACTAGCATTTTTGCCCATTCATCTTCAGCAATGAGCTACAACTCTTTCAGTTTGCAGGGTCTCACCCCCATCACCCTGATCTTTAGCTCCCTCCACAGATTTTCAATTGGATTCAATTGAAAATTCAACTATGGCTGGGCCACTGTAAAACGTTAATGTGTTTGTCCCCTAACCATTTCTTCACCACTTTTGCTGTGTGTTTTCGGGCATGACTGTATATGCATCCATTATACACATCCATATAATAACGTTCATCATGTCCATTTCTACATTAATATAAGGAAATGTTATTGCAACCACTTTGTGAACATATATATACTTTAACTTCCTATGTCATACTCATTGTATGATCATTATATGAAGGGAAATGTACTAATCCTGAAAGCCCGAATAACTGCATTCCGTGACAGCCAACATTTGTAAGCAATTTTACCAAAAACAAAGCCCAAAGTTGCTTATAAGAAACGGACATGGCAACGTTGGTAGAGGAAGGGGGAAAGAGGGTACAATGAGTAAGAAACTGTCATATGAATAAACACTTCCCAAAAACTCCCACTTCCAGGTAGAGGGCTTTAATAAAGCCCTCTGTGTACAGATTGGACGGTGTGCTGCATTCATTGTTATTGCAACAGGGTCATAAAAAGATGAATGAATTAGCTGTGTCTCGTTTATCAAGCCAGGCGCACAAACAAATATGTTTGTTGAAATTGTTGTTGAAAATGAAATACATTCCACTGGCATTAGTCTAAAACTGTGCTCACACACCACACGGTGTGCATATTTGATTTTGACTTAGTTTTTGTCATAGTGTTACAGGCTTTGGCTATTATGACTATTTTCAACGTAAAGACGTGTGTGTGTGTGTGTGTGTGTGTGTGTGTGTGTGTGTGTGTGTGTGTGTGTGTTTCACTGCTGTGTCTAGTGTTTAAGGAATCTGATCTATAACCACATCCCATTGCCTCAAGTAAAAATAAAAGAGCTTACATTTTGTAAGCACTGTGAGGGCAGGACTGACAGAAGCAGTAATTCATTGAGTAATGCAAGGGAACTAACGACATGGGCAGGGCTGAGGGTCGCACAGCTCTGTTTAATGGCTTTCCAGAGGCTAAACTGAAGCCCATTGTTTGCAGAGCTTGGGAAATCTGTATGTGGACTGTAAGTGAGTCCCACACAACTGAGCAGTGCGGTTTCATTGGCCTGAGAGAACCTTTGCTGGTGGGTGGTCTAAACAGCCTTGTCTAAACAGTCCTTCTTTCTCCCATTTATTTCCTTGACTTTATGGATTGCGCAGAGAAAAAGGCACTGGCTTTGAAGATTTGGTGGAGACTCAAAAAGAGCTATGTGCTCCATATCACCACAACAGGAGATGTGAATGGCTGTGTTTGTGAGTGTGTGGATTTCAGCCGCTGTTTGAAGTCCCTCCACTTCACTCCGACAATTACGTCTATCAAGGATTAGATGAGGGAGAGGCCAAAGAGGAGAGAGAAAGATAGAGAGAAGTGAGAGCTAAAAGGGGAGGTAGCAGAATGAGAGAGGAGACGGAGACGTGAGAGAAACAGAGGAGAAAAGATATTGAGGTCTCCACTGCAGTGCTTTTCTTCTTCGGATAAAAAGGAAGCTGTGCACACTCTCTCAACATGAGCTAGAGGACAACCACTCCACAAATTGTGGTGAAGATCACAGGTGGAGCAAAACACAACCATTTCCAGGGCAGCAGAAACTGAATAGCACATTGAGTAGTTGACGATCATCCTTAGCTGGATGTTGCAACCATGCAGTTACTTCTCTTGAAGCTGTCGTAACATTGAGTTGAATGTGCCTACATTTATTTTAACCTTTTCTTATATTCTAGACGGAAACCTTTTCCGGCCAAAGCACTTTTTTAGCAAATCAACAAATTATGTAGCAATTAATTACCTACATATGATGGATTTATTCTATTTTATTTTATTTTATTCAAATCTTCTATAGGAAGAGGTGGGGCTGTTTACTAAAAGTGCATCACATCCTCTGATTCATGTGTTATTGAACTGCTACCTTGTATGCAATAAGTGAAATGACTTTCTGTCAGCCTTACCTCTGGGATGTGGACGGTGTAAGGCTGCCCGTGGAAGATTGGTGCATTATCGTTCACGTCTCCAATCTGGATGTTGGCTATGTTTTTGACCACCTGAGGGAGAAAAACACCTTGATCAAAAGCTGTTCCAGAGCCACCTCCACACGTTACTTGTCATAGAGAACTGTAGTCACCGAAAATGTGCTTTAACCACACCAAGCCAAGATTGGGAGTGAAAGAAAACAGGACAAGTGTGATAGATTACCCGCAGGGGGAGAGTAGGTTGAACGTCACTATTTTTTCCAGCAACTAAGTTGCTGTTGAGTGAGACAGGTGTCAGACTGATTCCACATGAGAGAAAGAGACTAAAGGGTGGGAAAGAAAGCGAGACACTGAAAGGGAGATGAATTGAGAGAGACGGTGTCTGTATGACATGTAGCCAGGCTATATCCAGGTGACAGTGTGTGACTGGAGGGGGGGGAAGGGTCATAACTGTGATCACAGTGCATATCTGTGTCTTACCTCTTGAATGTCGCTCACGAAGAATTCCACGTGGATCTCCGATGTGGTCTGGTGGACACAGAGAGGGACGTAAGCATAAACTTTCCCAGATATGTAGGGCAAAAGACCAGTGCAGAAAAGCATAACAAGACCAGAAGATATAAATGCCACTTTTAACTCCTTTCTTGTTCATCCCTTACCCTGTAAGAGCATGACACTTTTCAATGCTCTTTCATCATTTGATCATTTACATTCTGTCTCCTATTTTCTAAATTGCCCTGAATGTTTTATTGTCTTGGATATAGTGCATTTGGGTTGGTAATGTGTATCATCTGGTGTTCATACCTCCCGGTCGAGCTGCTGTCGAAGCCAGACCACGCCGGTATCTTGGTTCACCGAAAAATAGCGCATGGCCTGTTCTCCTGAAACGCCATACATGAGGGGTTCCCCTTCAGGATCAGTAGCCCTCAGCTGGGTCACTGATGAACCTGCCAGACAAGAGACTTAAAGGTCAGAGATCCCACAGGGTCAAAGGCCAGTGTCTTCCATCACTTTTGATTGATTAGATGCCCTTATATTTAAGCATTTAAAGGGCAATAGATTGGGAGATCTAATACAACCGTGCAAGTTTACTCCAATTCAGTAAGTTCCCTTGATGTCCCATTACGTCAACTGAACAACATAAAATAATATGTTAGGCGTATAAAAACAACAACTAATGTGTTTGTATTGAATGGAACATTATTGTTATTGGTCTGAATTTCACTGTTAGAAGAAAACTTAATACTGGCGGCAGCAACACTCTAATCTTTAGAGTCTGAAAATGACCCACAGAATAGACCTATTATAGACCTAATGACTTAAAATATTTTTAAAGAAAACAACCTGTAGGAATGATTGATTTAGACAACTTGCTCATCCAAAGAGATGATGAGATGGGTACAGCCAGCTTCATTTTCATTTTAAGGATACAGGTTGCATAAAATAACACTCCCACACAGAGGGCATACGAATGCACTAGCATTTGTAAGGGTAAAAGAGCAAAGGGTTTTTGGAGCTGCCGTGGTTCACAGGCTCCATTCATCAGAGAAACCAGAGCCCAGGCGGTCTGGCTAATCAAATCCAGAGGCAGAGCGCCATCAGACTGCCTAATACAACTTGCTGGACAGACTTATCAAGAATTTTAAGGCTCAAGTTACTGGGGACATGGAGGACGGCATCACAGCCCCACTACCCAGAGGACAAGGTTAACTGCCCACAGTAAAACGACATGGTCAGTAAGTGTGTAAAACAGTAATGGGCTGAAGGGCATACTCATATTAGTCGCACAAAAAGGACCCGCACGGTTCTGAATATGTAACTAAACACACAGCATACAAACTGCTCAAATGCATTCATTACACACATTTAAAAGTAAAGTTCATCCAAGGACAGATAAACCATTGTTCTGAGGATGTTCCATTGACCTGCAGTCATCCTCAAACCCTGACCCTTTGTGTGTAAGATAGAATTAGACTGTCTTGCAGTTAGCATTAAAGAGGAAACAGCAGACTGCCAGTAGGAATTAGACACTGTCCATGGTGCTGAACTTAAGCCCTGTTTAGCTGGGCTCAAAATGTATACAACACCTAGAACTAAATCACTTGCTCCATCACCAATGCATATATATTATACCCTTATTATCTCTTGTTCCATTCAACCCCAATACCTGTAACAAGTCCTTCCTTTAATCGCTTAAAACAACCATTTGTCCCAGCTTCCATTAAGCTGTTGAACAATGTGCAATAGAATAATGTGCAATACATAGGTTAGCACTTAATCAGGTTATTCACAGGTCCTAGTGTAATAGTATAAACCTATAGGCACCTGCATGTTATCCTTGCATCTTACATGTTTATGAAATAGAGCAAAGTGGACTTGAACTTACAGACAATTAAGCACCATGTTGCTGATGTTCAAATGTCCCTTTGTTTGTTTGTTTTGTTCTTGGTTTTACTCTTGTGACATATGTTTTAATGAAGCAATCATGCACTGTGCCCAAGCCAAATTCCCCCATGGGGATAATACAGTTTATCCTTACTTTAGTGAGGTCCAAAAAATACAATGTACAAAATGTGTGTGTGTTTGCCTTGCTATGCTGACCTTATGCAACTCATGCACACCTTTCACCGTAGACGGTGAAGTAAGAGGGTATTTAATATAAGTGCATGAGGGGGAATACACGGATCACGCACACACTCGTCCTCCCTCCCTCACTGCAGGTACTCATCCAGACAATAGAGGTGAAGCCAAACTAAATCAGGGCTGTCACTTGCACACCAAAACGCTTAACACAACGACCAATTAGGCTTCACAATCACACACCCCTCTCGTTTTATTAATACACCCCATTTTCCCATGAAAGGGTGGCAAAAATGACTAATTAATATTACGATTTATGAACCCTTCTCATTGCGTCTAATGAGATTTATGCAAATTCAGCTGCTTTCAATATGAGTTATAATTTGGTTGAAGACGGTGCAAATTAAGCATTTTACCTCATAGTCATCAATAATAACTGATTTTTTCCCCCACCTCCTTCCAGCCCTTTCAGCTGTGGAGGAATTGTCTGCTCCATGAGGGTAGACATACACTGGAGTGAAGGATAACAAATTAACGATAACAAATCATTTGAGACTGAGACTTTGAGAGCCATGGTGTTGTGGAAGATTAACCCCTACTCTGGAAAAACGAGGCTAACTAAGAGCAACCCCTTACGCATATGGGTTAATATGTTCGGCTTAGGAGAGCTGGTACACATGCTGAGTCAAAAGGATACAATGGGCCAAATTCACAAAGAATGGATTAAGTGCGCGAAGCTTCATGATCTGCATAGAAGTTTCAGCACCCTCTCCACAAAAGAATTTGCATCTTTATACGCCGGCGCTAAAACACCCAAAAAGTTTAGCAGCTTAGTGCAATATGCCCTCCTTTGGCGTTTCATTTAGTAAGCAAATCTTTTCCCAGTGCTTCCCAGTGTTTCAGTTCCTTCATTCAGAAGATCGACCAGGATTAGATGGTGATGAATGTTATACAATCAGCTTCACAACCACACAGATCACAGGTTTATATGTGAAATTGTTCATCAGAACTGTTTAATTTTAAAACCCTATATAAGTACATTTCTCTCTGACTGTAGATTCAGCCCATACTACCACTCAATATCAATTAATTTGTATTCAAAGTGCAAACATTTTGGAGAGAGAGAGAGAGAGAGAGAGAGATTTACATACACGCAAATGACCAGACGCAGCCAGGACATTATCGGCTTGGCAGTGTAGTTTGCGTGCAATTCACCCTTTGCATGTGCTTTGTGAATTACACGCTATCTTTTTCTCTCATTTTCACAGGTTTAGCGACCATCCTTTTGTGAGTCTGGACCAATGTGTGCATATCTGCTGCACCAGGGCAGTTGTATATTATAAGAGAAGGACTTGATACTAAATGATATATGAATCCCCTCATAGCTCTCTTTATCTTCTCAGATTGTTGATAATTGTATTTTTCATTTTTGCATTGAAACATACATTCAAAAAGCAATGGATGCGACGCAAAGACAAAATTAAGAAAACCTTCTTTTTCCCCTCCATTTGTGTTATTATTAGCAACAATATAAATATGTATTATGGAATTTGGATGCCACAGTAAAAATGTCAAGTTTGAGTAGTGTCCCAAACAAAGCCTGTTTATCAATAACAATTGAATGTTATTTAATTAATTATAAAAAGATTAGGAAAATCATTGGTTTGCCTCCTACTACAATCTATTTAGTTCAATCTTACAAATGTAGTTTGGGTTAAAGTTAGGGTTCAGGGTTCAGGGAAGAAAAAGGCACAACACGTTGTGGGTCAAGCTTTGTTTAGATCAATACTGTAATACTAAACATTCCTAGCAATTTTGGGTATACGAAATGGTGTGTGTGTGTGTTGTTGTGTGGATTATGTGAAGTGTAGTTATCCTTCTAGTGCTTATCTGTAACACTGTGGCACCGAGCCCTTTCGCTGACAAATGATGCTATTTAGCAGCAAGTGATGCCAGTATTACTGTTATGAATGATACAGTGCACATTAACATTGCCCCTCCCTTCTCCTCTGGAACACTGCTCTCTTGACAAGACCGATGGGTGAGAGGAATTATCTCTCTACCTCACCTCTCTCTCTCCCATCAAAGGTCAAACCAGAACAGCCACAGTAGAGCTACATGCAACAAACCGTCGTCAACACATAAATACCTCTGGAGGCTTAACCAGAAAACTTGCCTGAAGACTCATTTTTTTAAATCAGAAGGACGTTTAGGTAAATGTAAGTTTTCACATAGAACAAATTTTCCTTAGCACATTGGTGTATAACAATAAACATGAAATAAGAAATGAAAAGCAAGTAATTGAAAGTCAAGATACATCAAAATAAACTACAAACAATTCCAATAAAGATCTACTAGTGCAATACATGTGTTTTAAATGAAAGAGCTGGTTTTATCAGTCTGGCTTAACATTGAAGCTATGAGTCAGGGAATAGATTTCAATAGTGAAAGTATTTATGTTTAAATGGTTGGACGTGGAGTGCGCAGAATGGTGGCAAAACAGAATGAGAGTACTTTTTTTTAAAATCAGGAATAAATAAAGGTGCAGAAGAGATAAGATTTGTTAAAGAAAGTAACATAACGTACCAAACGTCTCCCAAAGTTAGAGAAGGACTTCTGCATTAAGACAAAGCATTGCTGCTTCACTGTGGCAGGTCTGAAAAACTCTCTGCCATAAAACACACAAAATGACAAAGCCTGGAGAGACAGGAGACTGAAAGTGAGGAAGGGGAGGAGAAGAAAAGTAAGGAGACTCGCTAACCTATACACAGCAGCAGCCGCATGTTTTAACTCATGCCCAACCTTTTAGGAAAGGCAAGGGTGCCAGTGGGGGCGCTAATTCAACTGTTGGAGGACATCAATCCCTGCACTGGATCAATAGGAGCGTGTTAGACGGGGACTAGCACCGGCCCTGCCCTGGGGCCATCTGGCTAGAGAAAGAAAAGAGGCTATAGGCCAAAGCCCTGTTTATTATGTCGGTGACATCTCTAGACCTGTCATTCATCTGAGCGCTGATTCAGTAGGACAGGCACTGTCAGGACTGCAATTTCAGGCATGTTTAGAATTATGGCTTCGCATTTTATGGTGCACAGAGGCTTAATGGTCACATGGGCAGTGTTCGGTATACGCTATCTATGAAAAAGCAGTGGCAAACAAGAGAAGAAACCACCTTAAAACAAAGTGGAGAGATGACGCACTGTGGAGAACAGAGCAAAGACGGTCCTGATCTGTAACTGCTCTGTATAAATACTTGATGAATTGTCTTGAGGCAGGGCACGTGAGCCTTAGGGTTGAAGTCATGCAATGATGCTGATGAGTCAGGGTGGTGCCACTCATGTTACCACACTGTCTATCCACTGACAAAGAGAGCCTTCAAACACATCAGCAAGTTGAAGCGACGTTGCCTCACATCAATCACACGCATCAAAAATTCACACTGGCAAATACTGTCTTCAACTAACTGTCAGTGCGGTACAGTGTCTTTTGTTCACCTACTTTATAATGCAGCCTTTATCATTGTATGGAAATATCAGGTGAAGATAAATTGTAAAGAAAAACAGTTTACTCTATGGAGAGGAGAAGCCTTCACATCTGTCACATTGACGAGTTGTGATTATGAGGTTGTGCGCTTCACTGTTGCCTACTTTTCAGCACCAGAACCATCATGTCTGGGACAACAGAGAGAGCACTTCAGAGAAATCATGCAAAACCACGTCCTGCTAATTAACTGTGTGCTATTATGAAAAAAAATCTGGTTCTTTCTCACCAACTTTACAGAAAGTGCATGAGTCAAACGATCTACAGTACACAGTCTGGTAGATAATTGGGCACACGCGCAGAAATAACTATTATTTTAGTTTAAATGTGAAACAGGAATATAGCTTAACAGTAGTTATTCAAAAACAAAAAATACTATTTAACTTAAGATACAAGGTGGGTGTGCATTTTACATAGTCAGTTATGATAGAAGACTGGAACTATATGCTGCATATTTGTGTTGACCGGGCACAGAATGCACCTCATTGTATGACCCAAACAGTTTCAGTCAATCTCAAATGAAGCACCTTGAGGGTAATTTAGTCTAATTCCATCAGGGGATTTAACTCAACTGTTTCAGGCTCATCTGTTTAAGATACCTCTTGGGGGCACCTGCATTACCTTGCAGCCTCGACTACTTTCAAATCACAATGAATTAAACTATTTTCTTTTTTCCCTCAGAAATAAGATGGAAATGAGTTAAATTTAACACACTGCCGCTTTGTGTGCCCCTGGTGCTGTGTGCTGGTGCCTTAATGTCGAGGGATTCAGGCACCCTCTGGGAAACAAGTTGGATGTGGAAATAAACTAAGCAGATCTACGAATGAGAAATCGTGCGGTGGCCAGAAACTGAGTGCTTGGACCTTGATTTCCATACAAAGAGAGGTGTATGTGTTCAGGGGGCATCTTTAATAGTGGAAAGGAGGAGGTATGCAGATAGTTTATTTCCCCGTAGGATGAAAATAGCCATGGAGAATGCCAGTAAAGCCGTTTCCCCGGGGAGGTCAATTAGACAGCTAGCAATAAAAAAAAAATATGAAAAGAAAGAAAAAAACTCACATCTTATGTTTGCAAGCATTTGTACCGAAAATAAACAAATGCAGCACCTTTTCAATTGATACGACTTGAGTATAATTTACTTTAGCCATTAAATAATGGCTATGAATTGCCACTGGAGTTCTTCAAAGGAGGATATATTTGTTTCGTTGGAAGAAGCTAATTCATCACACAGAAATTCTTACATTTTAATAGCTTCTCTGAAATGAGACATTTACCAAATTCTATCTAATTTTCCTCTCATTCACCCTTTATTCATTATTCACTGGCCTTTTCTCATGAGTGAGTGTGTGTGTGTGTGTGTGTGTGTGTGTGTGTGTGTGTGTGTGCAGACGTTCGTGCATGCATGTGTGTGTGCATGTGTGCGTGCGTGCGTGCGTTTGACATCAATAACTGTGATGGCGAAGAGAGCCGAAGACAAATAGTGCCTGGAGTCTGGCTTTAAGTGACTCCTGTGTTTCAACAACACACACCACAAGAGTCCTTGGGAGGCTGTGTATTAATCCAACAGATTTATGACTAAATCTGTCACGGATGGTAGGAGAACACCCTCTGCCTTTCCTTTAGCTATTCCTGAGAGAAATACACACACACCCCAAGACCACACATCCTAAATGTGTGTGTGTGTGTGTGTGTGTGTATACAGTTTCTAAGTGAACTGACTGTACTCTAAAACACAACATAAACACATACACTCTCTGACCACCTGTTCAATTGCTTGTAAAAAAAAATAGCTAATCAGCCAATCACATGGCAGCAAGTCAATGCATTTAGGCATGTAGACGTGGTCAAGACAACGTGCTGAAGTTCAAACCGAGCATGGGGTAGAAACGGTGTTTAAGTGACTTTAAACGTGGCATGGTTAATGGTGCAGGGCAGGATGGATCCATGCTTTCATTTTGTTTACGCCAAATTCTGACCCTACCATCTGAACTTTGCAACTGAAATTGATACTCATCAGACCAGGCAAGAATTTTCCAATCTTCTATTGTCCGATTTTGGTGAGCCTGTGCAAATTGAAGCCTCAGTTTCCTGTTCTTAGCTGACAGGAGTGGCACTCGGTGGGGTCTTCTGCTGCTGTAGCCCGTCTGCTTCAAGGGTGGACGTGTTGTGGGTTCAGAGATGGAATTCTGCATACCTTGGTTGGTTGTAACGAGTGGTTATTTGAGTTACTGTTGCCTTTCTATCATCTTGAACCAGTATGCCCATCCTGCACTGACCTCTGACATCAACAAGGCATTTTCATCCACACAAATGCCGCTCACTGGATATTTTTACTTTTTCGGGCCATTCTCTGTAAACCCTATACGGTTGTGAGTGAAAATCCCAGTAGATCAGCGGTTTCTGAGATACTAAGACCAGCCCGTCTGGCACCATCAACATTGCCATGTTCAAAGTCACTTAAACCCCCTTTCTTCCCCATTCTGTTGCTCGGTTTTAACTTCAATAAGTTCTCCTGTCCAGGTCTGCATGTCTAAATGCATTGAGTTGCTGCCATGTGATTGGCTGGTTAGTTAGTATGGGTAAACAAGAAATTGAACCGGTGTACCTAATAAAGTGGCCGGTGAGTGTATATCATAAGTTGTGAACACTGATCCATTAAGGCAAACCAACACACGCTTTAATCAAACTACTTAAGCATACACAAACACTTACTGGATATAATCTGGTATGCATTTTAAGTTTAAGAGTCTTGGGGAAAACCAAAAGAACTACCAAATCTTTTGTTCAGTGGGCTTTTGTAAGTTTGAGTGATAGTAAAGGATGGTATATTTAATGTATGGCTGTCCTCAATAGAAACAAGTATGGCTCATGGCATGTATTAAAACACCCAAACAGGAGGAGCAAACATCTTTGAAAACAAATAGTTCATACATCCGTAGCTTAAAATCAAAAACCTAACAAGAACAAAGAAAAAAAATGGCAGACAATAAAGGTCATTCTGTTGAGAGTGAACAGAAAAAGGACGAGGCGTATGATCGGATGTCCAGGATTGGCTTTCGAATACAACCAAATGGCAAAACGACGGAAACACTGAGTGACAAGGCTGTGACTAACCGCTCACATTGCGATAGTCGCAGGACAGTGAAGGACATTAGTGGACGGTCATCCCGAGCATTGGTGAGGAGAGAAAAACTTGTCACTGCAAATTCACACGCGGTTCTTTTGGCTCTCCAATCGCACAGGAACGCTCTTTTGCTCTTGTTATTTTCTATTCTATCCTACCACAGTCGTGCGGTTGCCTCATTCTCTCTCTCTCTGTCTCGCTCTCTCTCTCTCTTGTTTTTCTCATCTTCTCGTCACGCTTCGTCCTGCTTGTGGAGGCCAGACAGAGGGACACAGGCGGCGCTGATAGGAGTGGACAGGTGGCTGTGTGGCTACTGATGCTTCTGGAGTGACGGGCTGAGCCAGTCTGGCTTGTCTATGTCACAAAAGCAAACGCCCGCCCCAAAACACACTCACATCCACCCCACATACCACACCACCTCTGCTGCCCACATGCCAAAATGTCCATCAACTCTGGCACTTTGTAGCGTCTGTCCAAGTCTTTCCTTTTGTTTCCTCTCTTGCTCTTTTCATGCAGTTTGGACGTTACACCTCAGTTTTAAATCCTCTTCTTATTCCGTTATTTGCCTCTCTCTTTCACGCTCGCTATGCTCCCTCTCCCTCCTACACTGGCCCTGTGTTGACCTCACCGAGGCTGACTATTACCTGAGAGTGAGCTAAATCATGGTTGGGTAATGGAACATGCCACCTTCATTGTGAAGCCCACACACACACACACACACACACACACACACACAAACACACACACACACACACACACACACACACACACACACACACACACACACACACACACACAGAAACAAACACACTCATACTAGAACAAAAGCCTCTTGCGTTTGGCCTTTCCCCCTTTTCGCTCCCGTTTACATGTTTATCATTTGGCCTGTGTGTTACTGAAATAGGGCTGATGTTGTTTCTGTCAGCCCTGCAGATGTAGATGGGGATGTTGGTGGAATGGCAAGCGCCAGGGTCAAAAATGAGGCTGTGGCAACTCAGAGTTGACCTTCAGCCTGGCTGTCATTGGATGGAAGGCTGTGGAGTATTGCCTTAGAAACCAATGGCTCTTTTTCTTGACAAACACAGCTACAACAAATACTAGCGCAGAGAATGAGCAGTGTTTTGGATGAGGAATCCATACAGATGACAAGGAAAGGACTGTATCTGCATGGCACTGGTACAATGTGAATAGACTTTCAGAGGAACTCCTACAGTAAGTAACTGTTCATAAGGTTTCTCATATTGATCAGCACTGTAAACTTGCCCTTTTTTCACCCATTCTGTGTCAGGCCAGCCTTTTCTCAGCTTCTAGTGGGATAACATCATAAAAACAAAAGCAAAGCTCTCAAAACGGTAAATCAATCCATTTTAGCTACACTTCCCAAGCTTTGCATGGGCTGTATGAACAGTACAACTTCATTTTCAGTATTAATAATAAAGCTTTAAAACTGAGAATATTTATTACTCTGACCGAATACCAATTAGCCAAAGATTAGTGGGCCATTTCAGTGCTTCTACATTTTAATAAACCTATAAAACTAAAACAAGAATAATCCAGCTAATTTACACACTGAAACAGCAACAGAAAAAAGAAAACTATTTGGCATTTGAAGAATCATAAAATATGAATGCAAGAGACGAGAAAATATGGAAATGAAGCAGGAGTGACTGCCAAGTGAAATCTCTAGTCTTCCAAAGAACACTCTGATGTAGCTTCTGACCTACCAACATTTACAATGTGTTGTGTTCTCGTCTGTAAACCGTCAGGTGCAATATTAGGTTGTGTTACTGACATGTTTATTGAATGCCGGGGTATTTGCTGTTATTAGTTCCAGTTGTGTTTGACAAAGCAAAATGTACACGTTGAGAAATGTTTACATTCTGTGTGACCTTGTCAGGGCCATAACCTTTGAAGAAATCAAAATATATATAATATAGTCATCCTTTTTTATATTCAATCCTATTTCTGTGGCAAAAGATGAAATCTCGATCTAGCACCATGTTCCATTAAAATGGTAAAGTCAGTATTTAGCAGCATCTAGTGATGAGACTAGATCGCAAACGTTCCGTCACTATTCCTCCTTTTGGGAGAATTCACAGAAGCTATGGTGGCTTTTAAAGACAAGACGCTGGTTACTTAAGATGGCATCATCCATCACAACCTCAAGTCTTGCCACTACATCGAGTAATGCGTTGAAAATGAATTTGGTTATTTGTACTTCTTCTTTTTGTGTCTTCCAACAAGTGCATTTCCAGCGTACTCCCACTATAAATAAAACTGACTTTCTAACTTGGCCAAACAGCAGGATGCAAAGTGTAGCAGCTCAACAGCAAACACTGACAAGTGGAAGTAAAGATACACCAAGCTGCTTGCTACATTATTTTCCATTCCCTTTGTATAGATGGCCTGCAGGCTTGGTGATCTCCAATGGAATATATATATATTCAGTAATAGTGTTTCCTCGACCGTCCATATGGGATAACAGTTGTAGAATTGCACTGTGCTCCAGACGCCACAATAGCATGTCTGATCAAGCTCTGGTCCAGCTCAGCTCAATATAGCTGAGTGACTGGCCAGGCCAAGGCCAGCTGGACTTTATCTATATGGGCAGAGTCACTGGTGCATCTCTATCTTCTTCATCTCCCTCTCATGTCCATCTGCTGCGAAGCCCCTATCGCCCTCATCTCCCCCTCTGCCAATATCTATTCCCATCTCTCCAAGTGTGTATCCCGTAAACTTTCACATCCATAGTTTCTGCCAGCTCCTAATCCGTCTTTCCTACTTATTTCCTTATGCCCCCATCTCTCTCTCTCTCTCTCTCCCCTTCACCCTTTTCATGTGCCTCTTTCTTCCCTCCTTTCTAGTCTTCCCTTTATTTTGCATTCTCACTGCTTGTGTTGTTCCTCTGCTGTTATCAGAAGTAACCCAAGGTTTCCCATGAAATACACAGACGATGGTGAGGAGAGAGAGAATGCTGCAGGGAGACACAGGGCTACAGAGAGAGAGACAGAGAGAGAGAGAGAGAGAGCGAGAGAGAGAGAGAGAGAGAGAGAGAGGGAGAAGGAGAGAAAAAGGACAGACAGACACATTGGGAAGGGGGTGGTTGGATGGTAACTGGCGGAAAAGCTTGAAAATGTGCTTGAGCTGACCAGCAAAGGACTGCAATGCAGACATGCCACAGTCTAGTGTGTGAGAAAGAAAGAGAGAGAGAGGGTGAGTAAGTTCAATTGGACGTTGTGTGTGTGTGTGTGTGTGTGTGTGTGTGTGTGTCTAAATGCGTGTGCCCAGATTGTTTACTATGCTTCTGCATAAATCTGATGTCCTGCTGCTGCCATTACAGCTTTTTTCATCCCGTAACACGCCACACTTGTTTTATAGATTATAAATGAACTCATTATCTGTAGCGCTCATTAGCTTTAGGTCCCTAATTAGCCAAAATTAATATTGTTTCCTGACAAAGACATTGGCACTGTCAAATTGGCAATTGACCTCCTTGGGCAATCTGGAGAGAGGGACAGGGTGACGGGGGAAGCATAAAAGCACTGGAGGTGAGAAGGAGAGCTGGGCAATGACAGCTGCTCTGGTTGATCAGTTTTGTGCTTTTTCCCTCCCTATCTCACCCTCTTTTGAACTACCTTGCACTATCTCTCTCTCTCTCGTTCTTTCCTCCCACCGAAAAACAGCTCCTAAAGCAGACAATGCTGCAACCTCATCAATAACGCCGATGAATCATGACCATATATATATATGACATGTATGATCATGACAAGTTTGGGTTTGTAATGATCAGTCGAGGAACATTACCAGGTATTTTGTGTGTTAAGTGTATGAGTTTGTGTTGGCCTGAATGCAAGGATCAGTGTACAATGGACAGTAAGAAATAGCCCCAGTATCTCAAACGCACAATGGGTGACTGCAGAAAAGCCCAAGATTGTTAGCAACAGGAATTTCTCACCAGAGTAAAACTACCCGACCGAAAAACAAATAGGAGAGACGAAGACACAAAGAACAACAATGTGTGCTTAGAAGAGAAAGAGAGAGAGAGGGAGAGAGGGAGAGAGAGATAGAGAGAGAGGAGGAGACAGCAGACAGTTCTGCCTTATTCCTTAAAAAAAAGAAGATCTATGCTTCATAGGAGGCCTGTTAAATGTCAAACACCTTTTGGGCTGTGAGATAAGAGAAGCTCAATTATAGAGCACTGTCTCTATCTCACTGGTGTTCAAATAAGCACTAAAATGCATATGAAAGTACACACAGCACACAAAGCAACACATATCGTCTCGGTCTATCACTGCGCATACAGTTAACATGCACATATTTAGAAGAATGACACATACTTATATATCAAGAGATGGTATGTGCAAACTCCAAATGACAACCTATTTATCTGCGCTTAGAAGGCTATTCTTAAATCACCTCGCAGTGAAAACCAACACAGCAAGAGCATAATGAGAGGAAGAAGTGAGTAAATACGAGAGATCATTCTGCGCCAGTGGAAAAGACAAAGAAATCTAGACACCAATAAAGAAAAGCGTGCAGATTTGCACCAGAGTCTGATTGGTAAATGGGGGGACATAGAGCGCAGGCACCCCACTTGTCAATTAATCCTATCTGGCACCGGCACGCTGGCCTTTATGAGAACAAATGTCAGCTTTCAAGACAAGGACGATATAACCTTTCTTCATAGAATACACAACACCCTCAGATGAGCAATGTTGATGTAACACTGCAGGTGTCTAATATGAGAATAATTATAAGAATAATTCAACGGTTTTCGCAACTTTGCTATTCCGGCTTTGGGGTGGAAAAAAAACATATAATAGATTCATAAATACTGTTTTGTAACTGCCAAAAAGTTACATCCCGGCACTTCCTAAACGAAAGGAACACAATATTATATTCAGATATTCAAGTCAGTGGTCTTACACTGATCAAAAAATAAGCTGCATGTAAAGCTACATGTATAGTTATATGGTTATAAACAGGTCTGTGCAAAATATGATTACAAATACACTAAACACAGGTTCTCCCTCTTAGCAGGAATACTTTTAACAAGTTATATTCCAAACATTATTCATTCCCCAGTTACATCTTTTTTGTGTTGAAATCCCTAGTGGTCATTGAGAAATGTAACCTTCTGATTTGTAAAGATCTAAGGAGTTTTTCATGACATTTAATTTTCTCTTTATTTTTAATTAGAAAAGTTGTATTCTTCTGTGTGCATGAAAACACTTTGAGGAACCAACAATCTTAATTACCGCATGTATGTACATCTCCAAAAATCAACATCTGATACATTCACACAAAAACACGGGCAGGAAACCCAGACAGACACACATGAGCATTTCTCCTCCTCACTCACTACAGCTTTCCTGCAATGGAGCAGGGAGAGGTGGTCGCTGATGTGAAACATCAATTTCCAGGTTAGCTGCTCTGCGTGTCTCAGGCAGGTATCAGCCGTGACCCACCTGGGCTAGATAAGCAGCTGCACGAAGCTGATCTGCCACCTAGCAATGCACCTCTCAGTAGTGGAGAATGGAGTATTGCTTATGCGCACACACATGCACAGACATAAGTAAACAAATACTTAAACCTGAAACAATGAATTAAATTTGAGGGGGGGAAAGTAATACAAATATAACATTTACAGAAATAAATGCTGTGGGGTTTGAAAAACTGACTTCTCCAAATGAGGGGAAAAATACACATCCCAGCACAAACAACGACATACATAATACATAGACACTGCTCAGGTAACACTTTGATCATTTGACTTGCTGGGACTGCTGGGATTAAACTGGGTTTAAACCTAAGACATTCCAGATAGGAGTCCTACATACAAATACATGTGTAAACAAACTGACCTATCTGAAGATGCTGATCATTTGGGGAAATGAAACAAGAAGAAAAAACACAACTAACATCACCTTAAGTCTGATTTTTCACGCATGCACACGCACACTCACACGCGCACGCACACAGACACACACACACACACGCATCCACAAACACACACACAGAACCAGAGCAATTATGGTTTAATGTGTTGCCCACTGACACAGGATAGCGTGTAAAATGCTACACAGTGAAAATAGTGTTTTGAGAGAGCCCACTTTTGGTTGGTCAGGTAATCTAACCACTGCCACCATCCCAGTGAAGCCTGTCAGCTCAGTCCTGGATGCCTTGGCAGCGCTGCTCAACCTGATGTTGTGCCGCATTCCCACAGACAATTTCAATTAACTTTTACAAGCAACAGAAATATCACATTCACAGTCTGCAGCTATTCAACACGCTTTCCTCGTATTTATTTCCCTCTTTTCCTATTCCCACTCTGTGGCTGGTCATAACAGAGGAAAACTTAAATAGAATAGGTCACACCGCAGAGGCAGACTTAAAGGACATTGAGAGAGATCACAAGTGTCTCAGATAGAGTCACTGAAGAAGTCCTATACGGATATTATATAAGAAGTTGGATCATGGAGCTGAAACTGAAGACCACACTGAACACTTATACTATCAACTCCTTGAGGAAGCCTACTGTTTTAAAGATAGAACTTCAATAACTACACATACCCCTGACAACAGTAAACTGACTTTATCAGTCAAATGTGAGTTTGTATTACCTGTAATGCCTACCAGAAGTGATACTTCAGAGGAATACAAGACTTACTTTATGCCTCGTTTCCACCGAGTAGAGCGGGTCGGGTCGGAGCGGCTCAGAGCGGGACAGCTCACTTTAGGAATCTCGGTGGTGTTTCCACCACCGACCCTACCCTTACTGGTTGGGCGGGGTTTAAGCTGGACTGCGATAGCCAGCGCCAGAATATGGGTCAAACTATCGGGCTGTGGAACAACTGTGGTCAAGCCAGCGGTCTCTCGTTTTTGCTTGGTCAAACCAGCCGCTTCTTTATTTATTCCCCCCGTGTTGTTGTGAGCGCACAGAGACGGCTCGGTGCAACTGATAGAGACAGTGAGCGAACAGTGCTGGCTGCGGCAGCTACTACGTGACATCGTAGCAGTGGGACACAGTGTAGCCAACTGATTCATTTAATGACGAGGAAAAACACCACACAATAAACAGTGCTGCGCCCACATCTTCAAGACTCTCTTCACTCTTGCCGAGGTGACTACACACGGCGGAAATGATTATTTCGACCAATAAACGGACGGCATGTGTAGCTCCGCCTTTTCGGCACCCTTTCAGGCGGCTGGTACCCCAACAGAGGAGTACCGAAATTAGGAGCGGCTGAGAACGGTTAGGTGCGCTTAAACCGTACCCTACCCAACTTTTGGCAAATGAAAAGCCAAACTACCCAGACCGAACCGCTCCGATCCGACCCGCTCTACTCGGTGGAAACGAGGCATAAGTGTCCATTTGGGCAAACCAAATCCGGAGTCTCGAGAGTATTGTTTAGTAGAAGTAGAAGTTTAAATAGCATGTTCAAGCATAATGGTTCATTAGTTTTATTGGTGTTGGAACACTGTAAGATCGATGAAATACTTTGTTATTGTATTATCAAATCAAATCAAATCAAATTTATTTATATAGCCCAATATCACAAATAGCAATTTGCCTCAGTGGGCTTTACAAACACAATAAAAACACACAGTGTACACATTGAAACAATCCATAAAAGATAAAAATGTCCATTGTGAAAATGTAGGTAGATTTCGATAAGATGTCCACTTCAGAAGCTGCCAGACAAAGGGCCACAACGTCACTCATCCTTCAAGTCACCATCATTCTTCATGATGTAACCTGAAGAATAACGAGGAGATATCAGACCTATGCTGTATGTCTTGACCTCTGTAAACCCTCCACTTGGTGGTGAGTTGGATCAGATAACAAGAGAAGGCTGCTGAACAGACCTGGAAAACCTAAACATGTAGTGAAGGTCAACTAAGAACATCTGACTGAGGCCCATGTGCACCAAGTCTTTAACTCTATGGAAGAATTTCTCACGCACCTCAGTGGACGCTTGGAACATGGAATCCAAGTGGACCATGTTCAAAGTGGCTAGTAGGAGTCATGGTCAGAAGGCCGTATGTGCCTATTTTGTCGGCAACCCAAGAACCCGCTGGTGGACACCAGCAGTGAATAAGGCTGCCAAGCTGAAGAAGGACGCTTCTCATGCTCAGTTGACCCAGGGGTCTCTTGAAGCATATGGGTACAAGGACCCTAAAAGACCTGTGGCGCTGGTGGTCACAGAAGCAAAAACTCAGGTGTGTGAGGAGTTCCAGGAGGCTATGGAGAATTATGACACACTAATGGATGACTAAGGAAGGAGTCGTTGAACTGTTTAACATAACTGGTAGGATTTCAAAATGCAGCCAGGGCGAAGAGTGTTGCTCTGCTCTTTTCAGATGATGTGGTTCTGTTGGCTTCATCAGACAGTCAGCACGCACTGTGGTGGTCTGCAAATTTGAAGCAGTCAGAATGAGAGTCAGTGCCTTCAAGTCTAAGGCCATGGTTCTTTGCTGAAAAAATATGGATTGCTATCTCCTTGTGAAGAGTGAGGTGCTGCCTCTATAGTATGGAACTGAACTATCTCAGGGTCTGGTTCATAGGTGAGGGTAAAATGGAGTAAAAGTTTGCCAAGCTGATTTTAAGTCAAGCTATTCAGGAAAGGCCATGTTACCTGCGTTAGTGTGCTTAAGAGGCTAAATAAATCACCACATCTCAGAATGATAGTTGGCTTTATATCTCTTAAGAGTGAAATAAAGAAGTCAATGCACTCTGTGCCAAATCATGAGCCTGGGTAATTTGGCACTCCTTATTGGATTGTCATAAATTTGACATTGGGCATTTGACATCATATGCAAGTTAAGCTATTTAAATGTTAATTAGAAGATAGGAATTGTCTTTTCCCTGCAGTTGAGTGACCTGTCTTGTTCTGCCTATTTTGTTTAAATAAATAATTACCATGTTATGCTAAATTGGAAATGTCCAAATTTTCTCAGGCTACTGCCAGAATTGTATATGATTTAAAACAAATGGTACAAACGTATTCATTGAAATAAACGATTTCCACAATGCTGGAAGAAAAGCGAGAGAAAATAAACAATATCAGGGAACAGTGATGAAATAAAAAGTATGTGTGAGCGGAATGCTCAGCATTCGTTTAAACTCAGGAGCAATGTTGCATTGAGAGGCCTCAGTGCTGTGAGTGTTTGCATGAGCCATAATAACACTAACACATCACGTGCTGGGTAAGTGCAGACAATATTGCACAGCACACTGTCATGATGGATGGTGTGTTTGCAGACACTGCTGAACCGCGGACCCCATTATTTCCTGGGGGACGAAGGGGGGTAGCAAGACACCATTGGGAAGAGATAAGGGATGATTGACTAAGCCAAAGCAGAGGTCCCTCATGGATGGCAGTATGCTGGCATTATTTGGAAGCCATTGTGGTAGTCAATGCAACAGCTTAATGACAGCAGAGAGCTGTCACAGGAAGTAAGAAGATCAAGTGAATCCCCTTCCTAAAGTGATGTAGGGGGAGACTCTTCACACGGAGAGAAAAACTTCCAGTCATTAAGGATATCTCTCAGTTATGATAGGACCCAGCCCCCGCTGAGATCAGGTGCTTCAAACCTCAACAGGGAGGAATACTTCTGCAGCTGGTAGATAGGATGTATAAACCTAAGACACATACACAGAGACAGTCACTCTCATTCACATAGGATATCCGCCAACGCAAACTCACAAACAGTGACAGATACAACGGCAGTTGCCAGAGATGCAGAAGGGACACACACGTTGCATTCCAATTTGGCTAAATGAAGGCTGAAAGTGGATTCATAAACACACCACTGCGCAGCCCTGCTTGCAGTCAGACAGTAACAAAAATCTAGAGCACATATCCAGCAGGTAGAGAAAGCCCTGGATACCAGCCAACAACCCGAAAACACTAAATCAACTCTCAGAAGACCTGCCCCCCTGACAATACCCTAATTACCCTTTCATTTGTGCACGGCCTATCTTTCAGTCTCTTTTTAAGCTTCTGTTTCTGCTCTAAATTACTGTATGTGAGCTGTAGAGGCAAATGACAAGCAAATATTCTTGAATTCCATCTTGTCTTCTGTGCAACAATCTGCCAGTGTAGTGAAGCAATTTCAAAAAAAATGTAGGGCTCAAACTTATCAAAATGTGTTAGACTTTGTTTCCTGATGATTTAAACTTAAACATGTTCAGTAAGTGAAGGACAGAGACGGGTCAGCTTTAGGCCTCTGGACTGGTGGAAAAGGAAACTGACTTCCGACTTTGACTTATCTTCCAAACAAACTTTGAGAGATAGGCATTTGCAAACCTAATCTATTGGCAATGCAGTAACATATTTACTTAAAGGATGACTTAATAATGTGTTGATTGATATCAGAACATTATTAAAATACTTGACCTGGTAGGTTCAATGATACTCCAGAGGCAGACAGGCTCTGTTTGATGTGTGACCTCAGGGAGATTGAGAATGAGATTCATTTTATGTTTTATTGCCCAGTTTATGATGATTTGAGGGATGTATTGTTTACTACGATGTATTCCATTTATGCTGATTTCTTTTGGTTCGACGACTATGAAAAACTTGAGTTGTGTTTTAAAAAGGGAACCTTTTATGTTGCAACCTTTCTCTGTAAAGCCTGGGAGAGAAGAAGAAGTATGTTGTTCAGAGACCCAGCTGTACAATATTCTGTATTTTGATTGTAATGTAGTATGTGATGGTGTCCTATAAACCCATGAGGGTTGGGCACTTTGAGTGCAGGACACAAAAACCAAAATAAAAATGAATGAATGAATGTAAATAGGTAAATAATGTATAACATACAAATATATATACTGCTTTAGAGGTCATTCTGTGTTGAGATGTTAGATAACGCTTCTGTATCAGGAAGCATATAGGTAATCAAGATACAAGAGCCTTCACTGCAGAACACCAACACAATAGCCATATAATAGATACTGTAATGAATACTGCTTTGTTTATGAGTGCAGCTAACATGATCAATATCCTGAATCCGAAAGCCTGAAAAAAGAAGGCAAAAGAGTTTGTCCGGCGGAGGGAGTGTTGACAAGCCATAGTTAATGTAGAGTGCGCTAGGCAGCTGGCAGTGGGGAATTGGCCAGGGAGGGAGTACACAGACATTATCAAGACGTTCAGGGGAAGGCTTTAATAAGTCTTTCCTTGGGGCAGCGTTGTACTCCTTAATTATTATTGAATTAGGAATGCTGTGGAGCTAATTAAAAGTGCAAGGTATTTACTGTGGCAATAAAAGGATGTGAGGGCAGAGGAGAGCAAGTGAGAAACGAAAAAAAGAGGTTTAGACAGAAGGTGGATATTTTAATTGTTTTAACTGGGTCCTAAACTTATGCACACAGCTAAGATTCTACAGCTTTGATGCACAGCTCTTAACATTGGAATAGCACTCATGATATAAATACAGCCAGAAGCTTCACTTGTGTACTCCCTCTTTGGTGGCTTAATCCGTAAAAATTATTGAATTTGAATGGATACAATAACCTGTCCTGTATAAATTTACTTGTTTTAATAAGTTAGCCAAGACCAAATTTGAAGCCTTGCACTAAATTGGCATTAACTACAAGACACGCACCAACCATCCCAGAAGAGTGGGAAAGTTTCTTATTTTGAGAAAATGTGTTCTTTCCACAATCTAATTACACAGTAGAGAGCTTAATCTGCAGAATCAGGGCAAAGTGGATTAGGAGATGAGCGTGTTTAATCAAAGTGTTCTCTCAGTCTAATTACACATCCACACTGTTATCTGCCATGCATTGAAAAATCAGCTTCCCTGTTTAGCCCCTCTCGCTCCCTACCCAGAAAATCCATGGATCCTTACTCAAAATGGACACAAACATATACACAGACACCAGACATGATAACAGACATGAATAGTGAAGATTTTGTCCTAAAAAGGGACTATCCCAAGATTCCTCTTGGGTTCAGTCTCACCCATGCATCAAGCTAAAGGGGACAATTAAAACTGTACTGGGCCCAGCGGTAAAGGGCAGTAGAAATGTCAGATGTGTGCACACCAAGTGAGAACCCTCTCACCATGGTGTTGTCCAAGGCTCTACAGCAAACATATGTGTAACATCTTTCAAACACCGTCTGCTATTGCCTCAACCAAACCCCTTTCTGGAAAGCAGTGGAGAGTATCGGTGTAGTCTCAGATCAAATATCCATGGCGTTTGGATGTGTTCCCCATCTCTCTGATAAATAATAACGTGCGAGCCTGCATTACAGAGCTAAGGCTACCGACTCAGAGGCCATGAGCCAAAGTCACTGATCTACTGCCTTTGGACAAGGTCAGAGAGTGTTGTGAGTGTGTGCATATGCACGCAGGTTGGTTTTAAATGAAGGTGGTTTTCTTTGCTCTTCTCTTTATAATGGTATGAATGATAATTATGGTTATATTGTGAATTTGCCAGTCACTTGGTTCCTACTCAAACTGGCTCTCACCTCACACAACCTGCTCACATGAAACATATGCTGTAACATCATCAGCAAGATTAAGCCTAGAAACCTCCATGGTAACTGAATGCAACCAATCAGATTGGCTGTGGAAACCCGATCACTGGGCTCAAGTCATGTCGTTTGGCTTCAGTCAGACAGGTGCTCATTTATGTTCCTCAAATTAGTGGTAAAATAATGGCCTAATAAAGTACAGAGGAATGCATGAAGTTTTGAATATGATTAAACTGCCTCCATTGTGCCTTGAAAGCCCAATTTAAAAATGCTTTATTCTTTGCACAATCTTTGCACTGAACCTTGAGATGAGAAAATATGTATTTTCAATCTACTCGTTATTCAAATCAAGAATAAGAGCGATGTCAGCATTGAAATTGCTGCCAGGCTACTCGATTAAGCCAGTGTGCTGGATGATAAGTATCTAGAGCTTGTGTGCAAGGAAATGTAGGCGTTTGTGGTGAAAAGGATCTTATTCTATTCTGCATTATGTCACAAATGCACGCACACAAGCACACGCACACGCACACACACACACACACACACACACACACACACACACACACACACACACAAACACACAAACCATGTGTTTGAATTGGAGGGCCTCCTAGACGAGGACATCTGCTGAGCTAATAAACAATAATCTTGACAAATTATCACTGTCCGATCACTCAGCCCGCCCTCATAATCACACCATCGAAGAAGCCATCATAGGCTGAGCCAGAGCAATGACTGACAGCTCTCTGGACCAGTGAAAAGTGTTGCTGGATCGTAGCCCAGTTGCCTGAGGAAAGGACACAATGATTCATGGCCAGAGGGCAACCTGGACAGAGTGGTTAGGGAAATTAGCAACGCCACCCACCAACACATCCATGCCCTTCATGGTTAGAACACAAGCTGACTGAACGAAGAGATGGCCTCTTGCCAGAAACTGCTTAGTACTGTTAGACCAAGATACCAAACCAGGCAACTATGAGGGCAATGGTGTTTGGGGTCATGGTGATGGTGATTTACTGTAGGCTCAGTGGGATACTGTAAAATGGCTGCAATACAAAACACGCAACTAAAATGATGGAGATGGCGCCTAGTGATGGGACAGTCATGATGGGACAGTCATGATGATGCTTGGTGGTCCATCTGAACTTTTATGACACTAAGAGGAAAAGGTTTTAAAAAAAAATCAACCTGAGGGTGTGGATGTGGATAAACGAACACTCCACGTCACAGAAGTGTGTTGACAGACTGTCGTGTGTGTGTGAGGTAAAGGTCAGGCGATAAAATAAAATAAAAAATCAATCCAATATAAAAGATTTTAATTCAAAGCCACTGACACCCTCGGGGATGATGAAAAGCAAGACATCTCCAAATTGCCCTGTCAATCACTTGTATTCAACACAAATGACAAGGAAGAAATAAGAGGTGAAATAATAGATCCAGGAAGAATTGGACTCAACAGGGTCTGGTGTTCACACTGTAACACCAAATCGCCCGAAACGGCAGTGGGACACAATTTAAAAAGAAGCTTATAATGATATCAAATCTGTAGAAACAATCTTTACATCAACAGCAGTGTGTGTAATATCCAAAGCATTCCAGGTTTGTTTTGTGCAATACATATGTTATAGCATGCGCTCAGATGACAAGGCTCTGGAGTTTCCCTCTCATCATACAGACAAATAAACCACACAAATAGAAACGCATTGATCCCTCCTGATAGAGGACATCCATTGTTATTACTGTCAGGGTAATCTCTTTCCTTGTTGTTTGCTCTTTTTTCAGTTTATAGGATAGACAATGTTAGTGCAGTTAACAAGTTGACTATGCAATCCGCAAAGATAGCTTTGCTATACTTTAGTTGGACAATGTAGAGACTTAAAGTACAACATGTTTGCACTCAACAGAGACTTACCGACAGGCAGATCTTCATAGATGAGAAGGTAAGTATCGAAGAAGTAGTTCAGGAATCTTGGTGGTTGGTTGGAGCCTGTAATAAAGAGAGGAGGAAGAATGGTCATGGCTCATGGTAATTAATTTTGTCCAAAACACTTGAAAATAGTGTTTTGATTGTGTTACTATAAGTGAGAAGCTGTTAGATGTCGATATAAATAATCTGCCAATTTATGTATAGTGATTTTAAGGTCACATAATGTGCTCATCTCCACTCTATTCAAAAATGTAATGTGCACAGGGAGTGATGCATTTAATATCAGCGGCAGTAGCAGCAGTTAAAATTACAGTTGTGTACTGTAGTTGAGCAGTATTTGTTTCAAGTGGTCTTTAGTATAGGTAAGAGAAGGACACCTGCAATGGCCACTTGATCTAAAAACGGAAACAAGGGTGTCAAATCAGTGCAATTGGTGCCAGTGCACAGAGGACACACACCATTGTTCTACTGTTTAATTCATACAAACTGTTTTCACACTACTTCCCAAACAAAGAATGGCCCCACCATCCACAGGGGAGCTGTAGCAAACAGTTTCAGTTTATGACACTGTCTGTGTGGCTAAAACAAATGTATTCAGAGTTATACAGTGTATGACATCTGGGGACTTGAGTAGACCATAGTTGTTTTTGTTAAAATAGAGGGAGCGCCAGCAACATGTTTGGAATATTTCCCAGAATGTATTTCATAGCTTACTCATCCTTCCAAGTATTTACAGGTAAATCAAGAATATACACCCAGCCTCCAAATTGGACTGATCGCGAGTTGTAGATCTGATCAGCAGAAAACATTAGGCTAGACGAGTCATGCCCAGAGTTGTAAGCTGGGCAGCTGGACTTTGGATCACGAAACCTAATTTGTAAACATTTCCCACTTCATACCATTGGTCTTGGCTTTTTGGAAACACAGGCAACTAAAAAAATGCTAAAACTGTCAATTATTCAGGCTAGTAGTGTACCTACCTCTGAATGTAAAGCTGGTCTTTCAATTTAATATGGGTCAATGGCTCTATCTTTGTCGTGTGAAATTGGCTACATCCAAGGTTAAGAAGAAGCCATTTGTTCATATCTGTTAGTCCTTTATAAAGTACATCCTCCTAACATTCTCTTAATTCTGTTGGTTTGGGAGACTTAGTGTCAAATACAAAAATGAATTAAAAAGGGAAAATCATGAACAAGACAGGAGTATTAAGATTATAGGATGAAGCAGAGCAGTCTGTCCAATATACGCCTACTCACATCAGGTGTTCATGACAGCTATCACCTCCTTCCCCTCAAGGTTAAACTTCTACCTTTATACGCGTTTTGCTTGAATCATGCGGTAAGCAACTTGCATAGTGCCTTTTCTTTATACATTTGAAAACACACTTAGCAGTCAACATGGAACAGTATTAAGCAGAGAAGATCAATTACACACAGAGCATAGTTCTACTGTCAGTTTAGGTCATTATTTTCATGCTTTAACTTGAATAAAATGTTTACACAGTCTGTCTGGAGGTACAGTGGCTTGCAAAAACATTCGTACCCCTTGAACTTTTCCACATTTTGTCATGTTACAACCACGCACGTACATTTATTTTATTGGGATTACCGTAATTTTCGGACTATAAACCGCACCTTTTTCCCCATTTTTCGACCCTGCGGTTCATTTAACGGTGCGGCTAATATAATAATTACACAGCACAGTATATGTTCTGTAGCTACTATTGCACTAAATGGTAACACTTGAATATGTGATGCAACTTGTTTGTTGAAATGTTAATAAATGGGAGCTTCCTCAAGCAGCCATCTCTTTCCCGACAATCCCCTCTGTGCACAAACTCTTACATATGGTAATTAAACATTAAAACACCTGCGGCTTATAGTCCAGTGTGGCTTATAGTGCGGAAAATACGGTATGCGTGACAGACCAACACAAAGTGGTGCATAATTGTGAAGTTGAATGAAAATGAAACATGTTTTTTTTTTTTTCAATACTTTGTAGAACCACCTATCGCTTCAATTACAGCTGCAAGTCTTCTGGGGTATGTACACTCAACAAAAATATAAACGCAACACTTTTGTTTTTGCTCCCATTTTTCATGAGATGGACTTAAAGATCTAAAATTCATTCCAGATACACAATTGTACCATTTCTCTCAAACATTGTTCACAAATCTGTCTAAATGTGTGATAGTGAGCACTTCTGCTTTGCTGAGATAATCCATCCCACCTCACAGGTGTGCCACATCAAGATGCTGATCTGACATCATGATTAGTGCACAGGTGTGCCTTAGACTGTCCACAATAAAAGGCCACCCTGAAATGTGCAGTTTTGTCTCACAGCAAAATGCCACAGATGCCACAAGCATTGAGGGAGCGTGCAATTGGAATGCTGACAGCAGGAATGTCAACCAGATCTGTTGCTCGTGCATTGAATGTTCATTTCTCCACCATAAGCCGTCTCCAGCAACTTCGCACAGCCATTGAAGAGGAGTGGACCAACATTCCACAGGCCACAATTGACCATCTGATAAACTCTATGCGAAGAAGATGTGTTGCACTGCATGAGGCAAATGGTGGTCACACCAGATACTGACTGGTTCTGAGTCCCCAGACCCTCAATAAAGCAAAAAAATTCACATTTCAGAGTGGCCTTTTATTGTGGACAGTCTAAGGCACACCTGTGCACTAATCATGATGTCAGATCAGCATCTTGATGTGGCACACCTGTGAGGTGGGATGGATTATCTCAGCAAAGCAGAAGTGCTCACTATCACACATTTAGACAGATTTGTGAACAATGTTTGAGAGAAATGGTACAATTGTGTATCTGGAATGAATTTTAGATCTTTAAGTCCATCTCATGAAAAATGGGAGCAAAAACAAAAGTGTTGCGTTTATATTTTTGTTGAGTGTATCTACCAGCTTCGCACATATCTAGATATTTACATTTTTACCCATTCTTCTTTGCAAAATAGCTCGAGCTTCAGATTCAGCATCAGATTGGATGGAGAGCATCTGTTAACAGCAATTTCCAAGTCTTTCCAGATATTCTCAATTGGGGTTCATCTTCCAGCAGGACACCAACCCTAAACATAGAGCCAGATCTACTATGGAATGGTTTAGATCAAAGCATATTCATGTGTTAGAATGGCCCAGTCAAAGTTCAGACCTAAATCCAATTGAGAATCTCTGGAAATACTTGGAAATTGCTGTTCAGACGCTCTCCATCCAATCAGACGCTGAATCTATGTTTTATTTGATAGCAAGCCCACTTTTTGCAAATTGTTGATAAAACAGTACCTGCATACGTTTGAAACATGTTTATTTAATAACCATCAACAAACATCTATGTACATAGAACATTCCAAAATTACATTCACTTATGTTTCATATTTACCTATATGGGAGGGGGTATTCATTCATTACAAGACCACATTTTGAGGGGCCTGTTAAAGGGTTAATGGTGTGCCATGTTCGGCAGGGTTCTGTGGTGTCAGAAGGCAGTGCGATACAAGCTGTTTTGTTGAGAAGATCAAGGAGCAAAGCTGATGGTCTTTGATCAGTTGAGCTGTGCGGCGGACCACAGGGACACCGGAGCGAGAGAAGGAGAGGCCAGCCTGTTTGAAGTGAGTGCCCTTGATAGAGTGAATCGCTGCTTTGAAAGTGGGAGCTTCGCGTTCAGTCATGTGCCGAAGAATGATGCTTATCTCTGGCATCATGGCTTGGCTTTCAGTGGGTGCCAAGAACATGGAGCTTGGTTGTGGTGATGGGGGGGGGGGGGGTTAACAAGCAACCGTCCACACCTGTGGCTTAATTACTACGAGACACTGCGTCAGGCTTGGATAGTGGAATGCAGATAGATTACAGGCACAAAATAATCACAGCAATGATCATCAATCCAATTTGCCGGATCAGGGAGGTAATGCTCAAGAGAAGCACAGGGTCAGTGTGCTAATGGGTTAGTTAGAGAAAGAAAGGGAGAGAGAGGAAACATAGAAAGCAAGTGCATGGCGTCAGGTGAGTGTGAGAGGCTTATATATATATATATATATAAAAAGATCCTTAATAATCTCATTGTGTTTGATGGAAAGAGGTTGTGTCATTCACTTATTAACTTTCCCCGTTGCTTCATCTCTGTGTGTTATTGAAGGTGTCTCCTGCCTGTCATTCTGAGACAGTTACTGTGGCTTTCCACACCATTGAAGTTCTTTCTCACTATATCTGTCTCACGCTTGTGCCCTTACAGTGACAAACTCAGCAAGAAGGCATATATTTCAAAGTAGGTCTTAGGCTGAACAATACTGTGAAACATTATGCAAGACAGACAGGAGGGAGCTGAGCAGAAAAAAGGAAAGCAAGAGTGAAGTAAGGATGGTGATACCAAATCAAAAAAAAAAAAATACCTGGAAAAGCTTTAAAAGTCAAGTAAAGGTAAGGGTTAAATACATTATGAGACTGACAGACAATCCAGTACATTAAACTGAAATGTATGCACTAGACCAGGAATTAATGGTCCTTATACAGTATATATTATAAAACATAAAGGCCTCTCTTACGATCACTCACAACTGCCTAGTCTTTGTGTGAATTCATGTAGACAAGAGGACTCACCTTCACAGAAAGAGTGGATAATGAGGAAGGGAAGGAGGAGCTTGGCAAATGTCATCCTGCCGCCTGAACCCACACTCCACGACATCACCTGCACCTGATGAAGCAGACATAGAACACAGAATACTATAGTCAAACTGGTTATATATTATAAGCTAATTATCTACATTGCAGTTTAAGGCTAGCCACATAATGTCCAGCGACATTTCAGCTCCTATATATTAGGTGGTTACCATGTACGTGAGAAGACGAGGTAATAAGTAAGAATAGGTTCCAGAAAAAAGATAGTCGCAAGCGGGTATTTTGTGTGTGTGTGTGTGTGTGTGTGTGATTGTGTGTGTGTGTGTGTGTGTAGCATGCTTGATGACAGAAACTTCACCTACAATAGTATTCAATAGCAAGAATTAAAACATTGCACCATCAATTGTCTGACATGTTGTTATCACATAATGGTCCTCTGTATTGGTCAGCGCACTATAGAAGCACTCATTTTCCCCATATTCCTGTTTTTCCGTCCCTACCTTCATCTCCCTCTTTCCCTCTCACAATTGTTAACCCTCTTTATACTGTCAACAAATGTCCCAGCCTCGCTGGTCTGCAAAGAGATTCAGTGACAATTTAATTTGAAGGGTTTTCTTTTCTAAATTCTCCTTCTCCCCAAAAGCCCACTGTGTTACAGCTCACAGTAAAACACACAACATGGTTGTCCTTCAGGTATATGATGGCATAACAGCTAAATAAACAATAGAAACCAGTGTGAGAAGCAATACAATACAATACACACACTGCTTTGTATGGCTGCCAAGCTGTTTTGTCACTGTGGTGCTGTTAGGGATATACTGTGGAATCAATTCAGACCAAGCCACTTCCATTTACAGGTGAGTGAGACTCTTTCTCACTCACCTGTAAACGGAAGAAAGGTAAAGAATAGGCTGTCACTGCATATTGTGTATGTGTGTTTATATTAGTTGAACATGTGTGTGAGTTTGAATAGGCACATTTGTTTTCATTTGGATTCTTGTTTCCTCTACATTATTGCATTTCACTTTCGGACACAATGCAACCCACATGGCTATGGCTGCTACTTTTTTAAATTTGTTTATCATTTCCCTGTCTCTCCATTTTGGCTTTTTCACATGCATTCATCTCTCTGTATCATTTCTACATGTTATCTGCTTTCCTAAATAGAAACCATGGGCTCTTGAATTTCTTAGTAGAAACAATACCTATACAAAATAATCCATCATTGTGAATGAATAAGTGAAATATGTTGAATGTATTTTTTTAAATCTGGTCATTCTACACTAATTTCTCATTTCCCCGTTTTAGTTTTTAAAGTTGGAAAGTGGCTAATGCATGCATCATTCGGTGTCCTTGAGAGCCGTGAAAGGCGCCTTTAAATAAAATTTATTATTATTATTTTCATCTTTACTTTGACGTCCCCCATACATACTCCCCCATGCTCTCCTCTATCTCTGTCTCTATACTACATTCACCCTTGACACCTTTTCCAGTCTCTTCACGAATCCTTTCTCCAAATGCTAGTGGACATTCCTGAGATGATGAATGGCTAAATATGAGTGATGGATACAGGCTGAGACAGACCTGTTGGGTTTGAGAAAGCTGAGGCGGCAATGGGAAACACAAGCATTCCTCCTGCAGCAGCATCCAGCTCTCTGCTCCCACCAGTATGCGGGAGGATACCATATTTAACATCCCCACAAAGAGAACATCTCCACAAAGTTACAGATGTACTGTAATGTAACTGCAGTGCAAGATGGTCACATTGACAAAACTATCTTTTTAGTCTTCTTGTCAGCATGTGCAAACTAAATAGAGCACATTACTCTATGCTCCAGGAATTGAATCTTTGAGGAAGATTAGTAGACAGCTGCTAATGACCCTGTTCTGAGGTTACTGATAATCACTTAAGTATAAACTTTGTATGTCTTATGATTGTTTTTTACTCACCCCTAAGAAACTGTATTGCATGTGTATTTTAAGTTGAAAAAACAAATGAATTGTGTGTTTTGATCTCTCTTTGTCAGTCTGCACACATGATAATCACAAAGTTAATTTTAAAACTGCTGACCATTTGTTTTTTGGGGGGAGAAACACTAAAGTGTTTACTTAATTTTAAGGGTCAGTTCACTCAAATCACAAACAGTAATTATCCAGCTTACCCCTCGGTATTATAGCATGCAGATGAATGCAGTTGTTTTCCAGAGGTTTTAGGATAGTCGCTGCAGAGATTTCTGCCACCGCGCCAATACAATTTAGCTAACTGATTTCCAGAGCAAATACCAAGAAAATATGCATTTTAAAACGGGGTGTGAACTAGGCTACAACCTCCACTTGTGTAGATGTCGCAGTGTGGCTAGTTGCCATGAATCGGCGGGTGCCATTCCTGGTGTTGTGGCGGATTGAAAGCTGGAAGCAGCATGGCTGACACGGACAACTAAATTAAAGTAGCCCTTTCCAAATACAAAGCCGAATATCGCAACACATCGCATTGTATGGTGACAGTATTATATTGTGACCCATGTATTGTTCCGTAAAGTCCTTGCCAATACCAAGCCCTAGTAGAATTTGGTATGGGGTATACACTGCAATCACTTCAGAAACATTGTAGCAAAGGAAGAGTGGGAGGAACAGGTGGGTATGGCCCCATTCTCCATGCTCAAAAATTCTAACAAATTGTTTACATTAGATATTATAAACCATACTTAAACTACAACATATATCACAGGATATTCAAGTTATCCTTGAGCACATACATTCCAGATCACATGCAATTAAATATAATACATTTGAGCATTTTATGTTTTGCTCAAGAAATTCAAGCAAACCATCAAAACAATAAAAAATAGAGTTATTTTTAAGTTTTGTCCAACATTAAATAAATGTGAGTTTATAAATCTGAATAAGAAATGACGTAGGAAATCCATTGAGCCCAGAACATTGAATGGAACTAAATGAACGCAGGGGCCTTTTTTATGGTAGATGTAAGTTAGTAATTATTGCAAAAGTATGATCTAGTGTTAGCTTTAGCCGAGAACCAGTAATACATAATGAAATGCTCCGATTAGTTAATTATCAATGTGTAACACTGTTGAAATTGGCAAACTGTCAATCACATCCCCTGAGCCAATCACATCCCCTGAGCCAACCCCCATTCCCCAGGTGAAACAAATCAGCTAATCAAGCATTCATGCAGCAGGACACAGTTAAAACCCCAGTCAATCAGAACTTTTGGAAGAGAAGCACAACACAGGAGAGACACAAAACATACTTACCAACCCTGGAAACAAAACATACTTACCTGGACTGTGACTGAAAACATGGGGGAGCTGATCTGCTGCTGAGGAGGACGCTTCCAACACTGAACACTGGTCAGGCCCTATTGCCGGAGCGAGATGATGGCGAGCTAAAGGAGAAGAACAAACTCGAGTCCAATTCCCTAAAAAGGCAGGCTTCAAGCCTGGCTGCCTGGAGTGTGGTAGGATTTCCCCTGCCCAAACAAACACTGACTTCCTTGAACATACTGCACCCACAAACACATCTAACCTGCAGTGAATGAAGTGTGTGGGATGCATTGTTTTATGTTTGGTCTAATCAATGTTTAAGTAGAACTGGGAACTGTGAATCTAAATGTATGGAGTAAAGTGTGCCCATACCAAGTGTGAACATCTAAGATAATTGAATTGAAGAAATGAATTGAAGGCCTAATTTTTATTTATGTTTGTTTATATTTCCTTGATTGAGTCAAGTGATTATTCTTTGTTTATTTGAAATACAAAACCGGTACCAAATATCTGTGTCGTGTCTTTAATCCTCCACCAGCTCCACGAGACCAACCTACCTATTAGCCCAGTACTCTGTTAGAGTTTGATTTTTTTGATAACATATTATTTACAAACATCTCAGTTAAAGTAAATTTGTGTACCCTAGGGTTACATAAAGTGGCGAGCTAGCCAGGAGCTGTGTTGAGGATTAATGAACATACTTTTCTGGGTATATTGAGTTATTTGTTGTTGACAATATGGAAATAGTAATGCAAGAGTCCATAAAAATCCCAGATGGAGTGGTTATAGTTAGCTTAACTCACACTGACACAGATAAGGAACTAGAGGGATATCTTTCCCAATTTGGTGCTGTACACCGTATTTTCACCATTGACACACCTGAATACCCTCGACATGGTATTCTAGAGTTCACACATGGAACTGCAATGCAGTCCCTTGCACCTTTGCTTCCCCTAACATACAAAAGTCCTACCACACCAGAGGTCATCTACCAGGTTTGCTCTTTAGACAGTGTATATAGTCCCCTTGCTCGCAAGTGCGCCACCAAGAGCTACATGGAGGAACTGCAGGCGATTGCAAAATTAAGTGGAAAGTCATTTGAAATTCTGCTTAAGGAGGAACTAGAAAAAATGTCCTCTCATTCTGTAACACGGACCCCGCAAATGAAGGCTGAAGAGAAACCTGCCTTGTATGATGGTGGAAGAGTGCCACGCTCTAAAACTGAGGAGAAATTCCTTCATAAAGACACTGGTGCAAATTTCCCTCCAGCACATAAAGAACAGAAATCGCCAAGCCTGACCAGTGATTTTGCTTCTTATCTTGCCCCTCCAGCAACCTGTCGTCGAAGCCCTCCCACACTATCAGCTGATGTGCTTAATCCACCTGAAATTCAGAAGGTATTGGTGGAACACATTGTAAAGACAGAAAATGGTGCGTCCCATTTTCATGGAAAGTTCAGACTCAGAGCCTTTTCTGGGAAAACTGCAAGACCCAGTAATGAAGCTGATTATGAGACATGGCGGACAAATGTGGATTTGCTTCTCATAGATCCGGCTATATCTGACTTGGATCGAACTCGCAAGATCTTTGATAGCTTGCTGCCACCAGCTACTGATGTTGTGAAACATTTAGGCCCTCGTGCCTTACCCAATGCATATCTTGAGCTGTTAGAGTCAGCGTACGGCACTGTAGCCGATGGGGATGAATGTTTTGCCAAGTTTTTGAGTACCTTGCAAAACATTGGGGAAACGCCCTCTGACTATCTGCATCGTCTTCAAGTAGTCTTGAACACAGCCTTGAAGAGAGGTGGGGTGTCTCCCACTGAACTAAATCGGCATCTCTTGAAACAGTTTTGTCGTGGCTGTTGGAACAATGCCCTCATCAGTGATTTACAGTTGGAGAAAAAGAAAGACAACCCCCCATCCTTTGCAGAGTTACTCCTGTTAATTCGTGTGGAGGAGGATAGACATGCTGCTAAAGCCTGTCGTATGAAGCATCACTTGGGTACAGCCAAACAAGCATTCCCCAGTTCTAAATCACATGGTGCCTCACATGTGTATAATGCTGGTTCCTGTACTGTGGTTGAGCAGTCTTCAGAAATTGAGCAACTGAAGAAGATGGTGTTTCAAATACAAAGTCAACTGTCAGCTTTGACCACCTCCCTTCATTCAAACCCCGCAAGTAACCCAGTGGGCAAAGGCAAGTTTTCCGACAAAACCACTCTTAGATCAAGACCTAGTCAGTCTGGAAAGCAATCCAAACCATTCCCTCAGTCAAGTACTGTACTTCGTGCTGGTTACTGCTATAGATGTGGAGAGGATGGTCATATTGCTACCCACTGTGATCAAACACCAAACCCTTCCTTGGTAGCAGTTAAGAGGACACAGTTGCACGAGAAACGGCAACAAATGAAATCCCGACCTTCCAGTGATTTAAACTAAAATCAGCTCTTGTAGAGGGACATTCAGGAGCTGATGAAAATGAAAAAAGTTCCACTGCAAAGCGGGTACAAATGAAGGAAACCAAAGTAAACGATTACCCTTCTAGCTTTCCTAAAAGACTAGTGGGAACTAAAAGCACAGCCCAAGTCAGAATTGCTGGTAACCCAACCACTTGTCTCCTCGACACCGTGTCGCAAGTAACTACCATTCCTTCATCCTATCATGCAAAGTTCTTGGCCGATCAACCAATTAAGCCTTTAACTACTCTTCTAGAGATAGAAGGAGCAAATGGACAAGAAGTGCCTTATCTTGGTTACGTTGAACTGTCTGTAACGTTTCCCAAGGACTTTGTTGGAGTTGAAGTCGAAGTGTCTACTCTTGCTTTGGTAGTTCCAACTCATGAAGGCAAGACAAGTGAACAAGTATTGATTGGCACCAATACACTTGACTTCCTCTACTCAGACTTTTGCCAGCTTTCTTCCATCCCATCATGGCTATCGCGCTGTCTTGAAAATCATGGAACTGAGGCACAAGTACTCCAGTGATGGTAAATTGGGGTTGATAAAACTCTCAGGCCAGACCCCTGTAGTGATTCCAGCGTATAGTACTGTAGTACTACATGGTGTCGTCAACAATCGAGGTCCCCACCAAGAGAAATGGGCCCTCATTGAACCCCCATCAGACTCCTCATTACCCTGTGGGTTATTAGTATCCAGTTGTCTTATCACATTACCATCCAAACAGTTCAGTCGCCTTCCAGTGGTGCTGAACAATGAGACTAGACGTGACATTACCCTACCACCCAAGACTGTTCTAGCTGAATTGAGTGCAGTACAGAGTATTCTGAAACAGCAGACCGTCTCTCAACCTGATTCTACTCAGTCTGATCTTCCCAAATCTCCAGAACCCACAACACCTACCACATTGAGTTTTGATTTTGGTGATTCAGCTTTACCCTTTGATTGGAAAGAAAAAATAACCAACCGTCTCAATGCTATGCCAGAAGTGTTCGCACAGCACGACCTGGATTTTGGTCGGACGGATGAAGTAAAGCATCACATCAAAATGAGCAATGACGCAACCTTTAAACAGCGTGCTAGACCAATTCATCCACAAGATGTGGACGCAGTTCGCAAACATCTGCAAGAGCTAGTCGAGGCAGGCATAATTCGAGAGTCAGAATCACCCTTTTCTTCACCAATTGTGGTCATTCGTAAGAAAAATAATTCTGTCCGTCTCTGCATTGATTACAGGAAGCTTAACTTGCAGACCATCAAAGATGCTTATGCCCTTCCAAATGTGGAAGACTCTTTCCGTGCTCTAGCGGGTTCTAAGTGGTTTTCTGTGTTGGATCTCAAATCAGGATATTATCAGATTGAAATGGAAGAAGCTGATAAAGAGAAAACTGCTTTTGTTTGTCCCCTAGGCTTTTGGGAGTTTAACCGAATGCCTCAAGGAATTACCAATGCCCCAAGTACCTTTCAACGCTTGATGGAAAAGTGTATGGGTGATTTCAATCTAAAAGAGGTGTTAGTGTTCATAGATGACATCATCATCTTTTCTGACACCCTGGAGGAACATGAAACACGCCTTTTTAAGGTGCTCCAGCGGCTAAAAGACTATGGTTTGAAGTTGTCAGTGGAAAAATGTAAATTCTTCCAACCCTCAGTACGCTACTTGGGCCATATTGTGTCTGCCAACGGTGTTGAAACTGATCCTGGAAAAACTCAAGCTCTCAAGACATGGCCACGACCCTGTACTCTCAAAGAACTGAGGTCCTTCCTTGGCTTCTCTGGGTATTACCGGAGATTTATTAAAGGCTACTCCCAACTGGTTAAGCCCTTGACTGACCTCACAGCTGGATATCCACCCCTTCACAAACATGGAAAGACAAAAGTTAAAACTGTCCAGTATCGCAACCCAAAGGAACCTTTTGGATCTCGATGGACCTCAGCTTGTCAACAAGCATTTGAAACAGTAATTGAAAGACTATCTACTGCCCCTGTTCTGGGATTTGCCAACCCTAAACTCCCTTACATTCTCCATACTGATGCTTGTACCACAGGATTGGGTGCTGCATTGTACCAAGAACAGGAAGGGAAATTACGAGCTGTTGCATTTGCCAGCAGGGGATTAACTCGCAGTGAGTCGAAGTACCCAGCACACAAGTTAGAGTTTCTGGCTCTTAAATGGGCTGTCACTGAAAAATTTAATGATTACCTCTATGGTGCTCATTTCACAGTGGTCACTGATAGCAACCCTCTCACCTACGTGCTAACAACTGCTAAGCTGGATGCCGTTAGCTATCGATGGCTATCTGACCTCTCCACCTTCACATTCAAATTGCAGTATAGAGCGGGCAAACAGAATGTCGATGCCGATGCTCTATCCCGACGTCCACATGGTGACCTATTGAATGATTATTCTTCCCAAAAGGAGAATGAAAGAATTCGGCAATTTGCCTTACAGCATTTGTCTGAGTCAGAGGTAGAGGCCATTTGTGACAAACACATAGTCTGTAATTCCCTTGTTGCTGATGTTAGTTGTGGTTATCATTCATTACCACTGGTGGAATCACTGGCACTCCATTCTGATGCGGTTCCTAGCACACTCCTTGTTGAACACCAGAGTGGTTTTCCTGTAATCTCTCATTTTACGGAAGATGACATGAGGGAGAAGCAAAGAGCTGACTCCTGTATCAGAGAAGTCATTCAGCAAATGGAATCAGGAGTGAGCCCTTCCCCCACAGTTCGAGCAGAACTTCCTGAGCTTCCTCTTTTACTGAGGGAGTGGAATCGCCTCACGCTGAGAAATGGTATCTTGTACAGAAAACGACTAGAAGGTGCAAGTACTACCCTTCAACTCGTATTGCCAGCAGATCTGAGAGCTCTGGCCTTACAAAGTCTTCACGATGACATGGGACATATGGGAGTTGACCGTGTACTTGATCTTGTACGAGCTCGTTTCTTCTGGCCCAAGATGGCAGCTTCAGTGGAGAATAAAATACAAACATGTAGTCGTTGTGTACGCCGTAAAACCCCCCCAGAAAGAGCTGCTCCATTAGTCAACATCCTTACCAGCCGTCCCTTGGAGTTGGTATGCATGGACTTTTTGTCCCTGGAGCCAGATCGTAGCAATACCAAAGATATATTGGTGATCACAGACCATTTCACCAAATATGCAGTTGCTATTCCCACTCCCAATCAAAAGGCTCGTACTGTCGCTAAAGCACTCTGGGATAGTTTCATCGTTCATTATGGATTCCCTGAACGACTCCACAGTGACCAAGGACGAGACTTTGAGTCTAAAACAATCAAGGAACTCTGTGAAATGGCTGGAATAAAGAAAGTCAGAACCACTCCTTATCATCCGAGAGGAAATCCTGTGGAACGCTTTAATCGAACTCTCCTTCAGATGCTTGGTACTTTGAGTCATAAAGACAAATCTCATTGGAAAGACTTTGTTAAGCCATTGGTTCATGCATATAACTGTACCAAGAATGACACTACTGGCTTTAGTCCATATGAACTAATGTATGGTCGACAACCTCGTTTACCAATAGACTTGGCCTTTAGTCTTCCCTCTGACCAATCCGAACCATCACATTCTCAGTACATCCAAAAGCTTAAGGCCAACCTAGAGGAGAGCTACAGAATTGCAAGTCGCAATGCTGCTAAAACTGCAAGCCGAAACAAAGCACGTTTTGATAAACGAGTTACTGAATCCACTCTCACTATTGGCGATAGAGTTCTTGTCAGAAATGTTCGACTGCGTGGAAAACATAAGCTAGCAGATAAATGGGAGTTTGACATCTATGTCGTTGTAAACCGTACAGGAGATCTTCCAGTATACACGGTCAAACCTGAAGGCAAAAATGGCCCTCTGCGCACACTGCATCGGGACTTGCTTCTGCCTTGTGGATTTCTGTCCAACAATGACTCAGAGGAACCTGTCACTCTCAACTTACCCCGAAGACCCCAAACTCGTAATAATCCGAATCCCAAGAATGACACCTTTCAACAAGAAGATGTTGATTCCGACTCGTCTGATTATGACATCCCAATGCAAAGAAACTTACGAGATTCACCTGCCATATTCACCACAGTTCACTATAGAGACCGGGTGAGAAAATCCTCCCGGGACAGCCCCCACCATCCTTGTGCAGCATCCTCTCCTATACCATCCTCAGCAGAGGAGGAGAGTGTCCCTGTCCCTATTGAAACCATCCCTGTCACAATATCCCATGAAGTTGAATCAGGGGAAACTAAATCTACACCAGACCCTGACATAGAACCAGAAACTGACTCACCTCTACAAACAGAGCTTGCCTCACAGCCTGATGTAACTTTACCCAAACCAGACAATAACACAGCTGTTGAACAGAACTCTGAAAATGAAGACTTACCTGAACCAAGCAATGAACCTAACATGACACCTGAAATAAACTTACCTGAAATATCTACTAGTGACCCGAATGAAATCCCAAATGAGCTGCTTGATGAAGAAAACAACCCGTTACCTCCGGACCAAACGGAAGAGTCTGGCAGGTACCCAAAAAGACAGAGAAAGGAACCTGAACGACTTCACTACACAAAATTAGGCAATCCACTAATTTCTGTCATTCAGTCATTGTTCCAAGGTCTAAGCAATGCTGTCACCACATCTTTAGTGGATCCAAGTTTAGATCATGTGGTGCCCTCTGTAGCAATGCCTATGTTGAATATGCCTGTGACTAACCAGCCACAACGAGGATGCAACGGGACGTGCATTCCTTCAGAAGGGGAGGATGTAACACTGTTGAAATTGGCAAACTGTCAATCACATCCCCTGAGCCAATCACATCCCCTGAGCCAACCCCCATTCCCCAGGTGAAACAAATCAGCTAATCAAGCATTCAGGCAGCAGGACACAGTTAAAACCCCAGTCAATCAGAACTTTTGGAAGAGAAGCACAACACAGGAGAGACACAAAACATACTTACCAACCCTGGAAACAAAACATACTTACCTGGACTGTGACTGAAAACATGGGGGAGCTGATCTGCTGCTGAGGAGGACGCTTCCAACACTGAACACTGGTCAGGCCCTATTGCCGGAGCGAGATGATGGCGAGCTAAAGGAGAAGAACAAACTCGAGTCCAATTCCCTAAAAAGGCAGGCTTCAAGCCTGGCTGCCTGGAGTGTGGTAGGATTTCCCCTGCCCAAACAAACACTGACTTCCTTGAACATACTGCACCCACAAACACATCTAACCTGCAGTGAATGAAGTGTGTGGGATGCATTGTTTTATGTTTGGTCTAATCAATGTTTAAGTAGAACTGGGAACTGTGAATCTAAATGTATGGAGTAAAGTGTGCCCATACCAAGTGTGAACATCTAAGATAATTGAATTGAAGAAATGAATTGAAGGCCTAATTTTTATTTATGTTTGTTTATATTTCCTTGATTGAGTCAAGTGATTATTCTTTGTTTATTTGAAATACAAAACCGGTACCAAATATCTGTGTCGTGTCTTTAATCCTCCACCAGCTCCACGAGACCAACCTACCTATTAGCCCAGTACTCTGTTAGAGTTTGATTTTTTTGATAACATATTATTTACAAACATCTCAGTTAAAGTAAATTTGTGTACCCTAGGGTTACAAATGGGATAAATAATGTGCAAAGGACAGAGCTAAGCAGGGATATGATCCCTGATACAAGTTAGGCCTCATTGCTGCACTATCCCACTCCATTGGCTGCACTGTCACCATCTATCAATCCCTCACTTGCTTCACCCCTTCCTTCACTCTGTCAGAGTCACTGCTCATCTTCTGCTACCCGCCTCACCCATCGCAACATCTCATATTAGCCTCTCAATCTCCTTAAGCTCGCCTTTTTCTGTCCACTTTTCTTTGTTTTAGTCAGTAAGTATAAGTCCAAAATGACAGTTTCCTCTACACAAAGAGCAATACAGTATATGTACCAGCTAAAGTATTTTTTCTATAAAAAGAGTAGGACAACCTTTGACTTCTCTCAAGGCTTTTTTTGTGTTGGTTAGAGAAATGATACACATGTGATTCATGAATCAACAGTTCATTACAGTTATGCAACTGACATTTGAAAAGTGAAACTATTGTTAGTCAATTAAAGTCCAATGTTAACACCTGTAATACATTTCATTCATTTTCCTTTATTTAACCTCGAAAGATCAATTGAGGTTGTACCATATGTGTACCAACATAACCGAGAACCTGCCCTTAATCCTGATTTACAGGCAGACTATGTTAAGCCCGAGGATGACTTTTAGAGCACACATAAGGCTCCCACTGGGCAAAGCTTAGAATGGCTGGGATCCCGGTCCATTTAATGAGTTGTGTTGGTATAGCTTATCTGACAGTAATAAGTGATTAAGGCAGTGTAAAGTGAAGAGTAATATCTGGACCCTCTGTGCTCTCTCCAGAGAGGCCTGCCTGCCCGAATGGCTGTATCTCCTGCCGTACAGCACTCGATATTATTGATTACATGGCAATTGTGCCTGACTTGCCTTAACCTCAAAGGGACCCTTCTCATATGAAGTAGTGGGCCTCAGCCGGCAGCCAAATCTGTATTATCACAGCAAATCAATGGCAGATTTCAGCACGCCCTCTTTCCTCATAAAAAAGCCATCACTCATTAGCAGTGATCACATACAGATTAACAGACATTTGGCCTTGTCAGGGAGGAGGGAGGGAGAGCGGTGCTCCGGTGAGCTGACTAATGTCTTCTTTCCCACCCTCCTGATCTCTTCATCTCAAACATGACATGATTTTCTGAAAGCCTTACTCAGCAAACCTCACGCACATGACAAAAGTGCAATTCAAACGGGATAGCATTTGGACGGGAGAGTTTAGCGCTTCCTCAGTAGAAATGATAATCAAACTTGCACAGCACATTGATTCTGACTTAACTCTTAACTTCGGTTTGGGTCATATAATAATTGGTGTCGATGTTGCGATTTCTTAACAAATTAGTAAAAAATAGCCACGGCCTTTGAAAAAGAAGTTCTAGGGCATCAGGCAGACAATGATATGCTGGACAACAATGCAATAGTCAATAACCATATTGTATCTTACCATGAAGTAAGACATCTCTGTGTGGTTGTGTCAGCTATTGCTGAAGATACGGGAGTTGAATTGGAAAGTTGCAGAATCAGCCAAAATGGGACGAGAGATTAAGTATAAGCACCAGTTGAGGTTTATTTCCACTTCAGTGACCAAGCATCATTCTCCATCTCAACAGTATTTTTTAATAAACATATCCAATATCACTTAATGAGTGAGATGTTCATGAATGGCAAAACATGAAATGAACAGATTCCATTCAAACATCATTGACAGCACTGTTGCTCTTCCTGAGGTTTCCAACATTCCTTCCCCTAGTTAAAAATATTTTTGGGGGGAGTTTTCCCTCATTAAGGGCTTAAAGATAAAGGGTGTCACATGTATAATAATAATAATAATTGATAGGTTTTATATAGCGCTTTATTGCCTAGGCACTCAAAGACACTTTACAGGGTTCCTGGTTCAATTCGTTCACACACAGTCATACCGGTGGTGGTAAACTACGAGAGTAGCCACAGCTGCCCTGGGGCAGACTGACGGAAGCGTGGCTGCCATTCAGCGCCAACGGCCCCTCCGACCACCACCTCAAACATACAGCAATCATACACATTCACACAAGGCAAGGTGGGTGAAGTGTCTTGCCCAAGGACACAACAACCATGACACAGGTGGCCGGGCGGGGATTGAACCGCCAACCCTTGGATCGTTGGCCAACCCGCTTAACCACCTGAGCCACAGTCGCCCCAGTCGCATAAACGTTCATTAACTCCCTGCCAGGCAAACATTACAGGACAAACACCAAACCAAACTCTGTTCTTCCACCAGACACACTGCAATTGAGACTAAGCTAAACACTGTGGGAGAGACGGGAGCTGCTTATACAGGACCTAGGGAGACGGTAATTATCAGGAACAGGATGGGAGCGCTGCAAGGCTTTGCATCACAGCACCCTGTCACAAAAGGCTTGAGCAGTCACAACTCATACACACCCTGTCCTGTGTTGACCAACACCATGACATGTGTGTGTGTGAGTGAGAGACATGGCACCCAAGGGAGGAGATGATTAGTGTTCAAGAGTGTGGGAAAGTCTCTTTCTGCGGCACACACTGAGTGAATGCTGAGGAGCTGTATCTGAAATACAAACATTAAAAACTGATTAAAAAAAACGATTGGTGCAGTGATGGAGGTCACATGTTTATGACAATCCATCTTATAGAAAAGTCAGCTACTCTACTCAACTGCAGTGTTTACAGCTGAGGTGACATAGTGAAAAGAGAGAGTATAAATTAAACTGATACATTCCTATTCAGACAGGGTACACCTACTGAATTGTCTTTATAATCAATAATGCAATATTCACGGAAGCACACAATAACATTATAAAACCAAAATGTGTTTTTTAGAAATGAATAATCAAAGATAAAAGATAAATATGGTTTAATATGATGTTTTCAATATCTCATTATGTGACATATGTCGGTATTCTTTCAGAGACGAGAATTGTGTGACATCAAATCTCCTTTTCAGGAATGAAATTAAGATGGAGACACATAAAGTGATAGTAATAAATTACTGTTTAAAACAAGCATGGCTCCATTTCTTCTGTTTTTACAACGGTTTACATCCTGGCCAGTGGCCCTTTGCATCTCTCTGCCTCATCCATTTTAAGTGTAATCATACCTGTCCTGTACAGACAACACTGATTGTGTGAAGGTCCAAATTCTGTCTTTTTGAACAGCTCAATTCAAGATTATGATAGTGCAGCTGAGATAGTGAGAAGAAAATATCAAAAACCATAGACATAAGCAACAAAAAGGTGTGTAGGAAGCAGACAACCATGTGTGCTGCTGCCACCTCCATTTTGCCTGAGTGCAGACTGACATAACAATCTTAGCTCTCCGATTTTAGGCTTTTAGTCTTTCTGGGAACAAATTGTAGTGAAAACTTAATGATACACTCCATGACTTTTTCCACTCATCCATCTACTGATAAACACGGCACAGATCAATAATCTGACATGCCCCTATTGTCCTCTGCTTTACTTCTATTTTGCTGAATCACATTGTTTTCACCTTCACTCCTGTTTCAAGACTGCGACAGCTATAACAGCTTTAATGAGACAACAAGTTGAGTTGTAAATGAGTTTTACTTGTTTTATATGCTCATCACAGCATTAGCACGCTATTCATCTCAATGTATATTTGCCTCAACGTTTTGCTAAATTGTGGTTTTTCTCCATGTCTTTCTTACTCAAACAATTTTCCAGTAAACAAATACAAAGCAACCATAACATTAACCGATTGCGTGTTCCCTAAAATTTTGATTCTTAAAATTCCTGCTTCTTAGCCAGGCTTCCTATTCGTTCGGCCATTATCTGCTACAATGAGCTTTGAAAAGTTGTCCCAGCAGAGGCCTGTGTGTATATCAGACAACATAAACATAGACAGCTATGTCAGAGGGTAGCTGATAGCCTGTACAGACTCATTTATCTCCTTTTGTCTCTCTCTTTGTAAGAGCGCAGTCATTCCGTGCCGCCAACAGCTGACTGTTTCAATCCTGGTTGAAAGATCAAAACACACCATTTAGTGGCTCCTCTCCAGTGCAGATGACCTTTGCATCTCAACAATTCACCTCTCCTCATCCAGCCCTGCCTCCCTCCTTTCTTCACTCGCATTGTCTCTCCTTCAATCCAGGCTCTCTCGGTGCTGTTACAACCCCACTGCAGGGCAGCGTTTCATGCGTAAATACCAACAACAAGGATTTGTCACACAACAAAGCTGCCATTAAATTGCTGTTTTGATTGTTTTACATGGCATAGTTTATTGTCAGGGGAGAATGTGACTCGATATGGTAAATGCTACCGGCTAAGATATGAATCCCCAGTGTTTTAACTGTGACTAATGAATGGCCTCCATCTCTTCCTTCAGGAAAGTTCCATTTACAAATACCTTCATCATGGTTTCAGACTTGCACAATAAAGAACCAATACAGGGACACGGAGATTAGTAGCAATATAATACAACTTGATTATTGTGGATGCTTGGATTTATAACCAACTATTCAAGCAATCATCTTCACTAAAAACGGGCCATGAGATCAAATCTACTGTGAGCCTTTTGTCCACCATTACAAATGTAGCAAAACATGGTTTTATTTCTAAATTAAAGACCACACACAGCTTGACTGGGAGAGAGTTTGAGTGGTAAATTTACAATTATCATAATGGAAAGTACCAGGAAGGCTGTGTAGACACCAGAAGCAGCTGTGAAAATGCAGAAAACTTAGAAATGTGTGAGAACTCTCATAGAGACCAGTCTGCTCAAACCACAACACTGCATTATTCTGCCAGCAAAAAACACACTACTGCATAAATATGCTTTCAATAAATAAATAAAAAGCTGTGAACTGCAAGCCAATTAACTCATTGTACCAAAGTAAGCTGTCATTGTGAATATGTAACCATATAAAAAAAATATTTACTCACAAATAAACCACAAAAAATTACATTCATGAGCCATTAGGTATTCCTAATAGTTACTCAAGAGCAGGTACATTGGCTCCATAACGTTTTTAGACCCCTTAATTAATTGAAATGGATATAATTGTCCATCAATCTAAACACACTAAGCCTTTATGTCAATTGTGTTGTTTATGTCAATTATGTTTTTAGACATTTTTGAAAATGTATAAGAAATCAAAAACTGAAAACTTATTTTCAGTGTTGCCCTATGGTTAAAGCCTTACTGAGTGACAATGCAATGCAAACACAGCCTTGGTTAGAAAGCTGACCAGGAACCCAATGGTCCTTCTTAAGGCCAGGACACACCAGTCCGACTACCCGAAAATGGAGACTGCCGATTCAGGGAGCTCCAGTCTTCCCGTCGCGGCCGAAAAAGTGCAAAGAACACACCAAACCGACTGCTGACTTTCCGTACGCTCTGCGCTTGCGCGGGACGTAATGTCTCCATAACAGCAGGCGGCGCTAATCTGTATTGTGGCCCGAAAAAATACGGAAGCCGGAAATGATGGGACGGCTCTCTAGACCATAAACATAGATAGAAATACGTATTTATATTTATGGACCATAAAGAGCACCATTTTTAGCAGAGAGTGTCGAGCATGGTGTCGAGCAGTCAACAAGGGTTGATGCATGTGAGTACTCGCTGAACGAAACAAACAAACACATTAAAACGATGGCTAACTGTTGTTAGCTGTTTGTGCTACCCGCCTCACTTCCAGGCTTCACTGATTCGCTAGCCCTCCACAAATCAAATTGCTCCAACTGAAAGACTGCCCGCCGCCGATTGAACATGTTCGGCTCAAAAGAAGCCCGACGACATCTACGACGACCGATTTCACGGCACACACCAAACAGATTCGTGTCCCCGCCCCCTCCCGACTCTACGACGGCGATTATCGGGCCGGTGTGTCCTGGCCTTAAAGAGAGCTTAAGCAGTCTTTTGCAGGGATGGAAGAACCTGCAGCATCTCAGCAGCAATCCATGAATCAAGTATTTATAGAGTGGCAAACCAGTCTTGAGTTAGGAATATGACATCCCAATTGGAGTTTGCCAAACTGCATTTAAAGGACTCCGATACCACAAGGAAACAGATTATCTGGTCTAATGAGGCACTTGAACTCATTCAGCAGGACTTAAGGCACTATGTCTGGCAAACACCAGGCACTGCTCATCACTTGGGTAATACTATCATTTTAGGTTGGTGATGGTGCTGGCAACATCATGCTAAGGGGGTGTTTCTCAGTAACAAGAAACAGGAAATCTAGACAGAATTGTGTGAAGGGTGATTGCAGTCTAATACAGAGAGGTCCAAGATGATGTTGGAGTGGTATTGGGACAAGTCACATTGACTGTCATTGAGTAACCCAGCCAAACCCCCAGACATGAGCCCCATAGAATATATGTGCAGAGACCTAAACATGGCAGTTCACATTCTGATGGAGCTTGAGAAGATCTGCCATAAAGATTGGGATAAACTTCCAAAATATAGCCATGCAATGCTGCTAGATATTTACACAAAAATAATTGAAGCTGTAATAGCTGCCAAGGGGGCTTCTACAAAATACAGAATCTGAATACTTATGTAAATATGTTCAAAAACTTTCTCAACATATTTACACTTTGTCTTAGTTAGTTAGTTATAAGATATAATATTGATGGGCTGAATGGCAATTTCATCAATTTAAAATGACATCTACAACAATGTGTATAACAGGTGAAGGGTTCTGACTACTTTCCGAAGCTCCTGTATATATATCTATGCACAAGCTTTCACAACAGGTGATCAAAGCCAAACCTTTCCCAACGTTCCTGGTGCATGATTCAAATCAACAGTTAAAAAAATATATATGCTTCATTTGAACATTTTTCTATACTCCACATTTTCTACTCTCCCTTCCCTCTTCCACAAGTTTACCATTCTTCAATTGTACACCACTTCAATCCATTCTTGTCCTCATACTTGCTCTGCTCCCTGTCTGAGACCTCATAGTCCAGTACAGTCACTGTATCTGCAATTTATTCCTCTATCCCTCATATTGGGTTTCATTTGAGCCTGTCAGTCAAGGTGTCTGTCAAATATAGACTCTCCAGTTAACTATTTTCTCTTCCTCCTCATATTCTGTATGAATTCAGAGAGAGTGATAGACACTTGGAATGGGAAACTGTCATTGGCATACTTTTACTCAGGAAATGCATGAAAAACAGCAGTTTCTCTCCACCATATCACATACATAATGTAACATATCTGAATATTTGAGTCTATTGTAACGATCCTTTTTGAGTACCTTTGTGCAGAATATGCACATTTCTTGGCTCTACTTGAACATGACAATGGCAAATTAAACCTATAATTTGACATTTGAATGCACAGTTCAGCATAACACCGATTGCTCATTGCAAAAGTGAGTGAAAAAAATTTTGATCGACATAATTACTATGGTATTTTAATGTTCATTATTTGCATGTTAAAGTTTTGATAAACTTTAAATCTTCTGATTAATCAGGCAACAGTGCTCAATGTGCAGTGTCTGCCTTTGAATGGTATCACAAACATTATGATCCACATATCATCCAGACCGAGTGATTGAAAAAAGATGACCTAGAAGACCTATTTTGAATTCAATCATGATTCCATTAGATGATTACTGGTTGAAAAGCATTAGCACCCAGGCCACAAGATTAAACAAAATACCTCAAATTACAAAATTGCATCGATCTACTCAGCAAAGTCATTATTGCATCAGCTATCTTGGAAACGAATCCTGCACGAACACTAAAGTGCCAGTACATCAAATATCTTGCAACTGGTATTGTTGTGTGTACATATAAAAGAAAAGCTATACAAATTGAAAATAAATTACCTGAGCAAGGACGCAAGATTAACAGTTAGATTCTCAAATTGAGCGGCGTTTCACTTTAACCTCGCGTTACGTCGCTGCCTCGTTCAGGTGACACATGAATAAATAAGTGGGCACCAAGGCGCTTCCCAGCAGGTACCTATGAAGTCGCCAGGGCTACCTGAGATAACATTGTATACCTGACACCTCTGCACAAGCATGCACACTATCTCACATTGGCTGACTGCCAAATTAGTCTGATATAATAAGAGGAGATTGAATAACAGCAACAGTTGGAGTGGAACATTAGACAACATAACTTGAATTAAGTGTTCGCAGATGCGGGATTGAACTGCTCATAATCTTAACTGGTCCCACTGATAGCTGATAGCTCATCCAAACATTACTTACAATATCGATCACCTACTTCTAAAACTCTTCTTTGGTGTTCTAATTTAATAGACCCTGCGCAACCACATCAAAGTATTAGTTTGCGTAAAAGTCGCGAATTACGCACGATAGTTATAGGCGTTATGGTGAGGAAATGGTAAGCTACATAATCAAAAACATTATTGATAAAGTGAAAACATCTTCTTTGCGGCAGTCCCATCCCTCTAACACTGCATCGGATCTATCACGCTTAGCAGGGTGATCATGTCATTATCATATTGTCCTACCTTCCTCGTCCGTGTCCGTCGCTGGCTGAGCGCCTTTAGATTCGATTGCCTGTCCTGCTGTGATGCGTTACAAAGAATATGCTACCCCCTCTCTCTACCTCCCTCCCTCCCTTCTCCTCTCTCTCTCTCTTTGGGTTTCTCCCGTTAGCTTTACTCTATCACCACCAACGCCCTGGTCATTGCAAATTTTACTTTCTAGTGTTTAGAACAACTACTCCAAAACCCATCAACCGACCCACAAACCCTCTATTTGTGTGGAGCACAATAATGTCTCGTATTACCCAAACCTCTTAAACCAGGGTTACACTCAAGACATTCCAGCACTCGCAGGTACAGCATAGGTTTTAAATGTTGTTCCTTAGCAGTATGATTCGTGTTTTCTCAATTAAAAAAAGCATACACATATCATATCCATGCATACAAACTAAAACACATTTTTGCATTAGAATTGCTGAATTAATTCCAAGTCTTTTTGAAGACAGCAAAAATAAGGCATGGCTCTGCTGCATTTATGTGAGTGATGAACATGAAACAATTAATCTCAGATGTGTTCGCAAATCATTTGCAAGCTTCACTGAAGAGGGATGGATTCACTGAGATTAAAGAGATCTATTTATGAGCCTCCTAAATAAGCTTATGAGCTACTATATTACACAGATTCAATTCAAAATCCAATTATTTAACACAGGGGTCATGGCTTTGAAGAGCAATAGCCAGTGTGATGGCACCACTTAGTGTCTAAAATAGGAATTACAAATAAAATCGAAAGCCAAACTATCCAAATGTGACAAGTTTTGAGGTTATTGTTAAATGTTATACAGTCAGACAACTTTTCATCTGCAGGTATATTTAGAAAGATAAAACCATGTGATCTAAACCCTTGGTCTAAGAATAATATTTATTTCTAAAATCTATTTGGTGTTAAGCAGGTTACATGTTTCTCCAAAATATAGAACTGTATTTTATTATGGCCTACAGCTTAGAGACACCAAGATGTCACTAAAGAGCAAATAGGTGCAGGAAACCACTACAGCTGTTTGTGGGGCTACATAGTGGCCACAGGGTACCTATAGCTGAAGATTTTGTAAAAACAAAAACTAATTATTTGAGATGCCTGAAACATGGTTTTGGACCATTGATTTGTATAATTCTAAGATTTTGTTTTTTATTGTGTTGGGTCGATTTTTCCAGTGCGGCAAAACTGATTTGCTGCAAAAAGGTTCTATCCACACAAATCCTAGCTTCAAGGCCTTGCATCCGCATTCACCAACAAGCTTTAATACTGCTGATATCACTTGTCTTCGGCTTACATTCTTGTATTTTAAGGGCATTCCTTCCTTTGTCAGTGGTCTGAAATGCACCTCCACCATTCATGAGCTTTTAGAAAACAACCCATTTCTGAGGAACAATGTGCTTTAATTCACTGCATCCAGGAAACTGTACACTTATCTTAGTAAAAAAAAACTAAATGGGATTAGAAAAAAAAGCTAAAGATCAGGTTTTCCAGTAACATTTTTATGTCACATACAATGCTACATTGCAGCTAGATTGTGGTCAAAGCACCTTTAGCAGTTTTATCATTTTAATCAGGAAATGATTGTTTTTGGTTGTGCAGTAGGCCTTCATTCAACTTCTGCTAATTGATCAGTTGCCAGTGATGCCTTGCTCGGGAGGAGATGCATCATTTCTTGTGCGTTACAAATTTCATAAGACAGAAGCAAACATTAAAGAAAGTCAACATGCTAACGTAGAACCGAAGGCATGCAGCTCTGTGGTGGAGTGATGGAGCACACTTGTTGTCAAATATATCAGTTTGAACAATGATGCTCTTGGATGTTATTCTCTTTACATGTAAAGAAAGACAAAACATATTTTACTCACAATTCTGCTGTTCAATTACGTTCATCCTCCAGGTGAATCAGCTAAAAGCATAAAAACACAAACAGATATGTGTCATGGCTACAGAAGAGATTTTCAGAAATTCTCTGTGCCGCTTTGTTACATAAATATTAGTAGTAGTCTTTTGTCATTCTTTTACAACTGTAAGAAACAATGTATTGTGTTTAATGCAGAATATAATGTATCATATATTATGCAATGTGTATTCATTGGCAGAAAATCTGGTTCATTTTAGTCCCTTAAATTGATTGGAATAACAGACCAACCTCTGCCTTGAATTAACGATGTTGATTCAAAATGATATTTTGCTGCTCTCTGGTGGATATTTTACTCACCTGCAGCTAAGACATGCTTTGCACTGAAGTGCCTCTCAAATAGTATTCTTTTAGGCTGGTTTGTTACAAGACCCAAGACAGGTTTACAGAGGCATATAGTTTACATTTTTTATTGCCAAGAATTATGAGAGTGAATGCAAAGAATGGCATATACAGTAGTAGCCGAGAGGATCAGTTTATTTTACTTATATGTGTGAAGCACCAACATCTGAATAACTACATATTTTTAATACCAAGTGTTGATGACAAAAGAGTGTTTTTTTATTTATTTTGAAGCCTCTATGATATGCTAGTCAACTTCGGCTTGGTTTTTCTTCTCACTTGGAAGCCAGTAGGTAATGCACTATTATGATTTTATTATGTATAGCCTATCGTTTTTCTGCCCCTAGGCCCTCACATATTTCTGGTGCAAGGCCAAAACACTTGTTAAAAGACTGTCCTGAGTTCTAAAAGACAATAGCCCCAGGGCTACTTAATAATCACTTAGACACCAATATTGGTGAACATTTGTTCAAAAAAACAAAAAACAGTTTTTGTTTGTGTGCCTGTAGATGTGTGTTACTGTAGCAAATATAGGCCTACCCTTCCAAGCATAGTTATTTATACAGTGGATAACTATTTAAAGCTGTTTTGATGGTTTAGTTGCCACTTTGTGGACTCTATATCATTTATATAGGCCTAGTTGTATTAAAAACAAGTTTACACATAGGCTAATAAAAAATAAAAATAAAATCAAGAACAATAGCCAGCTATTGTGTCGTAGGCCTACTGCAGGTAAAAATATGACAAACGTGTGCATTAAAGCATAGTGTGATAACCAGAACTCCATCGTGACCATTTGCCCAGTCTATTGATTCAATGTATCAGCTTTATCGATGAAGTGTCTGAAGCATAGATAGTAAATGGTCTGAAGGTGACAAATTCATGCTGCATGCATCGGCTGTCTAGTAGGCTAATCACTACAGTTGTAGTAAAAGGTGTAGGATGCATAGGCCTAGACCTGAAAACTGCAGGGTTGAAAAGCCTCAATACTAATTTATCAAGTAGGCGAAAGAATATCGGCAAACTGTGGTGAGCAAAACTAAATCATAGATGTAGGCTAACCTAGCTAGTCGTTAGGGTCCTATGTTACCCGGTCACATACAAAGCGGGGACATATGATCCCGTCGTTAGGCTACTTACAGCTGTTAGCTTAGGCTAGGCTACTGCTTTGCTTCATATGCACGCGACGTCCTTTCTATAAGCCTAACCTAAAGTAGGCCTAAGTAAAGGTAGCCTACATTTAACATGATAAAATAGGCTACCCTTTGTTCTGCAGTTGCTCGCTCTACCTTCCTTTGAGAATGTGACGGTTTTGGAAGCCGCAGTAGGCCACAATAGCGTTTTCATTTGAGCCATTTTGTCTAGTCATAGCAGGTAAAGCACAGGTGTAAATAATCAGTATCTCATCATTACGGCTGTGTTCGATTTAGGAGTAGGTTAGCCTATCGCCAGTGAGCCCTCATTCACAACACCAAAGCCCCGGAACTAACCGGCAAAAATGGAATGCAGCTAATGTTAATTTAGCTACACCTGTGGATTAGCTTCCACGCCATCATCGTTACATGAAAAGCGGCCATTTCCAACAAGTTACAAGTATGTCCATGGAAATACAAATGGCAACATTGTGATGATTGTGCTTGTAGCCTATATAGGCTAAGCTATGTCTAATGATTGGTGTACAACATCCTTGTATTGTGGATATGTCAATACCTTTGAAACTCAATGTCAATGCTAGAATCCTTGTAAAATAGACTACCACTTGGCAGTAACCACACAAATCGCAACAGTGAACATTTGTTTTGGGGACTGTGATAGGTGTTTTGACTATAAGGAAGATACGATTATGACAGTCATTTTTCCTCTGATGATCATAAATTAGGCTAGCATACATGTTACAGCAAACAAGACCATCAGTGCAAAGAATGCTATTTTTTTAGTGCTGTCAAACGATTAAAATATTTAATCGCGATTAATCGCATTAATGTCAGTGCAAATAACAATGTAGATTCCCCTTCTGCATGTCCAGTCTGGACATGCAGATACCTGATGTTTCATATTTTGTTTAAAGGGCAGTATTTGTCACTCGACCCCCATTCAGATGTAAAGTAGTTGCTACTCTACACACCCAGTGCGATAAGTCCTTATGTGTTTTGAGCAATGTGGTAGTTTTGCTAATGACTTCCCAGCTGTCATCTGGGAGAAGCTGGTGCCAAAATGGACAGGAGGACGAAGAAAGCTCAGCCTATTACACTGGCACTGCTGCCTCGGCCGCTTCCCTTGGCAGCCGTGAATACCTAGACAATTGCTGGCCTAGGTTAATGTGCACCCCTATTAGTGACAGTTACCTAACACCTTTGGAAGGACTCACCAAAAAAACCTTGCCAAGCAGTACTGGGGTTCCAGTATTGCTTCCGGTGTCCCATTAATCTTCTCTGCTGAAGGCATGTGGCCTGTCTGCTCCACAGAACTGCTGGTACCCATTTATAAGGCACCGCTTTACAGGCCACTGTTATGGCTACCATGAAGGGTTATTGATGAGAGACCATCAAAGTATTTTCTGATGGCGAGAGATTATACAGAGTGTGTAAAGTATACTAGCAGCAAAGAAATGGAGTGATAACTTGCATGTTGGCAGTGAGAGCAGTCTCGTGTTAGATTTCATTTACATCCAAAATTGGCACATGTAATCAAATATATTGAGAGAAAGTGAATAACAACCAACTGTGTTCAATGAGTATTTACATTGTTAGAATAATAATGATTTCAGCAAAATGTGCCATTTTCTTTGAAGACATTTTGACATCTCATGGCAGGAAAAGAAAAGGTGTAAATACTAATACCACCCAGCGTTGTTGTATTTTTGGGTAAAATGTCGACGTTTTGAATGGTTTATTTCTAAATAGTTGTACAATGTTTGATTCCATCTGATAAAAAAAACATTTTTGTAGAAGGAGAGAGATAGAGAGAGATTGTTAAAGGAGGGGAGAAAAAAGAAGAGTAGTTGCCTCAGGGATCCACAGTCAGTGGCAGGGCACACAGGGCTGCACAGTCGGATGGAGCTGGAAAACGTATGGTCTCAAGCTGAACTGTGGGAATGACTCTTGCAAAGCAGACTGGTACGCAATGACACAATGGAAGTGTGTCATGTGGCACGACTCAGGCCGAGGCGAGGAGACTGGGGTTTTTACAAAGTTATACGGAACTTAATACTTTTATGAACCTGTCACTGACAGTCTCTTAAGCCCTTCACAAGGTTTCAAGTCTTCCCTTTTTTGAAACAGACATAAATAATAAAAACCTTGTTCAATAATGAGGAGATGTATTTTATATATAATGTGCAAAATTCAAAAGCCCTCTTTGCTATGACAACCTTGCGGGTGAGCAAAGCCGCCTTAAAGGTACTGTAAGCGGAATGGTTCTTTTAGCTAACTTCCTGTCAGTTACTGCAGTTAGCAGTCCCCTCGCTCGTCCCTATGTCACCACATTAATGCACTGCGGTCTTCAAGCAGCGAGTTATCTAGCATCCTCTCAGATACATAAGTGTGATAAAACATGATAAAAACCATCAAAACAGACATTGGGAAGGATTTTTACCTGCTCCGCCATTGCAGGCGCATACACATCCACCCATCTGTTGCTCTGGCGTGCACCGGCAGTGAGACCATGAGTGAGACGGGTGTCCGTTTGTAGCGTTCTCTCTTGTAATTGGATAAAAATTACGGGATCCTCCAATAAGTTTATTAGCCGATTACATGAAGAGCAGCTGACTGAGAGATCGGCTTTATGAAACGCGCACATTATGTAAGTGATCACTGTATGAATAAAGAGCGATTGAACACTTATATTAACATAAATAAACCGCTTACTTCACCTTTAATGATAAAACGTATTTCAAACACTCTTAACCCTGATTTTAATAAACCACTTTTTTTGGCATAAAACATTGAACACTAACAGTATGGTATGATGTGGCATGCAAACATGTATCCCTTTAACTTATTAGCTTATAATATAACTGAAACAATCGAAAAGCCTCTCGCTAATATTACCTAGCTGCAGTGCTAGAGCAAGCACCTTTTAGGACCTGCATTTCAAGGAGTGTTGTGCTTTTGGGTGTCATGCATGTTCAGTTTTAAAGTATAGCTATAATAAGTGTAATTTCATAAACAACATAAACAACTTTTAAAAAGAACAAAGGTGCCTACAGCAGGGAGAGTAATGCATCTTGCAATTTAGGTTGGCTTTTGGCAGACTTAGTTGCAATAACAGATGGCAGGTTCAGCTCTCATGAATATCAAGGAGACCAGTGGACCTTGCTTGTATCTCTTAGAACAGAAGAGTCTATTAAAATCAAATTACCGGAGGCAGTTTAGCATAAAAGGTGAAGGCCTAATTATTTGCACAGAGGAGAGAAGATGCACAGGCATGATAGCTGTCTGTGTTCGATACTCACCTGGCTCCTCTTTTTCTTGTACGTAATTACACATGCTCAGAGGAGCCCTATTTAGTGACAGTTCTCTAACAACTTTAATTGAAAATCCTGACAAACAACATAGTGTTTATATTTAATTTGCTTGATGTTTTTCTTTATCTTTCTTTCTATGTCCCTTTTGTTCACTTTTTTGTTTATATGTCTGAGTGGATTCTTTGATGTGCTTTTTACAGTCAAAAGCAGAAAACTAAGAAGAAATATGTGGAAAGACAGCGGATGTGATGCAGCATAAATCGCAGGGCATGCACCATAGCACTAGAACACTGTAAAGGTAAGCACATCCCTATTTATTCCTGGCTATCTCAACATGTGGAAATGAGTAAGCTTATTTAACCTTCTTGATAAAGTTGTGTCATTAGTTAGCCTGTAGCATGAAATGTCAAACATTATGCTACAAGCACATAATATAGTTGTAATAATAGTTAAATCCGAGACACTTGTGTAATTTATATGAAAATAGAAACATTTTCTCCACTGGAAGGGCACCCTAGGGGCCGTTTTAACTTTTTATATCTACCATAGGTGTATTCTTTACCCCTGAAAAGTGAAATGAAACTGAATAAGAATGAAAAAAGTCAAGTAAAAAATATCCCTGCTTTACAACTGGTTGAATATGATTGCCCATTACCAATTAATTAACTGGTGAATGAGCCAGTGATGCTAAAGCATGAACTAGCTGATACCAAATTGACTGATTCAAGGCTGACTTAAGTGCTCTTGCGTTCATGTGAACAATATATACTCACCGGCCAGGTACTCCAGTTCAATTTCTTGTTAACACAAATAACTTATCAGCCAATCACATGGCAGCAACTCAATGCATTTAGGCATGTAGACCTGGACAGGACAACTTATTGAAGTTCAAACCGAGCATCTTAGGGGAAGAAAGGTTTTTTAAGTGACTTTAAACGTGGCATGGTTGATGGTGCCAGATGGGCTGATCTGAGTATTTCAGAAACTGCTGATCTACTGGGATTTTCACTCACAACCATCCCATCTCTAGCCTGACACCACCCGCATACCTACTTCCACTCAATTTCCCTTCAGTAGTCAGTCTGGGTCCGCAGTATATTCACAGGTTTTTGGCCAGATTTTTGGCTGTCCAATCAGTGAACAGAGGGAGTGGCTTAGACCTATGACGTTGAGTTTCAGTTGTAGTCAGAAGCCGGCACATGACATACGTCACGACCAAACGTTATGCGATTGGTTGGCAGATCCAGAGTGGCACTGGGCAGATCCAATATTGTAATGCTGTGGGGGATATTTTCTTGGCACACTTTGGGCCTCTTAGTACCAATTGAGCATTGTTTAAACGCCACAGCCTACCTGAGTATTGTTGCTTACCATGTCCATCCATTTATGACCACAGTGTACTGATATTCTTATAGCTACTTCCAGCAGGATAATGCACCATGTCACAAAGCTCAAATCATCTCAAACTGGTTTCTTAAACATGACAATGAGTTCACTGTACTATAATGGCCTGCACAGTCACCGGATCACAACCCACTACAGCCCCCTTGGAATGTGTTGGAACGAGAGATTCGCATCATGGATGTGCAGCCGCCAAATCTGCATAAACTGCGTGATGCTATCATGTCAATACTTCTGAGGAATGTTTCCAACACCTTGTTGAAAGAATGCCACAAAGAATTAAGGCAGTTCGAAAGGCCAAAGGAGGTCCAATTCAGTACTAACAAGGTGTACCTAATAAAGTGACTGTGAGTGTACACTGCTGATTGTTTCAATAGTTTCTTATTGGTGTATTTTATGTGGTGCATTTGTCACGTTTGATAAAAGTAACATGTAGGGGTCATTTTGTTTGACAATAAGGCATTTTTTTTTGTCCTCCTGCTTCAAAAGTGCAGTATTGATTTTATACTGAATGTGGCTGTTCACTAGCCTGGCACCGCCCGCCTACTACTTCCGCTCAATTTTAATTTCCCTTCAGTAGTCAGTCTGGGTGCGTGGTATATTCTTAGGTTTTCTCCGGACAGCCAGTCGCCGGTCCAATCAGCGAACAGAAGGAGTGGCTCAGAAGCCGGTGCATGACATGGTTGGTTGGCAGATCCAGAGTGGCACTGGGCAGATCCAATAGTTTTAAACTTCAACAGACACCCGCCTTCAAGTGAGTTAACGTTTGTAAACTGAGTGATTCCAGACATTCTGTACAAATGAAATGAAGTACGATGGTCTGGTAGAACCAGGCTCTGTTCACTGGATAAGACATGGGGTTGAAACAGGTCCCATAGAGAGTAGCAGCTGGGTGAAATGGCCAGTTGTGGAGAGCAGGCGCACAATCACCAGCAAATAAGAGGCTGTGTTTTCAATAACAGTGTACAGCTTTGGGTAAATCAATAGATTTTCTTACTCAACAAGAAAGTTCATCTTGTCGGTAAATCAATACATTTTCTCGTACCCTTGTTTAATGAGAAAGTTTTGGAACCGCTCTAAAATCCCAGAGATGTTTTACTTCAGGTGTTTTGTGAGATTGATCTATGATTGCACTTTCCCAAGCACTTTAACATACTGTGCTCGGGCTGCTCTTCCACTTTCATGTTGTATCAGCTTATGTTTTTGAGTTATCTGTTTTTAGTACTATTCTATTATCATTTTAGCCTATTGTTGATTGTTGTATTTTTTCTGTGTGACTGTTACATACAGTGTAACAGTGTACATACAGTGTAACAGTATGGTATTTGCAGTGCTATTGCTTAATGTGTTTCTCAATGCATCACATGTGTTTTCAAATCGACAAACTTGTTTTTTTAATTTGCCCTTGCTTTGTCTATTTGCACTATTTGCTTGTTTTCTTAAGTGACAGAGCATTGGGCTCGATATTTCGTATTATTATAATGTGTTCTAGTGCACAAGAACATTTCAAATAAATTAATCATGGAACAGAATTTTCATTCCAAGCAGTTTGTGGCTTGTCTATTAAGCTGTAGTATCTGATTGAATTATAAGCAGAGATGATAAAGTAGTCACAGTCACGCTCTGTATTTGTGCGTACAGTATGCACGCTGTATATGAATGCAGTCAGTAAAACTGAACGGAACACTGTAGGTGTATATTGGGATTTTCCACAAACACCATCATGCACATGCTGTGAGAGCAGGCATCAGCTAGCACTCGAAAAGGTAGATTCATTTTTATCTCTGAATCATTTTCTCTCTTTCCATCTAAGACCAGCAATGTATAGACACAGGAGAAAAGCTCCCTCTGCAATAGCTATTCACTTGCATTACAATGAGGCAAATGGATGACACTGTGACAGAGTTCCTTATATCAAGTCAGTATAAACATGGAACCAGACAAAAAGGGCTGCTTGATTATTCCTATTCTGGTCGCAGTTTAATATTTAATCACTCTGTGTCTTTTTCAAAGGCAGAATTAATTGCTGACATTCATTACAACTTTCACTGACAGCATTAGCACTGATAAGTGTGATAACCATCGGATTAGTCGAGCTGCATTATGCTTAAAGAACCAGAGCTAGTTTGTGAGAAATGGGGGACATTGATGGCTAAGTATTTTCACCAAATTACCTTCTCACACGCATCCCGCCTCTACTGAATTTATAGGCTCAATACAAACGTAGAACCATAGACTTTTACAGAACATTCACTTATATTTAGCTGCCCTGAAGTTTGACATCATAAAGATTTTTTCACCGTGATATATTTAATCTTAATGAAGACATTAATAGGAAAGTCTTATTTCAAAGTCGGCTTCTAAATTCTATATATTCTGAAATAAAATTAATCTTTACCGATTGCATAATGTATTACTGAACAAACGCAGGCTTTGACAAATGCGGGTACAACTTTAGGCCTGGTCTTCCAGAATCTCATGCAGTCTCAGCAACACTGATCCAGGGCCTCGTTTGTGGAAAGAAACCGCAAACCACAAGAACAAAATGTATCTTTTCATTGTTTCCTCTCAGACTGATCATAGTTGTGTGACTCACTCTCCTATATTTGCTTCATAGCATTAAAGACAGAAGCTGGCTGCGCGAATCAACAATGGGTAAGTGAGAAGTTTTTTTTTGTTTTGTTTTGGGCGATCAGAGCTTTGATGTTGTAATGCACAACTCTACATGTTGTCACCCTCTCCAGACACTGAAACATGATTGCTATGTTGTGCAACAAAGATGGTAGAATTTGGATCAAGCAAGAAAGAGCTTACAAACTCATGCTGTACTATCTCAATGCATTTAAAAAACATAACACATTACTCCTCAGCTATGGTTTGAACAGGCTTTGTTCACTAGATGCAAGAAGTGTTGTGTATGGTAGTGGAATGCAGTGGGTTGAGTGTTTGACCATGTAAAACTTGGGAACTCAGGGAAAACTGACTTTCTGAAGTAATTTAAAAATGTCAACATCATCTCTGTATTTCTGCAATCTCACACACAGTACTTTAAAAATATATTCATGTATCCTTAGTGTGATTAACCATCACACACCTACTGTGTTTGCCTTGATGATAACTGACACTTAGATTACCACCAAAGTTTTTGTCTTATGTATCCAGGTTATACGGAACATTTGGTAAGGGTACAAAGTAGGACAAATAGCAGACTGGTAAATAATCCAGAAAACTCCTCTATGGTATACCTTCTCTTTTTACAGCTAACCTGCCTAATATATGGTCCAGCGCACACTGAGAAGGAGGCAATCAGGGCCAAGATGACTTATATGTCAAGACCTCTACAGGTTTTTATTTTTTGTCTTATTGCTGCCAGTCAATTAACTTGAGTGTTGGAGCCAGAGAAAAATCTGGCCATGGCTTCCTCCACAATTTACGACAGCTCAGTTTGAATTTTTGAAAGCCGACATTTTAATCTCCACATGGTATCCGGTCCACTGAAGCTGTCGCTCGTCTTGAACCACTTGGTCTCACTGCAGGCCATCACATTGGTCATACAAAGGGGGAGGAAGATTATGGTTTTGCAGAACAGGTCACTAGCCTACCTAATTCTTATATTTAAATATGCTTAATTATCTTACAATATTATTGATCCAATGTCCCTAAATAAACAGCCTAGTAGCCTATGCCAGTCAACACCTCACTTAACAGTGACTTAATCAGGATCCAAAATAAATAATTCGCCTTAAAGTTATAATCTTGCAACAACCAAACTTTTAATAGGAGGTAAACTTGGACTCAAGTTGTTATGAAGCATTGCAATTTCAGTGAAATTCTTTGTTGATCTCTCCCTACTCTTTGCTTTGGGTGGTTAAAACACATTTCACTCACGGCTGTAGTGAATAAAACAGAGCCTGATGCAGGAATACATTTTAATCAACATTTACTCTGGCTAAAATTAGATGCTGCAGCCCTACACTTATACCTACTTTTCCCTTTCGGGGATTTTACAGATCTACGGTGGCCTTCAAGGACAACAAGGTAGTTACTAAAGATGGCATCATCCACCACTCCCTCAAGTATTTCCACAATATCAAGTAATGAGGGGAAGAAGGATTTAGTTATTTATTCTAAAGTACGTATTCTGCACCCTCCAACGACTGCGTTTCTTGCGGTTAGGTTTGTCTGTTCTGTGCTGCTGTCGAAACATGGCGGGGTGCAACAACAGGATATAAAAGGCTCATTCTAAAAGCTTATTAAACCTAAACATATCATATTCCATTTCTACCAAGTCTGTTCTGAAAAATGCAGATACATTCTTCACACTGTTAATTTGTGATTTATTAAAAAAACAACGTCTACTATATATTTAATTTAATTATTCACTTTAACAAAAAGTTGGCTAATTTTGTCACAATCTCTCTCCCTTGACTCCAGGCCACATTTCACATTCTCTGTCCCTTTTCATTGCCATATTAGGTCCATCCACCAGAGGCCCTCAGGTTTTCCCTCATTTCTACACACCTGTTCCCACTAATCTGCTCTGCAATCACTTGGCCGGCCCTGCCTGACCTTCTCCCCTGCCTCTTATCCAATCATTCGCCACACATTAGCATACACAACTGATTCCATCAAGTTCCATGACAGATATTTTACGTTATCATTGGTGTTATGATATCCTGTATACATATCTACCCACATAATGGAACCCTTACCTATTTTTCTGTCTATCTATCTGGACCTGCCAGGAAGCCACTTGTCCTCAATAAATCACTGGAATCAACCTTGCTGCCTCAACTATCTGCTTGTGGGTCCAATCTCTGCTACCCCGCTTTCACCATACCTGACCATTCGAATCCAGTGAGACAGGCAATTCTAGCTTACCTTAATAGCAGAGTAACATTTTAATTGATTTATTATAAATCAGAGGATGAAACTGAAACATTTACCATTTTTTACTTCATTGGGTTTAAAAAAAAGAACAGCAACTTTCCCCAAATTCAAACACACAATAACATGTTTTGGGGTGATTTTTCTTCAGTGATACAGAGACAGTGTTCAGCAACAGAGTATGAGTATGTTATCACATAGTAGCATAACAGTAACAGTATACATTGAACCGCCTATAGGCATGTAAACATTCCTGCATACCGATATAACTCTGTACATAAACCACAAATGAGCGATGCTTTCCAAAAAACCTCGCCCACAGTGTAATGAGTAGGGATGTCAAATAAAGCCTCGAAACTCAGGGAACAAGATGTACCAATCCCTCCGGATCATGATGAGTCACTGTCACAGAGACCTTCTGAATAAAGGTACAGCGTGTTCCCCTACAGCCATGGAGGTGATTAGGATCACTCGTGTTGCAACGATGCATTCAACTATGATTTATCAAAGCAAACATCTTTCAATATGTCTAACCTTGCAGTTTAACCAGAACCTCAGGGGATGTGACTCAGTGGTCTACACTACGGAGAAAGAACACATTCACTCAAGCAGAAGGTCCCGGAACCAGGAAAATGTATTAAAAAAATTATTTTCAATGCAAAAAAAATGTAAGAATTGAAATGACAAAGAAAATGTTGCCTTTTTGTAAAGCCCTTGCCTGTTTGCTCTTCAACAAAAAAGCACACAAGTCGGCATGGTATCAAGCGGAAAGAGTTAAGTAATATTGTTCCTGTTCTATTATTGAGTGTTTGTGTAGCCCTGTTGAAAAGGCCTGGCAAGCCATTCAGACCAGAGTGAATCATCTGCGTTGTGAGTACAGTGATGCTGTGAGTTAAAACCATGCTGATGGCTTGTAATAAACAAGCCATACTCTCTAAAAGCTGAAAAAGGCTGATGGCTGCCAGAACGCTTTGAAGTCAGACCTCACCCCCTAACCTACCACCATTAAACAACTCCTCTTGTTTTGTTCTGTTCTTATTAAGGAGCTGGCAAATAGTTCACCTATAGAACTCTGCTCTATGGAACAAAGGAATAGGTCAAACACATCCTCTGTGTGTACCCGATTGTTTGGGAGCGTACGGGGTATACATTTATTTGTCTTCGTCATACATTGCTAACCGGATGCCTTGTTAACCAGTGGGGATGGTCAATTGACAGATTTCTCTCACTGAGTCTGTTTCCAGCTCGTCTTGCTTGTGACCTAGAAAGGCAGCAGAGAAGGTTTTTGGGTCAGGGGCTTTTTCCAGGGTGGTACCTCCCGTTGTCTTTCACACGCACTCACACAATCATGGATACACAAAGGCCCACCGTGGACTGGTCAGTCATGCTGGGAGGCCATTTTTAGAAGGCATCAAATATTCATGTGTGTCTATGAAGTGTTGGCCAGATTTCCTAGCCCGCAGGTCTGCTGCTGCATGTGCTCCTTTATCACTGTCTGGCTGCAAATAGACCCCGACGTGCTAGATTCTTCATAGTGGTACGATTGGGTAGTATGGTGGAAGTGCCAGCTGTGAGCAGGGCCCCCCTGCACCAGCCTTCTTTTGGCATAGTAATGGTATATCATGTTTCAGGACTTAATCCCATTGCTGTAAAGTGTTACATTTTTTTGAGTACCATAGATTGCGCCACCGGAGCGGTTTGTGTCACATTTACTTGGAGCCTTAGGGGATTTTTTTTTACTTCATGTGCACAGACAGTATGGACAGGTATTGTTTGTGAGGATCACTGATTTTGACACAGTGATTTGGGACAACAAGCGTTCTCCAATAAACGTGACTACACCCCTAAGCTTCTGAACACTACTCATTTTAAATGACTATTAATTATTAAAGGTGCAGTCATCAGTTCTGGAGAATGCTTGTTGTCAATAATCCGTGAATATCTCGTAATGATCTCCTACCTGTCCATACTGTGTCTACGCTGAAAATAAATCCAGTGTTAATACACAGCCTATAGGCTCTGTAAACTGGTATGTTGCCAGCAATGTGGGTCCTCTTGTGTTTATACATACCAGTTTACAGAGCCTTGGCTGTGAATTAACACAGGATTTATTTTTCATCACAACCACAGTAAGGACAGGTATGTATGTTCTATGGATGGATGGATGGTTGGAAAGGCTGCACATGAATTTGGGATCAATAAAGTTGGCTGAATCTAAATCTGAATTATTCATGAGGTGATATTTACACAGGACTCGAGCAAAGTCTCTTGGCTTCCCACATAGACATGAAGAGATTCATTCCATCACAGTGTCACATTACATGGAGCAGGGCGCTGAACACATTCATCCAGCCTCCTGTGAAGTTCTGAGGGGTGTTCCAGAAACTTCAACTGATTCTCGAGTCCTGAAAATGTGTGTGTGCGCGCGTGTGTGATAGCGAGAGAGAGAGAGAGAGGGAGAGAGAGAGAGAATTAGAGAGAGACACAGAGTGATCCCCCAGCTCAGTCTCCCTCTTTACTTTGCTTTCTCCCATCACTTTCCCCCCCTCAGTAGGCTACTACTTAAGCCCACACCTCTTTATGTTTCCCATATTAGCCGGTGTCTTCTGGTGCTGAACAATTCCAAACCCAGTTTAAGTAATGACGCGCAGGAGGGAGACTTTCACTCGGCATATGAGCATACAGCTGTCAGCAACTGAGATGCAATAAAGAAAATTGCCCGAGGGGATTGAAACAGACGGTGACCAGCGGAGACAGGCGAAGGAGAGCGGGAGAAGGAAGGAAGGAAAGAAGGAAGACACACAGACACACACACAGCTTCAGGTGCCCGAGAAGCGATGGAGGCGCACGGCGTGTGTGACTAGGGACAGGATCGGAGCACCGCTGCTTCTGGATGCGCTCGCGTTGTTTATGGTGGATTACAAAAGTGAGCAACCTGCAGAATTGACCGTGACCGCCCCTCGTCCATTGCACTTTGACGGATTAGCTCGGAATCATGAACGTGTCGCCCCCGGACCGCAGGAAAAACGTGCGAGAACTGGCCCTGGAGATTGGCATCCGAGTTCTGCTTTTCGGAGTTTTTGTGTAAGTAACGCCTCGCTCAAACCAGGGTTTTAGTTTGCTGTTCTCTGAGAGAAAAAGGGGGGATCTAGGCCGGCAGCACGTGCCGTGGTGATGAGATCCAGAGGTTATCCATGTGCGTGTTTTAGGCGACTGAACTGAACTGCTGTATTCGGGCACAGTTGCCGCGGTGTGGTGCTGAACGAACAGTTCCCCGTGCAGAGAGAGCCGCAGTTTGTGGACAGATCACTGCTAAACCACTAGGACTGTAGACACAGCCGCTGCGTTAACAGGTTGCAGAAAACAAGTTGAATATCCGGCAGCATGTTGCGTTGTGGCATGAACCAGGGTGTCACCAATTAAAACTTTTAGGAATTATAGGGGCATTTTCTCTTATTTCTCATTACAGTGTAGGTGCTCGGATAGAGACAGAGGCAGCTTCGTCAGACTGTGACCGCTTCACCTCACTACAATGAAGACAGTGATACCCAACGCAGTGATGCTGTAGCCTACAGTATGGTGGCACTTTGCAAGGAGGTTGCGTCTCACAGGCGCAGCCATCACAACTAATATAGGCTACATATGAATAATTAATTGTTTATCCAGCCTTGAGGTTGTAACATAATAAGCCTGGTTTGCATCATGATTGTGTCATGTGTTGATATCCCAGCTGCTCGGTGTGTAATGTGAGAAAAGCCCCGGGGTCCTGTTATCTCAAATGACTTTGCTGAGATTTTAATCCATTGAAAAAAAAAAAGGAAAAAATCAGGACAGTGTAGCTACAATGCTCTTATAGCTGGTGTATATTACTTTTAATATATGTACTTGGGCTATCAGTATGTGTGATGTCACACTAAGAGGATTGTACAGCCAACAAAAAGCCTGATGCTCAACAGTGTTTGACATGGGGAAAAGACAATCAACTGGAGGGATATAGGACGAGAGAATGAACTGTGTCAGAGAGGAGGCATCTGGCTGAAGCCTCCAGATGTAGCTGTGTGTGTGTGTGTGTGTGTGTGTGTGTGTGTGTGTGTGTGTGTGTGTGTGTGTGTGTGTGTGTGTGTGTGTGTGTGCATGTGGGTGTGTGTGTGTGTGTGTGTGTGTGTGTGTGAGCCTGAGGGATTCACGTTTGAGGCTGGTTTCATAGTGTTTATCAGTGCACATCAAAGGCAATTTCACCCAATATCATCATCAACTTACCGCCGGCTTCTGCCCCTGTCGCCAAGTCCTTGATATGTAATGAAGTGAGTTTTACTCACCATATTCCCTCTTCACAGTTATGGGACGCTGGCGCTTTGTAGTTGCAGCATTGCCCCTCAAGTGAGGCTCAAATGAAAGGAATTCGGTCACACAACTTTACTGCTTCTGTGTGAGCATGCACTAGCCACAGCGGACCACATTAAATGCAAACGTCCACATCCTTAATTAAACACCTTCATTTATTTTAGCATGAGCACATTGGAAATTAAGATTGTGAATATTGGTGTAACAAGGAGCCGTACCTAATTCCATTATTTTGTTATAAATATTTTTGTATACAGTTTTTAACCCTTCTGTTATCCTCAAATATCACTAACACATTTCACCCTTGTGGTCAATCTGACCAGGGATATTTGCCTCCAGAAAATGATTTACAGGAAAATTGTTGACCAAGTTTTTGTGTTTATTTGTTGAATACATAAATAACCCCTTGATAATGAAACCTATCAGTGAGTTGACCTGTTCTTTAGCGCCACCATCACCATACAAACTATTGTACTTGAGATGATCATTTTAGAGGGGAGGCATGTGTACTTGGGAAGACTTGGATGTGATCAACTCGCAAGCCTACATTGGCTTCCTCATTTTGGCGGGAATTCAGGGAGGGGAATGAGATGAAGAGAACGATCCAGGCCAAATTTGAACCCATGTCCGCTGCGAAGAGGACTGAGCCTTGTTCTGTTGTTATGTTGAACTTCCTATTCACCTCGCACTTCAGAGCGATGCCCTCTGGACCTATAGAGCAATAGTTCACCGTTTATTTTTTCACCTCCAAACCCGAGATGAACACAGGATAATTGGGGTCACCTAATGTATTGTTTTTCTTCACTGGAGGTGTAAAATACTTTTTTTTAAGCTGTCACCTCTTCCTAGGGAGAAAATGGCAGCGTTATATGAGTACGGATAACAATTCAATTCAGCAGTCATGTATTCCCTTGCTTCATCACGGCTCAGTTAAAATATTGCATCTCCCATTGGAATTGCATACCTCTTCAGCTCAGTATTATATTGATCTACCAGGAAACATTCTGTACATATTCATTCACAATTTTAGCAATGATGCTGAAAAAGAATGAATGAATCCTTGTGGGCTTCTGTGCAGATATGATTGCATCAGCAAGGTTTTCTTGAATGCCTGATCACACTATGCAAGTCTTTTTGTGTTTGGTTAAATAATGCTGACTTTAAGACCAAAATACACAGCACTTAATGTCTTTCCTCGACTGGTCACCCACACAAGCTGTTTTTTGTTTGTTTTTCTCCATCACACAGTAAACCACATCTCTGCATCTGGGGGGGGGAGGGGTTACACCAAAGATCCCCAAATTCCCTGCGTTTTTCACGTCCAAGTTTTGTCAAAGAAGGTCATCTTATGGGGAATAATACCATTGATTTGCCCCTTCCTCGCCAAGCTTCCTGTCTGCTCCAGCCAGGCCTCAGGAGGTGTGCTGACCTTAGCGCCCGGCAAAAGTGACGTTTGGTCGATCCAAAAACCAGTAATGCCATGCAGTCGTCATAGCTTGGTTAGCACCCCAGGAGTCACACATCTCCCCAGAGTGAAAAAGCAAAAAGTTCAATCTAATTGGAAATGGATCTTTGACATTTAACAGATCCGGAGAAGAAGAAAAAACAAGCCGAAAACTGTATCAGAAAAAAACAATGCAGTTAGCCCTTCAACATACAAAGAGAGGATAATGAGATTTGGTGCTATTTCACTAATCCAGTGCAAAAACAAGCACAAGCTATTGCAACTACCTCAGAAGTGATTTCTTCCTTGAGTGGTTGTTTGGCAGAAATCCTTGTCCTCAATCAATCAAGGCAAAGTTTTGAGTTAAAGTTGCTACCGTATGTGTTTGTTGGACACTTGAATATACGGGTAGATTACAGTAAACATCACAGCACTGGCTCAGTATAGAACCGCTTCGCCAGGCAAGAAGGGCCAGAGAAAGAGACAGAGGTGCAAGATAAGATGGAGGACATGGAGTTTGAAAGACTTCGAGATGATTTTGAGATTCCAGACCGATAAGGATCTGTGGCTCTGCGATCTGAAGAGGCAGCAAAACCAATCCGAGAACAATCAGTGCAATCTAAAAGCTTTCTGATGGGAGTGATTGGCCGGAGAAGAGGGCAGTTTTTAATGGTACAACAAAATAGGGCCCACTTGCTTGTTGCACAGGTAGCGATTTGGACCACAGCAGAATTGTATTGCAGAGCATAGTGGAGATTGAGGGGGGGAAATGTGGTGCATTTGCATTTGAGCGTTTACTGCGTGTCATCCCCTCCTCTCAGCGGAAAGGCTTACCAGCAGCCCTGGGATGCAGCCCATAGCATTTTCAATTCTCAGAAAGCCTCAAGAGACTTTGGGGAAGAGTATTTTGTTGTCAGGCCTTTTGACTGTTCAAAAAATAAGCGGATTGTTTAGCTCGCATGTTACGCATGGGGGGCTCCTGCACTCTGGTTTTGAGGGGACATTTTCTGTGTAGAGGATCGGTTGCAGTGTCATCAGTGTGTATTGTCTCTGTAGCTGACACAAACTGAAACGTGTTTTAATCCCGAAGAATGTAAGGGTTATTCACATTATGGATTATTGATAAAGAATTTGAAGTTGCAATCTGTAATATTCCAGCCCAACAGCCATCACGGCTTATTTAGGCACTAGCTCACTCGTTGATCAGTAACTTTGTCAGGAATACTACAACAGATGAGAAACAGATGTATCTGTTGATAGTGCAGCCAAACATATTTGTGATGTTTTAATAAAGAAGTCAGTCAAAAGCAGTTCTGACTTTTCCACACCACACTGCACATTGGCGTTAGTTAACTTGCTGAGTTGTGCAGCCAGTCGCCCGAGGGCTCTTCATCTGACAGCTCACGGTGGCTGCTCTGTCTTCTTCCATTAGCTTCCCCCTTGTAATTCTAAATGATCCACTTTGGGGGGGGAAATGAATATTGACTGTTGTCTTCTGTGTTTGGTGCATTTTGAAATATGCATCGTGGTCAGCGCTTACCACAGCGATAAAAAAAAAATGTCTGCGTCTGCTTCACAATAACAGCCACCCTTTGTTTTTTTTGCGTGAATGCTTTTAATGTGAAGCAGTTACTTCACACTGCACTGCCTGACAGGACGTAAAGAGAGCACACTTAGGTAGTCCAATCCAAAATGCATTGCAGGAACCTGTCAACATATAAAACCACGATATATACAGGAATGATTACCGAATGTGAATAAATTGAACAACAATTAAAATATTGGGTGTAGTAAAGAGATTTCCTGATAAAACATGTTCAGCCAAAGGCCACAGGTGTAAGTGCCACTATTGCTATAGCTCTGTCAAATGATACTTTATATGAATTCCTGTAATGTGAAAGGGTTGCTAATAATGCTGATTCGGATCCCTCCTCTGGCAATAGGCACTCCCCCCCTGCAGCTCCGAAGCTCTCACCTCTTGTTGTTTTATTTCCCAAGTCTATACGGTTTTAGTCCAAATGGCTCTTCCCAAGGGCAATATCCCAGAGTAAGCAAGCTCACTCAAGCTGATTTTACGATAGCGTCGCATTGGGTAATGGCAGAAAGCTGGAGTAAAAAGACTTGCTGATGAAGGAAGTCCAGCACCTATGGCATTTAGAAAGTGTTTTTTCACTCTCATAAGCTGTTTAACAACAAAAAAATGCACTTGAATACTAGAATTATCTTCATGGATGAAAGAGGATTTCAATTGGAGACCCATGTCACCCTGTTTATGACACTTAGTGAGGCAATTTCTTCCACTTACACACACACATTTGTCTCTTTTGAGTTTATTTCGGAATCGCTCTATTGTGCTCCCAAATCTCATGATGTGACACATCTGTAGCCCGAGTTATCTTCCGTTTACCCTCCACTGCTCGCAAGGTTATTGCTGCATTTCTTAATTTTGATGGCCAACATCTGAGGCACTGAATGGCAGGTCATCCAATCCGTAACCCTCATTTTGTCGGAGAAGGAAGAAAACAATTTGAGAATGCAGGCTTGACAACTGGACTGGGGCTGAAGGGAGGTGGAAAAAATGTTCGACCGGAGATAATACCCATCGTTGTACTTGATTATTTTAAAGTAACCCCAAATTAGTGAGCTCTTAAAGGAGTAGTGTTTTCGCCAGTGTGGCAGTCTATCCAGGGACATGCAATTAAACCAAACAAAAGAAAGCTCAGTCAACAAGTACAGGGGAAAGCGTTAGTGAAAATACAAGGATGGCAAAGTGTGCGACAGGTATGAGGATTTTAAGAGGATATGTATGGCAAATTGAATTAGTTACCATGGTGAATTAATTAAAGTATTTGACTCAATAGGCAAGCTGGTTAATTAATAACTATGGATGAATGAGTTAGGGACAAGGGGTGAGAAATAAGTTCTTCTTCTCCCCCTATTTTAAACACGTAAACCAAGTGTTGGACAGTTTATTTTGCTTTACGAATTTCATTGTTTGTAAAAGAGACTTTTTTGATGCCTGTCCACTTCTTTGATTTTTTTTGTCTTCACCTGTTCGAAATAAATAGATTTCCAATTTCAGATCCCAGAGGTCTATTAAAAAAAGAACAGGAATAACGTAGGATGGATGGATATAAAACAGGGGAGGATTAGGCAGACGACAAAGAAGAAGAATTATGTAAAGAAATGATGGACCGAATAAAGCTATTTGTGGTTAGCAGTAGGATAAAAGTGGGTGTAACAGAAAAGGCAGAACAGTGTGAATCAGCATTCTCTGCAGGTGCTGTGGGCAGAAATAACTGTGATCTTCAAAAATGAGAGCAGAGGCAGCTGACTATAAGACCACCAACAACACCACGCATTCCCTGACAGCTAAGTCTGTCAGCGCTCTGAGCGACTCTGGCATTTGATTCTCCACAATCGTTTGATCAGCTCATTATGTCTCGCTATCCCTGCTGTCATCCATCCAGCTCCATCTCTTTACCCTTCCATGGCCATCAAATCTCTTCGGTTAGTCGCTCTGTGTCTTTTTCACCATTTCTTCTTAAAGGAACATGCCAAGTGTTTTTAACATTTGTGTTTTTACAGTAAAATGTCTCAACAAATATTGGATAGATTGCCTCAGAATAGGACAGGTAGGGCAGTCATCCACTGATCGCAGGGTTGGTGGTTCAATCCCCACCAGCTGCCTCATGTAGAAATGGTAAGACTAGGAATCCCAAATTGCTCCCGATGGCTGCTGCCATTGGTGTCTGTCAATGGGTTAATGAAAGACAAACAAGGTCATTAGATCAAAGCCTCAGGATTTCTGATGGGCTGGATTTTCTGCGATGCGTGTGTGAATGGGTGAATGTGACGGCAGTGTAAAGTACTTTGAGTGGTCAAGAATGACTAGAAAAGCGCTTTATAAGTACAGGCCATTTTTAATCCTACAGTCATAATGGTTTTAATTTCAGTTTCTGTTGAAGCAGTTTTAAATAGTTTGACCAAGTCATTTGAACTCATAATCCACTCTCTAGTTTTCAACCGCATATCATGGTTCTATTCTATTTCTAATGCTCTATTTTGTCCAAACCCATCATTTCAATGAGGAAAGCCTACATACTGCTTTAGACACAGCTTTCAGTTTAGCGCAATGCAATCCAACGCCACCACAAATGACAGCCTCTTAAATGCCTTTAAAGTTGAATCAGCGCTCTAAAAACAGAACTTTATTTCTTTAAAAATGCCATTACGGTTGTTGTAGACTGCGTTGGTTTTTCCTTAGTCTGGCATGACCACTTCCGCCAGCGTCTATTCGCTTGCGTCGAAAAGCTACGCAGCCCCCGGTTGCTGGCTTTCCCCTATTGTGATCCCCCTCAAATTCGGAAACAATTCGCTCAGTCAACCCGTGTGCTTATGTGCAGCGCTCTCTCTCTCACACACACACACACACACACACACAGGGTGTGAGAAGTCACATTACTGTAGACAGATATAAAGTGTGGCGATACTTCGGGATAATAATATTGGCGGCGGCGGTCCGGGATGCATCCTAGCTTAGCCTAGCTGTCCAACTTCATTGTACAACTACCCCCGGGCAGAAATAGGCCTACCCTCATAAACTCTGGAAAATGAAGCGTGGGGGTTTGAATTGAGCACCGGACCTTATAACCAGCTAGATTAAGATCCGCCGTTCCCTTTCTTTGGTGAATTAGGGACTATGCAGCGGTGTTTTAGCGACGGGGAAAGATTCCAACGGCTTCCACTATCACCTAGCAACTCTTACGGCTACTTGCTGCAGTTGGTGTAGCGCTCACAACGTCAAAACCCTGTTCTGCCTGTAAACAGACGGACTACGGCTCTGACTACAGCGATAGGAGGTGGTGACATAAGTTCTCGAATGCTAAAAATTCTACTCGACCGCCGTAGCCGTCCTCTCAACCGCCGATGATAATGTTACCAGAGATAACACTACGTGGGTGGCTAGTTAACTCCGGTTAAGTTATCCCGTGAGCTCCTCGGGGGCTAAAGTGTATGGTGTCTTGACATGCTGGTTAGAAAGCAACACACTATGTATATTCCTTTTGTCTTTAATAGTTTTTGTGTGGCGTTTGCGGGTTTAGCCATTTCTCTGACAGTCTCTGGACGTAAAGACGTTCCATCAAAATAAGTCCCCCCCCCGGCACTATTTTGCAGGACACCGCTGCTGCTTCCCGGGGTTAGCCCCGCCCTAGATGATTGTGATTGGTTTAAACAAATACAAACAGGCTAGCCCAGTTTCCCCGGTTTCCCCACCCGAATAGACGGCTCTAAACAGAGTGCTTCCAGACCCTACTACTTGCTGTAGTTTGGTCTGGCTTTGCGAGACTAGTTTTTCCTTGATGTCCCTACTAAACCCTTAACCGTTAACGGATTGTGTGGAGGAACAGAAACTAACACATTTGGTCAGTAGACAGCTGTTCTCCTCTTTCTGTTTGTTTGAAGACAGATTCAGGGCAATATGAAATGAATCAAAGCAGACATACTTGCATAATTGTTGCTGTGAATTAATTTCATCATATCTCTTATGTTACATCCAGCCTTTGCTTGTACCATAAAGACTCTTGTGGTATATTATAACCAATTTTTTTAAGTCATCCGTCACAAAACTTGTATTTTGGTGATCCTAGAAGGAGATTCTTACTGCAACGTGGTATTCAGTGTTAAGGTTATCCAGTGTACAGGGAACAACCTTTATGATCCGATCTCTTCATCATAATTGAATTGGCTTTTTTCATTTGTGCCCCTTAACATAATGTCCACTTTTTTATGGTTAAGCATTCCACTAATTGTTTCCGGTAGACTCTTTAACCTTAATGGTCTGTTGTTGATGGTCTAGATGTTTTAAACAAGCACTTTAAGGTGCTCAGAGGAACTTTCCGTTTGTGTTAATTCTTGCACCCCTTTTGGACAGAAGTGGTAGTGTTTTTACAATGCCAGCTGTTGTTCCTGGGTGAGTGTTACCATGACAAAGGCATTAAGAAAAACTATATACAAATAGCATTATTTGCACTGATAGTCTTGTTTGCTGTTACATGTAATGTATGATCATCAGATCATCATTTGTTTCAAACATATTTAAAACTTCCTCATAGCACCTTTAACATATACAGTATAAATGCTATGGAACTGCTATTGAATAATTTCTCATTTTAGCATTTAAACAATCAAGAACACATAGAAAAATATGTTAACAAATTACAAGCCCATGGGATGTGAATGATGCAAATTGTAAAATTAAATTTTTCTTCCAAATGGCTACGACTAGTGTACAGTAGATGAAAACTGAGCCAAGGGCGGAATGCTATTGACGTTGGAGGTGTGGAATGCAGTGTGGAAGTGACAGTTCCCGTGGCAAGATCCCTGCATTTATTTACACCTGCTCCCACTGTGATGTTTCTATTCTTATACTTCCCCTCTCTCTCTCTCTCTCTCTCTCACTCACTCACTCACTCACTCACTCACTCACTCACTCACTCACTCACTCACTCACTCACTCACTCACTCACTCACTCACTCACTCACTCACTCACTCACTCACTCACTCTCTCTCTCTCTCTCTCGCTCTCACCTTGTCTCTCTCTGTCACCTCTATCCCTCCGTTGGCCCTTTGTCACGGATTTTTCTAAGATCTGCTCCATTTCTGCAATTTCCAGCTCCATACTCTTTTCTGTACAAAGACAGATGAGGGGCTGAGTAGATGAAAGGGCCCTCCTCCAACACACACACACACACACACACACACACACACACACACACACACACACACACACACACACACACACACACAATGCCAGTCCCCTTGCCCAAATCTATAACAAGCGAGAACCTCTCCTCTCCATCACATCTGTGTGTGTGTGTGTGTGTGTGTGTGTGTGTGTGTGTGTGTGTGTGTGTGTGTGTGTGTGTGTGTGTGTCATACCCCTGGGTTTTGCTGTCAGACCATACTCTTTCCTTGATGACTCCTCCGTGGATTCTGTTTGCCAATGCTCTTTAGAGAGACACATCTCTGAGAACTTTTCTGACAACCTTTGTGCTACCCAACCACTGAACATTGTAAAAGAAACTTTACAAGTTTGCCAAAGCTGGGAACAGATGTGTGTGTATAATTGAAACCGACAAGACCCCTCTGCATGCAGAAACTCGTTATTTCTCCACCCACATACACATGTATATGTATATTTTTGACAGGAAAGGAAGGAGTGCACAGTGAACAGCGAACACCACACTGAATGACAGGTTGACTATGACTACAGGTGTGTCATTAAAGCCCCAGATTCTCATGTGTCTGCTCATCAAATTGGTAAAAACTTTTGCAAGACTATAGCGAGGACACATAACATGCCCAATTTGGCTTACATGGTTGGTGGACAGACACAGGTAGCAGTGCTACCGTAGCACCACCAGTACAATTCTGAAAGAAAGCTTGAGATGCATGAAGTTTGTTAGAGTGAGGTGAAGGGAGGTGAACACAGCTGAAATTGAATCCTCTTTGAAATCTGATAAAAATTGATTATATGATAATACTCTCTCGGACACATCTATTTTTATCTTTCACAATTGGCTCCCTGTGATCATATCAGTCTTTCTTATTAGTATTTCAACAACTTGTCCTTCTGCTGTCAACACCAGCTGTAAAGATAAAAAAACAATGGTTGTGATGGTACTGAGTGATACCAGCTGCTTCAGGAGGTTTACAAGGAGAATCATTAAACATTGCATACTTTTATGGTTAAATTTTATTTTTTATTTTTATGTGGTTTAAAAGCACACAGCACAGTAGTGCTCCACTTCCACTGCTGTTTTCACTGAAATAATTAACCTTGTCAGACCTTGTCTCAAGACTGTGTGTTTGCAGCCTGCTTGATTGAATTGTCATTGACTCCTGTTAGTTGTATTGTGCATTTGTTTTTCTGATTCTTTATGGGGTTTCGTGACCTCAATTGTCAGTGTTGTATGTCTAGGTTTTTCAGCGTTCTCAAGTGCTTTTTTTTAAACCAACACTATCACAACCATTCATGCAAAGTTCTAGCCATATCAATAATAGTAAGATAGAATTGATATTGTTAAAATTAGAATATGAAAAGTGCCATACAATAGACCTGTAGCAGGAAAAGCACAGCTATAACTAATCTCATTAAATGCGGCTCCATTCCACTTAGCTGAACCTTAACGACATGTTACGAGCACAATACCACCTACACTTAATACAACATTACTGATCTGTACTTCAAAGACATTTCAAACAAATACCTCTAATGTGATAATATCATGCTTAAGATTTACATTCACAAAGCCTTTGGGGAAACATCATTGATAAAATAATCACAACGACCAAGCATGCAGAGCCGTTCATAACTCTTAGTAGTTCCATTTAATAGAAAGCAGCCAAGTAAGACAACAGTTAAAAACCCAGCACACCCCAAGGGCTTCTGTGGGTTTACTGCACAGGTTATTTTTTTTCTTCTTCTGGAGCATGTGGGTGTGTATGAATGGTGCTTGACAGACATTTCTATAACTCTCCTGTTAGCTTTGTTACCTTTATCGTCTTCATTTACACATGGAGTTGGATGACGTTATGTAATTCCAGCATAGCTTCGCCCACCTTCAACCTGAGCAGAGCTTTAGTCACACTGAAAATCATCTGAAAACCTGTGCGGGTGTACAGGGCCTGTATACTGTATATGCTACTACAGTATACATTAAGCAAAAGGTGTTCCAAATTCTAACATTGAGGCATGTCTTTTTTAGGGGAATGGGGATTATTTTTGGACTGATATTGCCAGCAGTCATTTCCAGCACTTGCATGTCTATTACATTGTTTGTTTTGGGAGGCAGTATTCTGCATTTTATGATTGCCAATTGGATTTTGTAACAGTCAAATTATCCCTGCTGTTCACAGGTATTGTTTGATTGCATATTTCACAACAAAAAAACACACACAAACAACAGGGATCTAATTTAATATTATTGCCGGTGAAGCACACAAGTCCCTCGAGGAATCTAAACCAACAAGAAATTGAGAAAAAACTCAAGATGACCAATGTTATCAGAACGCATCCCAGAGAGGAGTGGTGGGCAGACAAACAATAACAAGCAGGGGAAATAAAATGGTTTTGTGGCCATGGAATTTAAATAGCCTGAGGCAAGGATAGTGAATGTCACAATGAAAGAATATTCGGTATATACACGTGTGTGTGTGTGTGTGTGTGTGTGTGTGTGTGTGTGTGTGTGTGTGTGTGTGTGTGTGTGTGTGTGTGTGTGTGTGTGTGTGTGGTGGGTGGGTGTGGCTGTGGACTTCTATTGCTGCCAATGACCAACTTTAAAACTGTGTGTGTGTATGTTCACCTTTCCTCACAAAGAGCACAAGACTGGAATCTGTCTCTCCTCGCTGTCAGCTTTGACATTTGTTCAGATGAGCGTTGAGCATGACAACACTGATAAATGTCAGCCTTGTGTCCTGGTCCCATATGTATTTGTCCAAATTCACAGCCCTAAAGTGTGTGATCAGGGTTTCTATCTCCAATTCTTACCACCCTTCTTTTGCTCCCTCCCTCTCTCCAAGCACAGTTACTCAACCGCCCAACTTAATAAACTCTGCACGCAAGCAACATTGAACAAACACACCCATCCAAGTGTATCCACAGACATTCTGCTGAGATTCTGAAACATTAGGTCGACAATACAGCTTCCTTAACCTCTAAGGTGACTGTAGATGTCAGTTATTCCGCCTGTAGAATTCATTATCTGAGCCTGAGCGTGCCAGTTTTTATTTTTCTGATAATGATCAGTTTCCGGAGTTTCTTTTGAAGATTGAAACATTTCAAGGTTAACTGATGATTACATCATCCCGGTGTGTTGCTTGATGTTGCCACAGTACAAAATGAATGTGGTTTGTTTAGACAGGAAGAAAAGTTGGAAATTATAGAATAAAAAAACTTCCTTACAAAATAACTCCTATGCACTACAAGACTGTATGTTAGCATGCAAGGCGTGAGAGTTTCCCTATACACGGTGCAATAAAGGGAGAGAAAGCTCAACAGATGTGATGAGCCGATTCTAATGGGCCTGTGGAGTCCATGCATTCACTCAGCGAACTCAATGAATATAAACCTTGGACCTCTCTAGCGTTTGCTAAGCCTGCTGGCGAATCATCTGTGCGTAGCAGCCTGGCTCCTGGCTCCACTACTGTGGGTTGGAAAATGTATCACGCTATGCCCCCTCCACCACCACTACACCAACACCATGCTTCCTTGATTCCCCAATCCCTCTGTGCCCCTTTGGTCGTGTCCTGCCAGTTTCAGACCACTGCATTTCCTAATGCCTGTCTTGAAGTACGTGCCTCTGACCTTTTCTCAAAGTGTCTTCCAGGCTTCTTTAGGGCGGTTTCACACCTGATAGTTTGCTTCTAGTTCACATCCTTGGTTCGCACCAGATGCCGGAATGATACACTGTTTTGTTTTTTCAAAAGGTTTGCTTCTCTTTAACACCAATCTGGTCTGAAGAAAACCAAAATGCAGTGGCATAAGCAACGTCAAGTTCTTACCACAAACTGACTGCATCAGAGTTAGTTCAGACGTGTACAAAGACCACCTCTTCAACCAGGTCTCGGCCCGCTTGTCTGGTCCACTTTTGGTTCGCACCAGAGTACGATTGCTGTGTTCTCACAGGCGCAAAGGTAGAAACAAACTCGAGTCTGTTTCAATCGAACCAAACACGGCAGGTGAGAAAGCACTCTGGCACCTTTCTTGATTGTGTGAATCAGTGTGAGCGGGTAATTGAACTTAAAAAGAATGACCCTGCATTTAACGCTGTATCCTTTTGCGCTACAATAAAGTAGGATGGCGTTCTCTTTATTTCTCTTCTCCCCTTTAGCCAACTTCAGACGACAAACTGTATCTCTAGAGAGGCCAGAGCTGGCAGAGTGTCACTCAGCATCTATACCACTCTGCTCCTCTCTCCACTGCCTGTGACAGGACCGGTGCTGTGCATTCCTGACACGTCCTGTCAAGCCCCTGACTGTAGCCACTAACACGAACAGAAGCAGAGTGAGAAAAGACGATGACACATAGATATATTGACTACACAGAGTATAGTTTAAGAAGCCTCCAGGGAAAGACATAATGTCAGTTTTGAACACATCCAAGTAATTATCTTGGTGAATTATGATTTTATGAGCTATGTAGTTTGCCGTGTGGGAAATAGAGATAATGCTTTTAATATTATGAGTGTCAGTGCCCTAGAGCAGGTGTCTGACATCATTCATTGTTAGCTAAGAATATAATGTACCTATCTGTTTTGAAGAATTGATATGCATGTCCTTAAAGCCTTGAGCATTTAAACCCTTTGACTTAACCAGCCACACTACTATGGAGATATAACACCTTCTGTTACCACACTTTCCCTCCAGACATCTGAATCCTCTCTAGCCACACAATGCAGCCTCAAATGTCATGGTTCGAGGTTTCTGGAGTCCAGTGGGAATCTACCAGATAGATTTATTGCTAGACTGATTCAAACTTTCCGTTCCCTCAGAAGAGCAGACGTCCCCCGGCAATCACTTCAACAATCGACAATCAGCGCCACACGTAAGCACACATTAGTTGTCTAGGCATCAGCGAGGGTCCGATAATTAATGAAATAAAAAGCGACATAATTGAAGAATGTATCCTCAGCCTGTCACTCGGCTCCCTGTGACCCGGCCCTATAATCTAATTGCAGCAGCAGCAGTGCTTTTATTAAATCACAGATACCCAGTTGTCTTCAGTTAAAGCCTGACGTGCCAGAGGAATAAGATTTGATTTGACTGGAATAGCAAACGCAGGATGTATTCCCCCCCTGTGTGGAGTAAGAAATGGAAACTTAAGCAAAACGTGCGCTTTACTTTCTTCTTCCAGCGGTGTTCAGTGTGAAAGTTGTGGATTTGCGATAAACTGAGGCTGCCCCCTGCTGTGACTGCCATCCACCAAACATTATGCGTTGCTCTTTTGTTGGTTAAAAGGTTGCGACAGCACTTTTCATGGATGCGTAACTCTGGATAAGCTGATGTGAGCTGATAGGCACTGATAAAGGATATCCATGCAGTGTATGAAAACTTGGTAAAAACTTTCTGAAACGTATATGTGACCCACTTCCCCACGTTATTGGGTAAACTTATGATATCAATACTGTAAATCTAGTAATGAGTGTATTGTTTTTTTTTATAATGTTCAGTTCTTTCCGAAACTGTGAGCTAAATAGTATGACACAGCAATAACCAGAAGGTGTGTTCAAAAGCTACAGTTCAATGCTGGGGGAAATACAATCATTTTCTGCTGAGTAGAGAAGATGGACATCATTCTCATCATATCTTTACAGTAAATATGAAGCTACAGCCAGTTAGCTTAGCGTATCAGACATATAGATTATGCCCTACGTATAAATGGTTAAATAAGCTACATTAGTGAGCATTAGAGATGGTGGTGGTGAGCAGATTGTGTTGCCTTTGGACGGGGCCTGACTGTCTCCTCCTTGTTTCCAGTCTTTATGCTAAACGTTATTCTAAAGCAGACAGTTTTGAGAGTGGTATTGATTTTCTGCACCAAACAATGGTATTTTCTAAAATGTCAAACTCATTTTGTGTACGCATTTTATTAATATTCCACTGCAATGCTGCATTATACTAACTTTAGCTTACAAGGTGATGGTCTTAGGCAGGATGCACATTAGGAGAGGGACTATCTGGCCTTTCGTGCAAATTAAAAACATAATTTATGCACTGTGTTTAGAGTGAAGTCACAAGCTTTCAAATATAACACTAACATATTAATAAGGATGTTTGCTTTTACATTGCTCTTCCTGAATTCAAAGATAGAAAAGATGAGACAAAGCCAACTTGACAGACCAAACACTCTTTCAGCAATTTGATCGCTAGCACATCAATTACTGAAACGCTTAAAATACATGTAAAAGTCTATTAAAGTGTATTTCCAACATATTCCTAATAATATGAGCATGATCACCCCTTTTATTTCAAACTTGTCTGTGCAGCGACCACATGCCTCTGCTCAGACGATTTAGAGAAGCTTAGAGGTGTTGAGTAATCGTCCATGCGGTAAGTTGGTGATTTGTCCACTCCAGAACAGCCAAACTGTGTGCCCGCCACCGCTGGGAAAGCACTCGGTCAGGAATCAGAGAGAGCCAGCAAAATAATCTGCTCCACCATTCTCTCGCTCCATAACTCTTATTATTTCTCCTTGAAACTCTCCTGCTCTCCGTCAGTTTTTCTACCAATACATTTATTTAGATATAAAACATATCGAAGCCCAAGCTCTTAACATTAAGCACCGACCATTGAGCTTTATTGAACAGCCCAATACTCCAACTGGATTTGATGGTGTGTATAAGAGGAGAAATAGGGATGTACCGGTGGGCAAATGAAGCAGAAGACGCACTGAGCAGATAAGGATGGGGATTTTCCCTCGGGGCTCTACACAACCTTCTGATCCTAATAGCTTGTGAATCTCAAACGTCACTTTTCAATAGCTCCCTGCTCTATGATTAAATGCCCGCGGTAATAAGTAGATGGTAAGATGTGGCTGCCATCAGATTGAGAGAAGGCCCACATCTCATTTCGATGGGTAAAGTCATTTCACATTCTGTCCCAGATCTGGCAGATGGTCAGCTCCATTTGTGCCTCCCTTGGTCCCTTCGCTGCACACACAGCTCGCTCGCAGTAGCTTCGCTGGTTGCCAAATGTGCCCCTCGTGAGTGCAAAGGCAATCGCATGTGAACACACACAATGCGCTGCATTCTTTTGAATGGATACATCAGGCACTGTGGCAGTCATACATGTGTGTTCTGTATATATATATTGCAAAGTGAGAAAAACGGCTTAAGGCAAGACACTGCTGGCAAACATTGATTTTTCATGCACTGGTCAATTTTGAGCAGATTTCTGGCTATTTTTCTTCCATAACATGTCTTCTACTGGTATACAGCACCTACAAGGTCCAAAATGTACATTTAGGTGATTATTTTATTAAACCTTGTTTGTTAACGTCTTCATATTTCTCTTTCTTAACGGCCATTATCTCAACATTATTTTTTTTCAATGGTCTGAACCAATAGTTACAGCACTTACATCAACCAAACTTTCAACAATAATTCATAGCAGTATTCTGGAGGTAATTAAAGATGGATTTGTTCATGTTTTGTTAGTTATCTGATTATGAAACTTTTGATTTATAAAATCAAAAAAAGACGTATCCAAAATATGTTCGGTAAAAACATTGAACATTAATATGTTGTGAAAATGAATATATTTTAAAATTGAAATAATAAATATTGTTTTAATGTAATAATCAACTGGCAAAGTGTTATGATGATTTCTAAAAGTTAAAAATGTTACACTACACCTCAACACGTAGGAAGGACATATAGCGTACTATAAGACATGATGCACGAACAACCCTTGGCCTGTGTGGGTCTTTGCGCCTCGTGTCTCGTGGACATTTTAAAGCTTGTTGATATTTTCCATTGCTCCCGAGAGGTCAGGATCACACACTCTGTCTGCTAAGTGCTCTGCTCTGCCGCCTCCTGCACCTGTAGTTAAATGCTCTTTTAATAATGGCTCTCAGCATTCTGCTCCCACTCGGCTGGCAGATACAATTCGATCAGTATTGATGAAAAACACTGAATGCTCCTGTTTGGATACATTTGTGATTGCTCTAGGCACGTGAACAGCATAGATAGCAACACACAGATATTTAGCAACAAAAACAATATTTTCATGCATAGTTTGAAAAAGGGAGCGTGCATTAGGTTAATCCAACTAAAATATTCCACTCTCATATTTACCTTGTTGCTTCACAGCATATCGACCTAGTTGAGAGAAATTTCTTCACTTTTTATATAATTTTTTTTTCTGAGGCTTTCCATCATGGTGGCACAGCAGAAGATATGTATCCCCAGGGCCCATAGCCACTGCTTGTGCCCACAGTGCATCGTAAATCAGGAGCTTTCAAATTAGCTGCTTGCGTTGTTCTTGATGTTGTTGATGCTGTGCTAAATCTCCAAGGCGTTTAAGCAGTGGTGGTGGAGCGAGGGAGGGAGGGTAGGGGGAATCGTGAGAAATAATTCAGTTTTATTTCCTTGGCCGGGGCTGCGCTCATCAGATTTAGAATATGCCTCTAGCTGAGAATCTGTGATGATAAGTTGGCCCAATTGCAGAGCTGGAACAATGAGGAACCGGAGAAGAGGCAAAAAGTTGAAAAGTTTCTGAGTTAGAAAAAAATTGGATGTAAAGATTTAAAGCAATGTATGTAGGGTAGATATGTTCTGCTCTTTCTTTAGGTGGATCCACTCCTTTATGTGGCCTACCGATTTACAGCTGTAGGAATCCACTATATCAGCAAAGTTTTTCCAAGAGTTGGAAATCTTAAGAACTCCACACTTTCCCCTTAAGGTCTCCCAGGTCTTCTGTTAATCTGTAAACGTTTTGGCCCCTACACACAGGCCATTGTGCCTTTGCTCAATAATGTCTCTAAACCGAGAAGAAGAAAAAAAGGAGCTGATAAAACAGAATGAGGGAGACTCAAGGCGGCCGGCAGGCGGTGCTGAGGTCAGGACCCCCTTGCGTTCCTGGTGTTTATGGGCACTTAGAGAGCTCATTTACTCTGGCCAGAGATCATGTCAGAGGGCCTCTGCTCTCTAATGAGATTCTGTCTTTGTGGAAAAACAGTTTATATTACTTTAACACTGCCCTGTGTGCGCTTTGGAGACTTTTCTCCTTAGGTTTTTTTTCCCCCACCACCATTTCTCTATTTACTTATCTTTGTCTCCTCTTGTTTTCTCTGTAAGTCTTGGTCATTCACACCACAGCTTTATTCTCACAGGTCTTTAAGGTTGGAAATAGGGCTGGGTATCGTTAATGGAAATACATTATCGATATACCTTGACTTCAATACTGGTTCCTGAACGATACTTTTTTTAAATGTTATGAAATCCGTTTTAACAAGATGACATTAGACAAGGTTAAAAAAAAGGTAGGCTATGTTTTATTTGTCATCTCCTTGACATGCTTTTACAAAATATCAACCAATAAAACTTTGAATAAGCTGAAATCGAAGGAACTGCTTTCAGATTACCACAAATGCCCTCCTGATCTCCTGAGCCACTGCAGCTCTACAGAGCCAAAAAAGTATTGAACTTCGATACCCAGCCCTAGAGTTAGAAATGCATGGACGGTGGAAACGGGGCTCAGAGAAAAGCAATAAGGGAAACATGTTAAAAGAACAACTCTTTTGGCTGGTAACCATGCATTTTCCTACTCTAATGCAGCCCACCATCACCTTACACCCCCTCTGTCTCATAGTGATCAGAGTGATTACAATGATTTCCCAGCAGGATAAAGTGGGGCGCGTGCTGTGGATGTCGTTACCTCTCCAAGCTCTGACATTAGCTCCACTTATGTGACTGTAATCCACATTGCCCTTCCTTCCCCGCACAGACAAATGCAATCTATGCCACCAACCCGTAAGTGATGCTTTCAGCTCAGCCTTAAAGATTAGACAAAGAGTAAACTTAATTTTTCACAAAGGCCAGGCTCTGCTATCAATGGAATCAAGGATGAAACCTTTATTAATTCCAACTGTGTTCCAGGTTTGGAGCCAGGAGCCCTCAAAGTGCGCTCAAACCATATTGGAGTTTATCTTTGGAATAAATAAGAAACAACTCAATCTGAATCTTGAGCCAAGGGAAATCCTGTAAGGGTTGGTATTGATTTGGTAAAGGAGATTGGATACAAATTCTCCAAAAGGAGGAGAATATATTATGTCCAAAAGGCAATTTAATTTTGAGCTTATGAAAGTGATCATCCCCAGTAAACAAGGTGATGGTGAATATATCTGAAAATACAGTGCAATGATAATATCATTGTATTAACTTTTTCATGTCACTCAGTCAAAAATATGCTATTTATAGATAAATTCCTACAATGATGTACAGCTATACTAGTATTTTCTAACCTTTGTGGTTTGTATGAGTGGATTTAAAAACATTCAAGTTTAAGGAATCTGTCATGCTTAGGTAGGAACATCTGAATCCAACACTGAAATGTAACACTCGCCAATTTAAACTACTATAGGGGAGAGTGGCCTAAGTTGTGCCAGTTTTTACTCAAAGTGACTTTAAAGTGAGGCCTTGACAGTAAAGTCTCTAACTCAAATATATACATATATTTCAGGGTGTTGTGCATCCCTGGCAATAAAAAGTTTGGATCTGGAATAAACTGTTGAAGAAATATAGCTTTAGGAAAAAAAGTTGTCTTGTGGTGTAAGTTGTGCCATTGGAGAAAATACCATGGGGTAAATTGTGCCATTGATATATATCTCATAAACTGTAATGCAAGACAAATCCATCAGACAATCACTTATTTAAGGTTTATTTAAAGTAAGTAAAGTAAATATTTTACAAAGATTGAAGGTCAATTTTCTTAAACAAGGCCTAGCAGATCTAGGTGGTTTTGCCTGCAAAGCTAACAATGACAAAGTCACCATCATCATCTTTCTGGCCATCTGAACTCTCATCAGTGGTGTCGTTAAGTGGAATTGAGATGTCAGTCTCTTCTGAGCTACTGTAGACAATCACTTTCTTTTGGTGACCAGCGTATACAGCCATGCCAATGGCACAACTCTCAGAAATGTACTTTGCACTAGCTGCTCCGCCCTTGTAGAACCAACTGCCACCTGGCATATGCGATTCCCTCTACATTTCTGCCTTTAAATCATGGCTCAACACCCATCTGTACACCGTGGTTTTTCCTCCCCATTAACTATCTTACCTCTGCACTACTATCTTTGTTCATATGTGGATGTCTGGGCTTTATGTCTTTTATTTTGGTTATTGTTATTTTACCTTAATTTTTTACCTACTGAATGCTGTATGTAAAGTACTTTGGACAGTGCAAACTGTTATAAATGTGCTTTTATAAATACATTTTACTTACTTACTTACTTATAACTCACCTAGGCCCTCTGGCACAAATCACCCCATCCCCAGAATTTTAGATAATAAGCATGATGCAGCAGTTTAGGGCTAACGCGTGCTAACTATATAGACTCAAAGTGTAGCATACTAAAGCACTAAAACATGTGTCAAATGTTTTCAAACGTGTCTATAATTGTTCAGACACAGTAATCAAAAAACCTTGATCATGGAAATTTTACTTTGAAAGGCAAAAAACTGTTTTTTTTTAGCTTAAATGTGCTTATATCTTATTCCATGTTTCTCCCTTCTTTACAGGATGAGTTTAGTGGATGGCTCTTCTTAAATATGTGGTCACATTTCCAATTTCTTCTATGGTTTTCTAGAAACAAGGGGTGGCACAACTTGCCCACCGGCACAACTTAGGCCACTCTCCCCTACTATATAAAAAGGGTGATTACTCTACTCACTGTACTAAAAAATTAAAGACTTTCAAACTTTAATACCTGATTGAGTGGCCCAAAGCAAATATTACAAAGATGATTTTAATCAATGCAGTTACCTTGGGGATCATCTGCCTCAAACTCATTAAGACGTTATGGCTTGGATGCAAGATAAGCCGTGCAGAGTGACAGCTAGACCGCCACATATTTAATGACCCGAGAGTTCTGTGCGTGTATCATTGGAGAAGTGTGTTTGTGTGTGTGTGTGTGTGTGTGTGTGTGTGTGTGTGTGTGTGTGTGCCGATGCTCTTTCTCTCAGCTTTATAATCCCCGGGGACAAGAATACTATTCCCCATCACTGATTGCCTGTACAGGAGAGCTGAAGAGAGGACAAGCATGGGGAAATGGAGCAGTACATGAAGCATATAGCGTGCCATTGGAGCGGTGTAATTCATTGTTCACCACATAGCGTAAATGTAATGTGGCTAAAGTGAATCATGCACATGGGCTCACTAAGGTGTAAAATTTGTTGTACTGATTGGGCTGCTCTCGTGCAACAACATCTGTATTCAGGGGACACACTTTCCACGTACGCCTCTTTTGGAAGAGATTAAAAACTGTATATTGATTTTCGTGTATCTCAAAGAGAGGGACAATAAAAAAACATGTGTTGTACATTAATCCGTTTTAAACTAGGCAGAGTTTTGCAGAAGATGCATGTGCCCCTTAGCCAACATTTCAACAGTTCCTTTCGCACCGTGGAACTGCAAAGGATCCGGGATATCCTCACACTTCTGCCACTGGCCAGAGAGCAGCTGTACTGGAGCAGAAGCGTGATAAATGCCTTGCTGAAGGCTATGCGGTGATTCGGGAGAGCTTTATGCAATCACTGTTTCTACCTATTGCAGCAGCACATCTGGAACATTTTTATGATTGTAAGTTACGACCTGTTAAATAATTCAGAATCTATTTGTTCTTTGGTTTAAGCAGTACTGTGTTCTTGTGTGTATAAATGCAATGTTGTTGACGGTCAAACTGCTTACTTTTACATTTAAGCTGCTCATCAATGTCAGTGGTTGTCTAATGTACACCAACAACCCTCTGTAGTCTGTAGTACTATGGAATCAGATGGATCTTGATATTAATTAATGCACACAGTTAAAAAAAAAATGCATATGAACCATTTACATAAACATATTTCATTTCATTAATTATGTAATAAAACAAACAATAATGAGTAGCGGAATGGAAAAAAATTAAAAACAAGAAGTTAATGACATAAGATCTACTGTATATACAGTATAGGCCTACCAGTAAATTAATCCACAAAAATATTTTTATATGCACACAACTATAACTTTCCATTTATTTCATTTAAAAAAACATCAACTTATACAAACATTCAACAAGGTATTCCTGATCCAGACGATAGTATTTTTTGTTTAAAATAAATGTGATATAAATCCACAGTGTATCACAGTTCTGCAGTAAGTCAAGTCACAGAGGGAGAATGCCTGCTGTAAAACTTACATATCATATAAAACTTGCCTCTTTCTTCTAGTTGAACACCAGACTAAAGACAGGCTTTCTATTATAACTTTTGCATGTTGTTGTTGGAAGACAATGCCGCAGCCACACTCAAAATAAAACTGATTCTGATGTGTTTAGTATTTTAAACATTTGGAGCTCTCTGTGGGCCTTGGAGGCACAGTATATATCACTACCCAACCGTGGAACAGAAACGTCCTATTGAATTATTTTGAAGTGAGGTGACAGAAAGACTTTGGTGAGACAACAGAGAACAAGGTCGCGTCTGACAGAATCGCCGGGTGGCCAGGGAGGGCTGGAGGAAGTAGGAGAATGCTAATTTGTTGCCGCTGAGTAAGGGTGTGAAACAACAGAGGTCCCTTAGCGTAGGTGATCTTACGTGAATTCTCAATGTTTAAACGGCCTCAGTCCCTGAAAGGAATAGTTCAACATTTTTACCTTTTTGCCTCACTCTACGGCTCAACAAAACGAGACAGAAATAATTCCTGTAACTGTGTGTGCATTTTTTTAAAAATAGAAATGGTCAAACGTCGCTCATCCAGGTTATTTTAGCTCATACAATGGTAGTCAAAGGGAGCTCTATTTTGGGTAGCTCTATTTTCCTTACACGTTGGGACATTTTAGAATCAAATACGTATGTGACCATCACTGGCCCTTTCTGGTTTCTTTCCACTAGTATTTGATTCTAAAATGACATAAAGTGTAAAAACATAGAGCGTAACATAACATAAATAAACAAGTCCCAACTAGCACACAGGAGCGTTTAGTGATGTTGGAAAGTTTATCTTTTTGATCTGCTCCCATTGACTACCATTGTATGAGCCAAGCTAACCTGGATGAGCAACCTTTGCCAATTTCTATCTCAAAAATGCATGCACGGTTACAGGAACAGTTTCTGTCTCCCTTTCTTGAGCCGGAGAGTAAGGCAAAAAGCAACACATTTAAAATGTTAAACTATTCCTTTAAAATGTTTGAAATTTAAGCATTATTATCAGATTGTCAAAACACTAAAAAGTAGTGTGATATCTCATACAGGGCATGCTTGGCTGATCAGTGTGTACATTTTTTTTCTTTCTTTGCCACAGATTTACAGAGTTTTTGGAGCCCTTCGAGAGAGTGATTCAACCGGAGGAGCTTTGGCTCTACAAGAATCCTCTAGTTGAGTCGGACCACATCCCTAAGAGGGTCATGTTCGTAAGTACCTGCTGTCTAATTTATGCATTCCTCCTCTTACAGGACTTGATTGCCACTAAATATTTGGTCATTATTACATGAACTGCATTCTCTGCTTAATTCTTTGTAATCTTTGCCGTGCAGAAATCCTTCATTTGAGCTGATCAATACTGTAAAGCCTCTTCTACCCACTGGTGTGCATGGTGCAGCATCGGTTGTGTTGAAAAGATATGAGAGGGGCTTTAATGGAACTGTGGTGATTAGCGCTTTCAATGTAAATACCATCTCCTCTTGGACAGAAGTGGGGCGGCGGAGGGTTAAGATAAATTGTAAACTCAATCCAGCATGAACTGAAAATGTCTCTGACTTAAGCTGTTAAACGCTGGACAAATCTCTGAGAATCTGTAGGCGAAACTCTTCTGTCTGACTCAGATTGGAGTGTCAGTGCTGGCGTTGTTCTGTTGCAGTGTTCAGTTAATACACTTAAAGTATGCAATAGTGGGCCTAAAAAGAGCTCATTGTACAGTAATGTCATACATTTCTCTCAGACTCAGATGGGCGGACACTAGATGATCCTATTTTAAAATGTGGTCAAATATAACAACACCCAGGACAAAGCAACAACAAAAAATGTTTGGTAAAGAGAAGGCTACTTTGAAGTATGGATATATAGATAACAAAACATGATGAAAACAAGTTTGGAGTTTGGGAGGCAAGATTAATAAAATACATGTGTATGTAAAGAAATGCTGTAACATTTGGGTAGATGCGTATTTGCGTTCTTGCAATGCATTTGATGAAATGAGCCATATCACTCATAGGTGTTTATCTTTCCTTTGCATAAAGAAAGGAAACAGGGGGAACTCCTAGTCTGGTTCTGTTCAAAAGTTTAAAAATCAACCAATGGGCTGATCTTACACATCCACAAATGTAAAAAGAGCAGGTTGTTGTTTTACAGGTTACTATTTTTCTGTAACTATTTCTCAACTGCCTGGCTTTGTGATTGCCTGCTTCCAGCAAACATGTATAAAACAGTTGCAATGACTCATATAACTTAAAACAGAAATGGCTTCCTATGCGGAACTGCTTTTTAGGGCTGCTATAATATGAAGTCCTTCTAAATGGGTTTCTCCATACTAGGGCTCAAGGGAAGACAATTGAGTACATATAATGACAGCATTATGTGCCCTATTCTATTTTCTAATAAACCCTTTTTTCCAACACATCAAACATCAAGCCATCTTTCACAGGCTTAATGGCGAGTTGTTATGCAGTAGAGATCAAGGCTGCTGCCCTGACGTAGCAGTTTTCAGTGACAAATGTATCTTCATAATGGCCTTATAAAAACCTACAAGTCATTACAAGCCAATTTATTGTAATTATACAAGAAATGCTGCAATGTATTTTAGGACTTAACTGCTTAGTCCACTGGTTCGGTTAGTAATCACTCTGACAGGCTGATGATGGGTTTAATTCTGTGAAGCTTAATGCTAAACTTGTCTTGTAGCTGCTAAACAGGCAAGGACTTTCCTGCCCATTGCTTGTTTAGCCCACCTCTTCATGAACTGACATGTGTGCTCCTCCACAAATGTCAATCATCTCAGCATGTTCAGAAAACAGCCGCAGTGTAGGATGTGATCACTATATCAGTCATTCACAGGTAGTAATTATAAATAAACTTTAGAATTTGTCCAAACGTTTCCCTCTATCTAAAAGACATGGCTTAATATTTTTAATATGGACAGTGGATACTATATGTTGAGGCTACGCTTGGCTCTAATGAAGCACACATGAAGAACAGATCAACAGAGCTGATGTTATTCTCATACATAGTAACTTGAGCTTTGTATATCTCAAAAACAAATACTTTGTTAGCTATTTATTATGAGAACTGTAAAAGTGAACCAACACCAACCAGCCGATACACACCATCGCATACAATTAAACTTCTTCCGCCATTCGTCTGTGACGCAGAGCATTCAGCAAAAAGCAACAGATTTCTGCACTCTATTAGTTCCATTTCCTTTTTCGCAACCCTTTTTAAAAACTCTTGACACTTCACATTAACTTCAATGTCCATGGATCTTTGCGCATGGCAGGCCACTAAATAATGAGTGGGAGTGGAACCTCTACCCATGTCTCTAAGGCAAAATGCCCTCGGCACTGACACCCAGCAGTCAGGCTCCCTCACTCTCACTGGGCTGACAGTTGGCCTTAAGGTGTGGATAATTTATCCGGCCCTTAAAAATAGTCCATGGAGGGTCTTTACATGAAGCTATATGTCATGACTCACTTCAACCTTTATTAATATATATTCTGTATTAGCCTGAGTGCAGCCCAAGAGTCGCTTTTCAAATTTCTAATCCTGGAAAGAGCAGGAATATCCTCAGTGCTTGTTATTTATTGTAGTAGCAGTAACCTCCCGATCATTCAAGTCAAATCTATTTTATTTATTTAGCCTAATATTATAAATTTGGCATATGCCCTTCGAACCTCCATCCAACCTCCAAGGAGAAACCTCACAAAAAAGTCCAGAATGCCGATGGTCCAGCACAGAGAGCCTGATGGAACAGAGAAGACATAGAGGAGAAAAAGAGTTAGAGGGACACAGGGAGAGGGAGAGGCACAAAGACTTGGCCCAAAAATAAATTAAGGGTTATAGAATTGCACGATATTGAGAAAGTTTTCAGCTTTTTCTTTTGTTTAGTACTTGGGTTGAGAGATACACCGAGACCAACCTTCTATGGAGTTAGTTTCCTATCTATATTGAAGAGTCTTTCGATTTGAGAGCATGATTTATTGATTTCATGTTCAAACTCTGCAATTCCTTCCCTCAAACTCTTGCACTCTAGCACTCGAAATGCTCCTGCATGCTCAGAGATTTCCCAGGTGCATTCGCTTTACTTCTTAGAGCGTCCTGTACGGGTGGTAACTCGTTAACCTGATTCATCAACTCCCAATCTAACCAGAGTGATCCACTGCTGATAAGCTATTAATTCCCATATTTAGTATACAGAACATGCTTCATTAGCACAAGATATATGTTTCTATCTGCATCCCACATCAGACATTAAAAGCATATGACGTTATGCTGTCCATGATAGCGTATATGCACTTAATGCAAGGCCTAGTTTGAGCACGGTGTTCTTCGTAAGTTGTAAAGTGACAGTTTGACTAACTCCTTTGTCCGTTTCCCATTTCACGCTCAAATCCGTAGAGTGTAGCCTATTTCAATTTGAACTAAGGCAGTAACTGTTGAGTGTGATTACAAGTTTGAATCCAGCTACTTCAAAGGAGACAATGAAGTGCAAAATTAAAAAAGCTTACACGGACGTAAACGCGGCTGAACTGATGAACACCACTCAAGGGGAATTTTCGCGGGATATAATATGGAGCTCATACTCCACCTCTTCCTTTTTAATAACTCTTTTGCAAAGAAAATATATCGGATTTTGCCTGGAAAGTAATGAAGACAGTCCGAGGCATTAATAATTACCTCGGCGCTGAGGAGGCCCAAATCTCTTGTCAAGCAGAGGGCGAAATTCCTCTCTGTTCTGACAAGAAACCCCACTGATCCATCAGGAAGCCTGTTTGGGCCCCTGAGTTTGCCCTGTTAAAATGAACTCTGAATAATAGATAGGTTGGTGTCATTCCCTGAGGCAAAAGTCATTTTACGATTTAACCTGTAAAGCAGACCCTGTGGAAATGCTGCCGCGCATCCCTAATGTCACCACCGCAACATATTCTTGTCTCTATTTCCTCACAGGCAATTTCATTCCTCACCCCATTGGCTGTGATATTTGTGGTGAAGATAATTCAGAGGACGGACAAGACGGAGATCAAAGAGGCCTGTTTAGGTACGTGGAGCCAATTCCTTGATGTGTCATGGTTGTGTTGTGTAGGTCACAATCTATCATATTCAGTTTATTGCAGTTTCTGCGTACACTTTTATGACATTTTTTATGACTACGTAATGAAAACATCTTTTGTTTTACCTGGAAGCATGGGCTAATTGGTTACCTAGAAGTACTTGATTTTGCCTAAAGCTATAGTGCGTAACTTTTGTTGCCCTCATGAGGAGTTCTGTAATTAAAACAACACTTTCAGAACATCTACAATACATGAGATATGCTTCTGGTGATCGCAAATGGATTCTATACTTTCTGCTGTACGTCCAGGTTTTTTATTAGCAGTAGAATCAACAACTGAGACATTTCTTGGGATTTTTCTGAGCTATGGATCCATGCGCCACTGTCGTTGGACGGCACCAGTTTGTAAACCCTGCCATACTGAGAAATACAAATAGAGTTTAATGGATCTGATAGGCTTTATCAACTTTGTGTCAACTCATTTGGTGATGGCTTGAATGTAACTGACATTCTCTATATCAAGAAGTTACAAACTATAGCTTTAATGGTGCAGATCTCTCTGCTTTGAATCAGTATTACATCAACTCAAGTTTCACCTTAGTCACAGCAGCCAAGAGTATTTACAACCATTGAAAATGTCATGCTATTTATTAAACTCTCCAAACACCATCTGTGCATGTCTCTCACACAGACTTTTCCCCATTTGCCATCTTCCCCCTGGGGGGAATGGCCCGCTGAAACTTTGGCACATCAGAGAACATTAAGAAAGTTTAACACAAATCCAATTAAAGAGACACACAGAGATGAATCGCGGGGAGAAAAAGGTGGCTCAGCGCATCAGTGTACAGATAAGAGCGCTGTGTAGTTAACTTAACAGGCCCATTACTGCCTGCAGAGAGCCACTTTGACAAGGGTTTTATAGCCGTACAAGAAAACAACATGCTGAAGAACAAAGAAATAAAAAGGAGGCCCATTATTCTGACACTTTTCTAAATGATAATGGTTTGGGACATGGCTTTGAACCAATGCAACCTCCAGCCCTGATCAGAAAGTAAGATCATAAAAGCAGTTTCTTGGCTGGTCGTGCAGTCCCAAAGTTTCATGTTTACCTACCTAAAGACCTTTTTTTATTTCTCGTCCCAAGCTAAAATCACAGAAAAGTAGCTTTAGCCTATATTCCTGCTAACTTTAATAAGTTCAGCGTTGTCCCTGAGGGTCCTATAAATAGGAATTCATGAATCGAAAAAAATTCAAACAGATATAATTTAGCTGGTTATACATAAGGGGTTTGAGTCAGATTTTCATCCTTGTAATACCAATGGTACTTAGCCATTTTGTAAGTTTTACAAAAAAGACTTCATACTGAGAGCGTCACAGCGATGATTCTATAGTTATTTATAAGTTTGGTTACCAAGCACTAGGGACATTATTCATTATTTGCTTGTGATATCTCATAGCACACAGTGTCATTATTGCTTTGGTGTGTGTGTGTGTAGAGGGAGATATTTTCCAGTAAATGACACACATTGAAAGGGTTTTCAATGATAAGAGTTTTTTTGATCACTTTGCTGCTTTGTTATTGAAAGGAAAAACAGTGGAAACTATTTAAACGAAGACAGCAGTTTCTTTAGATGTCACTGGCTAATGCTTTTAATATAGATATTTTGTTGAAATCAGCCTCAGCAACAAATCAATTTGGTCAGAAAAGCTTTAGAAACATAATGGAAGCAACACTGTATTTACTCAAAGGGTCTTTCATTTTTCCTCCTACTCTGCTATATAGAGCAATCAATCACTAGTTCAAACTGTAGCGTGAGTGCATGTGGATATAACCAATTTTGTTGTCCCCAAAGGTCTGTGCTGCAATAGGATTATTGCACCACAGACCAAGCACAGCCAAAGAGGTTTACTCAGGTCGAAAACATTATTAGCAGGACGAATGCAGTATCAGCAGCAGGAGCACTTGTGGCAAGCTTCAAGCAAGACCAATTACATCAGTCCCTCTCATACCCTTTAGAATTGTGAGGCAAGTTTCGGCTAAACTAGAGGCACAAAGTCGCAAGCCATGAATATACTATATGCCACATTACTCTCTATAGCATCCCAAATATGCTGCAAGGTCAGGGATGTCTTTATGAATTCTATTCGCTGAGGTAGCTAACTCGGCAGAAACTGGCTCATTTTGGTGCCAGCAGTTTAAGCAAACAGGGGTAAGTGCAAAAAAAAAAACTGTGTCACTGTCGGCTTTTGGCCAACAGAAAATAATGAAAACTTTAATAACCATCAACCCAGAGGTATCTGACAAAGAGGAACACTAAGCAAATATAATGTCCCATTTCTTTTAGTTGGTTAAACGGAACGTGTCTCATTCTGGGCTTTCATCTGATGGGCACAGAGTTGGCCCAAATTAACAAGCTGTTTTAATACCATTGACACACTGCACCTCTCAGCAGCAGCTCAGGAACATAATACATTTTGAGCTCAGGCCACATGAGGTGAATTCAATTGACCCGCAGACCACTGGGATTAACCCATGTGGATAGGGACTCTGGCTAAATATCAGCACCAGTGGTTTGCTTCCCAGCTAATCAAATTACTGTGCAGTACAATGCCTTACCTGTCAACCAAACAGCAGTCGTCCTCTTTCCAATTACTGATTTTGAAGCATGAGCAGTAATTACTTCACAGTCAGATGGGCTCTAAGAAGTTGCAATCATTTTGCTATTGTAAAAAAATGTGTTTCTCACAGTTGAATATCTGATTAGTGCTTGCCAGTATTAAACTCCTACTAGCATGGCTCTTTGGATGGCTGTGTCTGTACATTGTATCTATATGTTGGACCACCACCAGTGTGATCCATGAACTATCTCAACATTTTCGGAATTGTGAGACATTTTTCCAGACATTCATGGGGACCAGAGGATAAATGCCAATGACTTGATGATTGGTGATGACCTGACTTTTCCTTTACCGCCACCATGTGTGGCCTTGAGTGAAATCCCACAAAATGTTTTGAAGGAATACCATGACTTTTCAAGTCAACATCAAAATGTGTCCAGTGCTTAAGTTAATGAGCAACTTACTGCAAAACCTAATGCCCATCAACTTCACTTTGTTTTTCATGGTAATAAGCACATGTCAATTTGCTAACATTGCACAAGCTGTAAAAACTCAGCTCCGTTTGATTGGCTGCGCAAAGGACATGATTCAGCTATAGATTAAAGAATATACATTAAAACTCCCTGTGCATTAATACTGTATGCATATTGCGAAGCTTGCAGTGTGATTAAAACCTGTTTGCTACTATTGCTGCTCAGAAATTATGAGAGGCTTCTCACATAAATTCTGACAACCATCTGCTTAGCTGCATGAGAAATTCTATGAAAACACATTGGCTGTTTTTTATTTGTTCATTTTGACAGACTCTATATTGCACTGATAATAAAAGTAATTATTTAATGACAGCATCACGATTTCTAAAAATGTTAGAAACAATATTCAAATACTGAGTAAACCTTGTCTGTATCTTCTGTTATAACAAAACAAAAACTGCAAGATGCTAATTTGAGTGTATGTGTCAATCCTTCCAGCTGTGTCCCTGGCTCTTGCCCTGAACGGAGTCTTCACAAATACAATCAAGTTGATTGTTGGCAGGTATGCTAAACAAAATATCATTTTACAGGCCCTGTTACCGTTGCCAAATGTAATGTTGCGTATACTCTGAAGGTCACATATTCTCAGCTTTGGCTTCCTAGATTTTTATGCCAATGAATTACATTACATTACATTACATGCCATTTAGCAGACGCTTGTATCTAAAGCGATTTACACCTGGAGGAATTGTAAATTATTGAACAAGTCAATTGAATTTCTCTGCCAAACGACACAGAGACAATTTTTTTTTGGGGTTGTGCTTGGTTTTTTTTCAGACCCAGGCCCGATTATTTCCACCGCTGTTTCCCGGACGGACAATATAATTCCAAGATGCTGTGTACCGGGGAGCTGGATCTAGTCACCGAGGGACGCAAGAGCTTCCCCAGCAGCCACTCCTCCTGTGAGTAACCAGACCTAGCAGATCACTGCCGGCACTAGCAACACAATGCCAAGAGATTTGAGAACCCCACACCACACCACCACCGACTCATTAAAACTGCATGCAACTGTAGCTATCGTCTAGGATTGATCTTGGCTGCTGTGAGAAACATGCTGGAAGGTGTTCACGTCCCATTTTCCAAGCCATGATCTTACTGCTGCTGTCTCTCTTTGAAAGGTAATTACAACATGAAACATTGGGTGATATCATTCACTTCACAGATCCCGGGGCCCCTTGTGGAGAAGCTTATGGCTTCAGTTGATTGAGTCAATCGTGATCACCTGTTGTACAGATGAGCCTTGATTGCACGTCTAATGTTTCTGATTCATCTGGCATCCCGCGGTGTTCAGCTGTTAGCAGACCGATATGGGGACATTACTGTGGGACACTGGGCATCTATCTTTTGAGCCATATTGCTTTCCAAGCTGTTTTCACTTCAGCAGGATGTTAAATAATTCACAGGTTTTTCACACTGTTTGTCCAGCAGATGATGTTTAGTGCGGAATGCATGTGTGCAGTGTTTTCTTTTGGTCACTCAGATGTTGAAAAACCCCTCAGCATTATATGGTGCATCAGGCCTGTAAAGAGTGTGTTAAAGAAGACATGTTTGACTAACTTCACTTATTTACCTTGCCGCCATTGAGTATAAAACATACTTGTGACTGCATGGCTTTGAAGTTTATTTTCTCTGTTGCTCTCTACCGACTCTACTATCCACCAACAATAAAAATTATTAAGCTGGAATTACACTGAACCTCCTGCTGCCCATTATGCATAATGAAAAATATATTTTCATGTCCTCCACTAAGCTGGACCCCTGTTGTGGTTTTCTTAATATTTTACATTGTTTGTCATAGTAAACTGCAGGAATGTGTAACTAAGCAAACCACTGCATCCAACAGGCATTTCATTGTTACGGGTAAAAGAGAAGGGAAATACTATCTTGATCTTATATTTCTGTTTGTATTTCTGTTCTAATTTAACAGAAAATGTTGAGTAAAGGGAGAAGTATAATTCTTCAAATGCGGTGTGTGTGTGTGTGTGCGCAAGCGTGCGTGCATGCCTGTGTGTGTGCAACAATCACAGTGATTGTAAAAAGGACCATGAATTTGGTTAATTGCCATCCAGCTGCGAGTGTGACTGCCTTGAAGTACCCTATTAAAGGTTTCAAATCAAACCATGGTAATAACTGGTCTATGTGTGTTACAATAACAACGTAAACTTGGCCAGTGTGTGGAAGAAAGTGAATTTTTTTCTTTTTTATCAGACGGCTGTAATTTCATGGTCTGCTCTGAATTCCAACCCAAGTTTCAGCGTGATTTTAAAGTGGCAAACTTACAGCTCATATCACACACCTGCTTCACGAACAAAATGCTTTGAAGTGCTGGCTGAGTCCCATTAGAGATGGCATAGGGGGACATTGCTCTGTGATTCACTGTGTATGGGTCGCATTCATCTGCACGACGGCTCTAATAGCCTTATAGTGTGGTGCTGTGAGCGAGAAAGTGATTGAGAGAAGCATGCACCGGGGACACGGGGAGCACCCCTATACCGGCACGTTTTAAAAGGCAGAAGAAATCCAATTTCCTGTCGGTGTCCTTTTTCACCTGGACAATGCTATGTGGACCACGCATAAGTTACAAAGCTTTTAACCCCGAAAAAATGGGGCAACGGACAGGGGGAATAGGAGGGCCGGACAGATGGCAGAACAGGAGTGAATGCAGACAATATTCAAAGTGGCACCTGGGTGTAACTTAACATCGCTTTCGGGCTAATATCACGGACTCCAGGTAAAATGTTTTGCAGTCAGAGACCATCTCTCCTCTGAATGCTAGGAGAATCAGTATGGTAAGAAAAAATAAAGCCCAAACCAAAACTAATCCATCAGAATCAGGACAGGACGAAATTAGAAAAATATACTCTAGGCCTTTTAGGTGTTTGATGACAGCTTTTTTTTTTCAAAGCACACAGACGTATTATTGCATTTCAAAGTTGGTAACGCTCCTTAGGTTTCTCTGTGATTTGATTTATTTTTCCTAGCCTCAAAGCAAAGTAACAGAAATTGGAGGAGACAGGTCCCAGAAAGGGAGAAACAAACTCAATCACTGGAAGAATACTCACTCCCCTGAAACCACTGCGCCGATATACGCAAGGGATATATACCAAAGCGGGCAGGCTTTGTAGCATTAGATGTAAATTGTCTCTTTTTTAATCATATTCTTCTCACCGTCTCCCTTTGTGTGCACATAAAACCCGTTAGACATGATCAATTAATATACGCTTTTATGAAATAATGAATCCAGTCGGACGCACCTAATCACATCTTTGAATCTCCACATTGCTTCTTCCACTTACATGTAAATTAGAAACCTACTGCAAAATGTGCTCTCCGTATGTTGACTATCACTCATCAGTCCGTCTGGAGTGTCCATAGAACAGCTTGCGTGGGTGCTGCAGTAGCAATTATACAGCGCTAATAATGAGTTCCTGTTGAGCTGTTGTTGTACGCTAATGGAGCAGACTCGGTGCCTAAAGCCTTGGTCATTATTTTGATGATGGGGGGTCAAAGGTCAAGACAGAAAGTAGAGCAAAGGCAGATGTGAATCGGAAGCACTACTGTCAGTGATTGGTTTGATAGATATTTCAACTGATGAAAATGGGAGAAATGTAAAGTTGCTGCTATTACCAACAGCTTTAAACTTTGACTCCACTCTTTTGAGTCCACAGTCACACTTCACTTTACACTCTAGGCCTTCTTTCGAAAGGCAATTCATGGTGGCTTCCGTCTTTAAAATAATTCTCCTCTCTCTGCCCCTTCCTTCATGCTCCTTACCTCAGCTTATTTAGAACTTGCCTTATTTAGAGCTCTTTTCATAAAGTCTCCCAATTTTGCTGCTGACCCAACCTACTTCACCAATGACCCCTGCCATCCATACAGACACAAAATTATGTCATAAGGTCATTTGAGATGGAGTTGATATAGTTACATGTGCCTGATTGATATATTTGTATACACCTTTATAATCCACCTACACACACTGGAGTACTGTGAGAAAAACCCACACACAATTATAATAACCACAAGCAAGTTTCAATTCGGCAATACGCGTGCAGCCTATGCCTCGGGATATTTCTTGGCTTATAATGCATATAAGACTTTAACGCTATAACTATTATGCAGGCTGCAGGCCAACTGTCAGAACTGGTGTACCGGATGGTAAAGCTTAATATCTGCCATACACACTTAATCTAAATGAGCAGAAATCATTAAAACACAATGATCATTTCACTTAATGTGTCACTTTCAGTTCATGTGCACACCGAAGAAAAGTCAGAAGTTAACAACACAAGCTTGAATAAATGATACACAGACCTGACTTCAATTATCTCACAAACCATGGAGATGGTTAATCATTTTTTAATGCCCTCTGGGAAATTACTGTTGGTTACTTTCTGTGTTTCTCATTATTTGGTGGTGTTGTCTGTAAGTGGATGTGTTTTCTTAAGTGGTCTTGAGCTCTCAGCTCTTAGGGCCACCGTACATATTTTTCTGAAAATAAAATTGACATCCATCTACCCTTTTTTTCCTCCACCATCTTGTCAATGGTCTGACCCAATTCTCCAACAGAAATCACCCCTCATTTGCTTATAAAAAGTGCATTCAGACTTCTTCACTTGCTTTTGCGCAACACCATGTTTGAAGATAAAACTGGCAATGGCACTGCACTCATCACTCTCATTAGTAGCCATCTTTGTTTTGTCTCAGGGGTAACACTCTTCAAGCTTTTAAATGCATGAAGCGTATTCATTACCAAGATATGTTTCCCTTGTTGTTGGCATCGTCTCTGTCTCCTGGCCTTTCGGCTAGCCTGCTGCCTCTCTGGGAGCATCCTTGAGTGGTTATTGAGTACACCTATTGTTCATTGTATCAGCCTATATTGGCTTAGTTAATTATGCAAATTTTACATTTAGAAATGTGTTTGTGTGGGAACACATATTTGCTGTCCCCACTCATGCATTATGCATATCGCCAAAGTGTTTCTACTAGAGTAATCCTCAAATGTTTACCCCGATGTCTGCAAACATTGTGTGAATGCAGTGTGGACAATACCAACATAATATTGTATGCAGTTACCGTTACAGGTCCTTCATATTTTATATCTGTCCAACTGTATTGCCATGAAAGCCCACCAGACCGTAATGTCCAGAAACAGCCTAGTTTTAACACAACACATTTTCAAGCTTAAGTCTTTGCTGTTTTTGTGGTTTCCTCCAGTCCAAAGACTAAATTATTGGGACCGTGCTGTAGATTTTTGTCATCAACACTGTGACTGTTTGGTGAATAAATGTGTTCACCCTCTGAGGGTTCGGTGAACTGTCCAGAGTGTTTCCCTGCCTTCCTCTCAAAGCAATGCTTGGCTAGGCTCCAGCCTTCATCACTCTGAATGAATAATGATAACAAGTAATAACAGCAAATTGGGTCCCTGCTGGATCCCCGGGTTTGTTTTGTGTACTGTCTTCAAAAACAAATTGAATTTGGGAGATGAATATGATTAACAATGCAGAACAGATGAAGAGACAAAGTAAGAAACCACAATAAGCAATGTATTAATAAGAAAGAAATTACATTGCTCTTTGTGCTAAAGAAAAGCTATTTTTTTTATCTCTGCATTACTGGATCATCTCTAGAGAATCTATTAGACGGTAGACAAGTTTTGTTTTGTAAATGTCTGATTATCTCATGTAAAGCTACTGTAAGTAAAAATGTTCAGTCAGCAGACTGAGGGTGTATTCACACATGCCGTGTTTAGTTCGGTTGAAACGAACTCAGATGCACTTCTGCCTTCGGTGCGCATCTTTCAGGCAGGTGTGAATACAGCAATCGCACTCGGGTGCGGACCAAACAAACGCTCCGAGACCCAGCTGAAGAGGTAGTCTCGATGCGTTTCCAAACGCACTCTGCTGCAGTTCGTTTGTGGTGTGAATTTGTTCGGACTCGATCCGACCCAAATGCAGGAGGCACTGTGCCTTTTCTTTCTTTTCTTTTTTAATAAATAGCCGTCAGCTTCACATTATGGGAAAGTGTTGTTGTCACCATTATTAGGAAGATTAGTTGTGGTTTGACCGGGAGCCCAGAACAATATAAATGCTGAATGTGTTCAGCGATCAGATGAAGGAGAGGGGAGCGTCTCTCGCACAGTGCCAACAGGTTCACGCTGCGCAAGAAGTGTGTGTTTTTATTTTGCTTCCCATGTACGGGACCGTCAATACTATCCCCGTGTCAGTTTGGAGCTGAACTGCGCCGACCCAGCTGATACACAGCTTAATCAGCTGAGTGTCAGCTTGAGCCTATTCTTCTCGCGTGACGCGCATCCAGCACCAAAAATACAGTAAAAATGATGTTTCACATCGTAGGCTACAAGCCACATAACGTGGCATTGACATAAGGCTACACATTATGACCATATGAAACAACAATAATTTGATGTTTTTCCTCTTTATTTATAGGTTAGATGTAGGCCCTTTTATTATTTTTAGCCCCATATTATATCAATGATATATATTTCGCAGTTTAAACTTCGTGCTTCCTGTTTCTCTCCACCCCAGAATGTCTGTCCAATGAATGAATGACCTCAGATCACGTGTGGTTTTGCTTCGTAATGCTGGTTCACTTGCAAAAGGGGCAATATGAAAGTGGACCACACCAAACAAAAAAAATCAAAACTCTATTTGGTCTGGACCAAAGCAAGTGCACTAGCGGACTTTCCCAGTGTGAATACACCCTGAGTCACTGCTTCATGGATTATTGAGTTCTGTCCATCCAAATGAGTGATGTAATCGTCTTAGCTATGGTGGTTAGAGCTATTAAGTTGAAGGGTGTGAGTGTGAGCTACTGTGTGATTGGAAATGTGCCGAGGTCGTCCAGAAGTGAGATGAATGTGCAATGAGGGGTTGCTGAGGCTGAGGATCTCAACTGGCTTGTTTTTGACCTGCGAACACAACAACAGAAGGCCTTGTTTTGATGCACCGAGCCAGAAAGCATGAAAGTAATGTGCTTTGGTCAGTCGAGCCAATAATGTGATACACTCTGTGGGTGCTGATAATGTCAATGTGAAGGATTGCTCATACCACAGGGTGTCAATTAATTTTTTAAGCACATTAATATTTTCCTGGATTCCAGCAGCGGAATGTATTCACTTCCTTAATTTTAGCCCTAGCTGAATTCCAGTTTCCAAAAGGCTATCAAGTATCGGTCCACTTTAAAGCTTCAGCTATTAAAAGGACCCATTGGCCAAATTTAAGCTCGCTACTTAAACCACCATATGGTCTTTTATTGGCTTGTATAGGCCACCAAGGGGCCCATGTGTGGTCGAAAATATGAGCTTGGCCCACAGGATCCATCTGATTTGCCCCAGATGTTGCCTATTCTAGGCCATGTTAACTCTATGGGTGTCGTTCAGAGACGCTGGCATTCTGTCAGTCCACCACTTTGATCCAGAATTAAATTGTCTCAACAACTTAATGTAAAGACATGCATGGTCAACAGAGGTGGACCTCTTCTGACCTTGGTAATCCCCTACAACATTACAACATATTTAACTATTGTATAGAGTTCTAGTCTGAGATATTCAATGTTTGACATTCAAGATTCAAGTGATGTCCTATCTTTTAATTTAGCATGATAATCAGGTCATCATTTTAATTGGCACAATAATTTGATTCATGACCAAATACCTAAAATTCAAATAGTCATCAGCGTCTTTAGATTCAAGCATCTTTAGTAGTGTCAGTGTAAGCATGTTAGCATGCGCATTTACAGAGCCTCATCATATGTTTGAGGCTAGACAGGCTCTCCTTTTTTTATTTGTGTTGATTCACACTACATCTGTGTATTGGCCTCTGTGTGACCAGAACCTGCAACCTTTATGCTTACACTGTACCAGTCAGCTTGTTTGAGGCAACACATTAACTTTGGATGGGTGAACTTTGATTTGAACCTCTGCAGCATTCTTTATAGTAACTTGAAACACCATCCTCTACGCAGATAAAAACAAAACAAAAACAAAACATTTACTTGCATCCTCCCAAAAGTCTTATTCCTGCATTCATGGGCTTCACATGTCAAGCCTATGTCTGCTTTATTAGCCAAACTGCCCACAGTTGACCGACATGAGCTTACAAGTCTTTGTTGGTTGAGTAACAACAACAAGAAGACAAACAGTACACCATGCATAACTTTGTGGAATCCAACCAAAACCCCAAATTAGATTCAGTCCTGCTGAAATTCAATACAGAAGTCGATTTTTAAAGTAGAAATGCAATCAAGCCAAGTACATTGTATTCATCATTTCAGAGGTGTGTGTCACTGTATAACCCTTTTTTAATAAAAACCCAATATCAGCCTGCACCAGCTATCCAATATACTGGTCTAAATTGCCTAGTGGAAAATGGTGAATTCTTAACGCAGCCAACGTCTGCTCCCTAACAGCAGGATAGCCACTGACACAGCTAGACTGTCTGCCGCTGCTCTTTCTTCTCCCCCACCCTCCCTCTGTCTCTACAGGCAGCACACTTGCCCTGGGGTTCTTTATATTGTCGGCCTGTGTGTGGATTGAGTAACAAATGGGCAGCTGAAGGGTGCTGTTTGGCCCGCTGCAGCAGTAAACTAATGACCCTGTCTCAGCACCACCTTTTACGGCTCCATCACACAACCTTTAATTCATACAATTAGACCGCTGCTGTTTCTTTCTTCACTAAACCAACATCAAGTCAGACACACACCGCCTCCGGCACAGAATGGCCAGCTCACAATAGATTTAGCTTTCACTGCGGCATCTGGCTCTCAGGCCATTGGTGGGTTGCTGGACAACATTTTTATTTTGCATCAACTTTCAATTAGGGCTGTGCTAACAAAATTGATACAGCAATATGTCGTGATGTTTATTTTCCTGATTTATGAACGTATTTCCAGCTCCAAAAATCTATATTTCGATTTAAGATAAGAAAAAAAAAACACCAACGCGTTTTAAACGGGTTGTGAACTAAAACCACCGCTACTGTAGTTATCGCAGTATGGCTACTTGCCTTGAATAGCTGGGGTCTATTTCTTGTGTTGTGGCAGAGTAAAAGCTGGAAGCAGCATCACCGGCATGGATTACAAAATAAGAACGGCCCCTTCCAAAGACAGTACAAGGCTGTATCACGATATATCGAATATGCATTGTGTCTTAATGTATCGCGATATATCATATCGTGACCCATGTATCGTGAAGAGTATCATATCATGAAGTCCTTGCCAGTACCCAGCCTTAAAATGAATGTATTAGTCCTATACTAATCTTGAGATATGGTGTAATTTAGAACCGTCAGAGTCTCCTCTCTTATCTTGGTTTGGAAGTGTTTGTGTAGAAACCAAACCAGTCATTAAGAACTTCATTTTGTACGGTGTATTGGCTCAGGGATGCACACTGATGCCACACACAAATTGCTATTTAAGTCACCTCCAGTGTGTGGGTTGTGCTTAGTATAACTGCGTTAATCAGGCTTCACAGTAATTAGTACAGCGGAATTGGCCTAACAGTCTGTTTCATCTCTCAGTGAGCTTACCTTCGAGTGGGTGGCAGTGGACAAGCTGCAAATGTGCCTTGTTCATTAGGTCTTTCTGACTAAAAGTTGTTTGTTATTACACAAAATTTGTCCACTTTATTGTTGATTTATTTTGCACTTGTCACCTGTTGCTCACTTGAAAGGCATGCGGTCTAATTGATTTTTATAAGACAGTCCCTTGCAACAGGGACACAAATGATGTCAATGTACGAGAGGATTCCACCGTCACAGTGAGGATGTGAGTTCATCATCTGAATGTTGTATGTAATTGTTCAATTGCCTTCACCGCTTTCCCTTCTTTTCTCTGCCTGCCAGTTGCATTCTCGGGCCTGGGCTTCACCTCTTTCTACCTGGCGGGGAAGCTGCAGTGTTTTACGGATCAGGGTCGAGGGCGGAGCTGGCGCCTCTGTGCCATGGTGCTGCCTCTCTACAGCGCCATGATGATCGCTTTGTCCCGGACCTGTGACTACAAACACCACTGGCAAGGTCTGCCCTAAAGCCCATACACAGTGAACGTGAATATGAATAGGATTAACCTGCGTTAAGCTAAATTACTGTCAAATAAATGCTGTCTTTCCTGGCCTTGAGGTGTAACTTCATCACACCTCATGGCCATTTTTAAATTATATACAGGTAAAAAGATTAGACAAACTCGTGGTGAGGCTAATTTCAAACAGCTGAAATGCTGTAATCACATTTTTACTTAACTTGCATGGCTGACGAATAAGGAAAGGCTAAAAAGCCAAAGGATGTACAGAGAATCCATCAGGTCAGCTTGCTTATTTGCCCGACAGACTATAGAATTGTGTCCAAAAAGGCTCTTATTTGTCATCTTTAGTATAATGCCACAGTTGACAGTGATGACGCATTTAGTTGAGCAACCTTGGATCAGAAAATTAAAATGACAAGCTTCAGGTATTTATATCCGTAACGAAGGAACCTGAGGGAGACACAAAAGGGCAAAGGGAAGGTAATGCATATGTGGGTGGTGTGTGGGAGAGAATGTGTGGTGACAGCTCTGTCCTATGGAGTTAATTAGGTTTTACAGAGCCATATGTTCCTGTGCAGCGGGAGCAGCTTTACAAAACAGACAACTCTTCTAACAAGCAGGATTTATTTAGATAAAAAGTAACACATAAAGTAGATACTGACAAGAAGAAGACCCCCTTCCGTCTTCTCCTTTTTGTATTTCTCAGTCCCTACACATGCCTTTTCTCCTCCCTAAGCATCACTACTGGCGCAGCCCATTAAACTTGAGGGGTCCCAATCTGCGCTCAGTGTAAACACAAGCTGGGAGCCCCCATTAGCCGGCTGTTGATCCATGCGTGATGGAAACCAATATTCTCACCATCCCTTTGCACTTTGGAGGTGTGCCCTGTCCTCGCGGGGGTGAAAGGCCGAGCCTCCGAGTCACACTCTATTAAATTCAATGGACAACAACTCATGCATTATATACGTAGTTGTCCGAACGGTGGAAACCGATTATATATTTTATTTAATTTCACCCAGCAGAAGAAAAACAAAAATAAGTTTGGGGAGATCTATGGAGAGAGATCATTTTGATATTATGGAAACCCTCTACTTTAGCTGCTCTAGCTACCAGCTGGCCATGTCATTTTGATATATACCCAGCAATATAGGCCTAATATTTAATATGGCAGCGTGATATTATGTGATGTAGTGTTGCTTAAAGGGGAGGGCAGGTATAATATGAAACTGTTCAGCATAGATGACAAAGAGACAGCGACAGCCTGTCCAGAGGCGAGTGAGCCTATTGCCTCTGTAGAAGAGATTCATCGCTTTGCCTTTCAGTTTACTTTCATCAGCCTCTATAAACTATAGCCAGGCATGATAGATGCATCACTGGAACCGTATTGCACATACTCTAATATCTAATAATTGATTTTGGAATTATTTTCATAGCCCACGTTTAGGCTAAAATTACCCATAGATTTACACCGCAAAAATATATATGTGTTTTTCACAGATGCCTTTGTTGGAGGAGTGATCGGGTTGCTGTTTGCCTACATCTGCTACCGCCAGCACTACCCGCCCTTCCTGCACATGGACTGCCACCTGCCTTATGCCAGTCTGGCTTCTGCTGCTGCTGCCGCGACCCACAAGCCCTTGGACCACCAGGAAGACCCGCAGCCCATTGACAATGCCACCAGCCTTCCCCTGGAGGGCTTGACTGAAGGGCCGGTATGACTAGTGGCCACCACCGAGACACCACCCAACACCTTCTCCAAGCCGCCGTGCCCACTTCCCCGTTCCCAGTGACTGACTGACTGACTGACTGGCACTTGTATACATTCCAGTGGACAGTAATGTAACCTCGCCCATTTCCATTCTGTCACAACCTGTCTCGGTGACGCCACATTTTTTTTGAGTTTATTTATTTATTTATATATATATGTGGTTCCTGCTCTGTGGTCTATATATAGATGTGGTGTGTGAGAGAGGAACCTATGAATATGGGACATCACCGCTGAGAGGGATAGAGGAAAAAATACTTTTAAAAACCAAAGGAAACGGCTACTAATGGCTGCGAGAAATTATTGCCAGTTTTTGCTGGATTTTTCTTTGCTAGATGATAAGTGTGGCTGGCAAGCTGTTCTGTGTTGCTGGGTATATTTGGCTGTTAAAGGATTGGGACAGCAACTGGGGTACACCCACAGAAATCCCAATAAATGTCACAGCATTCAAACAATCAAATGTTGTGCATTCTATTTTTCACACTTTAAATATTTAATTATAACAGCTAGGGATAGAAATCTGACAACATTCTGTGCGTTTTGGTTACATTTTTAGATTGCACAAGACATTTTTAGATGCACCCAGCATTTTCAGAGGGCACCATTGTTTTGAAAAACTCGAGGACTTGGTGATGATACATTTCCTCTGCTTCTAATAATGTTTGGTTTGCCATGGCAACGCAATGATACATACAACAATATACTCTTGGAGAAAATCCCTGGTCCGTGCCAAGAGCAATATTCAAACTCCCCCAACTGTACTCTTTTACATTCACCCATTTCTTATTTTATTATTCTACATAATAACATTACATTTCTTTGTATCCTCGCCTCGCTTGCATAACTTTCCAGTGCAATCCTGCATATCACCCCTAGCCTATTCCTCTTCCTCACCTTGTCACCATCCAAAAAAAAATTGTGAAATTCCTGCATTTAACACATGGTACCAGAGGTTGCCCCTCCAATCGCGCAAGCTCAGAGAGTGCAATCCATAACAGTCATGTGGGAATAGGGTGGTGGAAATGTGTCTGAACCGGCAAAAACTCCAAATTGATCTGGCATTAATCCTCATCAAGGGAGGTCAGACTCTGCTGCTTATGAGCACATTAGGACTGTGTGAGGTGCCCAACGGATTGCCAGAGCATTGCAAATGGCTTCCAGCCCAATGCAGCCCCACAAATAGACAATCTAGCATTCAGGAAACGATGGGAATGAACCCGGGACAGTGATTTTGATGTATTATTCATCCAATAGAGTTCCATTATTTATTCATGTTTACAGCCTTATTTTAGGGAAAGAGCGTTGAAGCGAAACAAAAAAAGACTCTAAAGATGTTTTGCTGTTTTTCCCGCTCGTGTTGCGTAGACCCTGCTGTGCTTTATAAACATTGATGACACATAGCCAGATTACTGGATCCCTATCAACAAAGCAATTTGTAGCCTGATGGCTCATTTTGTTTCCTAGGTTACCATGTCTTTTTTGCCATTGCTGTGACATTAATGGGAAGGTTCAATCTTAGTTTTCTGCTTGCCAGACCTAGCTACATATAATGGCAAATAATATTTATTAGCCCTGAAAAGTGAGGGGTGAAAAACAGGAGATAGCACATAGAAACAGCGTGATAAGAAAAGTGCAGCAAGCCAAATAAGGCTATTTTGTAATTTTGTTATCTTGTCGGTATGTTGGTCCAGACAATGCTATGTGCATACACCTGTCTCCACTTTCAAAACACCACGTTTCTTTTGTAAAAAAATAACAACGGTTGAAAGCAGCTGCACTCTCCGCTGCTGTTTAGTTTATTATGGAAACGTTTTGGCTTGTTACAGAGGCAAGGGAAAAGGATAAGCTTATCTCTGTTCAAAAGTATCTCTAATGCTGCTCATTGGCAGCTTCTTGTGTGCGTGTTTGTGTGTGTGCAGGTTTTTTATGACAAAGCCTAGCCCACACTGATGCAATACAAATGTAACTTTTACAAGAATTAACCTTTTACCTGAGGGCGAAAAACAAGGTGCTCCACTCTCCACATCAAATTCTGTGACGGGACTTGACGTGGTTCTGACAGTGGACTGGAGCCACAGAGCCTTTCAGCGCAGGACTGGAGATCTGAGGCTGTGAGATTTCGAAATCTTTTGGCGAGATTTAGAGATGAAATGATTGCGACATAGAATCATTAAGTACTTTAGACCTGCATTCGCCTGACTTGGGAGCCTGACATTTGTGTTTTTTCGTCATTTACTTTCCTCCTATTCGATGGTAAAGTGTATATTTGAAAAACAATGTTGTTCTGAAGTCGTGTCTGTGAGAGTATTTTCACTTCATAAACAAAGGATTTAAGTGTCCCGCTGTCATTCAGATCACGCCATGATTGGTTTTCATTTTGGTGCTATAGATGGTTTTGTAGCAGTAGCTGTCGCCATTTTCACACAGTGGATGTTTCATTTTGGAATGAATAACGATGTATTCAGTCGTTTTTCTATAGAGAGAAGAAAAAAAAGATTATGAAAACATTTCTCTTTTCAAATCAAATGCTCAAGGGCAATCTGCGCTTGATACTCTGTGTTTTACTTTTTTGAACCATTTCACCTTTCCAGGGACTGATGGGGTAAAAGAATAACGACATAAATTAAAAAATAAAGACTTGAGAATTATTTGTCCATGGCATGCCAGTTCCATTTGTGAGATGGACAGTTTTCTATGAATAAGCCCTAAGCATGTCTGGCCTTGAGAAGTGCTGTGTGTTGCTGTTTATATACTTTATGTACAATAAAGAACTGCAGCTGTGAGAAATGTGCCCATAAAGAAAACAAAGGAGCCTTATGTATTGTGTCAAAGTGTGATCGTTCGTTTGCTGCGTTTGGGAGCCGCTTCACATGGATTCAACACGTCAATGGGAACAAGTTAAGGTTTGAGGATGTTCACTTGAAAACATCCTCCCTGTAATCCAAACATAAACATTGCATCATTATTCCTTGTTATATGCAAAATTAACATTCCTACATAACGCATAAGCAGCACATGTTTGAATGAGCTATAGCCTAAGTCATTGAATATATGCTTCGACTGACCTGCTGTCAGATTGCATAGTGCTACTGAGGCAGATGAATGCGTGTGTGTGAATGTAAATCTGTTGTAAGTGTATTATGTGCTTTTCTGCATTTGCTGTGTTGCACTCTTGTTTAGGGACTTTCCAATAAACGTGTGTATGCTTAAGACTGCCTGTTGCTTTTCATATAAGTAGGATTTCAGTGGTTTGCTGGGAAAGGCAACTCCTAGAGCAAATTGGAAATGTTTTCAAGATATTTGTTTTAGTTTTTTTTTTTTGTACTTTTGAGTTATCAACTAAACAGTCATCGTCCACCACTTCAAGCGGAAATATCTTGACAACTGTTGGCTTGATTCCCTTTCATCGTTTTTTTTTAAGATATTCTTGTTCCTCAAATGATGATTCCTGATGACTTTCTTGATCCCCTGAGTTTTCATCTGGCCCCATCTTCTGGTCAAAAGACCAATATGCCAAAGACATTGGTTTATGACCAAATAGCAGCAACACTAATGACATTCTGAGCTGTTTTTATAAGAAAATGTTTCATACTAAAACACAAAGCTAAGATGGTAAATGCAGTAAACAACATGCTGGAGGAGAACGTTAGAAAAAGTTCCTAAGTACAGCGTTACAGAACCGCAAGCAAATGTGTTGACTCTTTAATGAACTAATTAGCATATATGTAAAGCATACTTTAAGAACAGTTTGAAACTTTTTAGACATTGCTCTAATTTAATAACTTCAACACCATATTTTGCATTTATTTTGTCAACCAACTAGTTTCATTTTAGGAGCACCAATTACATAAAATGGCTCGATCTTAAATCATAAGGGAAAGATTTAGCGCGGGACAAAAATGAAAGAACAATAAGCTGAATGGGTGTTACAGCAAATTGGCAAGCAGTCACGGATTGAAGAAATCTCTTGTAAATTACTTTAATGTAATTTAATATTATTTTACTGGCCCCACATCGGCCTTTGTCACGTCAAGCTTGGAACTCTGATTTAAATTAAATTTAGTAATTCAATTATTTTGAAGGGCTGAAAATTCTATCCCTGACTGTTTTCATGCAGGATTTTAACCCCGTGACCTTGTTACTCGTGAAAACGTTTGCTACTTTACAACAAGACAAAAACACTTCGGATCAATAAGGTTGTTGCTGAAGACATCTGCCCTCTTTAGCTGATAGAATGCTTTTGAGTGATTTGTGAAGCCTGGTAACAAGCGATCCAATCAGTCTCAGGAGAGCTGCAGCAGCCACTTCTGTAACACGTCTAGACAGTTTCCCTGTGGATAGAACCAACTTGATAGGACCTGGTTTCACTTCACACGTTAGAATGCATCACTCCAAATACTATACTTGCCGGCCAAAAGAAAGTCGCCACGTGGATATATCATATAGGCAAGAGTCCTCCATCTGTCCAAAACTGCAGTGATTAATATGTTTCAGTTGGCAACAAGTTATTTAACCCTATAACTGATGCAGTGAATTGCTTCTTATTTCTTAAACAACCATGTCAGAAGACGTATGCTGGGGTTTTGGAAAAGATGTAACACTGTTTCAGAGGGGTGAAATTGTTGGCCTGCATAACACAAAGAAAACTACTCAAGAGAAGATGAAACTAGTAAAATTGTGTTAAGAACTGTCCAACGCATTATTAAAACCTGGATAGTTAGTGGTGAACCGTCATCTTTAAGGAATATGTGGTTGGAGAAAATCTTTAATGATCATGATGGGAGATCACTTAAAATAAATACAATTATTTGGTGGAATCAAAATGTAAAATATCGACAGTAGAACAGCTATGTTTAATAGGGAAAGTAAGAGTAGCCTTAAAAAAACACCTATCAGTGGGGCTTATCAGGATAAATTGCTTCAATTTGCCAGGGAGCATACTGTACATATTGGACTCTGGAGCAATGTAAAAAGGTTGTGTGGTCTGATGAGACCAGATTGACCCTGTTCCAGAGTGATGTGTGAATCAGGAGAGGTGGATGAAGTGATGCTCCCATCATGCCTATAGTGCCTACTGTACAGTACAAGCCTGTGTGGCAGTGTACAGAACGATCTGGGGTTGCTTCAGTTGGTCAGGTCAAGGTTCTGAGCAACCTTGTGCCCAAAAAAAAGCTTATCAAAATGTGTTTCGGCAAATATGTGCCGTAATCAAAGCTAAAGATGATCCAATAAGATATTTGAGTGTGTGACTTTTTTGGGCGGGCCGGGCAGTGTATATCTGATCCGTTAAGGGGGTACGCAAAATTCTAATTTTTATAGTTTTTATCTATTTATATATTTTTTTAAATAATTGATGTATTTAAATATGGTCTGGGTTTCCAGATTATGATCTGAAAGTCTACCTGCCCCTGGCAAACATCACATTTACTTTATTTGGAGTTGACAGTGACTAGTTAAAAGGACATCATATTTCCAGAGGTACTATGCTCCTGATACTTATTGTAGATGTTGACGTTTCAAGGCACATTAAGCGCTCACACAACAGTTAAACACCCACGTAGCAGCAGTTACGCAGCTAGCTTTTGACCGAACTCACATTGAAACTTTTCAAAAATCACATGCTGTGAGAAGGTTTGCTATAGAAGTAAATTATGCCCAAATATACAGTTCTTGCTTAGGAGTTACATAAGACTATTTGACACAGTGGCAAAGTGCTGCATGTTTGTTTGTCTGTTTGCCTTGAAAATTGCAGAGATGGTTTCCTTTCAGTATGTGAATGATGAAAGTGCTCAATCAATTTCAAGTGTCTCATCCTTCAAAACATCAATATTATTTTCATGTCAAGGGCAGCTCCATGCTTCCGGATCAGCAGTGCCATTATAATAGTCAAATCAACCTGGATCTAGCCCATCAACAGTCAGCGGACATCTAATATCACTTAACATTGCAATACCCTTCAACACCTTGCACATAACACTCCATCAATCTCTGTGTTTTTTTTAAACAGGTTTTCATACAGAGATTTCATAAACCTGAATCAGGAATCAGTAACATGCATGGTAATTTGATATTGTTGATTCTGTCAAAACACATCGGATACACATTACATTTTCCCTTTTTTCAGGCAACACTAGCTAGATTTTAAAGGACTTGTAATTCAGATAGTGTAGGCCTATGTCAGAAACTCCATTACACTGCAAGTCACACTCATCATTTATCTGCTTTCAAATAAAAACTTGAAACACATCAAATCAAATCACCCGGAGTCAAGGGCTGGTGAGAGAACCAACTGGACAGTCAATCATGCAAAACTCGATTCCAGTCTTGAGTGCCTGGAAAATGCAGCACAAATGTGTTTGTGTAGATAAGAAAAGGAAGCATGAAACAAACAATCGAACAATAGGACAGCAATCAACATGTGCGCGGAAGCTCTCATATCCGAGATCATTCATTCACATAACATAATATAGTTTCTTCTTTGTGCATATCAAGTGTTGAGTATTTGGTCAATTGTTGCTATGTTACGATGGCCTAGTGTAGCCTATAGGCCTATGTGCTTACAAAACATTTCTCTTGTTAAATGTTTTAGCTACAGGAGTCCTAAATAGTTAAAGGGGTATTCACAAAATGTTGTACTGCACTTAAATACATTTGGGGGGATGATTCTGATTGGTGTCGGAAATCTCATTTTACTGCTTAAAGTTTGAGTCAATGATTATGGAGAACTCTTGTTGTCAAAATCACTCGAGCCTATGTCAAAATTGGTGTATAACTTCCCATAATCCGCTACCTGTCCGTCATGTATGACTCCTAAAAAATGATTCAGTGTTAATATAAAAGCCTTGACTCTGTAAACGGGTAGGTAAGCCCAATTGATAGCATTGTTGCTAGCTTTGTTTACATACCTATTTACAGAACCTTGCCTTTGTGTCAACAACAGACGTAGTCATAGTCATCATAGTGAGGAGATATTTAATGATTTTGACAAAAAGTGATTTTGACAACAAGCGTTCTCTAGAATCGCTGACTCCTTTAAGTGAAGGCTGTCTTGTTTAAAGAGAGTATAGGATAAGTGAGAGTTTTCACAGGCGAATTTCTAATATTGACTTGTCACATTGTTGAGGCTTGTTTTTCATGAAATATTTTGATTTACCTTTCCAATGCTCTCTAAGTGCAAAGGGAGCAGCTGTCACTAGAAAGTACAGGAAATATTGCTTGATTTCTCCATGTGTATATGCTATATGAGTGTTTCATTATATAATGGCTATACTCTACACCCAAGGATTCTATGCCCAATATTTTCTTCACACCTAAAGTAAAAATTTTCGGATTAATCACAACCAACTTCAGATTTGTTTTGACTAAGGAGAGGCAAGGGTTCCCTACTGCAGAAAGTGACAATGTAACCTCTGTAAGGAATGGGTCATTACAGCATGAGCTTTAAATAATGAATCCCGTTTTCTCCCCTATACGCTAGTCATTTGGAATATTCTTTTTTAACTAGATGCATTTTGTCTGATTAATGAATGGAGCTGAATTTCGAAGCAAGTGGCAAATGAACGAGTCTTCAGATTGGCTCATAATTAATTAATCAGACCAAGGAATGTGAGACTCTTTTTGAAGTGTCTTCTGCAAAGCTGTAACTGATATTGGAAAAATGATGCTTCTGCTGAGCTCCCCAAAAGTGAAGTCATGATTAAAATGTATTGTTAAGTGGATTTGTGATAATGCATTCATATAGAGTATTTAGAATAGTCTAGGTATATTAATACATTATTCTGAAATGTGGCCTTCGGGCAAATATGTGTTTTTATGTTCATAATGTATAACTTTCTAACTCTAATTACAGGTTTTACTCTGCAATAAAAATATACGATCCGGATCTTCTTCAAACATGTTGTAGATTTTTATTACAAGGCTTTTTTTGCATGCAGGGCTGCAGGTTTCCTGAAAACATTAAGAAATCAAATTTGTATTGTATTTACTATGTTGTTGTATATACAGGGCTCTTGGTAAGATGTTCCTCATTGTGAGTGTTGATTGGTAAGATAGTGCAGAGTGCTGTGTAACACATTGGTTCCCTACGGAATGGGGCATTGTTTTCCTAGAAATATATTGTATTGTATTGTATTGTATTGTATTGTATTGTATTGTATTGTATTGTATTGTATTGTATTGTATTGTATTGTATTGTATTGTATTGTATTGTATTGTATTGTATTGTATTGTATTGTATTGTATTGTATTGTATTGCATTGCATTGTATTCATTTGGGTGACCCTTTTTTCAAAGAGGGACAAATGGACCCAAAGTCGACCAAATGCCCTCCACAGCATAAGCCACAGGATCCTGGTGGCAGCTAAACATTCAGGAATGTAACATGTTCTTGGTGTAAGCCACACATGCACCTGCCCATTTATAGAGAATATGGAGAAGGAAAACCCATATTCACCTGCTTCTATTTGTCTACATATCTGTAGACCAGTTCCTGGTTTCTGCACAGCTGAACCAGTAAATGCACATTTCATTCATACATTCATATTTTTAATGAGTTGTTTATGCTCAAAGCCAACTCTCATGTCTCATGACAGACTGTTCTTGCTGACAGTCTGATCACAACTCATTGACATTCTCAGTCACCTGAGTTGCTTTCAATTTTCACCTTACATATCTCGCTAATGCATGAGCATCAAAGTTTGGCAGTCGACCAACATTTTCTGACCCTATATCCTGATGTCTTTCCCATAGATTTAAATGTACTCTTTTACATTTGCAATCTTGATAGGAAAACATAATCAAGTTGGCCTACTTTGCCTTTTTATACATGCCACTGACCATGCCATGGACCATGCAGTACAGAGGCATCTGCATTAATAATGTATCTCCATTCATTTATTCAGGTTTCTACTTTCTTCACTGTATGTTAGGTAGACCATGCACAGCAAACCTCTACTTTAGCATGCATCATAGTCGAAGTGAATAGTGGTATATAACATGGATTTTTACCCTGGCCACTATACTCATGAAAACATTTCCTGCCGAAGACAAAGACACTATACAGATCGGTAAGGTGGTTGCTGAAGACATCTGCCCTCTTCAGCTCATGGAACAGTGTTGTGTGATGTGTGAAGTCTGATAACAAGCGATCCAATCAGTCCCAGAAAGACGGCTGTAGCCACTTCAGGAACAAGTGGAGACAGTTTCCCTGTGGAAAAGCCTGCAATATCCTGGGTTCACCTTATATGTGAGAGTAGATTGCTCCAAATACTATATTGGATCCATCAAGTGAGAACCCTGAAAGTAGCCTATCTAATTTTGACAGTTTTTCAAATGAATGTCTTCCAATTTGGTCTGTGTTAACAATGATTGACCAAACGTCTTCCTCCATCTTGCAAATACCCCTCATACATTTTTCGGGAGTTGACAGCAACTTGTTAAAATGACATAACACTAATGCACAACCATCAAATGTGCCCTGTCAATAAACAATTTCACAGCCTTACTAATGTATTTCCCATATACCTTAATAGATAGATAGATAGATAGATAGATAGATAGATAGATAGATAGATAGATAGATAGATAGATAGATAGATAGATGGATAGATAGATAGATAGATAGATAGATAGATAGATAGATAGATAGATAGATAGATAGATAGATAGATAGATAGATAGATAGATAGATAGATCTTTCAAAGCCACAAACCATAATAGGATGTTATTTGCTTACTTGTACCATGCAGTGCACCCGTGCGGAAGCGTCTGCAGTCATTACCTTTCTCCACTCATTTATTCAGGTGTTTCCTTTGATTTGTCAAGCGTCTGTGTGTAAGGTAGCACGCACAATAAACCTCCAACTCAGCATGCATCACAGTCAAAGTGGAAACTGACATTCATAATAGATCAATAGCATTGAGAAGGAAGCGGTAGATGTACTTTTCAAGCTCCTGTAAATTCTTCAGGGTTCTGTGCCCAATAGCAGAGTGTGGTGGTTTTCCGTCATGTCTGCCTCATTAATACATATACCTCAGTTCTGTCAAAGGGCAACATTCAATAAAAACACCTTCTGGGGAATGGTTGGCAAAGTGAGTGGCGGACGTGCACTCTGCTAAATACTGATTGCACTCTTGTTTGGCTCAGAGGGAGAAATTGATCCAAATCATTCAAAAGCATTGCATGTTCAAAAGTCGGCCACATACGTGAAAGGAAAAAAGGTTGGTTTTTTCAGATTGTCAAATAATTATGAGTATGAAACTTTATGAGCTACTCTTTTCTTGTGCACGTCAAATGTGTGCAATAGTGAAAAATATCTTTCTCATACCCTGTGTGAATATAGATAGATTCCTTACCATCTGCATAAATATGTGTGTGCGTATGTGTTTAGTTGGTTGGTCGATACGATACGTGATCCTGAAAATGTGAACCTTGTAAATGTCAGTCAAGATATATTTTCATGCCTGGATGGTCAAACTGGCTGTTATTTTGCTTGGTTCTGAGGGCAGCCGGTTAATGAGATGAATGAAAATCCAGTAAAAAAAAAAAAAGTAAAACTATAACACTGTTATTTTAAGAACTGTTTAAAAAATCTTTTTTGACCCCCCCAAAAAAACTAAAAAAAAACTGTCTAGGCTCATATGAGTTGGGAAGATATTTTGCCATTCTGGTCAAAAACCCAAGAAACAATATCAGTAAAAGCTTGTATAACTCTTACGTAAAGTTGCAATCCTCATATCTCCGCTTTCGGCTTTCCCCCCTTACACAGCATTCTCCAGTATTCTTGGAGTTTGTTCGAAGTATGTTGTGTATAAAAACTGAATGCAGCTTCATCTGGTTTATTTTGACTCTGGGGACAGTGAGCAGACGATTCATGATGAGGCAGCAGATCAGAATCATATTTTGGGCCCAAAGCCCTCAGTGCTTCATAAACCAACAGTATTTTTAAGTTCTTATTATGTGACACACAAGAAGCCAGTGGAAAGATCTGAGGACTGGAGTGATGTGAACACTCTCAGCGTTGTGAATCAGCTCCAGTTGTCTGATCGACTTTAAAGAGAGACCACATTTTAAAAAAAGACATCGTAACAGAAGTCTGGTGATAAACACAACACGTTTTTCTAAATCCCACTGGAACATAGTCCTCAAATTCATGATTCATGATTTTTAAGATGATATTAGGAAGAATTCGTATTAGTCCTATGCAGATCTGAGTCCATGACCACGCCAAGACTTTTGCCTTTTTTTCTGTTTTTTTAATGAAACAACGCTCAGGACCCACTTTTAATTGTTCTTCTTTGGCTCCATAAACAATTCCTTCAGTTTATCTTTGTTTAATTAGGGGACATTTTAAAAGCCCATCCAATCATTGATTTGTTAAACACACTCTACACTGCTTGTATGGGAAACATAGTCACCTTGGGATATGGTCATATCTGTGTTTCATCCGCATAATTATATTGAAATATTTGGTTGTTTTTATAATCTGAGCAAGTGGGAGCTCAAAGATGTTGAACAGGAGAGGCCCGCGACATGAGCCTTGGGGAACTCCATTTTGTACGCTCATATTCATAAATACCATTCGACAATAATTAGAAGTCTTTGTTCTTCAAATGGGATAAAAAACAATTATAGCTCTGAGTCAGAAAGCCCAACCCAGAGTTCCAGTTTGTATAGTAAAATGTTTTGCTGTATTGCTGCATTCAACCGTATTAAATGCAGCACTGAGACTTAGTAAAGACGTATTCTTTATCACTGTCTGTGACTCTGTGTGTGTATGCAAATGAAGATTTAACTAAATCAATCTCTGTGCTGTGGTGGAAATATTTAATAGAGAACATCTAAACAGTTGCTCAGGGCTAAGAGGGTCTGATGCCATTGAAAAAAACATCCCTTTCAACTGAAGCCATGGGGATTCACTGACCTTAACCATACATTGGTAGTCAGAAAAGGTTTTTTGGGAAGCGAGAATTTAAAAAAAACATTGGCATTGCATTTAAAAAGGGGCTTTGCCATTGAATGTATTGTAAAATCATCAATCACACTTATATTCTCCTTTTCCCATCTCAAATCTGCTTTTACTACCATGTAATTCACTGAGCCCAATGGTAAAGCCTTTCTACAGAGCTTCCCAGATTAGTGTCCAACACCCTCGCTCTGCCCATCATCGTCTAACACTATCATAATGCCTTGATCCTCCATGGTTACACAAATAATTCCTCATTAAACTTTACATCTCCAAAACAGCTACCTCCAACAAAACAAAGCAACACCCGTTTTCATGGGGATCTGTATCATGGCACATAAACAAGTCTAGCTTCAAGGACATATTGCAACCAAGGACTTATACACACATGCCCATCTTCTCGCCGTTATGCTGTTCTGTTATTGGTCGTCTTGGTTGCTATTTCTGTTGTTCTTTGATCTACTGCAAATGTGTTCACAGCATTGACACAATCTTTGTCACGTTATTTGAAATGAAACCGCTAAAACAAACTCTTAAAGGGCCCCCCACTCGTCCCTATCCAGTCAGGTACACTGACTTTTCCACACAGATACATACAACTTAAACATATTAAGGAAGTCAGTGTTTCCCACAGGATTTTGGGATACTGTTGAAGGGACCCTGTACCTTGTTGGGGGGTCTGTGGGCATGCCCCCCAGATTTTATTTTTATTTAAGTAAAATTCATTAATCTGGTGCACTTTGAGAGGACATTTTAGATACTGTATCAAATCCTGATATGCAGAAGGTACATTATTTTTCAGATTTTTCTTAATCAGGCAGCACTCTTTACTCTGCATCTGTTAAAACAGTACAGTAGATTGGTCTGCAGACCCATGTTCTATGATGGAGGGGCCCATTTCAACAGATAAAGGGTGGATAGCTACTTTTTATGAACCATTTTAAATTCACACATAGAAAGCTTATTTCTGTGTGAGGGGGCCATCAAGGCCCCTTGTGGAGCCCCTTAGACAGAGCTACTAATGCTGTTGTTTTTAACTTGCTTTTGTATTTCTCCCCTACTAGTTGAGGGGCCCAATGAGTATCCTTATATTTAGGCTATTCCTTGTTGGACCCTGTTATTGACATCAGTGACTGAGCTCTTTGACTATGCAACATGAAAAGTTACTATCAGTATCTCTGGCTGAGGGCCCCCCTGAGCCCTTGGGCCCCTGGGCCTGTGCCCGGTGTGCCCGTGCAGTAATCCACCCCTGCCGCTACCTGTCTGTAGCCTGCTGTGTGTGCACTGAAAAAACAGTGATCATACACAGCCTAGGTTCTGTAAATGGGCCTGTATCTCTCCTGTGGGCTCCCTTTGTTTACATACCCTTTCTTTATATCAGTTTACAGAGCCTAGGCTATGTATTAACAGCAGATTTTAACGCATAGGCACAAAGTCTGTCTTAGCCGTGTTTTTGGCTGCTCTTACCAATGCGAGCTCTTCACAATGGCCATCGACGGCTCAGCAGCAACAGTAAGAGCAGGTAAATCAGGGTGCTGATGGTTAATCAATCACCCTCACTGCTGAGCCGAGAGTAGGTTTCACTGCAATGCTCTTCAAGCAGCGACAGGGAGGGAGGAGAGGGGAAGAGACACCAGGGTGACAGGAGAGAGGCGAGGTTAGAGAGATAATGTGCAACAGAGTGGAAAAGACAAAAGGCGAAGTTTGATCACGTCCCGACCGCGCACCGAACCGAGACCTGACCCACACAGACAGGGGCGAGGAGCTTAGTAGTGCAGAAGATCCTCGTTTAAACTTCAACCTCAAACTTCAAACCTCAGCACCGTTTATTAATATTAATAGACAAAATAAAAACATTTAGTGGCTTTCTTCTCTGAAGTTTCAGAGTCATGTGGATCTCCGGGCAACCCAATAGTATTAAAACTGACAGAGCATTTTTAAGGACTGCATTCCATATTTCCCACTTAACAAAGCTGTATTTTCATCCGACGTGAAGGGAATGGGATTGTATGTTATTCTCTGAGCAGGTGATGGATTTGTTTTGCTCTGCAAACCCTTTGATTATAGCTCATGTCAGTCAGAGCCATTAGCAAGCCATTTGTGCCTTGCAGCGATTCATCACCTGTCAGACTTCAGGTGCTTGATGACATCTAGATCAGATGGGAGTTAAAATGACATTTACTGTAAGCGGCATTTTAATTGTAGCCTATTGACAGTGATGTCTATTGTGTGTGTGTGTGTGTGTGTGTGTGTGTGTGTGTGTGAAATGGCTGCCCATGTGCAACAATACATCTAAAAATGGATAGTGCTTAGTTAGCTTAGCACCCTTGTGCTAAGCCTACCCTGCATGGTAGCTGCTGCTATCGGTGTATGAATGTGTGTGTGACTGGGTGAATGTGTACAAAAAACTATGTAAATCGCTTTGGGTCTGTGATAAACGGAGATATAGCGCTATACAAGTCCATTTACCATTACCATTGCATACTTTCTTATCAAATCGGTAGCTAGTCAGCTGTATAGTTCTACAACTACTAACAAAATGTAGTTCCACTACGGCAAAATACCTGGCAATAACCTTTTCTGATTCCGATCAAGTTCTGTTCTACTATACTCGACTTATTACAAGCTACCGAAACCTAGGAAATGTACAAAATATCTGTGCAGAAAATCATGTGAAAGAGGTTTTAGTAAAATGTGAAATAATAACTCAGTTTGTGGTCAAGATCGACAGTCGTCAAGAAAAGTGATGTACTCTCAATGTAAACTACATCGTCGGCCCTCACAAAAAGTGTATTGGACCACTGAGGAGTGCAGTTTGAATATCTTCCGCTTGTACACCTCGCTGTCACAAAGAGTAAAATTTCTGCTCCCGCCTGCTTTCCCTTTGTCCAGCCTTACCAAAATGTTTTCATTCCAAGGTCTTTTCCATTCAAGACCGTGTTGAATAAAACATGGCATCCAACTCAAAGAGTGATGCTCTTGAGTACTTTCTCTACAGTTCTCTGTATACTGGTGCTGAAAAGCCATTCCAATTTTGTCAACTCCAGAGGTCTGCCGGAACAAGACTATGTAGAAACTAAAGTATGACTGCAATAAGTCCTTGAAAGAAAATCACTTTGGCTGTGCATACTTCCTATAAATCCCAACATAAATAAACCACAGCAGTTCTCAGATGTTGTTGTTTGTTCCTCATTTACCGAATGTGTGTTGTTCAAAGGTGGTGTGGCTATTAAAAATAAAGGTTGTATAACATCAGAAATAATGTTGAAAGTATGGAAAAACATTAAGACGTTGAAACAAACAAGCCTTATTTCTCCTCTGAATGCTGTGTTGCTACCATAATGCCCTAACATATGAATCATTTATTGTGTCATTCAAGAAGGTTTGCAATTTTAAATAGCTGTCACGGTGAGAAGAACACATTGAATACTTACGTGGTCAAAGGTGAAACAGTGCTCTTTAAATGTGCATGCTCACAACAATGACTGATAAAAACCTTTTAAGCTGAATTTTTTTATAAAAAAAAGTCCCATGCTGCCGGCATTGTACATGTCAGCAAATGCATGTTTGTCAGTGGTCTTTCATCTCAGCTGAGTGCTTAGTATGGTGAACTTGGGGTACTTATTAAGAACGAGGTTGCAACCGGAAAACATTTATTTTTCCACAGCAGATTGGTTTCACAGTGACCTCAGCTTGGTCAGATGGTCTGATGTTGTGTTGATGGGAGAAGCGACGCTAACCTTTTAGCCACTCAGTGCGCGGGGAAGGAGTCCATAATGGACCTCACCTAGCTGCTGCCGGATTAAAAGACGTGACTTGTTATCCGATCAAATAACGAAATAATTATACATTTTGTTCCAAATGCTACAACCAGTAGGCCTATAGTGTTTTGAACCATGATAGCAACAGGGATGAGAATTTTCTTTTTTGTCACCATACCAATTTTGTCCCAGAATGAAGTAAAATCACATGGATTGCATTACATTTTGTACAGACATTCATGGACCTAATAAATGAATGATGATGATCCATATGACTTTGTTTGAACATCTGGTTTTCCCTCTAGCACCACCGGCATATCAAAGTCTAGTACTTTACAAAATGGTTCTAAACACATTCAGGGGGAATCTCCGAATAGTCCAATCTCCTAACCTATAAGACTCCTTTCTTATACCTTAACCCCTCAACGTCATCGTGGTTAAGGAGAGATGAAAGGTGCTTCCTATCGAACATAGGAAAAGACAGCACTGTTTCAAATGAATTCGACTCCACTTTTCCTAACCGACGTCATTGCGCAACGGCGAGTATTGCTGACGTGAGTCACTAGCGTGAAACTACACTATTTTCCAAAAATGGACTACAACAAGCGCTCGTTTGATCCATGCGTTCTTTTCATATTGATTTTAATCAGGTTGTCGCCAACAGAGCGAGAATCACTTAGATCGGACTTGGCCAAGGGGAATATTTAAGGCCACTTGAAGCCCAATTCACATGTGAAAAAAAGAGGCTACACTTATGTTGATGTTGAAATGAACTGCCCCCAGTAATCTTCATTAAATGTGAAGTTGTCATTTTATTTTCTTATGGTGTAAATTATGTGTAATAGGATCACATTTGTGTTTTTTAGTTAAATGTCTCAACAACTGCTGGATATATTGTCAGGAAATTTGCTACACAAAATCATGCACTCCTGGAGACGAATTATAATCACTTTGATGATCCACTTACTTTAGATTCAGCGCCATCAACAGGCTTAAGTTTTCCAGTACTTTGGTTTATGAGACAATCAACCCAAGAAGCACTATGTGGTCAATGCTTATTAGCTAATGTTAGCATGCTAACATGCTAAACTAAGAGGAAGATGGTATAAACATTATATATAGCCTATTTACATTCACATTCAACATTACCATGTTAGCATTTTGCTCACATCACAGCCTCACAGTGTTGCTAGCATGGCTGTAGACACTTGTCTTCTTTATTAGCGAGACTAAAAATCTGTCTTTGGCCATATGTGCAAAAATCCTTATTACAGTAGTCCAATTTGTAAGTATCATGGAATGTAATGATCATAAAAATTGGAAGCTCAAACCGCCAATGGGAAAAGCACTTGAAACTTAATGAAAATTATTTTTCAAGTGCTGCTAAGCTTTTGGGTGCCCTAAGCTTAAATTGTCAGTGACAGTAAAATGCATCAATCTGGTGCACTTTGTGAGGAACTTTTAGAGACCATATCAAATTCTGAGATGCAGAAGGAACATTATTTTTCAGATTTTTCTTAAACAGGTAGCACTCTTTACTCTGCAACTGTAAAAACAGTACAGTAGATTGGTCTGCAGACCCATGTTCTATGATGGAGGGGCCCATTTCAACAGATAAAGGGTGGATAGCTACTTTTTATGAACAATTTAGAATTCACACATAGAAAGCTTATTTGTGTATGTGTGAGGGGGCCTTCAAGGCCCCTCATGGAGCCCCTTAGACAGAGCTACTAATGCTGTTGTTTTTAACTTGCTTTTTTATTTCTCCCCTACTAGTTGAGGGGCCCATGATGATTTCTATCTTGTTAAATTGTGATGAGTATACCCCAGGAACTTGGTGCCCTATGCGCTCTGCGTACCCTGCGTATAGGGAGCGGCGGCCCTGGCTGCTCTCATTGCTGCTTCAAACAAAGTTATATTTTTATGTCAAGTTCTTATTTTTCCCAGTCCCAACACCAGAACTTTGTTTGCCGTACAGATGGCCTCCAACAGATCCAGATGCTAGAGAGAATAATGTAATACTGAAACTATCTCGATCTCTTTCTGTCTGTGCCAGAATGTGTGAAGTTATTTTGCGTTTTATGTGTCTCCACTCTCCACTAACAGACTCTTAATGCTTTTCCTCTGAACAGTGGAGTGGTTTCTCTTAAAGTATAGAGGAACAGGATGGACCGAGGACACTGGGTGGACGCATCTCTGCTAATGATCAGCATTTAAGACGTTGCATTAACTAGAGCAGAAAGGAGAAAATGAACAAAAAGCATTTTGTTTTGCTGTTGCTGGGTCAAATATCAAACGTATGCCTTTTCAAGGCCGACACTGGAAACAGAGGGAGAGAAAAGAGCGACGGCAGCTTGTAGTTGTGCATATGTGTAAGTGGCTCCTTTGACTTTTGTGTGTATTTGAAAGTGTGGAGCATAAAAAACGAGAGTAAGGCAAGCAGAAACACATCCATGGCCACTGATGAAGGGCTACATGTTTTAGGATAACATTAACATAAAACACAATCTATGACCAGTGTCCTCCTATCAGCTTCTGGCAGCCCACCAGACACACAAGGCAGGCCCCATGGAGCAGCTGTGGGTGGGCAGTTATAGTACTCGAGATGGCTTTCCAATAATTAACACTACAAGGACAGTCACTATAAATGATGCAGCTATTCTGAATTATGCATGCAAGCTTGATATTAAGAACAAACACACACAGCTGTGTATGATGTATGATGAGATAATCCAACCCTGCTAAATGTATCTAATTGTTAGGCTTTGTCAGTTCTTGCAGGACAATTCACAGAGATCCTATTATACTACTTTTCTGGTCTTCATTTCTTGTTAAAAACTGCTATAGAGCAACCTGACACGAATCACATCACAAAAAACTATGTAGATTTTCGGGACACTCTTCCTCTTACCCTAGCGAGCACAGCAGTCTCTCTCTACACACTGCTTTGAGCTTCTCCGCCCCTCCCCCCCTGCTGCAAACCCCACTCCGTTGTGATTGATTACCTTCCTTCCAGCAGCGGGAAATTTTCAGGAAGGTGGGGGCATGCAGCCGGAACTTGCCTGAGCGGCAGCATTACCATACTTGGGAACATGACAGAAACGACCCGAGCGTGACAGAAACTATTCGGAAATTTGAACGAGTTCGGCTCGACCGGCTGCCATAGTGTTTAGTGCTCTGCATAGCCACCCCAGACGGTCAGCAGGGAATACGTCGAAATGCATGTACGTAATTATTTGATACTCTAGTATGGTTAAACATGACTATAAATCATTATAACAACGTTTATAGGTCATAAAAGTCGAAAAGTATCATAGGTCCTCTTTAAACAAACGAGGAATAACAATAAAAAGAGCACATGTCTGTCAATGTCCTTAGATAGTTTTCAATATCATATTCATATCCTGGTATAAGGTGCAATTTGTGCAAGCAGCTGCAACTAAATGATTACTGACAGCGTCTTCTACCCAGACACACTCACAAGATGAGAAAGCTTGAGGGGGTGAAGGAGGGGGGGAAACACACGCAGGTTTATTCAACATATCAGCACTTAGGTAATCCTACCGGCTGCGGAATAAGAAGATTAGCAACACACACTGAGCGTGAACTGACAATAAATGTTGCTGAGGTGTGTGTATACACTGAGTTCGGCTGTGTGAACCTGGACAGGTTCTGCACTGGCATCCAATCAGGGACTTAATATTGCAGCATGGAAAGGTGACAGCCAGAGACAGGTTTTACAAACTTAACTTTTTTTAACGTGTCATCAAGGTGTATTTGAAGAACATGCCTCCATAACATATTCCCCTTTGTTATGACTCAAATAGTTTTCATTGTTTGCTGCTGTCATACTGAAAATGCTGCTCAGTGTAGCTCATGGTATATTTGCAACATACATCCTGCCTGTTTACTGGGACTTGAATGCCTCAAAGATGTGTATATATTTATTCAACACACGGCGTGGAATGGAATTGACTTCAATTAGTGATAATGAAAAAGCGGAGTTGGAGCAACTTCAGTGCTTCTTTAATTGGAAAATAAATGTGAATGTAGCATTCATTCATCATTCCAAAGCAAGACTAATGGCTGAAAGACAAGACAAATCTTAACCTGAGCTTGCAAAAAAGCTCTAGTGCATACTTAAACCGGCACCTCCAGGATTTGGTTAGTTGTGAGAGGTTGTAAGAAGAGAATGAGGCTGAATAGAGAAATGTGTGTATTTCACTCTGGATTGGCAGAGGAGTTGTATCACTTGCAAGATGAAATAGTAGCATAAAAGCATTAAAGATTCATGTTCCGGATATCATCTCTAAATCACCGCGGCGATTTATGCATTTTTAATGAAGCCTCAGTTCAAATCTTTAGCCTGAGTTTAGAGCCGACACTTCCTCTGCTTTATATGATCATTAACATAGGTATTCTCTGCGGCCAGCACTTCATGGAACAGCCTGAAGGCATCATCTTTCACTCGCTCACTCACTAACTCTTCAAAAGGCCTCTCAGAAAGATGCAGAACTAAATGGAAGTTAATGGGTAAACAAACCTCTCTCTGTGCATGATTCCTTTTGAGTAAGGATTCCTCGACAGCTAACAAAGCCTACTCCATTAGGAAATGGACTGAGTCAGTCAAATGAAGAAATTCATTCAGAGCATGTTTGATGTCTCATAGCCTATTGCTCTACGGTAACCATATGGAGACTTAAAGGTTAAGCACTGTAGAAATTATCTTTTTTTTCTGAACACCATTGTAAGGAATACCATTGTTGTACAGCTACAGCAGGGAAGCTGTTGGAGTGGAGCTGCATCTCATTATAACTGTAACCAAGGCAACACGAATACATGCTGTCTTCCACAATTAATGCACAATTAATCAGGTACCAAATAGCAATAGAGTACTGTGTGTATATTAGACGAAAAACTTTTTTGAACAACTATTTTCCATAGGATTAGTAATTCCAGTCTTGTGTGCATTGCTGATCTCTCTCTCTCTCTCTCTCTCTCTCTCTCTCTCTCTCTCTCTCTTTCTCTCTTTTTTTGAATAAGTGATGCAGTACATGACATAATAGATGAGAGACATGACAAAAGCATCAGCATATAGGTACACATCTCTAAGACAGCACAAATCGTACAAAAGAACAAGTAAGGAACAAGCAGGAATTCATTGCATATTCTCACATTGTTTGTTAAGGGTGTTGAAAGGCAGGGTGTGTGTGTGTGTGTCCGTGTGTGTATGCGTTTCTGTTTGTGTGCGTGTGTGTGTGTGTTTGTGTGTGTGTGATATCAGAGGCAAAACTTTTCAGTACAGCTTGTTAGGAGCACCAGGTGTCATGCCGATTGACCTTGTTGCGTGGGAGGCATAGCTTGTTAAAGCTGTTTATTTTTTACTTAGTGCATGATTGTAGCAGCTCAAGTCCTCTGCGTTCCCCAATGGAAATAGTGAGAGGTCAAGTCCATCCGATGGGTGGGAAGAATAACTTTCTAACTTTCTAAGCTTTTCAGGAAAGCATAGCGAACTTGGTCTGCTCACTTTATCAGTGTTATGTTTACAACCTGTACTGCTGTTGCCAAATGGAGAAAAATATCTGTGCAGGTCTAAAATGGAAACCCGCACTCTCCTGACTATTGCCAATAAATGAGCTCTTGTAAGTAGCCAGACAAGTGATGGGAGTCTGAAAAGGGGGTCCCATAACCATAATCTATTACCACTCAGACGAGTAGGAGTGCAAGTACCCTTTTGAATGTATGCCACTAAAAGAGCAGGAATGACTGTACTGAACGTAGAAAAAAAGATGAATCCAATTTTGGTTCGCAGCAAATTGCGGGGGATTGCGGCCGGTACAAAGGGTTAGAAAAGTAGGGCCAATAGCACCCATCTCTAATGGAAATTCCTGAACGCTGCACACATGATTGCACATTAGAAATTCTGATGTTCTAAAAAACGGAGACACGCAGTCAGATTTACCTCACTGTGAACCCGTCTCTCATTAGCTTTTTATCTATTCTTGGCACACATCATACCCACAAACCACTTTGTTGTTTCAATCAAAATCAGACGGTATCTGATTTGCTCATATGTACTAGGTTTGATAGAAAAAATGTATCTGTAAATCTCCTCACAATGACAAGATCATTTTGGCTGACTAAATCGCTGATCTTTTATAATGTTCAAAAAGTTGCATTTGATTGAATTTTGTCTTATTCGTACTTGACAAACAGTAAACATTCCTTTGTTATACTCTCAGGTTTGGGTGTTGAAGCATTTGACACAGCACAAGACAACAGCAGCATCGGCATCTTCAAAGTGTCCACGGATGGCCCATGTGTTCCTGCTCCCATTGGGGACAGTTTGTTTTCTTTCTTGGTGGCAAATCTCACCCAGGCCAGCTGTAGCCTTCTCAACGGCCTGGCACCTCACGGGTTTTGGCGGTGTATCGCTGCCAATGCCCATCAGTGCTGAAAATCACTCACTTCATGCCCCAGATTCTCACATCATCTCCACTTCAGAGGGCTGGCTGACTGCTCGTAACATCTGTGAGTGTGTGTGTGTGATTATCTGTTTGTGTCTGTGTGCATAAAATTAACTAACCCAGGCAATTAGGGATTTCATGAATAGGAATTATTTCAGGGAAAAGGTCGGACACAAACAACCCTTGACACACATCTTCCACCTGAATAATTTGGGTGTTATATGTGGTTATGTTTTTTTAAGGTGAGAAAGCAATTTAATCTGGAAACACTTACTCATACCCTGTGTCTCATTTAACCCTTAAACAGGCAACAGTGGAAAATGAGTTTCTAAAAATATTTTCATGTTATCACTCATCTCTTCAAGACCAAAGAAAAATATTTCCACAACAATTTTTTTTATACTTTGTATATTTTGGGTTTTACGAGTTGTATCTCCCAGGATACGTTGCCCTATTAGGGTATAGAAAAAGCCGAAATGGTAAAAATATTAATGTTTAATTTGATGAACAGAAATTATAAATTGTTGTTTATCTTGTCCATTTAAATTACAAATACTACTTTTAAAGTACATTTTATTCAGTTTTACCAATCTAGTTTCATCAAATTGGATCAGCCACATCCAGATGGGCAGGCTTGAGACGGTCCATAGTGACCCGCTCTAGCTTATCCCCCATGTGCACCACAAAGTTCTTGGTCCCCACCTCCAGGACACAGAAGGGCCCATCATAGGGGAGTCTTCAGGGGGACCTGAGTGAAGGGGCTGGAGTTGCCCAGGGCAAAAGTCCAATGTGACGCGCCCATCCACAGAACCGCAGCGTCCTGAAGGAACTTTCATGGGACCACCAGTGGCTGTCTGTAAACCAATTCAGCAGATGAAAACTGCAGGTCCTCCTTAGGGGCAGAGAGCCAAACAAGCCAACAACCACAGGAGGCAGTCAACCCAGTTGCGACCCTTTAGCCATGCAGCTCGGATGTGAACTGTGGGCCTCTGTACAAGGTGAGGTCAGCCGGCATACCAAAACGGGCTACCTATGACCTGAGGAACGCCCAGTCCACCTCAGCGAATGCAGAGGAATGGCTTCCGGCTACCTGGTGGTGCTGTCCACCAAGGTGAGGAGGTCAGTGAACCTACGGGAGGAAGGCAGGGGGCCCACCAGGTCCTTTTTGACCTGGTCGAAATGCCTCTCGGGGACCAGAATCGGCGCCAAGGGGGCTTTGGTATCATGTGTACCTTGAACACGCTGACAGGCCAAACTGAAGCTAGCCCAGGTCTTTACATCACTCCTGAGGCGGGGCCAGACAAATGTAACACCCACCAGCTTAGTATACGGCTTGTGGTCCACGAAGGCAGTGAAATGGAGGCCGTCCAACAGGAATGTAGGGACTTTATGGTGCCGTGTGCATGAACCTGGCACGGTGTCCTACTTGTGTACCAGTTTAATGGCTCCCTTTGTGGAAAGCAGTGCCCAAGGAAAGCAAAGGATGACAGGCCAAACTGTAGCAGGATTGACTATTAGTCATTGCACCCTGATCCTTTCAAACAGCTGCCACAGGTGCGTCAGAGGCTCCTCTGAAGCCGATGCAGGCATGATGCTACACTGTGCGCCTACAACGACCAGCAGCCACCAGCTGGAAATTATATATTTAATTAACAGCAGCTTACTTTCCCTGCCAGTGGCTTTGGCCATCCCTGGGCAGTTCAGTTTGTGTTTTGTGCCTGGAAGGCACTCCCCGCCCCCAACGGTTAGGGATAGGGCCTTCCAGGCAGCACTGCCCTAAGTATACATAAATATAGAAAGATCATTTTAAAAGTGAAATACAGTAATAATGTTGTAATGGGCACAACTGTTCATGATAATATATGGTTCTGCAGTCATTATCAACATGCTTTCAAGTTTTAAATAAAATTCAGAATAATAAACATTGACCAAATTTCTACCCCCTAAGCAGGCAACGTATCTCTGGGGATACATACATTTCAAATTCTGCTAAAAAAACCACAAACACAGATGGATTTTTTTTTTCTTCATCAGCATGTTAAGACAAATGTCCTAATTCAATATATGAATTTAGATTGTTATTTTAACAAAAATAAGTATGACTAATATATGATTACTTACACCCTGGGAAGCTGGCGCTTCACCACTGGCGTCCATGTTGATTTCTGATCAGGCTGACTAAACAATGAAAGATAACTTGAACCAAATCATGTCACCTAGATGCTAATAACAGACAAGTCTTTTGATAAATGCTAACTAGATTAGTGAAAACCTTCCAGCAAGCCCCCTACAGGATGTTAAAGAGTATGTATCTCCCAGTGCACGTTGCCTGTTTTAGGGTTAAGGGGCCCCATCCTTCTAAGGACGCGGTCGATGCGGTCTATGAAGGCCATAGCCCGTGAAGGCCGAACCGAAGGCCGAACGAGCATTGTTAAATGAGACGGTCTCCGCAGGTCTCCGTATACGAGCATTTTGCGTAACAAGTCGTTACCTTGCGTGACGACTCGCCGCTCCTGTGCTGCCATAGCAACCCTGATTGCTGCCAACGGAGACAGGCTTGTCAACGGAGGAAAAAATAAAAAGAAGTTGCCTACCAGACGAAAAGAAAAAAAGTACAAGAAGAAATTAAAGAAAAGACAAGAAAAAAAGAAAGGAAGATAAAAGTTAAGAAGATGGAGCAACACGTTGCTGTCTTGTTATTTTTTATTTTATTTTATGCCATCTCTGAAAAAAACGCAATGAATATTGGGATATGTTGGGCCGCGAAGGATACATCTGTTGGACCCTTCAAAACCCCTGAAACAAAGGCAGCATTTCTCGGCCGCATATGAAGGGGACAAGCCTTTGCGCGCCTCTATGAAATGCAGCCTCCGCAGGCTGCGGCCCCTTAAAAGAGACACAGCCAAACTGTTGGGGGTCCACTAAGACCCACTTCCTGTTTCTGGTGTGTGACCTGTCTCGCTCAGTACCCAAAACATACAAATAACACAAGCTAGATGGCACGTCCGCCAGTTCTGAAAGACCGTCCAAGACATAATTTCTGTCACTTACTTGAAAATTTTGAGTTTGGTTTGTAAGCTCGTAAAATAACAGTTTGAAGTTGCAGACCTTTCTGCTCACAACATGACAAGAAAATTATTTCAAAAGTTTTTGAAAATAAGTACAATTGGAGCAGCAATGGCCTCCTAAGTGAATACAGTGAATTATTCGTCAAACGTTCCTTCACAAGCTCTTCAGAGGGAAAAAGACTGTTACAAGGCAATGCCACTGAAAGCCAATTCAATAGACCAAATGAATAAATAAAGATAGAAGGGAGACAGATACAAAATGTATCTTGTTTGTTCTTTGCTCTACGCATCTTTGTTTAGAACTATTGTGCAGCTTCCATTGAGTATCTTATCTTGATTAGTTACAGATCAACAGCAACCATCAACTGAAAAACCACAAAAAACTTAATTCATCTATAATTCATCATTTAAATGCTTCATGCAATGTACAAGTGAACTCCTCAATGTGATATTAACCTTGTCCTGAGAAGTCTGAAGTTTCATGAAAGAGACTGAGTGAGAGCGAGTGAGCAAGTGAGCTGCGGGCTGCCCCGGGGCACTTCAGCCGCCAGGCTTAAACGAGGCATTTTTCCATCAGGGACAGATGCTTTTGAGACAGTTTGTGTGCCTCCAGCCAGAAGAGGCTTCATAGTAAGCAAATGATTGTTGCTTTATATAAATACTGCACAAATAAAAATTCCTTTTTTCAAAGTTCTTTCTGGTCTTGCCTGGTGAGTGTGGACCATTAACTTTTCAGTGGATTTCTCCCTCATGCTGCAGGGTTTGTTTTAAACCTCTCAGCTCAACCGAGTCAATTTACGAACGCCCTCTCGAGAAACTTCTTATCCTTGAAGAAACTGCTGGGAAGATTTTGTGACAATTACTCGAGAATGACTTTGATATGAGGAGGTGCAGCAATAATCGTAATTTCAAGGTTGTGATGGAACTCAGTGTTGCTTCAAGCTTTTTAAAGTCTGCTGCTTCACCAGCCGTAGGGGTGTAGCAGCTATAGACACAGATATTTTACTGATCAAGCAGTATGGTATAGCCTACTATACTGTTCAGTGACCTGAAGCTATTCTATAGGCCAAAACAATAACGTCTCAAGACAACACGTGTAAGGAGAAGATCTGCACAGGTATACTTGTTAAAAGTGTCTTGTTTTTCAGATCCCAGTGCTACATATTTATTTAGATGCAAGCTCAGCTTAGCAGTGGAACACTATGAGGCAGGAGGTTGTAAAGCAGGAATATACAGACACACAGGTTTGTAAGTTGGAATGAGGTGTTGTACTGTATATGTTGCATTATTGATGTTTCTCTGCTTTTTAAAGGGGCAGGTGGTGCAGCTCATGCCAAATTATTCTTCACTGATTCATTCTCTCGTTCTTTTTTAGATCTCTCCAGCCCACTGGCAGACCGGCAGGTGGACGGAAAGACATAGCAAATGCATGAGTGCACATTCAGCCAAGAGCATGCACAGAAATATGCCCGTGTCTGCACAATGTTGTATCCTCAAGTAACGGTGTGGTTTCTTATGTTCTTTGGGTCAGTCAGCCGGAACAGATTGAATTACTCAGAATTTTTCCACACTGTAATTTTACTTTCCACCAGGATTGTGACAGATTAATAAATGAAAACCTTAGATGAGCACAGTCAATAAGTTGGACTATACCGGGGTAAATTAACATGGACTCTATTGTTCATATTCCCGCGTAAGACACACCTTTAGGTCAGCCACATGGACCATGAAGCATCAGTAGTCTAAGCTAGAGACATCTACTAACAATGTTTTTAAATGACTGTCTTTTCAGTAAAAAAATACCTTTTTTAGTTGTCCTGAAAAAAAATGTAACTCACCCTTTAACTTCAACCAAAATAAGCACAAACAGTTCACTAAATTAGCTTGCGGCGGATACATCCAGTTCTTTCATTTAGGAAAAAAGCAATTTTCGTTCCTATTTGTTCACCGCACATGCAGCAGATATGGACGACTGCAGATGTTTCCTCAGCTTGTATATATTGAATATAAAAGAGATAGATCTGACAACCAATTCTAACATCTCCTGCTCCTATGATTATTTGAATTTTAATGTTAACACATAATATATCTGCTCTCCCTACCAGTGTTAAGGATTGGATTGCGGGTATGGGTTTGTTTGGCCTCCCGTATTCCACCTCAGCATTAACAGTCAGTTGGACCATGCGTCCTGTCAGTCCATAGCACTTGGTTATGATAAAATATTTATTTATTCCCCACCTGGCTGCTTTCCCCCGCTCACTTCAGCTCTTTTTATTCTCTGATTCACACCGACGTACCACAAAAACACGCGTCGGACATCTTAAAAGTCCTGCCACATCACATGGGTGTGAAATGTACTGTGGAGTTGAATATTTACATCAAGGCAAACACACACACGCCACAAACAGAGTCAGAGATGAACCCCTCCACCGCGCTGTGCAGCCCCCTTCATACCACAAGTCTGCAGAGAGCAGATATGTCAATATTTCAGTCTTGTCAATTACACCTTTACCCTCAGCACACATTTGAAATAAACTGACCTGCAATAGATCATGATCATAAAAAGGATCCTTGGTTCATCTGTTCTGAAAATAAGCTGCCTGTTTTCTATCACTCATTATCTGTCATTTTCTGCACAAGACTATAATAATTTAGAGGCTTGTGTCACTACTTCAGCCACAATTTAGTTTTTTGTCACTTGTCTGTTCCCATATTAACTCTCTTGTCATTTCAGACCCGGCCACTCCCCCCTGCTCTGCACTCCCTGCTGATTACTTCCACCTGGCCTAACCACACTCACCTGCTCCCCATCAGCTATTAGCCCCACAGTATATATACCGGTTCATTCCCTCAGTTCCCTGCCAGATTGTCTTTGTGTTACATTGCTCTCCAGCCTATCCTGAATTCCTGCCTGTTTACCTGCCTGCCTATTCGTGTTTTGACCCTTCCTTGTTGGATTTTGGATTTCCCTTTGCCTGCCCCTCTTGGACTTGTTGCCTCGCTACCACCTGGTTTGATTCTTCAATAAACTTTGTTGCTATACCTGAACTGTTTGTTGTCGTGCTCTTGGGTTCTGGCCTGCCATTTTGGTACAACCCTGACAGTACAATCTGGCCAAAAGATGAACCCAGCCGACACAAGGGCTCTTAAGGAAGAAGTGGCAGCACAAGGTGCCGCCCTACACCAGCATTCGAGACAGTTCACCGCTATGGAAGTGGCTTTCCAGGAAGCTTCGGAACGCCACAATCAGCATTTTGAGGTTCTGAGCGGCCAGCTCCAGCAGCTCACGCTGGACAGCCAGACCCCAGCGGTTCAACCACCCACCAGCCCTCCTGTCCCTGCTGTCTCCCGGCCAGAGCCCCGCTTAAGTGCTCTAGAGCGCTTTTCTGGAGCTCCAGATACCTGTCGCTCCTTTCTGACTCTGTGCTCATTGACTTTTGAACTACAACCTCTCACATATCCCACGGAGAGGTCGAGAGTGGCTTTCATGATCACCCAGCTTACTGGGCGGGCCCGGAACTGGGGTGCCGCCGAGTGGGAGAAGCAGTCGGCTCTCTGTTCTTCTGTGGCTGCCTTCTCTGAGGGTCTTCGGAAGGTGTTTGATCATGCTACCCCTGGTCGAGAGGCTGCTCGGGGTCTGTTTAACCTGGCTCAGGGGAGCCGGAGAGTGACTGATTATTCCATCGAGTTCCGGACTATCGCTGCAGAGAGTGACTGGAACTCTTCCTCCCTGGCTGACGCCTTTTACAACGGACTTTCTGATGCCATCAAGGACGAGCTGGCGGCCCGGGATCCTCCAGGGGATTTGGACGTTCTCATCGCCACCGCTATCCGCATCGATGGACGTATCCAGGAGAGGAGACGAGAGAAGGTACTGACCAGCACTTCCCGAAGCCTTCCACGTCTTCCAGTTTCACCTTCCACTTCAACGGGTTTTCCTACCGCTGCTGCCTCTAGTGACCCAGTTGAACCCATGCAGCTGGGCAGGACCAGGCTGTCAGCTGCTGAACGACAACGGCGCCAAAGGGAGAACTGTTGCATGTACTGTGGAGAGGGAGGCCATTACGTGTCATCCTGTCCAGTAAAAGACAGGGCTCACCAGGAATCCAGAGGGCGCTGGTGAGCCGCATCAAGAACTTTGAAGGTCCCTCTCGAGCACTACTTCATGCCCAGCTCAACTTTAATGGTCTGTCCCATACTGTCGCTGTCCTCATTGACTCGGGAGCTGACACCAACCTTCTGGATCGGGGCCTTGCCATGCAGCTGGGTATTAACCAGGAACCCTTGGCCGAGCCTATTGAGGCTACTGCTCTCGATGGGCGCCTCCTCTGCACTGTAACCCATCGCACAGTTCCTATTCAGCTGGGCATATCAGGTAACCACACTGAATCACTAACCTTTCACCTGATTAATGCACCTCAGCAGCCAGTTGTCTTGGGGTATCCTTGGTTAATTAAACATAATCCACACATTGACTGGAGAACCGGTTCCATTCTACAATGGAGTGATCAATGTCTTGCGGTCTGTCTGAAATCTGCCTTGTTACCTGCCTGCAGCACCCCTTCTTCTAATGAATTCCCAGATCTCTCAGGTGTCCCGTCGGAGTACTACGACTTAAAGGAGGTGTTTAACAAGGTACGGGCCACCTCTCTTCCCCCACACCGCCCGTATGATTGTGCCATTGACCTCCTCCCTGGCTCATCCCCACCCAGGGGGAGGCTCTACTCTCTGTCAGCCCCGGAAACCAGGACCATGGACGAATACATAAACAACTCACTGGCAGCAGGCCTCATCCGTCCCTCTTCATCACCTGCTGGAGCAGGGTTTTTCTTCGTGGGTAAGAAGGACAAATCCCTCCGGCCCTGCATCGATTACCGCGGTCTGAATGATGTCACCATTAAGAACAGGTACCCCCTCCCACTCATCTCTTCTGCATTTGAACTTTTGCAAGGGGCCTCTGTGTTTACCAAGCTTGATCTCAGGAATGCCTATCACCTAGTTCGCATTCGGGAGGGGGATGAGTGGAAGACGGCGTTCAATACCCCTAGGGGCCACTACGAGTACCTGGTAATGCCTTTCGGACTCACAAATGCTCCTGCAGTATTCCAAGCCTTAGTGAATGATGTGCTCCGGGATTTTCTCAATGTATTTGTGTTTGTTTATCTTGATGACATCCTCATCTTCTCCAAGTCCGAACAGGACCATGTGCAGCATGTCCGCAGGGTTCTCCAGAGACTCCTAGAGAACCAGCTGTTCGTGAAGGTCGAGAAGTCCGAGTTCCATGCCACTGAGGTGTCGTTCCTGGGATACATAATTGCAGTCGGAAGTATTCACATGGATCCCACCAAGATTAAAGCGGTGGTGGATTGGCCGGTCCCCACCACTCGTAAGAAGCTTCAACAATTTCTGGGGTTTGCCAATTTCTATCGTAGGTTTATCCGCAACTATAGTTCTGTAGCAGCTCCCCTGACAGCCCTCACCTCCCAAAAGGTAGCCTTCCAATGGTCCCCTGCTGCAGGAAGGGTGTTCAGTGAGTTAAGGTCACGGTTCTCTTCTGCTCCCATCCTCATCCTACCAGATCCAGAACGCCAGTTTGTCGTTGAGGTGGATGCGTCAGACTCCGGGGTGGGGGCAGTCCTGTCTCAGCGGTCAGGTAAAGACCAAAAGTTACATCCATGTGCCTTTTTCTCCCGCAAATTGTCCCCAGCGGAGAGAAATTATGACGTTGGAAACCGGGAGCTATTGGCGGTTAAGATGGCTCTCGAGGAGTGGAGGCACTGGTTGGAGGGGGCGAAGAATCCGTTTGTGGTGTGGACGGACCACAAAAACCTGGAGTACATCCGGTCAGCCAAACGGTTGAACTCCCGTCAGGCCAGGTGGGCGTTGTTCTTTAATCGTTTTGATTTTACCCTGTCTTATCGCCCAGGTTCTAGGAACGTCAAACCAGATGCCCTGTCCCGTCAGTTCCAATCCGAACATGTTCCCACACATCCTGAGAGCATCCTCCCCACTAAGATGGTCATCGGCGCAGTTACCTGGGACATTGTGGACAAGGTAAAACGGGCCCAGGCCGACCACCCGGGCCCCAGTGCTTGCCCTGATAATCGTCTGTATGTGCCTGTGAATCTCCGCTCTCAGGTCCTCCAGTGGGGACATTCTTCTCGCCTTGCCTGTCATCCAGGGGTTAGGCGCACTCTAGCCCTGCTGAAGCAACGGTTCTGGTGGGCTACCATGGAAGAGGACGCCAAGGAGTTCATCGCTGCTTGCTGTGTTTGCTCCCAGCACAAGATCGCTCACCATGCCCCTGCGGGTCTTCTTCAGCCACTGCCTGTTCCTCATCGTCCGTGGTCCCACATCTCGATCGACTTCGTCACCGGACTGCCTCCCTCCGAGGGTAACACCACTATTCTTACTATTGTGGACAGATTTTCTAAATCTGCTCAGTTTGTTCCGTTGCCCAAGTTACCATCTGCTAAGGAAACAGCTGAAATTATGTTGCATCATGTTTTCCGTCTGCACGGCCTTCCCTGTGACATTGTCTCCGACCGGGGGCCGCAGTTCACTTCTCGTTTCTGGACAGAGTTTTGTCAGCTGTTGGGGGCCACGGTCAGCTTATCCTCGGGTTTCCATCCTCAATCCAACGGCCAGACTGAGCGGATGAACCAGGAGATGGAGACTGCCTTGCGCTGCATCACATCCCAGAACCCGTCCTCCTGGTCCAAGCAGCTCCTATGGGTGGAGTATGCTCACAACACACTTCCAAGTTCAGCAACAGGTCTTTCCCCCTTCCAGTGCTCTCGAGGATATCAACCTCCATTGTTCCCTGAGCAGGAGCGAGAGGCCAGTGTCCCGTCTGTCCAGGCGTTCGTCCAGCGATGTCGGCGCACCTGGGTGCGGGCCCGTGCTGCTCTCCTGCGCTCGTCCGACCGATACCAGAGATATGCCAATCGCCGTCGGACCCCTGCACCCGGTTACACTCCGGGTCAGAAGGTTTGGTTGTCTACACGGGACCTTCCGCTCCGGGTGGAGTCTAGGAAGTTGGCTCCCAGGTTTGTGGGTCCGTTCTCCATCAATAAAGTCATCAATCCTGCTGCAGTCCGTTTCCGTCTTCCTCGCTCCATGAGGATCCATCCCACCTTCCATGTATCCAAGATCAAACCCGTTAAAGAGTCCCAGCTCCAGCCCTCCTCCAGACCCCCGCCGCCCCCCCAGCTCATTGATGGAGGGCCTGCCTACTCGGTTCATCGTCTCATCAGGTCGCGACGACGGGGAAGGGGTTTCCAATACCTGGTTGATTGGGAGGGTTATGGCCCTGAGGAGCGCTCGTGGGTCCCGGCTCGCCACATCCTGGACCCCGACCTCATCACCACATTCCATAGGGACCATCCTGATCAGCCTGGTGGGACGTCAGGAGCCGTCCCTAGAGGGGGGGGTTCTGTCACTACTTCAGCCACAATTTAGTTTTTTGTCACTTGTCTGTTCCCATATTAACTCTCTTGTCATTTCAGACCCGGCCACTCCCCCCTGCTCTGCACTCCCTGCTGATTACTTCCACCTGGCCTAACCACACTCACCTGCTCCCCATCAGCTATTAGCCCCACAGTATATATACCGGTTCATTCCCTCAGTTCCCTGCCAGATTGTCTTTGTGTTACATTGCTCTCCAGCCTATCCTGAATTCCTGCCTGTTTACCTGCCTGCCTATTCGTGTTTTGACCCTTCCTTGTTGGATTTTGGATTTCCCTTTGCCTGCCCCTCTTGGACTTGTTGCCTCGCTACCACCTGGTTTGATTCTTCAATAAACTTTGTTGCTATACCTGAACTGTTTGTTGTCGTGCTCTTGGGTTCTGGCCTGCCATTTTGGTACAACCCTGACAGCTTGTGCTGTCGACCGAGTTGATAACACGTCACTTTGAAATGTCCCATACAGAACTCAAAACATTCTGTTTGTGATTTGAGGATTTGAATGTCATGAAGAAAAATATTAAATATTAAAATCACAAATATTTGTGTTGCCTTATCACTGCCACCGAGGTCAATAAGAACTGAATAACTACTGAATACTGAATAAGCTACCTCTGTCTGAGCCACACACAGTACACATGCACAAGCAGTTCCATACTCTTTGTTCATCCAATATTCATCTGTATTAACACACACAGGTAGAGTATATTAATACATTACTCAACCCTATATCCATACACACAGTACAAACCATCAGTTAAATATACACTCACCGGCCACTTTAATAGGTGCACCTGTTTAATTGCTTGTATAAACAAATAGCTAATCAGCCAACCACATGGCAGCAACTCGATGCATTTAGGCATGTAGACGTGGTCAAGACAACGTCCTGAAGTTCAAACCGAGCATCACAATGTTGAAGAAAGGGGATAAGATTAAGCTGACCATTTCTATTTAAAAGAAGAGACTGGATGAATTATTTCTAATAAGTTCAATTATAAACTGATTTTGCATTCTACTATTCTTTGAAGTTTCAGTAGGCCTATGTCTTTGCTACACTTTTACAAGATAGCCAAAATATGGTTGTTGAATAAGGCATGGTATGTTGGAGAGAGTTGTGCTACTTGTGCTAATTTTGATAGACTTAATAAACAAAACAGTTTCCATCTACCTTCAACACACTTTTAGCACCACTTAACCCGCTGCTGTGCCAATTAAAGCAGCCGAAGCAGTGTTTTTATGTTCAGAGTCCCAGCTGGCTCAGCCATTTTTCTGGTCCTGCACTTCTTAAAAGTGCTCCCAACTAGGTCACTAGATAGTTTAGCATAATGCAGCTCACCTGTTGCTGCTGTACCTGGTCCAGAGTAGATAGGTCCCCATTTAGCTTTCCTGGAAAGTTCCCAGTCACCTCAGCTAGGAGATAACGCTGTCTGTGGTATTATTGACCATGTTGGTTCATTGCAGTAGTGCATCACAGAGTTGCCAGAGAGGATACGTTTATTGATTTTCACTATTCTAAATGACTGACTTCCCTGCTGGAAGAACCTCTTGCACATCTTTAACTTTGTAGAGGAACCTTTGTCTACTGGTCTATTGTTTGAGCTGCCGCCCTTACGCTGTGGTAAAAACTCAATTAACACCAGCATATCAATCTTAGATTCATTGATTTTATCTTGCAATTAAATCTCTGGTTAGCGACCACATTAAAGCTCACAGAACCTTGTGAAAGGCTGTGCTGACTGCTGGGTTTGTTTACTTGAGTGTGTCACTTAGGTCTACTTACACCTCAGCCATCACTATTGCCCATGATATAGCACCAGAAGGCCAAGGATATATATACTGTACCACAATTTTCTCCTGAGTGCAGATTCAACTGGTAATACCAGCTGTGTGTTGAGCCGAGAACTTCAGCAGCACTGTTTACCTAGTGATTTCAAACATTTCATTAAAACACATTTCAAAATGTCTTGTGTAACCCGTTTTGTATTACAGTCTGAGGAAAAACAAAACGTACCCCTAATAGAGAAATCATTAACTTTACATTGTGTTTGAACGTTCCTTTGTTTTTCACATTAACATGCAGATACAGGTCTCTGTGTGTGGGAGGAAAGTCAACAGTGTTGCAGTAGGAGTACAATTCACAGGTTGGGAGGCAATATGAAAATATTACAGAAGAATAGAATACAAAGTGTGTTTCTTCTGGTGATAGTTTAGGGTAGAGGAGGCAACACATAGCTGTTTAAGTACAGGTTAAGTTATATACATTACAGCCTGATGTGAAGAGGGACTGTAAACATGCCAACTTTTTTACAATGTTTTTCCTCTGTTCATCTCTGTGTACGAGTTGCCTTGGCCTGTCGTTGCCTCACTAATATTGTTCCTTCTTTTCACTTCACTAGGGGCACAATCACATCCGAGCCCAGACGGTATAGTCAATTAATATTGAGCTGTCATGCATCCCTGCTTTTGGAGAGTAATCTGGCCTAATTGATAGTGCGGTAATTAGCACATAACTCTTCTATGGTCTGAGATGGAGGGCCTGTAATTCCAGCCCGTACATGCCTCACTGAACACACGATAGCACATCATGTGTGTCCACGTGCACGGCCACAGAGGTGAGTGTAGAGAGAGCCGCAGCGTCTTGCTGTGCAGCTATAGTTGTGATGAGTGTCTGATCTTGTTGTGGCTCTCTGGTATGTTTTGCTCCTTTTAAGGCATCAACCTTGAGCTTCCTTCATTGTATGTCGTCTTCTCCTCCTCTTCACTATTTTTCACTCCCTCATTAAACTATCAGGATTACATTTTTGCGTCAAGCTGATACTCTGTGTTCTTTTAAAGTCTACATGATAAACTTCCCAAAAGCATCGGAACGCAGTCAGATGTCGCCGAGATAAAAAAATAAAGACTTAATTTGTTCCTCTTTCATGTTTTTTTCTGTGCCATCGTATCAAGCCATGATTCAAGTGTATCCCTGGCAACTGGGTCTTTTTTATTGTGGCCGTTACTAACATATGGTTGCCAGGAACAAACATGTCCTCTTTGGCTCAGGTGTGTAAGAGAATATATATTCAGCCAAATGCTGTTTAATTAAGGTATTACAGCTGTACATTCGGTCTTAGGAAACCAAATATGCAAGTTTGGATCAAATAAAAAACATCAATAAGACACTGCTACCAGGGAAGCTTAAGCTCTGGTGCCTGCAATTTGGTCTTCTCCCTCGGGTAATGTGGCCGCTCACTATCTACAAGGTCCCAATAACAACTGTGGAGAAGATGGAGCGAACCATGACTTCATTTGTGAAGAAATGGCTTGGGCTCCCACGCTGTCTTAAGGCCAGGACACATCAGCCCGATAATCGCCGTCGTCAAAAAAAAAGACGAATCTGTTTGGTGTGTGCCGTGACGTCGGCCGACGTAGAGGTCGTCGGGCTTGTTTTGAGCCTGTCGGCCGCCGATTGAACATGTTCAATCGGCGGCCGACCGTCTTTCATTTGGAGCAATTTGATTGGTGGAGGGCTAGCGAATCAGTGAAGCCCGGAAGTGAGGGGGGTAGCACAAACAGCTAACAACAGCTAGCCATCGTTTTAATGTGTTTGTTCGTTTCGTCCAGCGAGTACTCACATGCATCAACCCTTGTTGACTGCTCGACACCATGCTCAACACTCTCTGCTAAAAATTGTGCTCTTATGGTCCATAAATATAAATACGTATTTCTATCTATGTTTATGCTCTAGAGAGCTGTCCCATCATTTCCGGCTTTCGTATTTTTTCGGGCCACAATACAGATTAGCGCCGCCTGCTGTTGTGGAGACATTACAAGCGCGGGACGTACGGAATATAAGCAGTCGCCTCGGTGTGTTTTTGGGCCGCGACGGAAAGACTGGAGCTTCCTGAAACGGCGACTCCAGTTTTTGGGTAGTCGGAACGTGTCGGACTGGTGTGTCCTGGCCTTTACTAACATCAGCCTCTATGGCAAAGGGGTCCTTGAACTGCCTATCAAAAGCCTTACTGAAGAGTACAAGTGCTCTAAAGTGAGACTCCATATGACTTTGAAGGACTCCAGAGACCAGACCATCAGCAATGCTGTACCAAACCTGTTAACTGGACGGAAATGGACATCATCCGATGCGGCGCAACATGCTACGTCAGCCCTGAAGCACAGCGACATTGTGGGGCATGTCCAGCTGGGAAGACGAGGCTTTGGCCTTGCAGCAAGTAAGCCAACTTGCCGTAAGGCCTCAACGTCAGAGAGGAGGAAAATGGTGGTAGAGGAGGTGCGCCATCAGGAGGAGTCTAAAAGAAGTGTGAAGGCCGTCTCTCTTGTCAAGCAGGGACAATGGATGAGGTGGGAAGGCCTGGAGAGGAGAAAGATCAGCTGGAGGGAGCTCTGGGAAATGGAGGCACGCAACATCAGCTTCATCATCAGAACCACCTATGATGTGCTCCCATCTCCAAAAAACCTCAACCAGTGGTATGGCGAGGACCCAACCTGTGCCCTCTGCCCAACCCCAGCGACTCTCAAACACATCTTGGTCGGTTGTAAGACCAGCCTCTCACAAGGCCGCTACACCTGGAGACACAACCAGGTCCTCAAGAATCTGGCAGCAGCTCTGGAGAGCAAAAGGAATACCACAAACTCCCTGGATCAAGCGGAAGGACCCTTGCTGGGCTCATAAAACAGCAACATGACATGCTCAATTATCCCCATCCCCATCACCCACTTGAGAACCCAGGTCAGAACCCTCCAGGAGGATGGTGAACAAGGTATGCGGTCAGCTCTAGGCCTGCCTTGCATAGTCCCGTGGGCTGCTCCAACAACCATGACATTTATTATGATTGGGCATGGGACACAAGCACAGGCTTGATCACCCTGTAGCTGGCCACCTTTGATGAGGGTGTCTAGTGATGAAATGCCTAAACACCCACTGATTTGAAGGTATACACTACTGAGGATGTGTCCCGAAATTTACATCTGTCCCATATCAGTTCCCACGTCACTCAACATCAAGGCAAACCTCATGTGTGAGCATCAATACCATCTATTGGCACAACGGACAGTTAATATCTCGTCCCGTGTTTTTATGATTCTATGCCTGTGATTTGCATTCCTGTGAGACAGACATCTAAAGCATATAATGTTGGAGATCTAAAGGCTTCACATCACATTAAGCTGGTGGTGGTGTCATACTGCAGGGCTCACGTTTTTGTATACCGCCCCCACACTATTGGTCCTTAGTGTTACTAACAGGCTGTGAAGTCTTGTCTGCCCTTCATGTTGAATATATTGTCTTACTGTATCATTGAAATGTCCAAACACCCAAAGTGTGCTGGTCTTGGGAGAGGCTTGACCCCCTTTAACAGCCTTTCATGTGTCTGTTATCTTGTCATCTATAAGCCGATGGTTAAACATGGGGATGGTGGCCACAGCAAGAACAAGTACTGAAGTATGCCATGTCAGCGTGTGTAGTTTGTGTTAATTGATGAGGAATTAAGTGTAGCAAGGAGACTGAGAGCACAATGTTATCTTGGGGGGGGGGGGGGGGAGGGGGGGGATCAGGTTAATTTGACACTGTGTTGCCGCTACATGCATGTTCTTCTCCTCAGAAGGAAATGCAGCAAACAAATATTGGGTTCTGGTAAATAGATGTATTTAAAAGAGCGCTTCATTGTCATTATTTATTTGTTTTTCTTGCATGTTGGTCAATTTCTGTGTGATTCATTTCCATTACGCTGTTTCACAATGCCGTCTTTGCTGAGTGCTTATTGTGTTATTGACTCATTCGCTCTAATGTTTAAATGATTGGAGTCTTAAGATAATGGTTCAGAAAGCGCTTAAAGATCATTTTCTATGCACAGAGCATCATCCCACTCATATCTCCATTATGAGGAAACGGATCGAATGAGTATGGAAAAACTCTAAAGGGCTTATCAAATGTCTGTTAAAGGTAGGGCTCAGTTGCTACAATGCTAATCCAAAAACAACAAGTTAGAGATATGGATACTCTTTGGTGAAAATGTCAAGGAGAAAGCAAATAATAAAATTTGAGAGAAATAGGCCTCATGTGTACAGAGAAAAAAGTCTGAGAAGTCTGAGATTTCAGGTGATGAAAAATTAAAGCAAATACAAAAGTGTTGCCTTTATATTTTAATGTACATCCAAATGTTAACAAAACAGTCTCATCTCCAGGTCCGTTTTGTATCTTTTCATTTGATCATATCCTTTGAGCTTCATGAGTATAGATCAAGTCTCCTCCGGTTTTAAAGGAATTTTAGATACACCTTTTATCTATGCCTTTCACAGACGTGTGTCCTTCATGTTGGCTTAAAAGGTCTGATAAGTGAGATCTCGTGACACATGAGCAGACTTATGACATGACCAACAGCTCCAAAACATCTACAAAATGGACCCTTTGAGAGAGATTTCTTTTGTCAATTGCTGCGCTTCAAGGTCAATAAGGAGGAACTTTGGAACCAAACTGCGTGTGTGTCTTGAGTCCCTGAGCAAAAGACACAATAATCTAAATCCATTGGCACTATTCGACAGAAGAGCTCTTATTTTCACCTCCTACTTGGCACTCATATGTGGCTCAGACACTGTTATTGCTCTGCAGCGATAGTGTACAAATGGCATTCATTTGCACTCATTGGATTAAAATGGCCCCCCCTGTAGGGATCATTTTGGGTGGGAAATATGATATCCATACATTCACAGGGGCAGTATCATCGCCTTGGGCTTTAATAAAATGAGGATGGTCTACAATGAAGCTCATTATACATGAACAGTATATTGTCAGCCACTAGAGTCTCTTTAAAAATGCTGCGAGGAACTTTTAAATATTTCTGAATAGACCTTCTATGAAAAGCAGCTGTATTTAATTTTCTTAGAAAATAATAAATAGATAAAATATACAGAATAATTCCAAGCCCTTCAGAACCTTCACAAAGAAACCTCTGAATTTGATGAAATATCACAGTATCTGTGAATTGAAGATCCACTTCTGCTGGCAGAAACACTAATATCAAGGAATTTTCCAGAATAAAGTGGAAAAATCCTTGATATAAAAAAAATCTAATTTACATTTAAAAAAAAAACTTTAGTACGCAATATGACCGATGTGACCACAGAAAAGCAGGTGATGGGTGACTTTGAAGGCGGGCTGTCGCCGTGCCCACCCAATCAGAAGCTAGGAATGGTCCTGGTATAGTAAATACACATATTTTGATTGGCTGAAAAAATTAAAGAAATGTATTTTCTTTATTTTCGATTGGGTGGGCTAGACGCACATTTGGGTGGGCTAAGCCCACCCTTGCAACTGGCTAGCGCCGGCCTCGGTAGGTTGGCAAAACAGAACATTCCTCTGTCTTGCTAATGAAAGATTTGAGTGCCGTCTTCAAATCTTGAGTGTCGAGGCCAAAGCCGTTTGAAACTCAAACAACGTATCCGCATCCATCTCTGTTGTTTACTATCACGGCTTCGACGGGGCATGCATTGCACAGCACTGTCGTCATCCGGTTACGTCTGCCCCAGAGTCCCATAGGGCTTTGGCCCACCCATATCAGATAGAACCAATTGAAACGTAGCTCAGAATTTTCTGACATAATTAATGAGCTTCAATGGATGGTGCCCAGACCAACATGCGCAGCAAATTTAATTTGCCAGTGGAAGGTCTGGATTTCCTGGCTACATTAACGCCCCTTCTATAGTAGGTAGTAGGTACAAAGTTACAGTTTGCATTAACCCTTGTGGTTTGTGTCCTCCCTATCACTTCGGATTTTGCTTCTTATGAATCATTTTCCCAATCTGAGCAAAATGATGCAGCCCAAGCAAAACATTATGGTGAATTTTGATGTTACAAATAAGCAATTTAGAATCACTTTCACACCAGCAGAAGTAATATAAATAGGGCTGCCAATAACACAGATGACAGTTCCTTCAATATACGCCTCATTCAGGCTTCCATTGATATACATGTGGCAGATGTTCAATCGGCGGATGATAAAAGTAAATCAGGGATATCTTGTGGTGATCTCTCTCCTTAGAGTATGACATCATAACTCATTGTGATATGCAGCGCTGTAGCCGTCAAGCGAGACAGTTTGAAATATGGAAGAGAGCTGTGAAGACATTTTTGGAAAGGAGCCGGTCCTTTCGTGTGGATCTGTACGCGTCATGAGCAACAGAAGGTTTAATCTGGAGAGATGGCAACTTTGGAGGAAAACACTTTTACTGCCTCGAACTTTTCAATTGAACAAAGACATGACATGGTAAAACATTAGTCTGGAATCCCAAATGGACTGCTGTGGTTTAAGAGAAATCAATGAGAATTTTTTCTGGCCTGTTTCCTCTGTTTCGTCTTTCCTTTGCCCACTGTGCTCACAAAGGGTATTCTGAAATATAGACAGAAAGGATGGTGGGCAGGATAACACATACAGACATTCTCTATTTTTCTGAGTAACATGAAATGAAAACATACCTTTGTTGTCTGTCAGTAAAAAGTTTTTCTTGGGCGACTGTGACAGCACATCTGTTACAGCTGTATTGAAGCATCAAATACATTCCAAATCCACATGATTTGAATGTGGTACCACCCAGTATAAAAATAATGCAGCGTCCAAAATATGAATCCAGAAATTCAGCGATTGGGTCTGGTGTATTTATGAAATGATTACAGACCACAATGGATGATAATTATTTTTATCAACCCTTGAGAGGGGCCTGTGCTTTCTAATCTAGGCTAAGTGATACAACCTTATTTAACAGTAGCACAATTATTCTAACCCACGGGGTGTGTGTGATATACTGGAAGGTGAAATTCTGTATTAATGTCCTTGCTTGTATGTCTAGTTGGCTTAGAGCTATTATGTTATTGTGTAGCCTATGTTTTATTTGGGGCCTGCTAAGGGACTGCAGAAGAAAAATTTGCTCTACGCCATCTGGTCAAATAGGCTACTCTATAAAAATGTTTTACCAATAAAACAATACATAAGAAAATAAGTCAAGTTATTAAAATGACTCTATAGCAATATCAATCTAAACTTTGCTTATGTTAACATTTGCCACCTTGAGCTAGTTGGCATAACAGATCAAGTACGCCTGTTGCAGCACAACCCCTGAGTGTACTGAACATATTGTTTACTAATTATTTAAAATGAAACATCACCCTTTAAAAGACAGTTTGAGAAAATAAGTAAACAATGCACACAGAAAATCAATTAAATATCCTCAGCTTGCTCATAAAAAAAACAAAATCGGGGAAGGTAGTCCAATGGGGACCGGATATACAGATGGGTAGCAGAAATAATGGCGCTATCTTACACAACTGACAGCCAGTATTCAAGCGCACTGAGAGCACTCAGTCTCTAATTGGATATTTATGTGACCCAAAGTGTGATTATCCCAGCTCTCCCTTTTCATTACAGAACCTTCATTACACATTGCGGCTCAGATCCCTTGGCCAACACACACACAGCCATTGGAACCTAAAGACCGCGGGAAGATGAAAACAAGAGAGAGAAATAAAGGGGGCTGATTATATTAGCTTTCACTCAGTCAGATAATGGCTGTCCTGAGAGGGTAACTGACTGAACGCTGCCTTTACAGAATGGGACAGAGGGGGAGAGATGAGGCAAATGAGTGAGTGGTGGACCGTGGAGGAGGCAGAGGTCTTTTGTCTGTTCCAGGGGACCGGATGAAAAACTAAAAAGAGACATTTTCAGTTCGGGCCCTGAGGCCATGGAAGGACCTGCCCAAGGAAATAAGTTCTGCTGAGTCAGTCACCTCTTTTCAGGCACCTCTTAAAACAGAATTTTATTGGAGCGCCTGCCCCGCTTTATCTTGAGTTTTAATTCCCATGAGCTGTCTTTTACCCTATAGTTAAAATTATGTTCTCCCATATTCTTGTCTTTTCTTACATTGTACCCATATTACCAATTGCACGTATGTGTTAGGTGGCCATGGGACCGTTTTCCTCCTCCTCAAAAAGAAAAAAAAAACTCATCCATGCATCTAATGACTGAAGTATTGTTTTATGTTTACGTACAGATTATATAAATAGAATATACCATGTTCATTAATGAGGGAAGGCTGATTATATTTTACCTTCAAATAAAGCCAAGCTACCTATTTCCCCACTAACTGACAAGGGCAGCCCAGAGCCATAGCTTCTAAGAGACACTTTGACATTTTGGGAAATGTTGCTCAGTAATATAGTCTCATGCATTCAGATGAGAAGATCAATATAAATTTCATTTCCGTGCATCAGCTGGCTACTGTTCCTCCTCAGATTTAGAAGAGAAAGAAAGGTTTCAGGTTCATCAAACAAGTACTGAAGAAAACATATTCCTTATTTTATTTTTTTGTCAAGTCTTAGCCTCATTCTGCCAAATGTATCCTTTCAATAGCAGAAACTAACTTAAATGAGAAATGAGATCCATTAGGCACTGTTCCCTTACATGACATAAGGTCTCACGATCTCCAACCTACAGCTATATAGGGAGAGAGAAAAGTAGTATAATATAACTCTATATCACACCCAGCAGCCTTCCTGCAGACACCAGGCTTGCAGTAATTATGATGGATGTGACAGATGCGGGGTGTGAACATTCAATGTGCAGAAAACCATGACCTCAAGATTATTCTGTCAAACAGGCAAACATCCAGGACTTAGAGTGAGATGCAATCTTGAATCCAGCAATTAACATGCAAATCAGAAAAGGTTCTGCAGGGGATTGTTAACACACTGTAAAAGCAACATGACAAAGAGAGCTATGCAACTAAGCCACAGAGAAGATTGGAATTCCTTCATATCATGTCAGTTTCTCTAATATCTCTACAAATGAGAGAAATGTGCTCCATTGTCCACCGTATTGGTGGAGACTTGTATTGTTCAATATGTCACAGTCAGTGGGGAAAAAAGGTCTTTCTCAAAGGTCATCCTTCGGTTTCTAGAGAATCAATGAAAAAGAGGCATCTAGCAGTTAATGGAAAATATTTCTTTAGGTCAAGAAACTACAATAGATAAACTTTCTGACCATGTTCCATTTTCCATCTGACTGCAACAATAGGTTTGAATATGTGTGACATCGGCTGTGTGGAGATGACACAATTATTTGTGGTTCAACAAATGACAGGGTCCTTATTTGGAGGGGAAAAAAATGTGTTTATCAGAGCATGAACTGAGAGCAATTTGTATTGGTTGTCAGTCAAACCTGTGAGTTCAGGGTCTATCATTCAGGACAGGTGTTTCCACAGTCATAGCTTTGTGTTTTGCATCCCCTAGTTTGGGTCACTGCAGGGAGGAAGTAACATTTAAAGACATAACATTTTGAACAGTTTGAACTGCTAGCAGTTATTGAAGGTATTTAATATTTATGTTGTACAGCACAGCTGTGATGGCCAAAAGCCATACATTGCTCCCACTTTGTGTTCTGCTAAGCCTGTCGGTCGTGACACCACCACCTCTTTGTGGGGCACTGCTCCAACCAGCACACCCACTTGGGCCTCTCCAGTATTACAGATGCTTAATGTACCCAGTGGGCATGAGATCATCAGTGTCTGATAGTAATCAAATGTTTATCATCGGATGTGTGAAACATTTAACAGGCCTAACCTATTTAATTATTTAAAATTATGATATATTAGTAGGCCTAAATAAGTACATTCTGGTAATAGAAATATGTCCTAGATTTGAATGAATCAACAACATTTAATTAATGAAAACTATATTTAAAATGTATACATGATTTGAAAAACAAAAATAGTTTTTTGCGTGTTTTCTGTAGGCTTATATATTTTTGATTTAATTTGAGACATTCAGTTTAAACTAAAATGGAACTTCCGAGTTGACATAGGCAATTGCTGCCAGCTTGCCAAGGGTGATTACGTGATTATAATAACACATCTTCCCCCAACCAATATATTCTATGGCATGGTTATTATTTACATTTTGTCAGACCCGCTAGATACTGGGTTGCAACGGTAGATATGTAGGCTAAGATGTTGCCACAGCAAGAAGATCAAATTAATTTATTTCTTATTATTTTTTCAGTGGTTGTGGCACCATTGGATATAACATTAATAGTAGGTTAGTATATAAGTATATGATAACAATTTATTTTGCTTGCTTTATCAGTAAAAAATGTTTGCATTTCGAGAGAATTTTTAATCTAAATATGACATGTCAGAAGCGGAACCTTGTTACGATGCAATTTGTTTCCACACGGCGTACCATTAAAAAACACCTTTTCACTTCCTATCGTAGTTCACAACACAACAGAGCCGAACAACAGAAGCTAATCCATTGAAGCAGCATTTTGGACCACAAATGCTTAAGTAGTATAACTACTGAGCAACGATAATGATTCCGTACACGGTCAACATCAAACTCGCGGCTCGTACGTTGACTGGCACTCTCAATTTGCAGAATAAAACCGCTGTAGATTGGTGAGTACTGCAGCTCTTCCGTTAGCATAGCATCGCAGCTGGTTCATTTAGTGCAGATGCGCCACTGACAAGCGATGTTTATGATTTGCTTATAACATTGTGCCTGCAGCCTGTCTCGTTATATTGTTTCCCTTCGTTTCTGTCTAGAAGAATGGCGGTGATAGTTGGTCCGTAAAATGTAGATGTTCCTCCACAAAACAGAGAAACCTATAGGGCATCTTGTGTCATGTGATGTTATAATGTGACATTGTGCTCGGCCTATGTCCTCCCATAGTAACCCAACACCCACTGTGACTGAGGTTTTACTTTGTGTATTGCCTTGTCTTTTATTAGAAACTCCCTCAAAGCGACCTGAATTTTTAAAATTGGCGACAATAGTTTTATTCCACATATGAGGCTGGCATTCATTCATAAATTGGATTTCCTTACTTTTCATTAATAATGCAATCTAAAAAAAATCTTTGTGTCAATTTTCTGTTTATCTCATGCACGGGAGACAGCAGGTGAATTGTATGGTGGAATATGTGTAGTTGTTTGATGACCTTTGTTGTAAATAGTGTAGACTTCACACCAGTAGCTACTATTTATATTCTTTTAGGCTATATTGTTCCTCTGCTTTGATTTACAGTCACATACTCCTTAAGACTGTGAGTTGTATTGAAATGTGATGTTGAATTGAGTTGCGGTCCAGCCACATATGCATGCAAGTGATGTAGGAAACTGAATAAAAATATATATCATGGAGTGGAAAGCAGGAGAATGAAAGGTGGGCACAGCTTTAAAAATAATACTATATCAGTGGTTATGCGATAAAGTGTTCCTCATTTGTTTGATGACATTCATTTGATGCTGTCCAATGAATTCAAATGTTGTTCACATTTGCTTTTACGGTCCTGTGTATCTCTAGGCTCAATTGCCCAGCACTACCATACCATCAGTTTTGTTTTGGAGGGGAAATACCTAACAATTTGTTCTCAAATGCCTCACCATTCACTTTTCCTTTTTTCCCCTCCTCTTTTTATTATTCTCTCTGTCTTTCATTAACTGAAGGGGTTGGCAGGGGCTGATAGCTCAAGGATGTCACTCCAGTATTCTTATCATCGATCCAAAGACGTCCCAGACCATTCAGGTGTTGGAGAGGCACAAAGCAAATGTTGTTAAGGTGAGTGTCCCTTTATTTATTTATTTATTTATATTTAATTAGATCCATAGTAGGGCAGGGCTGCAACTTAACAATATTTTGTTAAAATGATATAGCCTTTAATACTTTGTCTGTTACATGATGAACCCTTCCCAAAGGGGTCAGGTAATCAACACCCATAGCTTAAAGGAATTCCATTGATTATCTACTAAATGAAGAAAAGCAGCAAATCTTCCAACAGCAAACATTGACTTTTAATTGACTAAACAATTAATTGAATAATAGTTGCAGCTTTGCCCTTTAGGCTTCAAAATAGAATTTGATACATGTAAAAACAGTTAAACTGTGAAAATAAACATAAAAAGGCAACAGAGAAACCAAATGTATAATATTGAAAGTTGAAGTTCAAGAATGAATGTGGTATAACATTTGTTTTTATGACATTCTGTTTTGGGACACACTTCTTTTCCCTGATTTAGTTTTTTCTCAATCTGAAAATATGTTGAATACCAGATTATTCGAATCCAAGACTCAAATCTTACCTGCTGTACTTAAGTAGTCAACATAAAGTAAGTAAGATTTGTAAAGTTGAAATGTCTTCAGTACTGTAATTAATACTGCATGTACATATAAGCCAGTTTCTTGCTGATTTTGTGCCTTCCAGGTAGAATAGAAAACACACTCCTGCTATTGGAGAAATATCACCCAGTATAAATGTTGCCATTGTGTGACCTTGAGCTAAATTGTTTTGGTTGGTTCTCTGGCTGACAGATTCAGCTCTGTGTCTCTTTGTAAGCCAATGTCAGAACACTGGTGAAGGTTGCTTCTGCACTGATGGAGAGTCTGAGTCTGTTAGTTGTGTGTCTTTCTGCGTATGTGTGTAAAAACTATGTTTGTGTGTTTTGTAGAAGGGTAAATAAAAGGGCAATAAATTCTACAGTGATTATCAGTGCCTGCACTCAATCCGACGCTCTCATTCGTCACTCTGAAGCGCACTTTAATCTTGCAAAGCGCTGCAGCCCCAGCAGCGGGCCATTCCTCACCTCCAGGCCTGACACTAGAAAGCTTCCTGAAGGAAAAAAAAGAGTCACTGCCTCAATAGAGAGCATGCCTATTCATAAACAAATACACAGACATCATCAATTATTCTAACACTCCACTTGTTCATAGAGTCGTTTGTCCTTTTTAATAGAGCTTGCATTGGCTGCATTTCAATGTTGTGTGTTCCCTTTAAAGTCTGGATCTCGAGTCTTCATATTCTTCCCTAAGCCCACTATTTTATGCACAGCACATATTAGTTAAAACACATAGAACAATAATACAGAACAATATCTGCTCTGGACTGCTCTACAGTTATACAATATTGACCTGTGTTGTGTAATGAGTGAAATTCATCACCTTCTATTATAGATTATTTTTCTTCGGTCATTTACTTTGTTTACACCAATTGTCAAGCTGTGGGAGTCTTTGCTGTGTTTCCATAGCGACGGACTGCCAGCTACTCAGCATTGTGTTTTTCTGTGTTTTGGTTTAGGTGAAATGGTCCAGGGAGAACTACTACCACAACGTCAGCTCTCCCTACTGTCTGCGGCTGGCCTCGGGGGACGCCTCGGGGAAGATCATAGTGTGGGATGTGGTCAGTGGCACGGCCCATTGTGAGATCCAGGAGCACTCCAAACCTATACAGGGTGAGGAATAGTCCAGAACCCCCAGCCTCCCCCCCCCCACACACACACACACACACTCACTAATTCATTCACTCACTCAATAACTCACACACACACACACACACACACACACACACACACACACACACACACACACACACACACACACACACACACACACACACACACACACAGTCACACACACTCCCTCAACGTAGGACTTGATTGTCCACAAGCTCTGTTCTTGAAGGAGACATTAACCAGGGAGAAACTTTGAACTGTTGCTCCGTCGTGGGCCATTTGTTTTCATTAAGAGCCTCTCACCATCATTCCCTTCCTCTTGGGGGAACACTATGTCTCCATCCTTCTAATTCTCACCTCTTCCTCTCTCCCTGCCATGCTCTCTCTCTCTCTCTTTCTCTCTCTCTCTGCCTTGCTCTCTCTCTCTCTCTCTCTGGCAGACTTGGAGTGGTTGTGGAATCAGGATGCGTCTCGTGATCTGCTCTTAGCCATCCACCCGCCAAACTACATTGTTCTGTGGAACGGAGACACGGGCACCAAGTTGTGGAAGAAGAGCTATGCCGAGAACATCCTCTCCTTTTCTTTTGACCCCTTTGACCCCTCCAACATGGCCTGTAAGTGAACAAGGGTACTGTATGAAAATATACCTTGTTAAAGGTGCAGTGTGTAGAATCTATTATCATTTATCATAACAGATAACTTAACAGCTAGAATATAAAGTTGGTGTTTCTTTTATATCCTTAGAATGAGCCTTTTATATCTACATTGGAGCAGGTCACCCTACACGGAGGAAGAAGAAGTACTATAGAATAGATAAATAGATACATCTTCTCCTCATCACTTGATATTGTGGAAAGACGTGGGGCAGTGGTGGATGATGCCATCTTTAATAACCAGCTTGTTGTCCTTGAAGGCCACTGTAGCTTCTGTAATTATTCGAAAGGGAGGTGCATCGTAATCTATAACTTTCACCACTTGATTCCACTAAATATTTCGATATTACACACTGCACCTTTAAATCACCATTTCACTTTCTTTTCACATATACATTATATTTCTCCTGTATTGTAGCCAGAACTCTTACGATTCATTGAGCTCAGCTCACAATTCAATTCAATGCTATGCCTGAATATGGCTTACTTATACAAACACCTCTAAAGAGATTCATGGCATTCAATTATGTTGACCCTTGAAGTGTTGGTATCTCATTTTCCAAGTAAAACACATGTTTTATCAAATGACGGATGCAAAGTTGCTTGCAGAACACCAACATGACTTGACAAGCATATGCATCTTAATCATGTTTTTTTCGTTCTTTTCTTGGCAGTGTTGACCAGCGAAGGAATAGTGTTCATCACAGACTTTACCCACTCCAAACCACCAGGCAGCGCTGGCAAAAAGGTGTACATCGCCAGCCCCCATGCCAGCCCCGCTCACACCAAACCCGCGCCCGCTGCCGCCCCGGCCCCTACTGGCGCCAAGAAAGCCCTCAACAAGGTCAAAGTGCTTATCACCAATGAAAAACCCACGTAAGAAACTTTATGATCATATTCCCATGGTTCCCAGTCATGAAATTCCTGGAAAAGTGGTCAAATTTGAAGAAAAAAATCCAGGTCTGGAAATGGTTTGGAATTAATTTGAAGTTTTCAAAAAGGGTTTTAATATACACTTAAACATGTTCATTAAACTCCCAATACATGTCTAATGTTATGCAAAATAGTTAATTGAATTAGTATTGTTCAAAATCTAGTGTGATTGTTTAAAATGTACTAGTATCATGTGATTCACATTAAGTTAATTATTTGTATTAGTCAATTTACACGAGGCACATTGACATTCATCTTTTCACATATTCCCTCTCAAGTTACCACACTTCGAAGGGGGTCAGAGCTCGGGGTCAGCCATAGAACAGCGCCCCTGGAGCAATTTTGGGTTTAGCGTCTTGCTCATGGACACAATGGTAGAGATGGTGGGCTCCTTAGATGTAATACCAGCCATCACTAGTTTTACAAATAACACCCTCCTGTCCGGTGCAGGGGATCGAGCCAGCATTTTCATGGTTACTAGTCAGCCCCCTCTTCCTCAAGGCCATCCTACCACACATTGGGAGTGAGTAAAGTTAGCACTACAACTACAACAAGTCATCAGTTTCCTTATGCCAAGAATGCCTGGGAGGTGCGTGTTTAATAATGTATTGCCATCCGACGACATATATGAGGCATGAGTCGCATGGCAGAAATACAGTATAAGCCTCATTATTGAGCCATATGACTGTGAAACAGGCCGACCTACTTAAGTAATGTTTTGGAAATTGCATACAAATGTCATGGAATAGTTTTGAAAATTCATTGGTACAAGTGTATGGAAAACCCTGTATTTCAGAATGTTTAAATACATTTATTTGACGTCTTTTAAACCACTTTTAAAGTTTTTCTGACTCTTACCCATTGATCAGTCTCTCCCACAACCCGGACTGCGTTTTAAGAAAGGTCCCTTTCATTTTCGCTGTGGGCATTGAAGGGCATTGCTTTTTAGTTTTATTCAGAAAGAGTTCCAAGGGACTCTTTTATCAGGCTTGGGGCTTCTTGAGCAGCTACAAAGTGTAATGTTAGAGAGCTTGACCTGTAGTGAATTTGCACTTGTCAGCACACAATCATTTTCTTATAACCTCTGCTGGTGGAATGTGTCCAGTTTGATTAGTTTTTTTCCCATAGATTCCAGTGCAAAATACAAAAGTAAACGATGCAGTCAAGGTAGCACATTGACACACTGCTATTATTTGACTGAACTCCCCACAGATTCAGAGTCAGCTTGTGTGCGTCAGGGTTTTGCTGGCCATAATTCATTTTATTTTGGTCTTTCTGCTACTTATTCTGCTCTTCTCCTTTCTGATAGCAAGGGAACTGATCTATTATCTATAAGTGAATCGTGATAGGTATTCTGTATAGGAGAAAGTGTGTGTGTGTGTATATATATATATATATACAGGTGAAACTCGAAAAATTAGAATATCGTGCAAAAGTTCATTTATTTCAGTAATTCAACTTTAAAGGTGAAAATAATATATTATACAGACTCATTACATGCAAAGTGAGATATGTGAAGCCTTTATTTGTTATAATTGTGATTATTATGGCTTACAGTTTATAAAAACCCCAAATTCAAAATCTCAGAAAATTAGAATATTACATAAAATCAATAAAAAAAGGTTTTTAAATACAGAAATGTCGGCCCTCTAGAAAGTATAATCATGCATATGTGCTAAGTACTTGGTTTGGGCCCCTTTTGCATGAATTCTTGCCTCAATGCGGCGTGGCATGGATGCTATCAATCTGTGGCACTGCTGAGGTGTTATGGAAGCCCAGGTTGCTTTGATAGTGGCCTTCAGCTCGTCTGTATTGTTAGGTCTGGTGTGTATCATCTTCCTCTTGACATTACTCCATAGTTTCTCTATGGAGTTAAGGTCAGGAGAGTTGTCTGGCCATTCATGCACAGTAATACCATGGTCAGTCAACCAGTTACCAGTGGTTTATGGTACTGTGGGCAGGTGCCAAGTTTTGCTGGAAATGGAAATTGTCATTACCATAAAGCTTGTCAACAGACAAAAGCATGAAGTGCTCTAAAATCTTCTGTTTGAAGGCTGTGGTGACTTTGGACTTGATAACACAGTGGACTAACAGCAGCAGATGACATGATACCTCAAATCATCACTGATCCAAATTAAATGTTGCGTTTCATTTGGAAATCAAGGTTCCACAGTCTAGAGGTACAGTGGAGGAGCACAAAATCCAAGGGGCTTGAAGACCACTGTCAAGTTTCAACAGTCAGTGATGATTTGAGGCACCATGGCATCTAATGATGTTGGTCCACTGTGTTATCAAGTCCAAAGTCACCACAGCTTTCTACCAGGAGATTTTAGAGCACTTCATGCTCCTGTCTGTTGACAAGCTTTATGGAGATGCTGAATTACTTTTTCCAGCAAGACTTGACACCTGTCCACAGTGCCAAAACCACAAGTAACTGGTTGACTGACCATGGTGTTACTGTGTTGATTGGCCAGACAACTCTCCTGACCTGAACCCAATAGAGAAACTATGGAGTATTGTCAAGAGCAAGATGATACACACCAGACCCAACAATACAGACGAGCTGAAGGCCTCTATCAAATCAACCTGGGCTTCCATAACACCTCAGCAGTGCCACAGGCTGATAGCATCCATACCACGCCGCATTTAGCCAATAATTCATGCAAAAGGGGCCCAAACCAAGTACTTAGTACATATGCATGATTATACTTTCTAGAGGGCTGACATTTCTGTATTTAAGATCCTTTTTTTATTGATTTTATATAATATTCTAATTTTCTGAGATTTTGAATTTGGGGTTTTCATAAGCTGTAAGCCATAATAATCAGAATTATAACAAATAAAGGCTTGAAATATCTCACTTTGAATGTAATGAGTCTATATAATATATTATTTTCACCTTTTAGGTTGAATTACTGAAATAAATTAACTTTTGCACGATATTCTAATTTTTAGAGTTTCATATATATATATATATATATATATATATATATATATATATATATATATATATATAATATTTATAGAACCTGAGGGTTTTGTCAGAAATTATGATTCTGTAACATAGTGAAATACCACATACCGTATGTGTGAATTAATGGAGTTAGGTGTACAACAGACTTTTCTTTTCATTAATTCATTTCATATGACATTGCTTGAAATGCTTTGTATATTTTCAAAATGTGTAATATTGATTAAGCTTTGATCTGGTTATTTATCAAGTCCTTTTTGAGGAAACCAGAGGGTGAACATTTCCCTGAAGTATTTGGGAAAAGATTCCACCATTTGGAAGATAGCTTTTTTTTAAATGGAAACACACAAGAAAAAGTGATGTGACAAACCTGTGAAGTTTTATAAGACATTACTCTACTGACTGATCAGGAATCAAAGGCTTGCTTGACATCTTGGCAGCTTCCTCAGACTATTTGTGATTGTCTAACAGGCTTATTTATAGCAGCAGCAACCAAGCCTCACTTTCTCCACCCATCCAACCAGATGTAATAACAAAGACTCCATTAATCTTACTTGTCTTCATCCTCTCTCTCTCTCTCTTTCACTCTCTCTCCCTCTTTCACACTCTCTCTCTCCTACCTCCCTTGTGTCCATTTCAGTCTTTTGTGTCTTAAGGCTGTAACATACTCCGCGAGAAGAAAGAACAAAGTTCTCGGTGACAGAGCTGCGAGAAGAAAATGACGTCATTTTCTTCTCTCAGCTCTTGTTTAGCTGTTCTCGCAGCTTGTTCTCGACACATCACCCGGGCCGAACTTTCTTCTCGCAGCTTGTCCGAGAACTATTGTGTGATTGGTCAGTCTGAAGTCAATGAGGAAAGCGAAGTGAAATCAGCTGGCGCTACTGAGTCAAATTTCCATGGTAACAATGCGCCGCGGTGAGGAGTTCGGCAGTTGAGTTCTCGTGAAGTATGTAATGTCAGACCAGAAAGAACTTCTCGCAGCTCTGTCACCGAGAACTTTGTTCTTTCTTCTCGCGGAGTATGTTACAGCCTTTATTGGTATGTGACACCTTCTTCCAGCACATTTTCACACAGTGTGTAATTGCGTTTGAAAATGCTGTTTTTCAGCGGGCCTTTGTCTTTGCATCTTATTGTGGTTGTTCATCATTTTAAACAACTGGAATCTGCTATTCCTGACTGTTATCAGAAACCTGTTGAAGACAGTACTATGCCATGCACATTTATTATCTCCTGAGACAGCCATTCATCTGGTTGCAAGCATAGATTTGGTCCCTCACTGTAGCCTGTCTCTTTATACACCAACACACACACAAACAGACAGACACTCCCCATCCAACCACTCACTGTAGCTGCTCGATCCGCTGGCATTTAAATGACTTTGGTCTTGTTTTCTACACACGCTCAATGAGAAATTTAATTTTCTATGACTGCCTCAAAGTTAACGCCCCGCCATGTTTTTCCATTTGAACGCTTTTAATGTGAACATACCAGTAGGATGTTCTGTTTGTATTAGCAGTAAATTAATACAGCTCCTACATGATTAGAGGTAAACAGTGACTAGCACTAACATCGGTAAAATGCATTCATCATTTCTCTGTGAATGCAATTTGAATTCAGTGTGGGAATGGCAAACTCCGTCTCTAGCAATGAAAACTAATCTAGTGTAAAGATAAAAAAATTATTGAATGGAAATATTTTGTTTATTTGAAGTGGCTATTGCAGAAATAAGATGGGATTTTTTTTTTATAACGAAAATAACGGATTATACTTTTAATTGCATATTTATGCATATTAGAGGTTCAATATGTATAGCAGACTATGGTAAGAATTTAGAGAAGCACAAGGACAAAGGCTAATCTAAAACGTACCGAGCTATGTCACAAACGATTAGCTATGCAAAGTTCAAACAGGACATGGCTTGCTGGAGTGGGCAAGTTCCATTACATTTTAAACTCTAGAAACATTTGGTCAGTTTGAAGTTTTGTTTAATCGACTTTTTTTTTGCCCCCACTGCCAATTCCAGTTGCTGCTGGTTTTCTCTCGTCCAAGACTGGGGGGAGTGGGGGGCTTCAATTATAAAACACTGTTTTATGCAGACATTCGGTGCTCATAGGCAAATCCAAGCCAAAGTCATGATTTATGCACCACTGAATCAGAAGCTCAAGCTGAAGTGACTATATAATGTATCAACACTGTATTTGATTTTAACATCCTTTGGGTCCTTTGTTTATTTTAACAAGAACTGATAGTAAAACAAAAAAGCAGAGAGTTCTTCGAAACTTCAGTCTTCGGAGGTAGCATCCTCGCAAACCTTATGAACCACCGAATGTGGTAGCCTTCATGTCTTGGAACATAGATAGAGAGAGAATAGAGATAGAGAGAGAATGATAGAGAGATGTGAGGAGTGTGTGATGTTTTGGAAATTGGACAGCCGAATATTTTGGGAGGGTTTTGGGCTACAGGACTTTTTCTTCTCTTCTTCTTTTTTTCTCTCTGAAGATCTGTCGCTTTCTTTTCTTTTTAGCATCTAAGACACAGAAGTCTCTTTCACCGTCTCCCTCTGATGCTTTGCCTTTGGTGACTTCGACATTTCAACCCGTATCTCTGCCTCACCAGACCTCAGCTAGTAAAAGCATGATTTAGCTCAGCAAGATTCCCACGATGGAATCTGTTTTATCTGCAGTCCTTTTCCCCAAGATGAAAATGATCTCCATTGTGTTATATTGTTTCTCTCTCCTTTATTTGATCTCAGGGTGACCGAAAGGAATGAAGCTGTAGGAGTGAGTTCTGGCCAACAACGACCTGCTCATAGATTCTGTGAAAATCAGCCCCCCCATATACTTCTAAACTAAATTTCCAAGTACACATTGGCATATGGAGGCATGGGACCTGAATGCTGCCACTGTTAATAGTGTTTGTAATTCATTGGAACACACATGAAAAAAGTTAGGGCAGCCAGACTTCTGTTTTTTTAATTCCTAGTGCTCTCAAAATAATGTTAGGGATTTCAACACTGTTTAACACTGCCAATATCTGCTTAATTCATCAGCCTCCCATCATTACACCAAGTTCACTTTTAAGTTCTCCCCCATTCGCCTGTGACTCACAGACACCACAAAAGTAATAACTAATTTATTCAGCCTTCTGTATGGGAAGACATGAATAAAGATCAAGTTAGTCTTTGAAATTTATTTTTATTTATTTTTATTAAAGTTGTTTCATAATTTTCTTTGCCATCATCACATTGGGGTACACACAATTTGCATATTTCATAATGCATGTGTTGTTACAGGAAAGTCTCATTATATCTTTGGTGGTGTGTGTGTGTGTGTGTGCGCAGAATATGACTGGCAATACATCCTGCTATCTATCTACAGCTTCATCTCCAGTCTTTAAAATGTTCTTCGTGCCTTGCCGTGCAGTATATTGAGTTTAAAACAAGTATGCAAAAAAGTTAACCAATGCTGGAATACTGTAATTTGATTTTAAAAAGCCTTCCCCGGCATTAAGATTAAATTTTTTTCTGAACACATAACACATTTTTTCACGTTAGAAAATGTAATAACCTGACACTGACATTAAATTGCTTTTCCTACTTTGTGTACACTCCCGTCCTTCCTTTTTTGTTATGTGCACCTGTAGTGCGGAGGCGGTGACATTGAACGACTGTCTGCAGCTGTCCTACCTCCCCTCCAAGAGGAACCACATGTTGCTGCTCTATCCCAGAGAGATCCTCATTCTGGACCTGGAGCTCAGCCAGACGGTGGGTGTGGTGGCCATCGAGCGCTCCGGAGTGCCCTTCGTTCAGGTGAGGCAATGCAGCAAATTCTGTGTAAGAAGGATCTCAGCAAAATTTGGGCGGAGTCCAACTGAGTTTTTTGATTGAAATAAGATGGCTCACTGGCTAATTACATATATTTAAACGGTAGGGCTGTGCTATAAAAATCAATATGGCAATATATTGTGATATTTATTTTCGTGATAACTGTATCGATTTTCCAGCTAAAAAAAAATATATTTTGAAAGAAAGAAAAATTGCGTTTTAAATGGGTTGTGAAATACAACCTCTGGTCCTGTAGGTGTAGCAGTGCCTTTCCCGTAGTTTTGGCAGATTGAAACCGAAAAAAAGCATGGCAGACATGGATGACACAATTAGAGCTGCCCCTTCCAAATACAAATCCGAATATTGCAATACATCGCAATATATTGTAATATGGATATTATCGCAATGTATCATAATATTTATATTATGATACATCTTTCTTTCCCCTGAAATGAACCCAGTGCACAGCTTTTATTGCATTACTCCAAGGGTCTTACCAAAAGCTGTCTTTTTTTATGGATGGTTCTTCCAGGAAACCCTTTCTAGCCATGAAAGGTAAACTTCTTTACTTTTCTTTTCTCCCTCTCAGAGGTTACCTCATCAAGGTCAGACAGCTTCACAGCAGGGCTGCGTGCTCCTTGGCTACAGCAAAATAAAAATCTCCCCAGCATTCCAAATGCTCTGACTTCTTGTTCCTTTCTTTAGTCACATTCTGCCGCACTGTTGACCTTTCTTTTGCAGACTGGATTTCTAATTGAAAATTGATGAATGCTGTGGGGGTATCGGATAGGGGATTTGTCAAAGCTGCAAATAAGCCGGAAAGGGAACAGAAACTGTCTCTGAATGTCACTCCGCTTTGCTAAAACTTGTGTTTGTTTGTTTGTTAAGGAATGACCATCCTGGAGGTCATGGCTCTAATTGAGCCATAATATGACCTTTAAAATGTATAACCTTGACACTAACTGATCCATCCATACGCCTGAATGCACACCGGTATACTGTGCTTCAGCTTATTGATCCAGTCAATAACAATTTTCTGTGTGAGTGAAATTCTTTGGGCATCCATAAATCTTACTTCTTTTAATAAACGCATCAATAGCTAAACAGTACAAAGGTGGTGAACAAGCCTTTGTAGTCATAAGTAAGTCCCGGAGACACACAGAGCAGGAGTAGAGTGGTATTACTCAGAGGGCCAGGTTCTGTCCGGCCAAAGCTTTCGCTACTCTAAGTGTTATAAAGTGCTTGTCTTACAGCCAATTTGCATGACTGATGACACAGCTTGAGCTCAAGTCCAGGCTGGAGTTAAGAAGCTACAAAAGCTAAGGATAAAACAGGCAAACATCGACACAAGCACATTCATCTACTGCACGCTGTCAGAGCTGGCACATACACAATGTACACAGTGTTGCCACTTGCCAGTTTATCAGGCACACTTACTCTAGCTGTACATCTCATGTAATGCTGTACAGAAGCTTTCACTGTAAAGTTGGTATGGTCAGTTTCTGTTACTGATATGTATTGAACTACATTGGAAGGTGTAATTGTATGTGCCCCTGTTGGGTTAAAAAAAAAACTGAAATTTAAGATGATTGACATAACGAACGGATCATCATGTCATTTAAAAAGTCACTTTTCAAGCAAAATCACCAAACGGTCCTATCTACTCCAGTTTCAGTATTTCTTATTTTCTTATTGTTCTTAAACCTCCTTAGGTTTCAAATGGTTTGCTGGACAAATAATCAATGTGTGTTTGGTCAGATTGATGAATGGTTAGCTGAAGCAGTGATACTATCTATCTTTGACTAGTAACAATGTGTACAGGTTTACTTTAGGCGTAGCTTTTTGTTTTGTTTGTTTCAACTAAAATGTTGGGTACACGTATCGATGAACATGTTTTCCACATTTTGTGGGGAGCAGATGGATTAACAACACACTGATGCACTGCAAATTGAATTACCACCTGTTCCACTCTTCACTCTTCAAAAGACAGCTGGCAAAACATGATTGGGAACGCACATCCTCATCTGTTTCCCTGTTTACTCTGTGTTTAGGTCATTCCCTGTGCTCAGCGGGACGCCCTCTACTGTCTGCACGAGAACGGCTGCATCACCCTCCGAGTGTGTCGCTCCACTACCACTACAGAGGAGGCAACGGGTATGACACACACACACACACACACACACACACACACACACACACACACACACACACACACACACACACACACACACACACACACACACACACACACACACACACACACACACACACACAGACACACACAGAGCACGTTCAAGCTCCACTGTACTCACTCACAAACCACTCTAGCTCTCCGTGCCGTCTCCCAGTCATCATCCATTCAGCCGAGATGCGCTGCGGTCAGAGCCTGTAGCCTTTAGTATTTGCTCCAGTGAACATTTAGTCTCTTAATGTCTCATTTGTCTTACGCTTAGCGCTATAGGCCAATGGGAGCCCATTGTCTCGCTGAATATCTCCCTCACTTACTCTCTTTGCTATTTCTTCCATGCTAGTCATTTTTCTTTTTTTTTTCTTCTATAAGTCTCTCGTCTTTGCTTATTTCCTGTTTGCCCTATCACCGTAAATCATTCCTTCCTTTATCTCTCTACTCTTCTTATTTCCTCTCACAATTACTCACAAATTGTCTCCTCCGGTCTCACAATCTCGCTTTCTCTCGCACTAATCTACCTCCCTTCCTTCTGTCTCTATCCCTTTTATTATCCACATCTACTAAACGTCTTCTCCCACATTTTCCCCTTTTGTTTGTGTCCCCTTACCATTTATGTGTTTTCCAATTTGCTCTCATTCATTCTTTATCTCCATCCATTCTTCTTTCTTTTCCACTCTCCCACACCCTCTCACACTCTCTACCTTTTTAACCACTCAATATCTCTCTTTCTATTGTCTCCCTCCCTCCCTGTCGTCCTCAGACCCAGAACAGAGTGCCCATGAGCTGGTGTACGACCTGCGTTCTCAGTGCGACGCCATTCGAGTCACCAAGACGGTGCGGCCGTACCGCATGGTCATCTGCCCCGTCAACGAAAACAACGCTGCGCTGATGGTTAGCGACGGCAGGGCCATGCTGTGGGAGCTCAAAGCCCACACCGCAAAGCCTGCTACCAATCCTAGGTATAAACGTACAGGCACACATGCACTTAAACATACACTTAAACATACACATACATACACACACAGACACAAACACAAACACACACACACACACACACACACCTACTATCACAACACACACACACACACACACACACACACACACACACACACACACACACACACACACACACACACACACACACACACACACACACACACACACACACACACACACACACACACACACACGCACTTCTCTTGAAACTACACATCTACTGAACTAAATTTAGTTTAGCTGTCGTTGCTGCTGTCGAGGAGACACGTTTTGTATTTCTCTTCAAGTCGTTTTCCTGTGACAGGCCCAGTGAGGTTTGTCTGCCTGTGAGCAAACCAACCTGAATTTATTTATGGAAAACGAGAAACCTACACCACTAAATGAAAGAGGGGTGGAATGTGTGTGTTTTTGATTAATCATCCTATTATAGCCTTGTTTGGATGTATTTGCTTGAAGTTTCAGACCGGTGGGCTTTTTTATTTGAGGACTATTCAGATGATGGTGATTGTCTTTCAAACTAAACTTAATGTTAATATGGTACTTCCTGAACATTTTCGTGCTCAGTGTTCCCATTTGAAAAGATGGATTTTGCCCAGGTTTGATTTACTGTCATGAACTATTTTGCCTGTTTCATTCTCTTATGTGAGGTTGGGCTGAGCATTTATTATGAATGAATACAGCGAGAATGGGATGTTTCTCTCCGCTGTACCTTTTCAATTATAGGTCAAGCCCTGATTGCATACTGGCCACAGCAAGTCATAAAAATATACTTTCTCTTGTAATCATCTGTTTTTTTAATGAGCAGCATCTAATCAATACGAGGAATCAGTACACCTGTCATCCTGCTATAAATGATGCTCTCTGCCTGTGGTGTTATAATTTACTAAAAAGCAGATCACATTCTTCATTGGCACAGGCGATATTAATTTACCGCTCCCCCAATTCCCTCGTGTTTAATAACCCTATGTGTGCTGCTGTGCTCTCCAATAGTTTTTAATTAATATTCTCTCTCTCTCTCCCCCTCTGTGTCAGTTCCTGTCTTTCGCCGCTCTACTCCCCTGTGTCGTTTTGTGGAGCCCCGCTGGGCCCAAACCAGAAAAGGATTCAGGATCTGTCCCTCAACAGCATGATCGGTAAGACTGTATACATCACTTTCAACACAATGTAGCAAGCATCAGTAATGTAGGGGGGCTAAAACACTTCAACGTTTCCAAGGCATACTGTATATCGCTTCTTTTTGCATCTAGAGCTTCCTCCCTCTTTAATGGATGACTTTCATTTTTGAAAGAAAATGTGAAAGCTGAAATTATGAAGGAGATGTGTGTGGCTGTATACATATGTGTGTGTGTACGTATGTGTGAGTGTTTGTGTGCGCCAGGCCTTTCTCTTATTTTTTATTGTACCTTAGTTTTGTGTGCCTCGGGGCCCCCATTCACTTTCTGCTTTAACAAGACTGTTGTTTCTCCCCACTGCACACTTCACAGGCTAGTATTATTCCCAAGTCTGAGCGGCTCTGCACAGAGAGTCCTACGGGTGCTTGGCCCTTCCTCGCATCCTTTAGCTTATGATGTGCTACCATGCCTCTCTCTCTAGTCTTGCCCACTCACCTCTCTCTCTCTCTCTCTCTCTCTCTCTCTCTCTCTATCTCTCTCTGTCTCTCTCTCTCTCTTTTGTCTTTCAGTCCTGTTGATTCAGAACAGAGCTGCCTATCAAAAATGAATGTGTGTGTATAGAAAAGCAATGGCTCAGTCAGGGAAAGGCCTTAAAGTGCAGCAGTAGTAGTGAAGCTGGGACAAGAGAGGAGTCCCTGCAGTCTCTTCCCTCTCAAACACACACACACACACACACACACACACACACACACATTACAGGCAGCTACTGCCTAGGGCAATCGCTCTGTCTGACACTTGCTGACTAAAACTATTGTTATGAGGAAATATCACTGGCCTGAAGGTTGCTAAAAATTCTGTAAAAGCTTGCTTATTGTCAAAATATGATGCTGACTGAATGACACAAGAAGGGCATCAGACGGGCCAAGCTAATCGTCGCTAGGGGCAATAGCTGCCACCACGTGAAACCACATTTGATTTGCTGCTCCTAGTAATCTGTTGTGTATACTACGGCTTGTTCTCTCTCTCATCGGTGTATTGGTTTGTTTGGAATGATGTCCTCATCTAATTTTATTATATCTGCAAGCTGAAATTATGCACATTTAGAGGGGCATTCCATTTCCAATGCAAAGAAGCCATCATGGTGCATGAAATTAAAACCCAATTGATTGTTTCAACCAGTGTCAAATATGTCCCATAGCTGTGCATTTTAGAACATATCAAATGTACTCATTAAATGTCTGATTGAGGTTCTGCCATCGAAATCTGTGCGGCAGTTAAAATAAGGATGGATGAAGCACATAAATACCCTTGTGCTTGAAACACCGATCTTCGGCTTTATTGTCTCAACTCACCACTAAATCCATCAGGTCATTAAAACAGCTCATCATGATAACTGAGGCCACAACTTCATGAAACAAACAATATTGTTCTGTATGTTTTTTTTCTGCTGGCTCCAGCTGCAGTCAAATTGGGTGAGCGTTTCCATTTCAGCCAAAGAACAGATTTGGATTAGATTGGTTAGGCAAAGTTGCCTTAAACGTGCAAGTGAGCTCTCTTAAAATAGTTATTTAAGATTCTGAAAAAAGAGAGAAGAGAGATAACCGAACACTCCTCTCCACGCTTCAAAAGATTAGGTTTATTCTGAGTCTGACGTATTCCTACTTAGGATGACTCACAACTGAACAAAATGAGGACACCATGTATGTCCCATGCATATGCAGCCTCGATAGTTGATGTTATTGCCTTGGGTATCTTGGGAAATGTTCTTATTTTAATGCATAGTGCTCCAGTTGTGCCAACTCTCAAAGGGTGTGTAAGTTTGCTCCTTTGGAATAGTGGAACCTGCTCATTATGCACATTTACAAAAGCAAGTGGACCAAGTACTGCATCTGCCACGGACAAATCAGCTGCTGCCAGCACTTTAAATGGAATATCCATATGGATGGACGCTTCCCGAGTAGCTGTCTAAATCCTGCCCAAACCTTCCTCCAAAAACATTTACCATCTCCAAAGTGGTATACAAAATACTGTACAACAGAGTGCAGAAAAGTTATAGGGGACCATTAAAGTAAACACATTTTTCTTAATGCAGACTTTTTCAGCTGACAGACACATCATCATCTATATTGGCTTTATATCATAATAATAACATCAGCATGACTAATTGTAACGTATGCCAAAATACTATATTGGACACAGTCGACACATCCGCAATATTAAAAGACTTGGATCAGGGACTGAAAACCTAATCGCTTCAGTCACATAAATCGTGTCTTATGTAATTTATTAGACAGGCAGGAGTTGTAATATTGAGTTATTTCAGATTGACCTGGGTTAAGAGGAAGGAAAAGGCAGTCCTCAATCTTCCCCTTCAAATTACAAAAAAATCGTAAAAGGAAAAAAGGACATTTATTGGAGAGTTGTCATGTAGGGGAGAACGGGGTAAAATGTCACACAGGTTGGTTGTCACAATCATTATATCTCGGAACCAGAAGGCGCTGTCAGTGAAATTTTGGTATGTAAATATCGGGAATTGGGATCAGAGGTCACCTACATAGTCTTCCTTGGAATTAGACTGCTGAATTTGAAATGAGAGGACTGTTTGTGTTTTTCATGTCAAATTGAAAATATTTAGCTCCTCAGTTTTTTTCTTCTAAGCTTTTACACAATGGGGTTATAACAAAACACTTGCTACCCATACGAATTGTGAAGGGTAAACTATAGTTTAGATTGTGGTTAGCAAGCTAATTAGTTGTCAAATGGTTGTTGGCCTTGATGCTAGCAAGAAATTCAAGTTGGGGTTGGTCGTCACATTTTTTGGGGGGTTGGTTGTCACATGTTATCCAAAGGCTGCAGCCAGAAAAGGAACCCAATAACGAAATACATTGTCAAGCTGTATCCTCACTGACACCCCAGAGAAGGAGAGAATAGAGCAGGAAAAGGCAGCTAGCATGCAAAAGAAAAAAGGGCTACAAAAACAAAACAACCCAGTGCATCCCAAACTAGACCAGCTGCCAAGGCTACAGTAAGTTATGTAGGCATATTTGTCAACTTGACAATGCAATTAAACTTTCAAATGTAGTTCTGCTTTCTTGCCTTCTTTTTAGGATTATTCCCATTAAGATAACATTGTGACAAACGACCCCATAGTGTGTGACAACCAACCCCTTGATGGGGTTGGTTGTCACAATGTGTAAGTGTGTCTTTGATGATTAATTTCTTCTTTATTACAATAAGTTAGAAAAGGTGAGGGGTACACATTTCAAGCCAACACCTTAAGCTTCAATTTAATGTAGGAATGACCATTGAAAGATGTTTAGGTGATGAGCAATTCTCACTAGAGTAAAAAGTGTGCCTACTTAACCCATTCTGCCCTATATATTGTGTTTGTGTCTTTAGGTCAGACCATGATAGCTGGTGAGGCTCTTCCTCCATCATCTAACCAGCAAGAGATCCAGTTGAAGTTCCTGCTGACCGGCCTGCTGTCTGGTCTGCCTCTGCCTCCGTTTGCACTGCGCATGTGTCCACCTCTCACCACCAAAAACATCAACCACTACCAACCTCTGCTGGCTGTAGGTAGGTGAAGGCGCACACTGGCAGGGCTTGCAAATTCCATTTATGTGTAAGGGGGAGTTGTGATTCGTCCTACAGAGAAGGTAGTACTGTGGGGCATCCTGAACGGTAAGAAATGGTATGGAGCTCATAACAGGCCAGTGTCATCATTTTACATTTGGGCTTCTAAAGTATGGTCAAATGTCTGCTTTTTATTTGATTGTTTTCTTTTCTTTTTCACATAAATCTGGCTGTACCGTTTGCATTAGTGTCCAGTTTGTTGTTTTATTACATCATGATTTTCACTGTTTCATATTAAAGTGGTTGCATCAGTGCTGCAATAGAAAGCTAATAGGAAAAAAAAGCAATTATAAACCGACTGCTTATGTGTTACGTGACTCGCATAAGTCACAACAACACTTGGGGTGTATTCACACATGCCGTGTTTAGTTCGGTTGAAACGAACTCAGATGCACTTCTGCCTTCGGTGCGCATCTTTCAGGCAGGTGTGAATACAGCAATCACACTCGGGGGCGGACCAAACAAGCGGTCCGAGACCCAGCTGAAGAGGTAGTCTCGGTGCGTTTCCAAACGCACTCTGCTGCAGTTCGTTTGTGGTGTGAATTTGTCCGGACTCGATCCGACCCAAATGCAGGAGGCACTGTGCCTTTTCTTTCTTTCTTTTTTAATAAATAGCCGTCAGCTTCACATTTTGGGAAAGTGTTGTTGTCGCCTTTGTTAGGACGATAAGTTGTGATTTGACCGGGAGCCCAGAACAATATATTACATTTGATCGAGAGGACGCGTAAAAATGCTGAATGTGTTCAGCGATCAGATGAAGGAGAGGGGCGTCTCTCGCACAGTGCCAACAGGTTCACGCTGCGCAAGAAGTGTGTGTTTTTATTTTGCTTCCCTTGTACGGAACCGTCAATACTATCCCCGTGTCAGTTTGGAGCTGAACTGCGCCGACCCAGCTGATACACAGCTTAATCAGCTGAGTGTCAGCTTGAGCCTATTCTTCTCGCGTGACGCGCGTCCAGCACCAAAAATACAGTAAAAATGATGTTTCACATTGTAGGCTACAAGCCACATAACGTGGCATTGACATAGGGCTACATATTATAACCATATGAAACAACAATAATTTGATGTTTTTCTTCTTTATTTATAGGTTAGATGTAGGCCCTTTTATTATTTTTAACCCCATATTATATCAATGATATATTTAGCAGTTTTAACTTTGTGCTTCCTGCTTCTCTCCACCCCAGAATGTCTGTCCAATGAATGAATAACCTCAGATCACGTGTGGTTTTGCTTCGTAATGCTGGTTCACTTGCAAAAGGGGCAATATGAAAGTGGACCACACCAAACAAAAAAAATCAAAACTCTATTTGGTCTGGACCAAAGCAAGTGAACTAGCGGACTTTCACAGTGTGAATACACCCTTAATGTTTCATGAATGTAGTCTAAAAATGCTTAATGGGTTGAACTTATGAACTCAAATGACATAAAAGCTTAAATGAGGTTTGAGTGAATGCTTTGTTAAACATGTCTAAAGGATCATAGGCCAGTGATCCAGCTCCAGGAGACATGACAAGTTGAACTTCTGGTCGGTCCTCAGCCCTCTGAGGAGTGACAAATCTCTCTCGCGTTTAGATTTTTGACTCACTTTCATTTTCCTTACAGTCACGTGGCCACATATTAATGTAGAATGAAATAATTAACATTAGCATGCACATAAACTAGAGACTAACAGCAACACTTTTAACAGAGAACTTAAACAATGGCTCAAATCAAACCAACAGTGCTCAAACGAATAATTTACAACTGGTTTATTGTCTGATCATGCTGCCTTTGCTTTACTGACTATCATTATATTGCTGCTCTTAAACCACTGTATATTGCATTTTTATTTATTTTTTAATTATCAGTTTTTCCCTCATCAGTATTTGATCTTGTGTCTGTCTTTGTTTAGTGTATTTGTTGTTTTTAAAAAGCCTCCTGTGGACAGGTATTGAAAACTAGCATTTATGCTAATACACTTAAAACAATGCATCTGGTTCGTCCAATGATATTGTCATGTCCAAATACAATCTACAATACATATTAACATGCTTAAGATATTTGAAATAAGACTAACTAGCCTTTAAACTATTATTTAATAAAAACATAGAAAATAGTCAATAAATGCATGTATTTGTTACACAGACACTTAAAGAGACTAATTCCCATGCTGCCCAATTCACCATTTGTTGAGATATTTCCGTTTGGACCAAAGTTGTGGACTGACAGACATTGGTATTGCTACACACACACACTGCTAACATGGTTTAAGATCCATAGGCTGCCACTTGACTAAACAAAAGCTTTTCTCTCCTCTGTCGATTTAGAACAAACTAGAACTTCAACCTCATTATATCTACTGGAGCTAAATCTCCAGACTGATGTCCTTGATCTTTCCTAATTGTCTGAAATTCCAGACAAATACAAGATGTTGGACTGTGAACATCGTGATGTAATATTTTTGCTTTTACAAGTGCAAGTAAAGTGATGTTAGGCTGATTTATACTACACCACTGTAACTTTGACTTATTGTCAAATAAACAGTATGTAACAGTGTGGGGGATGAGGTTGTCCCAATACAGCCAGATAGAACTAAGTGAAACTCCAAATTGCACTTAAGTAAAAATACAGATGAACTATATACAATATTTAGCACTACAATTCCCACTAGTATGCCTGAATGCAGCATACTATTATGTTTTTCTGTATGAAAAGCTCCCCCCCAATACTTTGCATAGAGATGTTATTTGGTTCTGTGTGTGCGCGGGCAGAGCTGGTTCTGAATGTGTGTGTGTGTGTGTGGTACATTTCTGTCATCTGTCAAAATTGTATTCTGTTATGGTTGTCATTCATCATACCATCTCTGTTATATCCACCGATTTGGGCATTGAGGGGAAAGAAGCTTGTCTGGTTTGATTTATGAAATGTTGCAGCCCAAAACATCCAGTGAGCGAGGTGAGGAGTGTATTTTGCTGGCACAGGGCTAAATCACTGTGCAGCTGCAGCTACACATTTTAATCGCACGAACGTCCAGGCAATTTACCAATGTGCGTTGAACACATAATACGCCCTGGTATTGAATCCCATCAGTGCAAGAACTCCAACGTCTTTGATCATGACACATGAAATTAACAACTACTGATGTGAAGTCAAACATTCAGTCAAGCAGGTCTTCACCTCAGAACAGGCAACACAATTATAAGATATGTTCAGTCATATTCTCTGCTTAAAGAGTCTGTCAATGTGAATACATCCATTCAGAGTATTCAACCCAGCAATGCACAGTATTAATGAAAGAAGGTTTTAAATTAACATTTTGCCTCAAACTTTTTCCTGGATTATGCACTTTGTAGTTCAATTATTGTGAATTATTGAGCATTGCACACCAAAAGATTACTCTTACTTGCACAGTGTTCTGAAACTTGCTGACACTTTTGTTGAACCCTCTTGAAACATTGGAATTTCTCATCTCCGAGTTTTAGAATGCTGGGATTTCTCCAATGAATTGAACACAATCTGAGGCAGACATTGAGTAAGTAGCAGTCCGTCGAATACGACTGTGCGATCTCAGCAAATTATTCAAATGCATAGACTACAGTCAATCTGAAATATCAACTGTGATCGCTCCTCTGGGACTATCTGCTGGGCGAGAGGCGGAGGAAGTTAGATTTATTTGTTTTTGCAATTTCAGGGTTCAATTTCAATGGGGAAATTAAGGGCAGAGTCATTTCTGTAATGCGTCCCTGTTTCTGTCTGTTGCTTTATGCGTGCATGTTTGTCAGTGAGCGCACCACACACACACACACACACTCCTGCCTGTGCACCAAATTCCATTTCAGGCACAGACGTACTGCCGCTGTCTGCCCGAAGCAGCAAACCTTCAGTTGAGTTGTCGAGCTGAAAAATAGGCTACGCTCAGTCCCCTGACGTAGCCCACATAAATTAATCATACCTCAAAAGATGCATCGCCTCCTTCAGACCCACAGACAAGCCGATGAGTAATACCACCAAGAAAACCTACACATCTTACTACGCTTTTCCCTGGCTCTCATTGTCTCTCTGTCGAATGCAATCACGTTCACAGATATTGGACATAGTGATCCCTTAAGTTCACTGCACGTTATTACTTAATGACCACAATGGTTCTAAAAGGCCTTAAGGGACGACCACTGCTGTTCAATATTTGTTCTTTTTCGATTTTGTCTCTGGTGCGTTTAGTTGAAAATCGTAAGGCCACCTCTACTTCAAGTACAGCAACCGCATCATTTCAAAAGCACCCATTTCAAAATTAACTTTTTCTCAGTCATTTTCTTTTGTAATAAATGTATGAATTCTGGAGCGCGGTGCAGTTGGAGCCCATCACACCGCAGATGGTTTGGTGTTGACTGGGCACAGCTTGCTCCCAGTGGTATTCTGAAACTAAAACTAAAATACGGCGATTGAGTTTTCTCTCTATGCACAGCCATTTATCTGGTCCCCATAGTCTCTCGCAGTCAAGTAGTTAAACACTCTCTAGCTGAATTATTGAAATGTGCCTTTTTGTTGAGTTTTCCTGTGAGCTGGCTTTGTGAATACTAAGTTTGAGGCACTGGATAATTACATTGGTGATTAAGATGGAGGACACCTCTCTGCTGAAAGGTGGTGGTGGTGATGTACAATCAATTCAAAAGCCGGGATATGTTTATTTAAAAGGGTGTCTTGAGGCAGTTCTGTTTTATTTATATCCAGTTGCTTATATTAGCACGATTGGGAGAAATACAGGTGCATCTCAAAATAATGTAATATCATGGAAAAGTTATTTCAAAAAGTGAAACTTTTATATATTCTACATTCATTACACAAAGTGAAATATGTCAGTTCTTTCTTTTTGTTTTAAGTTGGATGATTACGGCTTGCAGCTCACTGAATAAATAATTCAGCGTCTCAAAATATATAGATATTACAAAAAACCTCAAAAGTATTTATAATACAGAAATGTCGTATAGTATGTTTATTCTAGATTAATTTAACTGCTATATTTGGAGTTTTGAAATCTGGCACTGTCATTCTTACATTAAAGATCCCTGGCTTGTAAATGCAATCATCACTTCTGCTGTAATGATGCCGAGCCTGGTCAAGTTATAGGCACTTGCATATGTAACCTCACCTTTACCAAGAGCCAGCGAAAACATGAGATCAATACATCCCCTGCCATCCATGGATGAGTGCTTGGCAGATCCAGCTCAGTCAGTATCTTGGCCTCTGGAGCTGAGTTAAAAGAGGGGACTCATTGAGTGTCATTGATGCGACACCAGTCAGAGAAACAGCTATGGGAGACCAAGTTTCTACCCCTTCCACTAGGTGAAAATAAAGCAGGAGATGAGCTAACTGCTGACAATGTGAACGCACTCAGGTTTGAAATTGCCATTCAGGGTTTCATTACAATTAGACACACGGCCGGGGATTTCCTGTCTCTGTTGTCTCTCTATATCCGTCTCTCACTCTATGCCAGTCTTTCTTGCTCCTTGCCTCTCAAAGGGAAAGACACAGAAGCAGTGCACCCAACCCAGCTACCCAGAAGCAATGCTCTCTGCTCTCCTGCCGTCTTGTCTGAGAAGCTGTAATCTGTGTGAGAGCTGACAGCTTCATTAAAGATATAAGAAAAGGCCCAAAGCCTTCCTCTTCACTGACATGCACACAAACACTGACAAGCCCACATTTATTCCTAATCATCCGTTGGTGGCATCCCTAATTCATTTATCCCTATTTGCCTGACAGCACTTCTTTGCTGCACTGTTTAGATTAAGAGAAGAAAAAACATAAAAGGCAAACGCACACACTTGTCGGTTGCAAAATGTGGAAAATAAACACTTACATGGTGTTTATATTAGAACTACTGAGGCATGAAGCCCAAAAAGCCAAATTAGATGGACTGATTCTTATTCTCTGCTCCAGCGGTCTGTCAAAGAGAATATCAATTACGTTTGAAGTCCACAAGAGTCTATTTAGTGTCTCAAGTTTGGAGTTCCATATTATCCTCTGACATTGCACGTTTTCGTAGAGTTGGGTTCAACAGGGGATAGTCCAGCACTGTCATCAGCTTTGCTTTGTGCAGAAATATATTAAATTGGGATTAGTATCAAATCAAAATTGAATGTGAATGCACCAAATATATATATATATATATAAATATATATATTGAGGCGACCAAAACATTTCTTATGTGTATTCTGATGCAGCAGAAATGATTTTCGGCTACACCATGATAGGTTTGCTATCAGTGATGATTCAGTGTCATGTCTGTTTCTGCTAAAGTTTGCTGTATTGGTCAAACTAAATGCAACAGTTTGATATATATTGTACTTTTTGGTACGGATTTAATCAATCCAGATATAGCATGTTGATTATTAAGGAATACCGTTTTAGTTCCTTTTAGACCGAGTCAGAATAGCTGCTTGTTTTTTCTATCTTCATACTGAGCCAAACTCATTTGTATATTTGGCCTCAGCAGGCCATATGAGGGGGCAGCAGCATCTCCTTGATCATCTTGATTTTGGTAAACTAGCTTCGGCTGTGAGAGGCAACAGTAGGACAGGGCTGTGTATGCTTATCTCCATCCACCCTGCTGTGTGCCCGACTTCCTGCTGTAACAAGCCACAGTCCAACACCGCATGCCATCCAATCAGCTACATATAATAGTGAGCAGGAGGAGAATACGCACACATACACACACACACACAGATGCCTATGCGGGGCAGCCTATCACCACCTCCCAGTTGTTGTGTCAGCATGTGGTCTTCTCTCTGAAGCTCAGTGCAGACCGAGCAGTCTTTTTGCAGAGGGACTGGGCACATCACCCCCAGCATAATTGTAGAGTTAAATTTGCTCCTAGCCATGTTTACCACAAGAAAATTAAAAATAAATCTCCAAAAACCAACATCACGGGAATGGAATTTTGATTTGCTTTTTGCATCTGCTACAAAGTTTGATTGCTTTTCTTTTGTTGCTACAATATACAATTGAGTGATTATTTAAATTGCTCTGTCTTTCAGCTTCCTTGGTTAGGTCACAACCTCAATTGTAGAGCTCTTCACAACTGCTTGTTTTTCCAATTAATGTGAGAAAGCGATGCAAATGCTCTTCTAAACATTTAAGTGAAATTTATAGTAAAGAGGATGTCTGCTTTTTATGATTCAGAATTGACATTGTAAATACATGCTTTTATTACTTGTTTTGTTTTAATATAGAGGTATAAATAAGAAATAATCACCATACACGTCAGCGCACAATACTAATGATCGGAAAACATGCCAAACAATCAGCTAAATAAGCAGAATTTGCTCTTAAAGCCCAGAGCTAACAGTCACTCTTGAGCAATGCAACACTAAATTCGAGCCAGTTGCAAGTTTTTTCGTAAGTTAATTTTTACTTTTTTACAATTTACTTTTTCCCCAATTGATCAAAAATACCCTTTGAATAGATGTTGGAGAAAAACAGCACTTTGTTTCAAACCTCCTCTGAGTTTCTGATCATAGAGTCAAATGTCAACTGCAGTATTTAATCGGGTGGAGTTTGGGGAGAGACAGGGCTGTTGTGCTATTTCCCCAGCAGCAGGTGAAACAGTGAAATGTAATGTTGTCAGACTGTGAGCTGACAACACAGGGTTTGATGTGCTGTTGCTGCCGTGACAGGGAAAACACAGGAGCATCACACTGACACTTGGCTCTCTAATCCTGCTGAAGGATAGATTATCCCGAAAATGTCTTGTGACAAGGGCTGGGTATCGTTCAAAATGTTTTCGATATCAATAAAGATACCGATGACATTAGACATTATGGTTGAAAAAAACTGAAATCGAAGTAACTGCAACTCCAGCAAAATATACAAGCAATAAGGAACAAAATGTAAACAATACAATGAATCAGTGCAAAATGAAAAGGTGCTTGTCAATATGTAAGGCTCACTGATGTATACTGTGTAACCCATGTTGTAAACTAATGCATTTTTTCTTGATGCCTCCACACAGCCAAACGCCATCACTTTTAGATGTTGGCACATCAAGTACACTGCTTGCTCATTGGCTCACTGATGTTGAACGACATGACACTTTTCCATACTCGACATTTCGATACAAAATTAACTATGTTATCAAGGCATTTCGGTCGGCACCAAAAAAGTATTTTATTTCGATAGCCAGCCCTACTTTGGAACAGTTGTCTCTCTGTGTCAGTGCGTCTCATATTGCTTATGCTCTGCTCACTGTTTGTGTCTCTCCTCCTCAGGCACCGGTAATGGTTCTGTACTGGTCTATAACCTGACCAGTGGTCTTCTCCACAAAGAACTCAGTGTCCACTCTTGTGAAGTCAAGTAAGTTTTTTTTTTTTTTTTTTTGCGTTGTTGAATGTGTACCACAAGGCAGAGAGCGAGCAGTTCAATTCCCACTTGCAAACAATAATGTGCACTCATTATACCCTTTAAGATGATATATCTGTCAAATGACACGTACACTTAGAATGAACCCCAATGACCAGTCAGCCGGCTCGAAGTAAGATTGATTTTCGGTTAATTGTTTTCAAGCTCGTTAGAGTTTGCGGAGCCAATTGGCAATCACATAATAAGATTGCCACGTCAGCTCTTGTTTGTTGGAGACAAATAATTCCTTAGCTTGCTTAAGGGGATTTTATATGAATATTATGTTCAAAGTGTTTCAGCTGAGAATGGTACTACTATGCTACTTGGCTCAAAGACAACATGAACAAAAGAGTCCACATGGAGTTATTGGTTAAATATTTAACATATATGAAAAAGATGTGTACAATGTTTTCATAATGTGTAGTGCACTGTATAAAGCAATTGAAAAAACATCAGTGTCACCATATTTTAGTTCAGCTTTTCTCACAAAAAGTCCAACACGCAAGATGGTATTAGCATTGCTAGTATATGCAAGTTGAATCATGAAGGCCTTTGGTTACCTATGACGTACAGTGGTGAGAGAAAAATAATCCTTGCACCACAAACACTCTATTCACGCCAGAGCTTATAAGAAAAGAAAACAAAAAAGTAGACTATTTGGAAGCCGAGAAGAATACTTCAGCACTGCTTTGGTACATGTAACTGAATGGGGACTTTGTTCCCAGAAGGGTGGGTTAACACAGAGGGAGCTCAGATGCACCTGCAAAAAATGGGACTGTGCAAATCGATTCATCACAACAACCCAATAAAAGGCAACACAAGGCAGATATATTTTACTCTGCGTGTGTGTGTGTGTGTGTATGTATTTGGAATAGAGAGAAGAAGACGGCATATGTTACTTTAGAGATGGCCATTGTTATATGTCTCACCAAAGCTCCTGTTAGTGGCTTCCACAAAGAGACAAGGCTACTGTACAACATGTTTACCAGGCCCAGCTTATACCATATATACCTTTCTCACAGTAGATAGTTTGGCTTGTCACAACACTTGTGTTCATAATAGCATTGGCTGTGGTATTGTGACAGCTGACTCACTGGCAGAACAACAGAGCCACCATTAATGCTATTAGTTACACCTGTGTTTTTGTTTCCCTGCTACAAATCTCCTGAGAGAAAAGTCTATTGATTTCTGGGTGAAATACACGCTGCATATAAATATCATTTTCCATTCGTCACTTGGAATAAATTACTTGAATATTATATGTTGTGGAAATGGAGTAGAATGTTCCTCCATCCTCTCTAAACGCTACATAATTCCCCTCAGGTCTAAAAGACTAATTAACCAACCTGTCAATAACACATCAAAGGGTGCCTTCTAACAGACACTACTAACAGGAGAAGGGCATGGAAACGAAAGTAGACTCCCAACCCAATTAAAAGCCAATTATTTAGGATCCTGACTCAACATAGTACATTGCTATTGAGCAGAATCTCTGTACCATTCCTGTTGTAATGCATTGTATGAATACCAATGCTTAACAGCCCAAAGATCAGCTGACTATTTATTTTTGCCTATGTGTTTATCTCGTTGTCCTTCATGTCAGCTGGCAACATTGATTGAGACTGTGAGAGTGTTTTCACTCCCCATGGATCCCAATAACACATTTTCAGAGGTGTTACTGTAGTATATTGTCTTCAGTCTCCTATTTATGTAGTCAGAAAAATAAATCAAAACCCCACCAATTAATTTAATTCAAGGTTAATTCGAATTGAGGGGGTTTAAGGACAGAGGGTGTCCAATGCTGTTGAGACTGTCAAAGCCCCCTGAAGCAAATAGCTATTTATAATATTGGGCTATTCAAATTAAATTGGTTTAATTAATTAATTAGATTTTTTTGTCTTCATAACACTTAGTGGCCTAACTCAACCTCCCGTATCAAGTTACCAATTTATAAAGTATCACCATTCAGTGTGTTACTAGTTTAGCATACAAAAAAAATATCAACTAAGTGTTTGGGCTATTTATTCTAATTAGTACAAAATGGAGCCAATTAAGATACTATGTAATGATGTGCCTGACTCAAATCTAGTTTAGTTTCAGTGCAATTGTGCCATAATTTAAACTCCTCCTGCTGTATTGGTTAATTATGGTCTTTAGACTGAACAGGGGGTAGAGACTGAACCACCTTCCAGACGCCCCACAATGCAACAGAGCATCAACAAGGAACCGGCTGTGCTCCATTAGTTAGTATTCCCTAATGAGTAGCAAAACTATTTCACCAGGATTAATTAAGCACGAGATTGAATCAATTCATACTGTTAAGAGAATAGATTATTTGGGAGCACGCACACCATCCGTTTCGAGCAGAGCAAGGCTTCTTTTTTTAATGAGATAAGTTGGTATAGCCACAAACGCAAAACTCCAGCAAACTTTAATGAGCTATGCAATACAAGCAGGAGTTACTTGGAATTCCTGGAGCTACCTCTGCCTGAGCACATGTGTCTCATGTGTGCATGGATTCAAGTGAGTGACTAGGGAATGGTTTTCTCTGCCGGGCTTCTGCTGTCAGTTTGTCAGTTTGTGAATTTGCTCTACACAGCCATGACTATCAACAGCCGTCTCCTCATCTGCTTGTCATCTCTCACTTAAAACTAGTGTACACTGTGCTCACACACTGCATATTATACCCTCTGTTTGGTTGCTTAAAGGTGCACTATGTAGTTTCAGGGTAGGGGAACTTGTTTACATGTGCAGAGCCTGCAGTGAGTTTACAATTAGTATCGAATAATTTTATCATTATAAATTGAAACTAAATCATTTTTGAGGGACCTGGAACCCAACTTAAGACTACTACATGTTTGTAAACAAAACGGTGGGTCCTGCTGCTATAAACAACAGCTAACTTATTCAGCTAACTTTCTTACTTCAAACATTGCTCCAAGGTTCCAATTGTCCTGTGAGTAAAGTTTGTTTATTTAGTAGTGAGAATACACAAAGTACATTTTTACTTCTCTGACACACCTAAAGTTACATAGTGCACCTCTAAAGTTGAACCCCACTTTGGTGTATTTGAATGCCCCCTTGTGGTTTTTAATGTCCACATCAACAAAAGTAGAAGAAAGAAAGGGTAATAAATGGATAACAGTCATACCTGAACACACGCAACCACACATTCAGTTCACAGTAGTGTCACAGTCATAGTGTAGTCTTCTGATCAGGGCTTTTTCTCAAACACCTCCATTATATATTTTTTCTCCTTCTGTATAGACGCATGCAGAAGGCTGCTGTTTTTTTTCTTCCAGTGCCATGAAGTACAACAATAAGTTCAAAGCTGTGAGAGCAGAGGTATTTTATGGAAATGAGCAGATGAGCGCAGCAGCCCTTTCCCCAGCACAGCCATGCTGACGGAGGCTGGGCTATTTATCATCTCATTTACATCTAGTGGAGAAATCGACTAATTAATCATGTGGCTATTTACCATCTCATTACTGTGGAGTATATGCTCCCCGAGCTGGGCCCAGCTTCTCCCAAAAATATATTCATATCTTGCACTCGCTCGGTTTCGCTTGTTGCATTTTTCAAGATCCTGCCGATTGGATTTTTGCAGAAGTTTTAGGTTGTCTCACATACTTTACTGCCTGCAAGGATGGAGTAGAGGAATGTTCAATAGCTACACTTTAAAAATTGGGGAGCAATGTTCGTCATTTAACTAAACCCTGTGTGTGTGTGTGTGTGTGTGTGTGTGTGTGTGTGTGTGTGTGTGTGTGTGTGTGTGTGTGTGTGTGTGTGTGTGTGTGTGTGTGTGTGTGTGTGTGTGTGTGTGTGTGTGTGTGTGTGTGTGTGTGTGTGTGTGTGTGTGTGTGTGTGTGTGTGTGTGTGTGTGTGTGTGTGTGTGTGTGTGTGTGTGTGTGTGTGTGTGTACTCCACAGGGGGATTGAATGGGTGAGTCTTACCAGTTTCCTATCATTTGCCACTTCTGCTCCCAACAACATGGGCCTGGTGAGAAATGAACTGCAGCACGTCGACCTGCCTACAGGTGAGAGGCTTACATACACACACACACACACACACACACACACACACACACACACGTGCACACACAATCACTTGTACCTGAAGATAACAACCTGGGCTCTTATATTGGCCATTGCTCTTGAGGTTTTTTTTGGCACAATGTTCCTATAGCCTCAACTACAAAGAAAATAGACAATTCAGTCTCTCTGGCTCCCTGACTTTTGATTTGTCATTCTGTGTCCGTGTGTCTAAAACATTCTTCTTGTTCTTCTCTGCGGTACACTTACACTCTCCTCCAAATTGGGTCTGAACTGAACAGTGTTATGGTGGGATGCCTTGTGCTGAAAATGAGATCTATCCCTGCCTGAGCACATTGAGGTCTATAGAAATACTGCACCAGGAGGTTGTGTCTGTGCCTCCTGCATGGGCTGGAAAAAATACATTGAGCTTTATTGTCTGTGCCCAAAACAAAACAGAGATGAAACAGAATTTTAAAGTGACCTAAAGGAAGAAATAATGAATGTCCTGGATATGATTGTTTTGGCTCTCAGTTAAAAAAAAAAAAAATGTTTTAGTTCAGATGTATGACAGGTACATGAGATTATATAGAGTGACAAATGAATGGAAAAGCCTGAATAAATTAAGGAAAGACGCATAACCAATCGACATGTGTCCATAGTGTTGCAATGCCTGGCACAACGAAGCGAATAACATCCAATTATGGTCCGTGCAGGAAGTGATTAGACTGTGTGTCAGCAAGGACCCCCAAGTACATAGGGAGATATATTGTAGTTTGGGCTGCAGTACCTACACCCAGGGCTGTACGCTTATCTTTTTAGGTGAATTATTTCTCCCCATAAAATGAATATCTATATATTTTTTGTATATACATATCATTATTATATTCATAATAATAAACATTTTTGGTAAATGTCCTTCTGTTAATTAAAACCTAACTTTAAAACATATAGCCTATTAAATAATTAAGTATACATATTGGTACAATTTAGGATAAGTTAAATAGGTTGTTGTGAATGTGTTGGGAGTTGTTCTTCAGTGGCTTATCAGTTATTTCAAACTTTGTTTAAATAGACTACTGTTGACTGCTCTCTGCAGCTGAATGAGTTGCCTTTCAAGCTAGCGCACTGCAGGGCTGAGAAGCGCGAACTTCCTGTTCTTACCGGCTTCAAAAAAGTAAACTGACGTTTGGCTAGTAATATGCTTTTAATGTGAAGGCGCACAGGAAATGTTCTGTTTGCACACGCGCTAACTTAACTGCGTACCATCTCCTTCCGGTTATTACCGTTGGTGAAGTTTATTAGACGCTAGAATCGCCGCTCCACAGGTCCCGAGCACACATCTTTCACCAGCCAAAGTGGAGGGTGGACTCAATAAATTACTTGCCTAAGACTACATTTACCCGAATTTGGAGTGTTAATGTAGAGCCCTCTAAGCAGCGTTGTGCAGCGCTCTTCTGTGTCTCAAAGAGACAGCATCTGCTCATTAGCACGGTGCGAGTAGACTTGTATTCATCATCGCACGTGATCAATTTCAGTAGCAAATGCGATCAAAACTGTCGCACTGTACAGCCCTGCCTACACCCCTTATTACTAAGACCAATGCAGATAGTTAAGTGGTGCAAAAACCATATGCACCTTTGATGAACCAGATCTATCCTAATGGGTGAGCTCACTTCCTGGAACATTTCCCCAATCCAAAAGGCACAAAGGGTCACTCACTGAATGGTTTGATGAGTATACAAATGATGTGAATCCTATGCTATGACTGTGACAGCATATTCACAGTCAATAAGTCTCAACCCGTATGAAAACCTATGGGAGACTGTGTGGACTGACATAAATAGCACTCTCTATCACCACTATCATCATCAGAACTCTAAATGTTGAATACATTTTGGAATAATTAAGTTAATCCCTTCAGTAGCGTTCAGGAGATTAGTAAACTCACTGCCAAGGAGCATTGAATCTTTTCTGACGGCACTAGGTGGCTCATCACTTCACTAACAGACTGTTAGGGCTTTTCCTTTAATTTGTCACCCCTCTTTGTATATACAGCCCCGGAAAAAAATTAAGAGACCAGTCTGGATTTTTCTTAAATCTTTATCTCTACATTACTTATTGAAAATGGTAGAATTGGTAGAAGTGTTGTCAGTAGTTTATATTATAAAATCTAAATGTTAATTTTACTCAAACATATGCCTCTAAAGAGTAAGACAAGAGACACTGAACATTTGGAGTGTTCTCTTAATTTTTTCTGAGCTGTATACAGGTGAAACTCGAAAAATTAGAATATTGTGCAAAAGTTCATTTATTTCAGTAATTCAACTTAAAAGGTGAAACTAAAATATTATATAGACTCATTACATGCAAAGTGAGATATGTCAAGCCTTCATTTGTTATAATTGTATTTATTATGGCTTACAGCTTATGAAAACCCCACATTCAAAATCTCTGAAAATTTTAATATTACATAAGAATCAATAAAAAAGGGATTTTAAATACAGAAATGTCGGCCCTATATAAAGTAGAATCATCGATATGTACTCAGTACTTGGTTTGGGCCCCTTTTGCATGAATTCTTGCCTCAATTCCAATTCATTTTCCATGATATTCTAATAATATGAGTATCACCAGTACAGTATATGATACATAATATACGATCACTTCATCATCACATTACTTTTTCCCGGTTGCCATGTCTTTCTGCTTCAGACCATTTTAATTGAATGTATTTGGCTTAAGATATATGCACAGGCATACTCAAATATTTGATCACTATAATGGTTAGGTCACAGAGCCTTTACCCCCAACTCATCCAGGACAATGGTGAGGGTAAGTCTCATCTTTAATGACACTCACTTAAGCACCAGAGCCATCAAAGTTAACAGTCCTAGGCATTAGCTGTGCTTACAGGCCCACACACTTTCCAAGACACATATACTTAAATAGTATTTTTTGGCAAGTTCAAATGTGTTCAAGTGACAAGAGGTCCTTCGAGGTGACTGCAAATATAGCAGATGGCAGTGCTTATAGGCTGTGGGGATCTCAGTGTCATTCCCTCACATCTCTGATGCACATACAAGTGTGTGAAGTATGTGTGTCACAGTATTTTCAGCAACACACTCTTTTTTTGCTCTCATACCAAGAGCTGGATGGCAAGGATCAATATCAAATTAATCTGTGGGTTGTCAGTACACACATACAATAGATCTGGGACGTGTTTAGCCAAGTATAGCACAAACATGATAAGGGAAGTGAAGGGAAGCAGCTCGCTAAGTTCCATCAAAACTGAAAAGAAAAAAAGTTTCCGTGAGCATATGTGCATTCGTCTTGTTTATTCGGGGAAAGTGAGCATATTTTTGCATAAATCCTCAAACAGAGCAACTCCCTGTACTAGTAGAATCTGTACTTCACCCACAAGACTGCTCTTGTAAGCCAGACATGTAATGCCCTTTACAGCTAGAGCGTTTTCTGGTAAGATTTGAGACTCTTAAGAGGGAGCATCATTCTCTTCTTGACTATAAGTCAGTTGTGGTGATACTTGGTTTGTGCAGCAGTGATAGCAGCTGCTCTGAATTAACATAATCTTTTTCTAAGAATGGATTATCTGTCCTCCAGAAACTGGCAGAAGTTGGTGTTGTGAACTCAGTTGGCATTGCCTCACACACAGTCTAAATATGTGAACTGATCATTATAAATAACATTATTTATACATGCATGATCATGGCAGTTGTCAGCTCGGCACTTTGAAGAGGCATGTGTTTTTGTGAATGCACTTCTGACACATGTGATTAAGCCTGCAGGCTGATGATATAAAGAGTGTGATGGCATGATTGGCACTCTGCAATCATGTAATTGCTGTGAATTGCTGTGTTGTTAGCTTCTTTTGCACCATATAATAGGCCTCCGGAGTTTTATCTACGCTATATGCTTGGCTATTCCATCTCCTGCCAAAAACTGCCATCGGAACACAGCTGTTGGGACACCACCACCACCCGCCTTTCCCCCAAACTTCTGTCACTTGGTACATTTTAAACAGGGCCACCTTCCTAAGTGTGTGTCCTCTGCAAAAATCTGATCAGCACTTCCTTAAACAAATGTGATGGGATACACCTGAAGGGCATTCTTGTTTTTGGTTTAAGGAGGCACCTTGATGCTCTGCATAATGCCGGCTTCAGTGGAAGGCTGCGAAGGAAAGAAATAAAAATAAAAAGTAGGATTACAGCAGAATAAGTTGTCTGCAGTTTGCTCGTCCCGCTCCAACGAAACAGATGAAACCAGGATGCTCAGGCACCGCAGTGAAACGAGATGAATCACTCTCTTCTTCTCTCTCTCTCTCTCTCTCTCAAACACACATACATACTCATGTTCTCTCCCTCTCCCTCTCCCTCTCTCTGTGTCTGTTGCGTTTTCCAGGCAGATGCTTTGCATTCCGAGGCGAGCGGGGAAACGACGAGCCACCCATTGAGATGATTAAAGTGTCTCATCTCAAGTGAGTTGCCTGATCTGCACCACCAACACAAACCAAATACCAACATCACACAACGTTTACACTTGAGACTCTAGATACCTTTCCTGCTCCAAACATTTAATTCCACATTTTTTTCAAGGGCGCTTTGTTGATTGTTGATGCGTTTTTTCCCGAGTTGTTGTAATAGCAACACTTGAATCCCAATGGAAGTCTGCAGTATAACTTTAAAAGGCAACATATCTAACATTAATTGTGTTGTTTAGTGTTTATGTATGGTCTCCACTGGATGTTTAGCTTCAACTACTAGAATAAGCTCACAAGTACATGCTATATTTGTTTATCTTTGAATAAGTTTAATCATAAGTGATAAAACACACAGTTGCTCAATTTAATGCAATTTTTTATTTTTTTTTTGCTACAGCCCTACTTTAATTTACGGTGGCTGATGTTAGCAGACTTTTGAAAAATATTGCTGTGTACTTGACTTTTACAGAGCCCCTAAGGTGACATCAATAATTTTTGTAAATTTTTGACACACAGCAGAAGCTATCCTGTAGGCACAAGAAAGTTCTGCTTTGGCCAGAGAAGCACTTGAGCAATATAACGTTATTGTGCCCCAGGGATAGTTTTTATGTATGTTTGTTTCCCATGTCACCGTAGTGGCTCTGTAGACTTCACTCTGTGAGTCTGCTGACTTTATGATTTTTCTTCACTGAGATGCTGTTGGAATGATTTATAATTTAGTATTATTTCATAACTGACTTGTGGCCACAGCTATTCAGCAAAAGTTGCATAGCCTCGCTTAAAAAGTAAGAGCGTTTTGTAAAAATGTGTGATGTGCAACTGAGGTGCTTCACGCATTGTCTAAAAGGCGGTAAAAAAATATGTATTCACTGGACTGTGCATTATATCTATCTATCTTAATCTGTATCATATTTTTCTTTTAGCCGGGCTGCCTCTGGATCACAATCTCATAAAAACAAAGGCACTAGGGGTTTTAGTGGGTAACAGGCTTTTATCCACTTAGGAGCTGTCCTGTGCTCCAGTGTCTTTTTGGGTTTCAGTTTTGCACCTCTACAGCAGCTCAAGGTTACATATTAGTTCTGAAGAAAACGCTTTTTTAAGAAGGGGGGCTCAGAACTTCAGGCCACAGTTTGTATATGTAATTCATATAATTCATATGTGCAAGAAAAAGCTTGGTCATGCTTCTAGTGTGTTTCTTGCTGTAATCAACTATGACCTTGAGGCCTAGTAGGACATGGTTTAAGATAAAGCACATGCTCAAAACGCATCCTTATTGCATTCAGGCCTTTGTGAAAAGGTTCAACTCTCATCAATCTCAGACATTGTTCTACCTTATGAACACAAACAACAAACCGCCAGAAACTTGACATGATAAAAGTTAATGCATGCTATCACTGGCATTGCTGCTAATCTTACACATTAACTGCTAACTGATTCAGCATCTCTAATGTGTGTGTGTGTGTGTGTGTGTGTGTGTGTGTGTGTGTGTGTGTGTGTGTGTGTGTGTGTGTGTGTGTGTGTGTGTGTGTGTGTGTGTGTGTGTGTGTGTGTGTGTGTGTGTGTGTGTGTGTGTGTGTGTGTGTGTGTGTGTGTGTGTGTGTGTGTGTGTGTGTGCGCTGTCTGTCCCCAGACAGTACCTGGTGGTGGTGTTCAAAGACAAACCCCTAGAGCTGTGGGACATCAGGACGGGGACTCTTCTTCGAGAGATGGCTAAAAACTTCCCCACTGTTACTGCACTGGTAAAGTACTGTCAAACATGCTAATAGAACATACTTAATAAAAACTGTGATATTTAAAAATCCTTAATTCTTCCGGTGCAAGTGAAACACAAGGTAAAACAATACAATAAATACTGTTGAAATTAACACATCGGAACAACTCAAGTTTACATTTTTACCTTTTTTTAAAACACATAGTCAGTGCAAGAACAACACCCATTGTCTACCCTTCCCCTTGTTAATAGTCCTTACCAATATTTTTTTTTATCGCCACCTCCCTCTTGTGTTTGGGGCCATTTGAAAAATTAGCCTGAAAAAATGTTCTCCCAAGCTCAGCAAAGAACAGTGGCTTCATTAGGCCAGGCTCATAAAAGAAGAGTTATGCTGGACTAACTTTACTGTGGGGGTCGTAAAATCCTCCACGGGGCAAATAAAAAAACGCCAATAACCTTAATAATACATGCTGGCCTCCCCCAGCCCCATATTGCTGTCTCTTCTGCATATTGATTACGATCTCGAGTCAACCAGACTACAGCCACAGTGCACCAGCAGTTAGACACCAAGGCGGTGGAAAACAACCCCCATGTGGGCCTTAGGTTTATTAATGGGGGCATCTACTGTAGGCTTAAATCACTTGCCTTTCCTCCTGTCGCAATCTTTCTGCCTCTTTTTTGCACTGTAATGGTTTGCTTTAGTTATGTCAGCGAATGTGTCTGGGTCTTTGTCTGGGTTTGTCGCTGTAACTGCAACCCTGTGTGTGTGTGTGTGTGTGTGTGTGTGTGTGTGTGTGTGTGTGTGTGTGTATATATGTGTGTGTGTGTGTGTGTATATATATGTGTGTGTGTGTGTGTGTGTAAACAGGAGTGGTCCCCGTCACACAACTTGAAGAGTCTTAAGAAGAAGCAGATGGCTGCTAGGGAGGCCATAGCTCGACAGACGGTGTCAGATGCCGAGCAGAGCAGCGTTGAATCCTCGGTCATCAGGTAAAAATTAGTCAAATTATGTTTAGGTTTTGGAAGCTTTAGGCCAGGGCAGAAAGCCCAATGACCTAACATGTTTTATTATGTAGAATATGTGAAGCTGAGAAGATTTTAATAATATCATCCAGTGAAGTAGTTGTAGTCAGGGTAAAATAATATTTCAGACAATATTATAACACTTTTTCAAAGTACATCCTGTGGCTTTAATGAGTTAAAGCTACAATGTACAGAAATTAAATCAGATAAATCGAGGATAGACACTGTGGCTGCGGCAGACAGCAATTTATAATTAAGAATTGAAAAGTCCTCATTTGATAGTTTGATTGATTTCTTATCCGAAGTCATCAATCCAGTAGTCTCCTATCTGTCGGTACCTAGTCACCACCCACTCAACCACAATACATTGTTACTGATGTCTTAAAGGTGAAGTCAGCAATTCTGGAGAATGCTCAAAATCAGTTTGTGTCAAAATCAGTGAATATCTCCTCACGATGTGCTACCTGCCCGTACGTTGTGTTCCCTGAGTGAGCCCACAGTCGCTAGCAATATGAGGTAGATATTGATTTTGATTCTCTAGAATAGCTGACATGATTTATATTTGTTCAGATCAGTTCAGCTTCGCCTCAATCTTAACCCTGGTAACAGCAGAAGTACCCCATTGAGTACAACGACCCCTTCTTCACCTTGCCATTGTCGTGAGGTATAAATACCAAGGTGTCCAGGACCAGCCAAAATACTCACACCGGAAAGATAAAAAAAAAAAAAACACATGTATATATATTTCTCCTGTACAGCCTCATGCAGGACGCGGAGAGCAAGTCAGAGACGGGCCAGGCCATCTCGGCCAGGGAGCACTTTGTTTTCACTGACACAGATGGGCAGGTCTACCACATCACCGTAGAGGGCAACTCAGTCAAAGATGGCGCTCGAATTCCCCCCGATGTGAGTCCAGAGACCAAGTGTCTCCATGTTTAATGTCTCTCTTTACTTTCACATCCCCCCTGAACTGCTTCAAAGTCATCCACACTACTAACACAAACTCATGTCAGTATCTCTCCTATCGCTACATCTACCTCAGGCTCCCTCCTCTCTGTAAATAATGTGTCATCTGTTATCTGTCAAATGTATAAGTCAATACTTTATCATACTACTGTAACCTACATGCTCCCTTATACCACATCAGTCAGTGTACACTCACTTTATTTCACCCTTTTTGTTGTTGGTTCTTGCTCTGGCGTCGTCCCTTTTACGTTTAAAGTTCTAAAGAAAAATCTATTATCCTAGTATCAAAGAGGATGAAGTGTGACAGCAAAGTGTGTCACATCAATTTAAGTCCCTGTTTGTTTTTTTTGTGATCAAATACCAGCGTTGCGTCAACATTTTACCTCATTTCGGAGCTCAAACGAAAGCTGCATTCGCCGGCTGTTAAAAAGCACTTGCACAATCTCTTTCTCCATAAAGTCGGAGCCCATCGCTCCCCCTCTCCACTCTGTGTCCTTCAAAGTGGTTTTGTGATGAGCTTGTGTGGGAGATGATACTCAGTATTATCTCTCAGTAATAAACTTCACACAATCAAGTTGAAGGATTTTTCTGCTCAATTCTACAATTCTACAGCTTTATGATTTTTGATAGAGAATAAACAGCTCAACTGAATGAATGTGATTGTGAGTGTGTTATGTGTTCTCTCTGCGCCTGCTTCACAGTGTGACTCAGGCTTCAGGGCAAGAGAAACTGTAACTCTGCGTTTATCAGTAAAGCCTCTTATGACCTAGCTATTAACGTGCTCTGATAGTAAAATGGCCGCACTGGCAAAGCTAGGAAACAGGATTATTTTTCACCTGGATGAGTACAAGATGTGGTGATAATAATATAGCAGTAGGACGTTGTCATTAAGTCGACTTGTGACCCTTAACAAAGGAAACTGAAAACAAATTTGTTCAGTTACCCAAGCATTACTTTTTTTACCCTAGTACCATACAATTGAAGTTATTGTTCAAAAAGTATTTTGGTAGTCTTTGGCTTGTGGAGCTTTCTTGTACCTATTATGAAGATGAGTAGGTAGCTATCACCTTCTGCTACTTGTTGTTGGCGGTCCACGTCCTCTGTCAATGAGATCAGCACACATGTCCTACCTTATAACTATCGTTGATCCATTTCTATCACATTCTTCATTCAAGATGGCTCACTTCACCTTGCTCCGTACAGTATGTCGAAAGGAAAGCCATTTTATCAGATCCTCGCATTCCATTTCAGAGCTGCAGATTGGTCTGTATTCTGCTCGCTCACTCGCTCCGTGAATCTCTTCACCCCCCCCCCCCCCCCCCCCCCCCCACACACACACACACACACACACACACCTCACACAACACTGGATGTGTACCTGGGGGATTTTAAAGCCTTATCTATGTGACTGCTGCAGATTCATTGCTCAAAGATTTGCATACCCCAAAGGTTTTACAGTCCTTTCAGGATGATAGAAGATCTTCATTCTGTATCTCTGGAGGAAACTGATGGAAACTCTCCTAATAAAGTTATTTCCCATCATCCACTGCGTACAGGCTGAAGCACTCTTACTTTTGGCACAGCCTTACTTTAGCTCCTATTTCGAGCTTGTAGGTCCCTCAGCTGCCACAGACATTCCATTAATTTACTTGTTTTGATTCACAATTATTTTAACAATAATGGCAAGACAATATGTATATAGTTTTTTATCATCTCTTTTTATATAGAGGATGCATGGACTTCTAAAGATTGACAAAGGTTTCTCAGAAGTGTCAAGTTACAACTACAGTTCCTCTTTGGTGACGTTAGTAGATAGTAGCGTATGTCCTATACACTTATGTCACTCGTGTAAAATAATAGAAAATAATCCACACAGACAAGATACTCAAAATCAAGACATGCTTTCAATGCTGGTAAATAGATGTTTAGGTTTACTTTATTCACAGTTCTTTAAGTTCATGACTTGATTAGGAATCTTTGAGTGGGGAGAAATGTGCAGTTTCCCTTCCTGTATTGCAGGGGAGCATGGGCAGTATCGCCTGCATTGCCTGGAAAGGTGACACCCTGGTGCTTGGGGACGTCGACGGCAATCTCAACTTCTGGGATCTCAAAGCTCGTTTATCCAGGTAACCAGTGGTAGAGTGTTACCATCTGAAAGTCCCTCATGGTCACATTGCCTACAACAGTATACTACATAACAACCTATTCTGTTGTTCAGGGGGATACCAACACATCGTGGCTGGGTGAAGAAGATTCGCTTTGCCCCGGGGAAAGGCAACCAGAAGCTGCTGGTCATGTACACTGATGGAGCAGAGGTCTGGGACACCAAAGAGGTGAGGCTCCACAAGAAAACCTTTGCAGTTGATTAGTTTATTGGATTGTTGTAACACATTATAAATTCCCAGCATGCATCACCTGAACACACTGCTTAACTCAATTAAAAGGAAAAGATCTGGAGCAATCTGCAGTGGTTTATATTTAAACAATGGTTTATATTTGAGCAGAACAGTGGCAGAAATAATGGGTTTCAGGAGCAGTGTAATCACTGAAGCATTGCAATAATGCATGGTGTGTTATATTGAACTAATTTCCTCTCTCAGCTTAACACTGCGGTAATAGTATATCTGCTGTAATTGTTCTGTTGTATTAAAGAATCATTACAGTGCACTGTGTAGAAGTACACATACACACGCCTCTAAAGCTTTCTGCCGACGTATATAAGCTCAACCATAGCAGGATGGATGATCTCCATCCCTATAAGCGGCATGCATCCCTGCTCCCTCTTTAACTTTGTTTACTCTCATCACCCCAGAACGTCCTCTCTCTGCACAGTCTTCATTTCACCTCATTTAAGAATCCTTCTGGCTAGTTTGCGCTCCAGTTAATCATTTGATATAATGTCATTGTGTCTTTTTCACCCTCCATATCCCAACCACAATATTTGTTAGCTTTACCCGGCAGCAGTGAGTCAAATAAAATAATTGAAAAGCAGTTGAATGTGGACACCGATAAATTCTCTGGTGTATTGAGCAGAGCTGGGTGAATGGAGAGGGTCTCACCGGAGAGCACTATTGTCTGTGTGGAAGGATGGGTTTTCTTGAGGGTGGGGGGGGGGGGGGGGGGGGGAGCCAAGATAAGACACATATTTTGTTTTCCCCCTCCAATGGTGAAAGCTAGACAACAGATGCTGCAAGCTGCAGAGGCAAACAGGCAACAGCTATATGGGTTGGGAAAGAGATGGAGAGGGGGATAGAGAGGGAGGAGAAGGAGAGAATGAGGGAGGAGAGGATGTGCAGGAGAGATCTCTGAAATGCTTCAATGCTCTGCTGACAGCTCAGCTGCACTGACTCCCATTCAGCCCCATAGAAAGCCAGAGGGAAAGAGACCCTTCTGAAAAGACTGTTTGTGTACTGAGCCTTCTATTCGGTGTCCTGCAACACTCAGCATAAATAACTATGTTGCCTGCTGCATTGGCCACAACAGAATTGTATCGAATCCAGAAATCATCCCATATTGTGTTTGTGGGCTAGCAATATACCACCGTCCACGTAGAGATGCTTTATCAGAAGCTTTTAGGTGATGCTTTAAGATTATTAGTAGAATTTATGATATTAATTCATACGTGTGATGACAACATTGGAACTTTTTTTTTGTTAAATATTAACCTATAATATGACATAACATAGTCCTATGAGCTAATACCTAATTTGACACACTCAAACTGTTTTTCTCTGTTGAAGTTTCTCAAACTAACTAGATTATTCTATTATTGGTACCAGTATTTAAAACAAACATGGCATCGTGAGACCACCTCCTCTCTCTTTGCAGGTGCAGATGGTCAGCAGCATGCGGATCGGTCGCAACGTGAACTACCGCATCCTGGACATTGACTGGTGCACGTCGGACAAGGTGGTGCTGGCCTCTGACGACGGCTGTATCAGAGTGCTGGAGATGGCCATGAAGTCTGCCAGCTACCGCATGGATGAACAAGACCTGACCGGTGGGCTTGGCAACACACAGTGTGAAAGAAATTAAAGTATTGCATTCAGAGGTTTGAAGAGAAAGAACAGGGTTGGTTGAAGGTGTAATTCGTGTGGAATTAAATGGTTTTTTTTAGGTTCTATCCTTTCACACATAATGGCTATATTACTATCACAGCAGTAGGGCTTTATCTGATTGGCCAAATATATTGACATGCAGAGCGTGAATACATGTCACTTTCATTTATTGCATTTCCAGTCTTTCCAATATATATACCAACATCGACATTCACAATAACAATACCATTTCAAAATCTATTGTTCAGCCCTTATTGCCAGCCATGGCATAATATTCTTTTCTTTCTGATCCATGGGTAATATGCTCAGATCCAGTGTGGTGTCCTTATCTCCTGGTGCCCCGAGCTGCTCTCACTCTCAAGGCTTTCCTCCTGCTGCAGCCCTGGTCTGGAACCTTCACCATGGACATCACTCAAGTGTAAGTTTCAACTCTGAGTTAGTCAATGTCAATGTGTCTATTCTAAAAATCATCTCTTATGATGTAGGAAGTGTTGGTAAGGCTAATACAGAGACAGTTTATCCACACACCACAGGTCAGGTTTTCAACTTCCCATGTCTTGTAATGTCTATGGACTTTCCATGACCCCAGTAATAATGAATACTTGGAGAATATGTGACAGCTCACTGAAAGTACCACATTTTGGAGAGAAGAAAAATCCCACCCATCTACCCTAGTTGTCTTGTTGCTGCACTGTATAACCTCAAAAGATGTATAAAAAAAAATGTATAGCAAATGAAGCTTGGAGAAAATTTCAAGTCAAATATTGAATGAGTTTCAAACCATCCGAGTACAAGACTTGACTTGGTATATTCTCTTATAGCGTCTGCCAACCACCCAAGCATTCAACTTGTTTATTTTTATCTACAACAAAAAAAACAATTTGCCAACATACCTCACCTCTGTAAACAAGTCAACATGGGGGCCCTGGGAGCTTTCTTAGAGAGGAATTGAATTGGAAGTTTTTTTCAGACGGCTACATCTGTGTTTTAAGTATAACCTGATTATGCCCCATTTAACTGAGCCACGAGTGCCAAAGTGCTCTCTTCTCTTCCATTACACACACACACACACACACACACACACACACACACACACACACACACACACACACACACACACACACACACACACACACACACACACACAGCTGCCTTATCTTATGTCAGCTATATTAGCGGCGCTTGCAGGGTTCTACCTCACCTCAGTGTAAATGTTATTAAGAATACAGTCATATATTATTGCCTGACGCCACAGATCGACTTATATTAAAAGCACGGCCGGGTTTTATTCTAAGTGGAGGTGAGAGGAGCCATTGACTGTGTGTGATCCCTCTGTTTCAGAGACTACACTGAGAAAGATGAGATAAAAGGCCTGATCCAGGAGCAGCTAAACTCCTTGTCCAAGTGAGTTGTTATGCTTTCTAATTGTTATTATTACATGCTGTAGTTCATACTAGAATATTTAATAATGCAAACTTCGCTAATGAGGTATGTGTGTCTGCGTGCGTGTGTGTGTTTGCATGTGTGTCTGTCTGTTTGTGTGTGTGTATGTGTTTACCATCCTAAATCTTTACAAAGTGAAATGCATTTACATGTGTTTATGCATACAAATCCCATGGTCCTTTGTGTTTAGACAACAGGCCCCAAATATGTATTCTGTGGTTTGACAGATAAGAGGAATCCTGTAGAGTGCCACACTGGGCCTGTGCTGTGTTTGACAAGTGTAATAGGCTCTTGGCTGCGCTCCTGATTTGTCTTGTCTCTGATTGGCTCCCCAGTGATATGAAGAGTGTGCTGCTAGACCCGGAGCTCAGCCTGCTGCAGCGCTGCCTGCTGGTCTCACGGTGAGTTAAGACCCAGCATGGAGGCACCACTGTTTGTTGTAGTCTGCACAGATTGTACTGTCATCATGATGGTGCCCCAAGCATGGTTATTTAGTTAACAGTCAGATGGTGCACTTATGCCAAAGACTCGTGAAAGCTGTAGTTACTGAAAGTTAAATAAAGTTAAGTTTATTGTAGTTTTTCATTGACATGGACATGACAATATCATTGGACGAACCAGATGCATTGTTTTCAGTGTATTAGCATAAATGCTAGTTTTCAACACCTGTCCACAGGAGGCTTTTAATTCTATTAACTATTTTCATTTCTATTTCTCTGAAATAATAAATAGCACACAAACAGCTGCTGTTCTGGAAGAGGAGCTATACTCTTCCATTGCTTGTCATGCTACTTGTCTTTCAATGTCTTGCTCTCTGTTTATACAAATGTTATGCGGGTCTTTTGTTACAGTTATCTAAAGCCAAATGTGGTCTGCAAATATACTACTATAAGTCTTCTTTTCATCATTTGCTGATTTCTGAAGATATAATTAAACCAAGCAAGATGTTATTTGGAAAATCTTCTGATATTTCTCTACAGAAATCTGCGCTTAATGGTATACATCAATATCATTGACATGCTTCCAAGTTTTCACCGATGTTATTTATGGAATATCAATAATACAATCCAAAACATTTATTATTTTTTTCCTTTGGCCTCATTACAGTCAGAATGTCTAATGTCATTTGGAAAGATAAACATGATGTAATCTCATGAGGAAAGTCGAATCATTTTGTTATCTGCCAAAATAGCAGGGTTTACTTTTACTACGACTGCACTGCCATGATTCTCTATCTACACAACAAAAAGGCATGACATGAGAACTGTGTTTCAGAATCTCTTCTCTGCTCCTGCTTTCATTTCCCTCCAAAGCATCTTCTGACATATCTAGAACATTCCGAAGATGCCAAACCCGATTATCAAAGCCATTATTTACCTGGACCATGTTTCTGTACAGTGAATGCTGTGGGCCTGTTCTCACTGAGAGCTCATATAATGATTGTCTCTGCATCTGCCCCATCCAAGTTCTCATGCTACTGATAACGTGGCTGGGTAACCTAGCAACAGCTGTGTGCCTGTGTAGATATGTTGCAGTAAAATGAGGCTGGGGGAAGCAAACAACTGAAGGAAGAAGCAACAGGATGTGTATAGAGGGGGTATGTGTGGAAGGGAGGCTTTCTAAAAGAGCTAGGCATGAGCTGGAGGATAAAGGAACTGTGGTCATTAGTAGGGAGTAGGGACTAGGAGTGGTGGAAACAAATCGATTGATACTTCTAGAAGAACCAAGCAGTATGTTGAATTACAGAATGCAGACCTTTACGCCACTATTTGCCCAGCTAATGTTACAATGTTGTTGTAACCCTTAGGCTGTTTGGGGACGAGTCAGATCTTCACTTTTGGACTGTGGCGTCCCATTACCTCCAGTCGTTTGCCCAGGCCCGCCAGCTAAGTGTGTCCACTGCAGAGGGCCAGGCTCCGGGGGAAGGAACCCAGACACCTGCTCAGAACCACCTGGACATCTGCCATGACATCCTGTGTGAGAGCTCCTACTTCCAGGTCAGTGAAGCAACAAGAGAAGGAGAAAAGTGTGAAGTGTGTTGGCCCTGTTTTGGATTGCTCTGATCATTCTCTCTCTCTCTCTCTCTCTCTCTCTCTCTCTCTCTCTCTCTCTCTCTCTCTCTCTCTCTCTTTGATTTAATATCCCAGCAGTCAACATTTAATAATTCCTTTTGGGGCGGTCCAGACAGTGACCGTGCTCAGACCATACACAAACAAACAAACGCCGAGCCCGTCCCTTGTTTATCCGCAGTGTCAACAGCATCACTCCGGTCACACAGTACATTCCATTAATAATGACACTTTGTATTTCCCCTTTTGTTGTCTCACTAAGCCCCGGTCTTTTAAGCCTTTTGAGGTCAAACTTATCTTTCAAGTCACCCCCTCACTTCCTTTAATTCCCCCAGCATTTCCTCACAGTTCTTCTGGCCTTTGCTGAGATAAGCTCAATTAAACAAAAAAATAAAAAAAATCCTCCTTTTTGTTTGTGCTGTGTCATGGCTGGGATCAATGTGTCTTACTTACTGATGACGAAGCTGAACCAGCATACGAGGCCCTTAAAAACAATAGCGTTGACTCTTCTTTTAATTGTCCAGCCCCTCTGTTCTGAATAGTATTAGAAAAGTTTCTTCAGATGGTGCCCATTGATTGGTCCGTTTCTGAAGAAAAGTTTCCCTCTGAAGATGCTCATCGATTGGCCCTCTGCTAACTGTGTCCGCCCCGCTTCACTTCACTGGTTGGCATGGCAAGCAACACAGCCCTTTCAACAACAACACATCCACCGTCATGTTGCCATAGTGAAAGCAACGGCTCTTTGTTATAGGTTTATGTTTTCGTTTTGTTGGGATGAACCGCACATTGGTTTTTGTGTCCTCGCTGCAGGAAGTACTTCTGTGCACTGAGAAAAAAGTTAGAATAGTAATTCAAAAGTTAGCACTTTGCGTTGTTTTTTTGGTAGTGTTGGACTTTGTTTCGCCCACACAAGGTTACATCAGTACAGCCAAGGATGCATTGGAGAGAAGAGAACAATTACTCTCTTTGATGAAATTCGATTAGCCAGTTGCAAAAGTATTATCAAGTAGCTTTTAGCATTTAAGTGTGGCGTAGCAGAATCTTAATGGACTGTGTCAGTCTGTGTAGCTCCTACTGGAAAGCTTCAAATAAGCCTGTATTTTTTTCTTAAAAGGGTTTTCTGTTTTCTTCTCTTTTTTGTTAATGGATTATGCATGCACCAGTCTTTTTTGTGAAAGTTCTGCTCCCTGTTAATGAGCGACCATGCAGTGATCACAGAGTTGAGACTTGCAAAGAGCTAGCCCAGACGGTCTGCAGCTACATTTTGGCTCCTGTTGTCATGAAGCGACTTTGGTGGCAGCAGTATGACTGTAATTACTAATATCCAAGACTCCACTGGCAGAGAGCACAAGGCTACTAAACTCATTTGGATCTTTTTTTTGTATCCAACGGCTGTGACTCACACACGAATTCATCATAAAAAATTGCAGGAAAAAAAAAGGAAAAATAGATATAGTGTAGAAGATACACAAGAGTGCACACAGACACACAGTAATAAAAGGCACTTTGAGAGGCTCTGGCACCAGAAACACTGTGAGAACTCCTGGATATTTTAAAGCAATATAATTATACCCTCCATCACTGGACTCTGTATTTCTATAATTGTCCTTTTTTTTCTCATCATTAGATGTCTTTGGTGCATAAACTGCTTGTACCAATTTATTCCATCTCTGTCTCTCTCCCACACAGTTACAAGGTTTGACCATGGACCAGTGGAGGCTTGTGTAATGTTAAATTAATTGTAAAACAGTAAGCTAACTCGTCACTCCACCTATGCTGCTTTATAGAAGTTCCAGTTGGATCGGGTTCACCTGCAGGAAGTGAAGCGCTCCAGTTATGACCACACGAAGAAATGTGCCGACCAGCTCCTCCTGCTGGGTCAAGTAAGTATTGCACTGCCCACACTGCTCACACATTGATGTCTGGATGAAGGAGGCTACAGACATATGCTGCATTAATATCAACACATTAGGAGTCCAATTATGAAATATATGTTTGCCAGATTAACATAATGACTTCACCATGGTCATCACACATGTCTTTTGTGGTTGACGTCACAGTGGTTTTTCAATTCATAGCTTTTAATTCATTATCCAACAACCTGTCGACATTGCCATTAATCAAAGGGCTTCAACAGCATCAGCAGAATCTTCCAGCTGGTACATTTTATAATAAAAATAAAATGAACCAGTAAGAAAAGAAAATCCAGTCTGATCTAGGAAAGAGCTAGGAAAAGTTTATGTCACAGTGGTTGGTATTCATTAACATTATCCGTCCACACATCATTAATGGATACATTATGGATACAGTTTTACCTTTAGCTATACCATCCTTTAGATTATTCAAAAAATTATTTTTTTGCAAACCATCTCCCTCTATCTAACTTATACAGCCTTCAGTGTATATACTACCTTTCTCTCACACAAATATACACCAGCACCTTCACACTCCTTGGCTGTGCATTAAGGCGTATTGTCATAATGGTAAATAGTCCATACCGGCGCTGTGGTGCATAATGAAGCAAGATGGACGATAAATACCGACCTCTGTCCTCCCCTGCATCTCCGCCTGTGGGGATGGAGTCACCTCTCCCTTCTCAATGTCACCACTCTCCCTGTAATCACAGGCTGCAATCAGCAGCTGTTTGTTGGAAAAGGAAGACAGGCGGAGGCCGGCCTGACCCCGACCCCAGCATGAGCTTGAGCCTTCATATACACCAGATGAAAAGCACGATAATAAACTTAATTTCCCCTTGTTATTCTGTCTGGTTCAGCTGTCACAGTGGTTACCTGGCTGAGCTGCTAATGCCTTGATACACTCTGCTACCTCATTCATTACATTATACAGGGTTCCTACGCCGTATGGAAAAAAATTTGAATATTCTTTGAGTAATTTCCATGGCTGGATAAGTATGGAAAGAAGAAAATAGTTCGGAAAAATATTTGACTAATTCCCCTACTCTCTAAAATAGAGAGGGCAGAGAGATTGTCATGGCTCGATTCAAGTTATCAGAGGGCTGGCTTCAGAAACAGTTATTTAAATAATAACCATCTAACTATTTGTATTCAGTGGCCAAATATCGGCAAAAAAAATCTACAGAGAATCCTGGACATTAGTAGTCTGGAAAAGTATGGAATGCAATTTTGAAATGAAAAATGTGTATGAACCCTGATTCCATGTCTTTGTTGTTTCTCTCAGACGGACCGAGCAGTGCAGTTACTTTTGGAGACGAGTGCAGACAACCCCAGCTACTACTGTGACTCCCTCAAGGCCTGCCTGGTCACCACCATCACCTCCTCAGGCCCCTCACAGTCCACTATCAAACTAGTGGCCACCAACATGATCGCCAACGGCAAGCTAGCAGGTAGACTTACAGTATCTGTGTTACTGAGGTCCAGCAGCATTCAACGTGTGGGTGTCTGCAGCCGTACAATGTCCTCTATTCTTTAGGCCTTTAGAAAACTAGACACTTTAAATTGTATATACTTTTTACGAAGGCAGCTATTTCTCACCTGAAAAACAGTGTACTCTCACCAAACTATAGTGTTCTAGATTCTTCTTTTTTTAATCACAGTTATTTAAAAAATTACTTTTACTTGAACTTGACCCGTGTATTGCATAATGAGTGTGGCTACTACCAGCAGATTTATATAGTATATAAAGAAATGATCACACACCTGTGTCTGGGTGTATTTAGCCACGTCCCTTAAGTAATCCACCATCATTTCTCCATCTCACATATTTGTACATATTTTCCCCCCTTTTCACCATCTGTCAGAGGGAGTGCAGATGTTGTGTTTGATTGACAAGGCGGCGGATGCGTGCCGCTACCTGCAGACCTACGGGGAGTGGACCCGCGCCGCCTGGCTGGCCAAGGTAACGCAGCATGACGCCGTCCGTCAACAGGACACATCAGATACACACTAATGTTTGGATAGTTTGTGAGTGTGGGGGGCATATACATGCTGTATTATGTAATGCTTGAGTTTTCCTAGTTTTCACTATTTGTGAGAAGATTAAAAAAAGTATTGCATAAATGAATTACATGTATGGATTGGTAATGAAATGACTTTATTCTTTGCTATATGTTTTAATTTGTATTATTTTTAGCTTCAGCATTAGCATCTATAATATAATGCATCTGGAAAAACGTAGGCCAAGTTTATTTAGTTCAGAGTTGCCCAACTCCACCATGCTCTTGTACTTGCAAAACCTTTGAAGCAGTCAGAGTTTCAGTGCCTAACATGCTGTGTGTGTGTGTGTGTGTGTGTGTGTGTGTGTGTGTGTGTGTGTGTGTGTGTGTGTGTTTGTTTCCAGGTGCGCCTGAGCCCAGCAGAGGGCTCGGATGTGCTGAAACGCTGGGCAGAACACCTGTGCTCTTCGCAGGTCAACCAGAAGTCCAAAGCCATCCTGGTGCTGCTCTCCCTGGGCTGCTTCTACAAAGTGGGAGAGATGCTCCTCAGGTAAGAACCAGGCCCCATGTTGCAATGAGCACACTGTATGTTTACTAAGAAGAAAAAAAGGTTGGGAGTTACACTAAGGTCTTGAAATGTATTTTATTTTAGAGGACAAACAGACCCTGTAATACACTCAGTCTTGTGTTAACTCCATTCTCAGAAACACAGTGCATACAGCCTCACAATGTATTCTTTAGCTCAGGATTCCCTTATCAACTTGAAATTGCACCATATAATATATATTTACTCCTCTCCCCTGCTCCCCCCATTCTTTTATTCAGCCTCGTAAATACTTGATTCTTTGTCCTTTTTTTTCTTCTCCTTTTTTTCACCCAAGTGCACTGAGGGCACTTCACAGGGTGTGTTACGGTCTGACCCTGTATATTTTATCTCAGCATCGATCTTCTATTGGTCTACTTGTCCTACTGCTTGACAGCTCATGTTCTGGGCTGCCTCGGGAGACCAAAGCTCTAACGGAGAATTTGAGTGTGACAGGGTTGATGTATGTTTTAGGATCACACACATCAAGGCAGGGACCATGCCTAGTGTCTGACAATAGCTCTCAGCTCCTTCTTCTGCCTTTTGTCTTTCTCTTCCACCTCTCTCCTGTGTCTCCAGTATGAGGCACTTTGATCGCGCCGCCCTCTTCATCGAAGCCTGTCTGAAGTATGGGGTGATGGAGGCCAACGACTCTTCTAATATCCTTTTTGAAACCCCATTACTGCGATCGGAGTGCCATTATAACCAGATTTAGCTCTGCTGCTAAGTCTTCTACTTGATAGCACTTGATAGCGGAGCGCCTTTTCTCAATGAAGGTCAATTAAGATGCTCGACTTAGCACATCGTGCTACATTGTTGCATGTTCCCAAAGAGCCAATATCACACTGTGGTCACAGTTTTGTTATATAGATTGATATATACAGCAAAAGTGAATATCTAAAAGTACATATTTGATTACAGCATCTGTTTTGTTCTGGGGGGGTTTTGTGCAGTTGTAAATATGATTACTCTGGAACTTTCCACACATTGATATTATCTTGTTGACTCAACAGGGTGAGTTAAACTGTATGGCTACTAAATGCATCAGTACTAGCAGTCAGTCATTTTTTATCAGCTACATTTTTTATGCAAATACAGAATTAGTTTTTCTATTCTATAATCATCAATGTGTAACCCCCACTTGTAGCAATACACACGAAAAGAGAGTTTTTTTTTTTTTACGAAATAGAGAAAATAAATAAATAATCATTGTGTAATACATCATAGAAAATGTATAAAAATTCCATTTGGCTTGTTCATTGGTCAGAACTGGCTTGTAACCAAGTGGTTTATGATTTATGGAGAGCAGACCTGGAGCAGACTGAGCCTGTGCAGGGCCAAGCTGTCATTCAAGAGAGTACAAATACCTCATGTTCAGACTCCATGATCATGACTTACAGTCCACTTTTGTTACACATGTATTTTGTTTTAGAAATACAGCTGCGTGACACATTTATTGTAAAAACCTACATAAATGAGCCCAGACACAAACTCGGGTTCAATTCTTATGCACAAACGCTGGTGTGTTTGACCAACTAATCTTTGCAAACTTCTGCAGCATGAATTATTTGAAGCTGCTTGAGAGGTGTTTTTGAACAATCAACTTTCTAGTCATTTTGGAGGCCACATGTGTTTTATTCAAATAGTATTGTGCTATACTAGAAAATGTTTCTAGTATTTGGCCTACCCGCATGAATTTAAAATATGTGAATCCAAAAAAAACTTATAAGCGCTGCTTACATTGAAAGTTGGTCTGAGATGGGAACACACATCACCTGTTTGTATGTGTTGTATCTTTTCATTCTCACGATGCAATGATCTTGTGTCTAGTAGCTACAGGTCATTCTGCATGGACGGTGCTGTGTCATTAAATGAAACCATTTTAACTGATGACAGCTTTCACTGGTTTACTGTGTTTTGATGTCCCACGATATGTCACGAGTTGTCCTTGACCTGCGTTTGCACATAAACTTATCGAGGCAGCGTTCTTGGACTACGCGCGGCTGCTCCGTAACCTGGGCCTGAGGGAGGGTGCTGCTCTGTGGGCTTCCCGGGCCGGCAGCGCTGGAGAGCAGCTGATGGAGGAGCTGTTTGAGGGAGAGGGAGATGTGACAGAAGTCATTCTTGGCAAAGAGGAAGATAAGCTGAGCCAGGAGGGCACAGAGTGACCTCCACCAGAAAACCGATGACATAAATTATTTCGTATAAAACAAAGGGTCGGTCAATTTAACTTCAAAAACGTAACCATTGTTTTTGTGTTGGCGTCCTGGGGATTTCTGATCTTCATCTCCACATCATGAGAAGAGAGGAGTTTCCTCCATGTGAAGTGTCTGTGACTATACCGAGTTTGACAGATTCTTAATGTTTGGTATGACCAGTGTGTGTTTGTATGCATTATGTGTATGCATGTACTGTAACAACCTTTGTCTTGATTCCCACAGTAAGTGCAGTAATTCACATTGTCGATATTCATCTGTGATGGTTAATGGATTTCATTAGATTTATTTTTTATGGTTGCTTGTTAAGCTTTATTTTTCTGTGCCTGTATTAACAACTTTAAAGTATTGTTGTAGCTCATCGGGTCTAATTTGCCTTTTTGCTTTGCTGCTGAGATTAAGTGTGGCAGAATTAATTTATCACTAAGGAAAACGTTCCCTATTTCATTTAGAACAATGCACTGTCATTGTAAAAGGCCTCCCCATTACTAACACTTGACTGAGTTCCAAAACTTTTCTTTTTCTTTGCACTCTTAATTTAACCAAAAAACACCATCTCATTTGAATGCTTCCCTTGGCCCTCCCTTTAACAGAGACACAGTATTGCAGTGAGCAGACACAGAACAGGCTGGGCATCTCAGCCATAGCAGGTGGTGCTGCATAAGTGAGTGACCGGGTCACTGGCTGCTGCTGCTGCCCAACCCTCTGCAGCTGTAACTGTTGGATGGCAGTAAAATGAGTAAAGCCAGGCCACCGTGCACTTATTAAGACTCCTCTTAGTCTATTATCTCCCTGCACACTCAGGGGAGAGAGAGAGCAATCTGACCGCTGCCACCTGAGTACTACAGAGACCGTTTAATGAGCATGTGAAGAGTCCAGTGCAGTTAAGTACATGCTGGTTAGTTCATAAATCCAAAATGTTTGATTTTCTACTTTTTATGAAGACTTGAGGGTACTTTGCTCCCCGTGTTCGTTGATATGTCTGTATATTGAAGTTGTTCTCTGGTGTGTGTGTGTATTACAAGAAGAGTTGTCCAGATGTGTTATAATTCATTTTAATCTGATGGACCATTGACACAGAAACCGTTATCTGTGCTGCTCCCTTCTGTTGCTCGACACAATCACAAAGCCTGACACTCACCCTGCGTTCCAAATCACATACTTTTTTCTTTTTTACTATACTACATACTAGAGTAGTCTATATGATGGTTTGCATACTGCAACATGCAATTGGATGTCTTATGGCAACTGGATATTTTTGGAATACTGCATTTGACATGCATGTATTGAGACATCCTACATCTTTTTCTGGCATACTAAATAGTATGGAAGTATGGGTATTGGAATGCAGGGAGAGTTTAGGACAATTGTTTTATACTTCCTGCCTTCGCCTCCTCTAGACATAGTCAAAATCTGCTGATCATCAAAATCATTCCTATGACAATGCAAACACTGTAGTGATTTATGTGTTGACTTGCCCTGTGACGTGTTTCAGTTGTCCTGAAGCGAGTCAGTAACTCCATCCACAGGACCTTCCTAGTGTGTTATTGTGTTTCATAAACACTTCAGTGCCCTTCTGTGTTACTGTAAACCCCAGTGCAGTGTCACTATGGCAACCCAGGCCTATTTTAGGGAAATACGTGTTGTTCCTGTAGATCCATTTCTGTGACTTTTCGTCATAATGGCATGCATTTTTGTGGAAGCAACATGTAGCCTACTGTACTGCCTCTTTAGAATTAGGCACTAGTTAGAATAACACTTGCTGCTTTTCTTTGTAGGCTACTTAGATTAGCAACAAAAAAAAGAAAAAAGTTTAGCCTCTTTTAATTGTTCTACGTTCATTCTTTCCACAGTGATCCTAATGCTTTAAGATATATAAATATTCCAAGAGAGAGAAACATATATGTATATATGGATGGCAATAAAATCAATATTGTTAACTTTACATTTTCCGCGTGTTCTTTCCAGTCTTAAGACGTTGACACAAGAGGGTGCTCTAACCCCTCAATGACATGCTGTTGTGGGTTTTTTGGTTTTGGTTTAATGACAGGCACTTTTCAAGAAAAGACCTGTTATATCAAGTGCTCCTTTCATTTATTTAATTTCAACCCGGTTAGATTGAATTTGAATGTTTCCTTCATTTCTCAAACTGTCTTAAAGGTGAATTAGTTCCTGCACGAGTCCTGCACTTCCGCAATTAATTAAGCTCTTTTCCTGCTCAGACGGAGTGCCAACAGCTGGCTTCAGCTCACTGCTCAGGTCTAACCGTTTTCACTCTTTTCTTCGCCTTTAGATTTATTCATTGGCGCGTATTCTGTTTTTGTTTTTTTTCTCTTATTCTCTCTCCGAGCAAAAAGAGAAGAAAAACCAGGCTGAAACAGAAGGCCACACAAATGACTCGATTGTGTTCCTTTAATGGCTTAATGAATAACTGCCGGAGATCCGATCCAGCCGTTACAGCTGTTACGATCTCGACTTCCAAAGTCTGATCTGTAATGAAAAGCTAGTATCTAAGTTTATTAGTTATGTCCTATTAAACCTGCATTAACTAACCTGTAACCCAATGCTTTAACTACAACCCCTATTACCATCAAAGAGCTCCCCTATTCTCACGGCTTCTGCTGTGCGTCTCACCCGGGCTCCAGGAGGTGAGCGCGCGGGATCTTAACTACTAGACTGCCTTGGGATTCTCTTAGATAAATAAAAGTGTCCTACTTAAACCCACTGTGTTCAGCGTTTCAATTCTTCTAAACGTATTCGTCTATTTCAGGAATCTCGTTTAGGTGTGAAATGTAACACTTTCTATTTGCTCCTGATGATCACTCCCCTATTTTAGGCAAAGGATATCTTTCACAAGTTATTTACCGTAATTTTTATGTACCCGATGTTTATTAATTCCACCTCCTATAAAATAGAACAGATATACTATTTTCAGCATTCAACTACACGCGTTAAACCTGGGAAGCCATTAAAAACAATTGTCTTTCTTTGATAAAAAAGGTATTTGTTATGAGGTTGTGTTTGTTTTAAATCAGTAATGTGCCGTAGTGTGGAGTCAATGTACTTACCTCCCCGGGGGGGAAACGATCTCTTTGTAGAAAAAACCTATACCTAAAGTCCTTCTGTTCCAGCTATAAACTAATTCAAACTGAGGCTTTACAACATTTAAGGGATTTTATTTACAAAATACAAGAGAGTATAGAAATATTACATAAAATGGACAAGAAAGGAAAAGAAAGGAGGTTATATGCCTATAAACTCATCAAAACGGAGTATTTGCTCATTATCCCCTAGTAGATGTTAACTTGGTATTTTTCACAATTTGTCAAAGCACAAGACCAGAGTTATGCATGCACTCCGATTTTAAACTTGCGCTCTAGCCCTATCTAACATCCCACTGAATCTGTAAAAATGATAAGGACTTAAGGAAGATTGTTAACGACACCAGTCAGTAAATGGGAGATCTTGTCTCAACCCAATCTCCATTAATTCCAATCACCATTCTATCAGACCCCTGTTCTAATAATCCCCATCTAAAGTTTTAGAGATTTTTACCAAGTCATCTGTGTTTCAAGAGTTTTAAAGAAGTGTTTTAAAAGACTCTGCCTCTAAGTTCTTCAAAGTCAAAATTCTTTCAGAGTATTTTGGACTCACAAAGTTTTTCTAAGTTTTTCTTCTGCCTCCATGGTTAAAGGGACAGATAGAGTGTGCTGGAACAGAGCGTGACTAACTATAGAGTATATAGTAGTACCTGCAAAAAGCGGCCCAAAAAGGCCTTGTCCTGCTCAGAACGAGCTGTTATATAGTAATCTGAGGACCAATGAGACTTGGAAGAGAGGGAGGAGTGAAAAAGGCACAGCTGCACGGGGGGACCAGGTAGCCCCCTTCCTATGGCCATATAATCCTCTCCCCTTCCTCTACTCCTTCCTATGATCCCAGAACACCTGCACGGGTGAACCCCGGTAACCTCCTTCCTATGGCCATATAAGGTCCTTCCCCTTCCTCTGGTCAGCTTTTACCCTGATGAGCAGTCACACTCTATTCTGTTTCATTAAAATTATCCTACTTTTACCTATGACAAAAAGATATACAAATGTCACAAGATATGCACAAGTAATAAGTTGCATCAAGATCACCTCACTCAACACCCTCTCATGTCACTTATTACTTGTAAATAATCAACCATCATCCAGATATCGAATACCCTCATCATAAAAAAATAAAACAAAAAAAACATTAAAAAAAAATTCATAATCTTTTTTTTTTTTTTTCTCAAACAGATCTATAGAAAATAACAATAAATCACAGGCACCCAGAAAAAGGAACCACAAAAAAGAAAAGCATAAACGTAATAATATAGTAATTATAACATTCATAATGGTAAAATCCAATTCAGTGAGCAAAAACACAACACCAGATCAAAAGGTTAAAATAAGTAAGTGACGGATTACCAAAAACCTATTAAAATAAAAAAAAACTAAAGATAACACTAGCAACCTCAAAGGGTATAGGCCTACACAATACTAAAAGACTCCCCTCTTTTACATAGGCTAATACAACCATGACACAACCGTACAGATGAAGAAACATTTAGCAGAACACATTAGAGTATACCTGTAAGAAAACCATGACATCCTGACACCATTCAGAGTAAAGAGTTCATCAGACAGTACAATCAAAAGTTCTTAAGTTTGCAATGTCCAAAAAATGTAAAAACACAAAGTCCCACGACGATCTTAACTGTAAAAAGAGTATCCTCAGGCCTTTCGAGCCCCTTCTTCAATCACAGAGTATGTAGATTAGTCAGTATTTGAGTGTCTGCTCAATATGCAAGATGGCAGCCCTTGTCACCAGGCTTACACACTTTGATATCTTCTCCAAGCTTAGCATAAAGGGCCCAACAGTCCCCAGAACTTCTGATCTCAGAATAGTACACCTGCCCCTGGCCCACATCATAGAAGACTTGTCGCGCCCAGTTTGAGAGCGCAGGAAGACAGGCAGATGCAGAAAGGCCCACTGCATGACAAGAATGACGCCACAGCAGGATAGAGTTGATGGCCCCCACCGACTGTTAGGAGTGCCATGGAACACAGCACTCAGCAAGCGAACGAGTCTTCTCCCTCCAGGAGACATGGTGTAGTTCACCCAGATGGAACAGGAGATGGTCAGGTTTGTAGGTGTCACAGCCTGAGACGTAGCTATCAGGTCACGCCTATGTGTCAGAGGTCTAGTAGGCCCAAAAGTCTCCCAACTTCTTCTGCAGACTAAGAGTCTATGGTTGTGATATAATAGACTACTCAATGTAAGAGGAAAATGCAATTCACCAACTAAGGCTGCTGATAAAGTTGTATTTAGGACTTTTAGAAAGGATCCTATTGATTCGTATTGGAATATAGAGAGCCTAATGCTTAGTGAAGAGGCACTACAGCCATCTGTCATAAGGAGAGTGAGAATGTCTCACCATTGAAAACTAAAAGAAAAGTAGCAAATCAAACTTAAGTAATCCATCAAAAAATAAAGATAAAAATAAAGATAGAAACTGGTGTTATGCTCGTATGCTATATTCATAGGGTACTCACATAATATCAGGTAGCACAACTAAAATCTTCTATAATAGAGAAGAATAGAAATGAGCAAATCACTCACAATTTCAGTAGTAAATAAAATGAAAATGAAAATAAAAGTAACAGTGAAACTAATATTACCGGTATAATCCTTTTATCATTTATGTATTCATCCATTTTAAAAATAAAAAATAAATAGAATAAAAACACCTAGTCAAAAGACACTCAGACAAGCCCTCAGATTTGATTTCAAAAGAGTTGAGAGATGCAAAAGATTGCAGGTTTCTGAATGTCTATTCCAGACATGCACTGAAAATAAAAACTAAAAGCTAACACGTTATAATCATGTCTTAGCCACTAAGGTAAAACAAAAATAATAACTTATTCTCCCAAAGGCACAAATCTTCAATTAAGTCACCCCAAGTGAATAGGGATTTTTCACTGTCTTTTAAACCAAAGAATCCAGATGTTGGATGAAGCCAGAGTTAGAACTTTATTTTATGTTTACCACATATTAGTCTTTAAAGATTTTACACCACAGATCTCGGACACAATTTCCTTGTATTTAATAAATCAAAAAATACTATGTAAAAGCCTACGTTTTAGAAATGCACCGTTGGCATGTTTTCAGGAGGAAAATGTCTCATAAATCAAACTAACAATATATAAACAAATGCTTGGGTAAAAACCTCTTAAAATAGGACAATGAATTTAAACTAGGAGGTTTAGTAGATGCCAGTGGTTTAGAAGCCGAGACACTTTATTCAGACTCGGAGTATTGGAAAACTTGATCAGCGAAAACTGTCGTCAAAAAAAAATAAAAAATAAAAATAAAAACGTGAATTCTACTGGTAATCACCGATTTTATCTACAATAATTTAGTGAATTAGGACCATACCCCTCAACACCGCTGCTTAACATATAAACTATGCTATGGCATAACAAACATTTTCATCCACACGCTAATTAAAACATGATACATTCCTTATGAGCCACTGTGGCTGTAGCCGCAGCACTCTCCCCTCTCTCTCCCCCTCTCATGCTCTATTAGACTGTATCTCTCCGCCGTGATCGATCAGAATAATTTACATGTCTTTAACACTTCTCCCCTTCAAAAGGCAATCATCTAATGTCCGTATCCACATAAATCAGTCTTTATTTTGTGTTAGTTTGGAATATTTTCGGTGTTTTTTACCATTTTATTTTGTGATTTTCAAACTACCCGCGGCAACCATGAGCAGGTCCCGTGATGCCTTCTGGCGAATCAAATCATATGCGCACCAGCCAAACAGGTTGCGCTCACTGCACCAAATCACTCCTCACACTTTCACTATTTGTTACTAATCAAAAGCAAATGTCCATATTTTGATTCGATAAGATTATACTTGAGATACAGAGCTTTCTAACAGTACCATGGTTATTAAGAGTCAGACAGCGGTCGCGCTGCTGTATGTTACGTTAAAATGCTCACTTTTGGCAAACCCTTGTAGCAAAACTCAGACGCAAGGGAAAAAAAATAAAAATAAAATATATAGTAAAATAAACATTTAAAACGCTTATTTTTGGTCCCTTCTTTCACATTAATATGAAAGAATACATGCCGTGGAAGCCAGAATAGACACAAATCTCAAAATTGACCCGTGCTAAACAATAACCCCCTACGTTTTTTCCTGTCGTATCTTGAATTAAACAAAAGGGAAAGATTGGACTGGCAAAAATAAAGATTAACGGGTGCTCCAGCCAACCTCACAATGGGCCGTCGGACCGGAGACAAACTGCCTATACGTTTTCTAAACTCAAACCAAAGCCGCGAAAACAAGGTTACCAGTCCCATCCTTTCTAAGAAACAAAAAATAGCTGAGTAAAAAAACTTTCTACGATAGAAAAGACTGTGATTATATAAAAAGATAAAAACGAAAAGAAGGAACGATCTTCTAGACTATAAGAAAGTAAAGGCAAAATATAAAAAAATAAAGTTTTAAACTCAAAGAGCACAAGCCCCAGCTGTGTCTTCAGAGATCATCTCAGAGTGTGTGGAAGGAAGGATCGACGCCGTAAACTAGGACCATTACTTTTATGGCTACTATATGGTCTCCTGTTTCTCTAAGGTGTGAATTCCCAGGCACGGTCTGTGGGAAAACTGCACAAGTTCTCTACCCACGCTTACTTCTGCTCTTCACACTCTGAGATCAGAACAAATGTATTAAACATGTAAATAAGATAAAAATAAAAATCTCTCCCCGGGGCAGACAATATTCCACACGGCATTGTGTAATGTATATTGAGCTAAAAAGGGTTCAACACTGAATCAAGGAAGGATGAGATAAGGTGTCTCCACTTTATTTAATTTCTCAAAGGAGTATTCTCAGTCGTATCTTTAACTCATCAACCAAAGCACAGTGTTGACTCTTTTAACTCTTGTGTTGTATGTGCATTTCGGAATGAGAACAAAGTCCTCTTTTAAAATGAACTACATCTTATGTGTCCAGTAAGTTCTACAAAGTTTGTGCACCAGAGTAACTTATCGAGGCCATTTCAATGGTCACTTAGGTGTGTGCATTTTCTTACTCTTGATGTAAAATCAAAGTTTTCTAGCCATATTTAGGCCTTTCTATTCCTATTTCTCGGTTACCAATTGACTATCCTGTCTGACTGTTTTAACAATCATTTTTAGAACATCTATTTATCTCATTAAAAACCCAAACCATAAAACCTTAAACCTATATTAAATAGATTACTTCACCTTTGTAGGCTAAATGACAAAGATTGTTTGTGAATATTTTGCGAGTAGTTCTACTGCGCTAATTTCAAACTGTTTCTATACTGACTCGCTGTTAAAGCTTCAGAGCCGTCTCGGGTCTTTGCTCTGAAAAACCATTTTCCTTTCTCTACGAATGTTTAATGAAAATAAATGCCTGAAAGACTCCCACTAACGTTCATGAGGTTTTTAGTGTGAGCGCAGCGTAGCCTAGTAGTGTAAATGGAAAGCTTTGTCTATTTTTACCATTTTTAAATCCACTAAAACAGAAGACATGCCTATCTGCGCTTCATGTGAAAAACTATATTCCTGTTTATATCTGCTTCAAAATAAAAGCCTACTTACGTTTGCTATTAATCATGCTTTTTAATGTGAAGGCGCAAAGGAAATGCCCCGTTTGCTCAAGTGCTAACTTTATTGTGGATCACACTATCTAAAGTGAGAGCCGTGGCTGTCCCGTTTACAAAATGTAAAAGTTTGTTTAAATGTTAAAAACCCATCGATCACACATTTATCACCATCTAAATCAGCGGATGGACTCAATAACTTACTCGTATAAGACTAGTTTACCCCATATTTGTCGAAAGTTGATTTTGAGCCCTCTGAGCAGCGGTGCGCTCCTAATGTCTCATCAAAAGCTACTTGTCATATGCGCAAATGGACTTGTATCTATCTTTGCACCTAATACGTTTTAAAGGCAAAAGGCGATCAAAACTTTCTCACTGTGGTCCTATTCTAGAATTGCATTTTTCTGACAATTTAGAAAACCCTGGTGAAATAGCTGTTAACTCTTCTCCCCCTCTTTATGGCTTTCTGGGTGCTGCACTCACAGCCTGGTTTCACGCCAAGACGTGAAATAGACGCGCCGGTAGACTGCATGTAAGGCGATACACACAGAGGAGAAGGAGAAAAGGAAGAATTACCCTCCCTTCCACTTTTAGCTTGTTCATTAATGCTACAGTTGAATGAAATTATATTGTGAAAGTCCCTATTAGACGATAACTTATTGTATCATAATGGTTTCCAAAGGCTATAGGTCCTATTAGTTTAACATGTAAAACTATGTCTACCATTAAAATAGTTTGAAACTTTAAAATCTACTATTGTTTCGTGTAAGAAAAAAGTATTTTTAAAGCTCAGTAATAGCACAAGATTTAACTTAAAAAATCTATGCCTATTCTTAAAGAGTTTTCTCTCTCCTCTTGTGGAAGCCGTATAGGCTCTCTCTCTCTGTTTGCCTCTTCAGACTATACAGAGTTATGCATCCATCCTTAATTGTTAAGTAAGCTACAATCTAGCCACTAAAAACAATTAAAAATGAACACGTATATAAATTAAAAGCTTAACAGCCCTTAATGTAAATATGGTAGTTTCAAGCCGTTTGTCCTTTCGTGGTCCCTATTTCTTTCACGGCAGCTGATCAGGATACCTAGAAAATCACCACTGTCTGAGATCACCAAAATGGATACAATCAGTTAAAAGGGGAACTGTAATATATTTATCGCTACAAATATATCCCATTGCCTGACTTCGATCATTACAATCTAATGACCACAAGTACCAGTACCACCTAAACTTAGTACGCAGAACACAATTGTCTCATCCACTAAATCACTATCCTGTCCGCTCCTGAGTATCGTTTACTCACAGTGTGGTTTTCCACTCACCCCGTTCTCTATACCTAACAGACCATACTTCCCATTTTTCTCAGACAAACTAAAGCCCGGCCGAGTTTTTAAAGAAAGAATGTATTTTGCCTCCTGTTATAAGGTATGTTTACTAAGAATGAGCAAAGCAGACTACGAGGACCTCTGTCCAAAAAGCCGGTTCGTGGGTTTCAATTTGTTTTATTAAAATTAAAAACCCCTTTTTAAACATCGACCCTCCCAGTCTGGCAGACCGCAATTGCTTCCTCGGCTTGTTTTCGCCGGTTGATAAAGAATCTTTCCCTCACGGGAGTCGGTTCTTGTATTTTAAGCCCGCTTCCCAAAGTTATTCCTATTACCGATAAAACAGTTATTTATCCAGTCATACAAAACTAACAATGTTCCAGCGAGCCCCACAGACCGGGCGCCATGTTACGATCTCGACTTCCAAAGTCTGATCTGTAATGAAAAGCTAGTATCTAAGTTTATTAGTTATGTCCTATTAAACCTGCATTAACTAACCTGTAACCCAATGCTTTAACTACAACCCCTATTACCATCAAAGAGCTCCCCTATTCTCACGGCTTCTGCTGTGCGTCTCACCCGGGCTCCAGGAGGTGAGCGCGCGGGATCTTAACTACTAGACTGCCTTGGGATTCTCTTAGATAAATAAAAGTGTCCTACTTAAACCCACTGTGTTCAGCGTTTCAATTCTTCTAAACGTATTCGTCTATTTCAGGAATCTCGTTTAGGTGTGAAATGTAACACTTTCTATTTGCTCCTGATGATCACTCCCCTATTTTAGGCAAAGGATATCTTTCACAAGTTATTTACCGTAATTTTTATGTACCCGATGTTTATTAATTCCACCTCCTATAAAATAGAACAGATATACTATTTTCAGCATTCAACTACACGCGTTAAACCTGGGAAGCCATTAAAAACAATTGTCTTTCTTTGATAAAAAAGGTATTTGTTATGAGGTTGTGTTTGTTTTAAATCAGTAATGTGCCGTAGTGTGGAGTCAATGTACTTACCTCCCCGGGGGGGAAACGATCTCTTTGTAGAAAAAACCTATACCTAAAGTCCTTCTGTTCCAGCTATAAACTAATTCAAACTGAGGCTTTACAACATTTAAGGGATTTTATTTACAAAATACAAGAGAGTATAGAAATATTACATAAAATGGACAAGAAAGGAAAAGAAAGGAGGTTATATGCCTATAAACTCATCAAAACGGAGTATTTGCTCATTATCCCCTAGTAGATGTTAACTTGGTATTTTTCACAATTTGTCAAAGCACAAGACCAGAGTTATGCATGCACTCCGATTTTAAACTTGCGCTCTAGCCCTATCTAACATCCCACTGAATCTGTAAAAATGATAAGGACTTAAGGAAGATTGTTAACGACACCAGTCAGTAAATGGGAGATCTTGTCTCAACCCAATCTCCATTAATTCCAATCACCATTCTATCAGACCCCTGTTCTAATAATCCCCATCTAAAGTTTTAGAGATTTTTACCAAGTCATCTGTGTTTCAAGAGTTTTAAAGAAGTGTTTTAAAAGACTCTGCCTCTAAGTTCTTCAAAGTCAAAATTCTTTCAGAGTATTTTGGACTCACAAAGTTTTTCTAAGTTTTTCTTCTGCCTCCATGGTTAAAGGGACAGATAGAGTGTGCTGGAACAGAGCGTGACTAACTATAGAGTATATAGTAGTACCTGCAAAAAGCGGCCCAAAAAGGCCTTGTCCTGCTCAGAACGAGCTGTTATATAGTAATCTGAGGACCAATGAGACTTGGAAGAGAGGGAGGAGTGAAAAAGGCACAGCTGCACGGGGGGACCAGGTAGCCCCCTTCCTATGGCCATATAATCCTCTCCCCTTCCTCTACTCCTTCCTATGATCCCAGAACACCTGCACGGGTGAACCCCGGTAACCTCCTTCCTATGGCCATATAAGGTCCTTCCCCTTCCTCTGGTCAGCTTTTACCCTGATGAGCAGTCACACTCTATTCTGTTTCATTAAAATTATCCTACTTTTACCTATGACAAAAAGATATACAAATGTCACAAGATATGCACAAGTAATAAGTTGCATCAAGATCACCTCACTCAACACAGCCAGGTCATCAGTATGCAGGGCCTCAACCAAAGGGTTTTCTATTCTGTCCCACCACTGCCAGTGCTTCTAATACTTTGAGGCTACCACCCAGCTAGCCAAATGGCTCTGACAACAACTATCCAGCCATCCACACTTGTCAGTTCCCCTTTTCACCGTATATATACTTTATCACTTTTTTTCTCTAAATGTCCCTACTTTTCTTTCATTTAAAGAAAACAGCCAGACAACCATGCCAACTCGTGCTCTCGCCGGCCGCGTCCCACCTCCACTAATTTCCTGGAAGCCTATAGTTTCCATCTGCTGCTTTGGCGTTTACCTCTTAAAAACACCGCTCCAGAAATTAGATTCAAAGTAGTGTCAGAAACACAAGATTGAGTGTGCTTGGATCTTGGAGATGCGCTTATGTTCATTTAACACAAGAAAAGCACTGAGGCCCTTCGAATGCCCCCCATCCACCTCCCCCCTCACACACACACACTACATATGGTGAGAATTAACAGCTCCAAATGAATCATACAGTATACACTAGTCTTTCTGTTACGCATCCTCAGTCATCTGTGTACGGAACTGGAACCTCTATGTGCAGCCAGCCAGCACAGCACAGCACACAGTCTGTGAGGTATAAAGACAGTGAAGGATACAGCAGGTCATCCAGTTCCCATGAGCATGTTCTGCTCTGGTGCTGCTGACAGATAGCTTCATCCAGCATGGGGACAGGTCCATGCCTGCTCCAGCAACTTACTGAAAAACCCCACTGTGTCTTACTCTGCGCTCGCGGGTAATATTTTTTCCCAGTTTGTTTTTCCCCTCCTCCTCGCCGAGGGTTACCGCTGAGTTCATCCCTCATTTCTCATTTCTGTAATTATACCACCCTTCTATTGTTTTCTCCCCCCCCCCCCCCCCCCCCCCACAAGACATTTGGGGGCATTCTTAAGGCAACTCACACCGCAGGTAGTGGAATAATTTTCTAGGTTGAGTGGGCTGACACATTTATGAGGATAATTATTAGTCTGGGTATGTCGAATGCTGTTTCCGTCTTGTCCTTTTGACCTGTGTTAAAAAAAGAAGCTAGAATTGCATTGCATTAAAGGTGGAGTCACCCGTTATGGAGAAGGCTTGTTGTCAAAATCAGTGAATATCTTATTACGATCAAATACCTGTCTATACTGTGTGTGAGCTGCACACAATCCAGTGTTAATACACAGCCAAGGCTCTCTAAACAAGCATGTTGCTAGCTTGGGAGGGCCCCCTTTGTTTACATGACAGTTTACAGAGCCTAAGCTGTGTATTAATACCAGGTTCATTTTCAACACTCACACTCACACACACACACACACAGTATGGGCAGGTGGCTGATCGTGAGAAGATATTCATAGATTTGGACAAAAAGTGATTTTAACAACAAGCGTTCTCCTCTTAGGTGTTTATTCTCCTATCTATTTTTCTCCCATCGCTATATTTCTCACCTTTCTCCACACTGTTATTCTCCAAACAGTTTCTTTCTCACACCCGCTCCACTCTGCAGGCAACCTGAGCTACATGTGTAAAGGTCATATCCTGTCCCCTCACACAATCACTCTCACCCCCACATCACCCTCCAATCGCCCACATGTGTGGAAGGAACCCACAGGTCTGATCTCATCTGATATCTGCAGCCAGCCAGCCAGCCCACTCCACACATTGGATAGGAAGAAATGTTGTCAACCTATCTGCCATTGGTGGAGCTCCCTCTTCCCTTCCCATGTTTGCACACTCTGGTTGGCTACCGAGCAGCACTTTGGCCCCCACGCTGGGAGCTCCAGGTGATGTTTATGTTGAAGGTATTCAGGCCCCCTAGGCTTTATCTGATTCCATTTCCATGAATGTCACAGTGTTCAGCAGACCATGGCCTCACCTCGCCACAACACCACACTGCTCCCATTTAAGACAGGCATGAGTGAGAGAGTGGAGCTGGGGGTCTGGGGCAGGGGGCGGCATAGGGGAACAACAGGATCTGTGGAACATTACCACACGATGACAAACTCTTATCGAGGCCCCCGGTAATGACCTGCGGACAGGATAATCTTTTAAAGAGCTCCTGCTATCTCTAAAAGCAGCTCTTTTGTGGCTTCCACGCGTGCACGTTTTGCGGCCCAGGCAGAGGCTGTTATTTACAAAAGCAGAGGAGAAGAAATCAATGAGTGCATTGTGTCTGGAGCGTGGTGCTGCTGCCTCTGACAGCTACCGCAGTGCGCAGGGCAGACTTTTACCTGATCCCACACTACTAATCCCAAGAGAACCATCAGGGTTACGTGTGTGAAAAAGAGATTAATGATTTGCTAGCAAGGTTAAGACCTACACAGACAGTAGGATGTGCAGACTTCAATCAGACTTCATCAAATGGATACCTGTTGCTCCAGGGGCCACATTTCCAATACTGGGAGTAGGAGGTTAATCTGACGATAACAATGTCCTATTCAGTGTTATGTATGATTGAGGAAATCCTCACTTCTATGTCACCAAGCCCCGAAATACCCGACTGAAAGATCTCTTCCCAGACTGCTGTTGACAAAGCTAAAACCACATCCACACCCTCAGGTAGCTTCATGTGTGTACATGTCAATAACAAATAGACACTACAGGGAGATCCTGTTAATGGTGCTTCAGTGAATTAATAGTAACTGAACAATATAAGCTGGTGAAAGATGAGGAAAGTGGAAGCCTAATGAACAAATACTCAACTGAACAGTACATACAGTAGGCTACAAAAGAAGGGAAAATTGTGAAGGTGGAGTCAGTGATTCTGAATTTTTGTAAAAAGCTGTGATTATATCCTCACAATCCACTACCTGCTGGTGTCCTTGTGTCTGAATGTGTGGCTATGTTGGGCCCCCTTTATTTGCATAGCCTTTGTTTACATACCAGTTTACAGATCTTAGGCTGCATGTATTAACACCAGATTTTGATTTCAGCTTGTACACACAGTACGAAAAGTTAGTGGAGTGATAGAATTGCTGACTCCACCTTAAAGCCATGAGTAAAGGGGACCCAGAAATCCAAACTATGCACGTGATTGATACCAAAATGGGTGTTGTGTGTGTGTGTGTCTGTCTGTCTGTCTGTCTTTATGCATGTCTGTCTGTGTCTGTGTGTGTTTCAATGGCCATGAGGTAATAGAGATGCCACAGATGCCCTTTACTACAGTTGAGGCCCTCCCCAGGGCTAATTGCCACTGTCCATTGGGAGCTTAGAGCAGGGGAAGGCAGGGATGATTATGAAGGAAATGGCCTCTGGTAAGCCGCTCTATATGCTGGAGCAGCCAGCCGGGCCCAGGGCTAGGGAGAGTAAGGGGGTATTCCCTTTCATCGGTGGACAGTATGGGAGCCAGGAGAGGATGTAAAGGATACCTGTGCTGCTGCAGCTGACCCACTTCCTGCATTGTTGGTTGTGTATATATGTGCGTGCATGGTGTATGTGTGTTTATCTGAAGCCATATATGTGTCCCTGAACATGGGTGTCTGAGTGTACAGAATGATCCCAGGTTTAACTGCCCTGGCCTCTTTCCTGTGAGTGCACAGAGACTATCCTGCTGTGTTTGGGTCTCTAGCCGAGCTGCGTGTTTTGGTTTCTAGTCAAGCGGACTACGTGTGTTTCCTCCTCTGTGTAGTAGCCTAGGACCGGACACACTGGGCACACTGTGTGTGAGACAGAGAGAGCTGGGGCCGTGGGGGGATGGATGGCTGTGGGCTCCAGGAGCGGGTGGGCTGTGTTTTGCTGCAGCCCCGTGCAATGCCTTCACTCCTGGGGATAAGCACGTGCTGCTACACTGCCAAAAGAGAACCAGGGTCCAGGGCCAGGCTCAGTCCTTTCTCCCCTTTGGTTACCAAAGGAAAACATCCGCTTGCCGTTGTTCAGTTGGGATGGCAATCAATCACAGAGAAAAGTCATATCTGCAGCTGAGCCATGAGCTTTGTTTTATAGCTGGCAGTGTTCAGTTGAGACAAGCCCTGTTACTCAGTTGTATTCCATCTTAATATGTCATAGACATATAGTGCAATAAGATGAAAGGAATTAAATCAATTTTGAGAGTTAATTGTGTCCGCAGACACCGATGTCCCAGAATGCAACATAACATTTTGATGTTGTGGTTTGAGTGTCACATTTTCAGATTAATTCACAGCACAACAAGACATAAATCAAGTAGTACATCCTTACAAAACCACATTTACTACCTAATTTGAAATTGTAATGTGAGCGTAATGTGAAAGTATTTGTTTGATTAACATTTGTCAAGCACACAGCTTATATGTATTTACTGTAAATAATAATGGTACACGTCATTTTGTGTGATGGGCCACTAAGTGCCATGACATGTAAAAAAATAAATCATTAAATAATTCACTCCTTAATATTTGTGTACGAGTTTTTCATTACGATAACACAAGAGGGCAGCAGAGGTCTGCAAAACAGATGTGTGACTTGCCTCCTAATTTGGGATTTGGAGATTTAAGATTCCCAGGGCAAGCTTCCAGATGTACTGAACATAGATTGGAAATCAAATGTCCTTGTACTATAGATAGGACTAATGAGGATGACAAAATGTAATCAACATAATGATCGTATTCAAATAGCCTCTTGGGGAAATTTCACTGTTAAACCACTCTGTTATCTGTTCTGCAGTTCACTGGAGGCAAGCCATTTCATAGCATCTTCCTTAATACTGATTATTCTGCATGCATTTCACCCAAACTGTTGTTTAATTCATCTCATTCATTCACTCGGTTCAACACACTCAGTTCACCCCACCCCCCTTCCCACACACACACACACACACACACACACACAACCTCCCTCCTCCCAGCACACTAACTAGGCCGCAAAAACTTTGCCTGAATCCCTAAGAAAAGAGTCACATTCCAGTGCGTCTGCGGCGTGCCTCTTGTTGGGCTGAGGTGTGTGTGTGTTAGTGGGTCATGCAGTGAGAGAGAGTGAGAGAGAGCCAAGCAGAAGTTGCGGGTCCATTTCATAATAGCTCAATGTGTTTGTGCATGGAGGCGCCATGTTCCCGTCTATCACTGAGACAATCTGACATATTGCCTAATCTGGAAATCAGCGTAGCAGCTATGCCTTATAGCCACTGCTCACGTAAGCTCTTTCCGTGCAGGGGAATCTTCCTCTCAGGTGCAACCAAGCTTTTACACTTGTGAAAAATATTTGGAGGTCACTGACTGACAATCCCTGCTGGATGTCTTTGAGGCAACTTTAAGTGATGTTTGATGCAACACGCCTGGGAGAAAATGCTGGAAGAGTGGATATGTATTACATCAGACTAGACACAAGTGTTATAGACATGGGAGAGGAAAAAGAGGCTGGAGGGATGGACCGAAAGGTTAAAAGAGGAGTCAGTGATTCTGGCTGAATGCTTTTTTGTCAAAATCACTTTTTGTCAAAATCAGTGAATATGTCCTCACAATACGCCACCTGTACATACTGTGTGTGAGCTGAAAACAAATCTGGTGTTAATACACAGCCTAGGGTTCTGTAAACGGGCATGATGCTAGCTGCGCTAGGAACCCTTTGTTTACATACTCATTGTTTACACACCAGTTTACAGAGTCTAGGCTGTGTATTAACACCCGTTTTTTTTTCCAGCACACAAACAGGTAGCAGATCATGAGGATTATACGATGTTAACAAGCATTCCATAAAATCACTGACACCACCTTTAAAGTTATGAGAAGAATGGCAGGATGACAGATGAAGTTGAAGTTGAAGGACTGATGGGTGGGGAGTGGACTGGGGGCTAGGGTGCTGACAGTGTTTGGTTGGAGTTATGTATATGTAATCTCTTCTGATGGGCCGGTCAAGCTGCTTGGCTGCTGAACACTGACTGAGGCACTGGCCAGCTTTGAGTGTGCACATCCATGCCGTCACACACACACACACACACACACACACACACACACACACACACACACACACACACACACACACACACACACACACACACACACACACACACACACACATACACACGCACACACAAGCATGTGGGAGAAGCATGCTGTGTGTGTTGTGCAGGTCCGTGTGCATATGTGTCCGTCGAGGCCCTTGTTGCAATCTGGCAACTAAGGCTCACCAAAGGGGGGAACAAAGGGTTAGATTTTCTTTTGCTTTAAGCGACCAGGGCCGGCCCACGGAGGAAAGAGAGGGATGGATCTTCTCCAAATGCCACCGAGGGTGCACTAATGCCTGCTTTGTTCACCACGGTAATTCTATTATGGTAATGGGGGGGGGGGGGATCCAAGCTTTCTTCCCCTCTATTGCTCAGTCCTACCTTCCAAGTCTGCCTGTCCCCTCCACACACACCAGAAAGCTTCCGGCAAAAGAAACATAACAGTTGAATGGCCTCTAGTGGCCCCAGAGAGATTAGATGCAAAGTCCTACTGTTGCAGCCAGTGGTGAAATAGCTCATTTTAGAGTCTGCCACTGATATTCATCTGTGCACGTTTTCAAATGCACCATGACAGCCCAGTGCGTTTCTAATCATCGCGTTTATTAATTGGTCATGGTTTTTGCAAATCAACAGCAGATGAGATTATGATACAATGATGATGTTGTGCGTTCCCCCTAGGAAGAAAACAATCTGTTGCTTATCTGCTGAGCATTCTCATATTTGAATCATTCTGAGATCACACGTCTGATTTATTTCTCCTGAGGGACTCTTAGGAGCAATAAAAAGATGAAAAAGAGATGAGTTAGTAGACCTCTTGAAGGTTAATTTAATTGAACCAATCGTTTTAGCAATATTTTAGAAATTGGATAAAGAGAGGTGATGTCATTGTTGTTTAGCCCTGATATCATCCTTGTCTTGGTTATAGTGAAGAGAGGAACGCAGGGATGAGTCAGACTTTAATGAGACAAATCTGAGAAGGGTGACCGAAATAAGAAAACTAACCATTTGTTCGTTTTTTATTTTTTTTTTATTTGGGGAAAAATAAAGTAATAGTGTCTTACTCAATGGTAGCTCGCCAGCACGCAGGAGTCAAACTGGCATCTCTCCAGCTACCAGTTCACTCTCCAAGTGCCTGGTCCAATGCTGTACTTGAACCAGCATGAGACCTCCAAGCCAAGTCCCCATGGACTGAGCCACCCCTCCCCTCAATATAAGAGATCTTTGTAAATCTTTGAGTCTCCTTCACCGCCTGATTTATTTTTTCTTATACTGTATGTCCAACTAAATCTTCTAAATATGAGGAGGTTGCGTGAGCTTTGAGCCCTATCTGAGAAATATGAAGATATAAGTTTAGTAAACAATATACTATTCATTTAAAAATGTATTTTAACGCTTGAATCCAACATGTTACATGTGTGGGTCATGTATTAATGCTGGATTATCTTCATTATAATCAAGTAAATTATCTGTAAATACCCACCCTCACTGCTGCTAATGTTTTTCGGTTAGATTACAGTCAGCTAGATCCTCAAAATGAAAATGGAGAGTCGCTTGGAGTCATTAGAGAACTCGTTAGCTAACACTGTAGAAATGAGTCACCTTTAAGAAGGAAAATACACAAAATCTCTCTTTGGTCTTGATTACTAGTGCTCATTGTCTACGGGAGATGCCTATAAATGGGAAATAAAGGACATTTCATTTAGAACATATCCTTGCTATGGATCAATAAGGTAAACAATAGGGTGGAAATAGCAGAGAGATTTGCAATGACAGATTTAGAAAATCATCCATGATAACTACCTTGCCATTGTGTGCCATCCTCTGGGATTTGGTCCGCCTCCTACAATGCCACACTGGGAATAGGGTGTGGGTGGGTGTCAGGCCCATGCAATCACTCTGTACATATCCACTAAGGTTTCCTCCACCCACAAACAGGCCTCTTTCTCCTTTGGGGCCTTGCTTCGCCCCGCTTTACCCAGCAGCAGCCCCCAGAGAGCCCCCTTTAATCCCTCTAGTCTGGGAACAACTCCAACTCGCAGTCCCTTAAAATGTCTTGGGTTTGTGCATTATTAGTAACACGCTATGAATTACGCTAACGGGGGGAAAAAATGGCAACTGGCAAACATGGGGCAGTGATAAATCTGAAATAATGAAACAGGCCCTTTAACTGGAACCAGGAGGGCTTTTGCTGACCCAGAAATGGTGGTAACTGGATATAGGCCCTGCAGAGCTGCTTGGAGGCATGGAGGACTGCTATAGTAAAGCCCCAGATGGGCCCTGCGGTGGGTTGGGGTACCAAAATGCAGCACAATGTGGAGCCATATACTGGAAAACCCTGGGAGATATGAGGTTGGTCACATTCCATCGCCTTCAGAGTGACCCTGGGAGAGATAGAGCGACAGGCAGTTGTAGGAGTGCATGTTAAACAAGGTGTTATACTGAAAGTGACAATCTTGGTCAGCTTGGCTTGAATAGTGATGGCATGCAGAGGTAGGCCTAACTAATGACAGGCTGCCTATAAGCTTTGATCTCGGATAAGTTATTGCTCACATGGGTTGGATAAAATGACTAAAACCAAGATAAATGTCCTGCTGTCTTCGCCTTTGCAAACCTCATCCTCCCTCTCTGTCTGTTCATTCATTTCTACACAGGAAAACCATATAGAGATGCCTTTTTAATCTTCATGTTTGTACATAACACAGGACTGCCCTGTTGTAATTCCCCCGTGTGTGTCACAGGCTTGAGTGTACATCCCTAGCCCAGTGTGTGTATATGGGGCCTCACTACTGTGCACAGCCATAAAGGGCAGCCTGTGCACATGAGCGATGGAGCCCCGCGCCCAGGCCGAGGCGTACTTGCTTTTTCACTCGGAAAGCGATATAAATTCCCAGCCGGTAATATAACATTGGGTGTGTGTGCGTGCGGGGGTGTGTGTGTGTGTGTGGAGCAAAGAGGGCATGCGCACGATGTATGTCAGAGAGAGAGAGAGAGAGAGAGACGTTAGTGTGGGGCGGAGAATGAATACCTCTGTCACAGAAAGGCCAACTAATAAAGTAGGTAGTTGAGGGAGGGGGGCAATAAGAATGCATCTCGTCTTTCACCCCTTCACCGTGGGTTGTCATCAAGGGTGAATTAGTTTTTATGCCGGGGCCCAATGCAACCAATGAAGCTCCATCCACTGGTCAACCCCCCCCCCCCCGCCCCCCCTCCCTCCCAGCCTGCCAGTGGAAATTGCATTGGCCATGGTTTAGGAGACGCATGCGACTCAAGTTTCAGCCCCTTTGAAATTTTCATCGTCAATAAATTGCTAGATCAAGCAGATTAGTTAAGTGTATTTTGGCTTCTTTCACAACTGGGCGACCTTTGTGTGTGTGTGTGTGTGTGTGTGTGTGTGTGTGTGTGTGTGTGTGTGTGTGTGTGTGTGTGTGTGTGTGTGTGTCTGTGTGTGTGTGTGTGTGTGTGTGTGTGTGTGTGTGTGTGTGTGTGTGTGTGTGTGTGTGTCTGTCTGTCTGTCTGTCTGTCTGTATGTGTGTGGTTGATGTGGTTGTTCTTGGACTTATGATTTTCTAGAGTACAGCCCTGAACCCTTTTGTGTCGAACTATCTGAGAAAAGAAAAAATAAGAAGCTAATTACTTTTGAAATTAGAGTTCCAGAAACACTGAAACATTGTTCTCCTCCTCTCTTTGTCAACAGAAAAAGCATATGCTGTCAATTTAAACGATTAGTGACGTTGTATTATTTTTCTCGCTTTTTTTTCTGAGGTGGCTAAAGCATTCCATAACTTGCTATTTGTCTTCTTCTATTACCCCGGGGAGAGCTTTGCATCAGATTCTGTGTGTGAAAACGTATTCATCAGTCGGAGGAGTGCGCTTTAAATCTGCCGCTAACGTCCAATCATACCTTATTAAACAGGCACGATACATCAATGTAAAGAGCCTCTCGCACGCCATTCACTCCACTGATACCAATGTTTGACCTGGACTCAGTCTAACACTTGGACAGCAGCACATTCTACAGAGAAACAGCCTATTTTCCATCAGGCCAAGGGGGCTCCACTTTATTCAAACCAGGGTCACTAGCTCAATCCCTCCAGCTTTTCTCCTTTTCCCAGGCCTTTTGTTTTTCTGGAGGAGGGGAGGAAAAGGGAGGTGTGTGGGGCTGATAACCCCTCTCCATCACCCTGACAGAGCAGTGTAGGCCCTGGATAGACCTGTGGCCTAGCGGACTGCTCACCCCCCAGCCAAGAGTTTGAGGTTTGAGGTTAATAAAGAGTCAGAATGAATGATGGAGGTCTAGCTGAGAGCCCAAGTTATCTGTTTGCGATTATATATTTGACAGACTCCCCCTGTCATGTGATATCAGTTGTGCTGTGGCGCCAACTTGTTATCAGGGCCCACAGAGGCCAACTGGCTTTGTACACATTTATCATAAATATGCATTACTACATACCTACTGTACTACTGCTCCAAAGATAAGCCTTGGCTATATGCTGACTTCCTTTTTCAATGGATTTGATCAGCTTTTCACTCACTGTTGACAGATATATATGACATAGAGTGCAAACAACACGGATGGATCCCTGCAACTATCTGGGAATTTGGGTCGCTTAGTTATAGAAACAGACGTGCGGCCAACTCTTAAATAGGCGGGGCGCTAACAGGGAAAGGGCAGACTCCCGCTGAGCCCCGCTGCTGCACAAATAAACATGGGTCCAGACCCGTAAACGTGGTGGGAAACGCCATCTGTCACCGGCTGTGCGTCACACACATCAGAGGAGGAGGAAGGGAGGAAGGGCAGAGGAGGAAAAGATGGAGGGAGGTGTGTGAGCTTTAATGGAAGCCAGGCAGTCACATGATAGATAACAAATTTCACAATGGGGAATGAGGGAATACCATAATGTGAAGCAGCCATGGGTTTGGGGGAGGAAGGGGGGTGGTGCAGCTGGACTGACCAGTAACAACTCCAGCACTGTACACACACACACACACACACACACACACACACACACACACACACACACACACACACACACACACACACACACACGAACACACACACAAACACACACACACACACTCACTGCTGCTCTGAATCTGCTGCAGAGAGCTCTCCTCTCATGCAACAGTGTGTTAGAGGCTTTAACGCTTTTACCTGGCGTGTTGAAGCACGGCACGCCCTACAGTATCAACTGTACCTGGCAATTAATTTTACTGTACACTTCTCTTAGCTCCTATATAGCTCAGAGCCATAGTAACACAGTGTATTGCTAAAATATTTATAGCAACCCCAGAGCAAGATAAAAGCGGGGCGCACACACACACAAGTGTTTACTGGCGCACGCTGTTCTCAGCATTATTCGTGCTGGAACAGGTGAGCCCGGGCATCGTGGTGCAAGCTAACTGTGGGAATGCTGCGGTTTACATAAGGGATTGAGCAAGGCTTCTGAACAGGAGAGGCTCTTGTTGAAATGGGCTGCTGCGATTTCACGTTTTGCTTCACCATGCCAATAAAATCAGTTTTTACAGATGTCTTTCTGGTTTGTTCTTAAGCTTTTACTGGACAAGAAAAAGGAAAAAATATAAACCATAAGTAAATGCTAAATGCTAATTTACTTAGTTTTTTTTTCTTGTCCCTACAGATGCTGCAGTCAGTCTTCTCTTATTTTCTTCTTAATGCATCATATTGATTTCAAAAATTACAGTGTGCTCAAACAACCGAAGACTCTACAGTATTTTGCTCCAAATGTGGAACAAATATGGCTTTGGAAAAAGGCCGTCTTGGAGATCCCAGCTCTCCCAAAACGCATGTCTAAACTGTTTCCATGTCAATGTTGACAAATGAACAGAGACGTGAGGGTTTTAAATGAGCATCTATACACTACACAGCTGGCTGGGGCTTGTTTGCAGATGTAGCATCCAGGCTGCTGCGCTCCTTTGGCCTCCTCTCCTGTTCATGTGGTGCACGACTGAAATATCACAAGGGAGAGTGGGAACGGATTAAGCTCCCATTCAATTTAAACAAGTCGTCCTTTTCCACTTCTCAATCAATGTGTGTGTGTGTGTATGTCTCATTGGAAATGCACAGGCCATTAATCAAAGCTAACATAAATAAGTTGTGACGGGTTGGACCGTAATGGTCTCTGTGACTGCTGGCAGTGGCTTCAGAGGGCCAGATAAACAAAAGATAAGACGGGGAGCCAGACAAGCAGGGCAGCCTCAGACGTGACCACTACTTCTGGATACGGACCAAACGACCAACCATCTCCTGTATGAACACCCTGCTCTTGCTTTTTACTGCTGGCCAACGCTTCGTGCCATGTGAAATCCCCATTGTGCCAAGGCGGCGCTGACATACAAGGATTGATGTATTTTTTGCGCTCATATACACCCCCCCCCCCCCCCCCCCGGCCTCCCTCCAAAATGTTTTGTTAGAGGTAAACTACTCAGCATGTGTGTTTTTGAAACCCACACCAGTGAGAAAAGACTGAGCGATGTGTTCCAGGGATTGGGTAAATATTTAATATTCCGAAGCCAGGCCACACCAAACACATTGGTGAAAGATCACAATGAAGCACAAAATGCACGCAAAGTCTAAATCAAGAAAAACATATATAAATTGACTTTATTAGGGTCATGTTTTCTTTCTTTTTTTCACCCCCACCAATTTGTTTCTTCTGTCTGGAGTCGTCAGTTGTCGGGCTTCAAAGCCTTGGCATCCCCCTGCCAGGCCCAGCCACTAACTGGGAGAACAAAAGAGTCTGCATGTTGTCATTTTGCAGCGGGGTTTGCTGCCCAGCTCTGGTGTTTTCAGAGATAGTATTATTTTATTTGAAGGCCTGTGCAGTGTATATTTTCTCTCTGGTCTCGAACTTTCTCTCTTGATCCTGAGCCCCCTCTCTTCGGCTCTGTGCTCCTGTTTGCTTTCCCCTGGCTCGCTTCATTTCCACACGTCATGGGCCAGCGATGCTCCTACATGGGACACACGCACCTACCGCTTCACTTTTTACCTTCTCAAGAGTGTGTTTGTTATCATTAGCCAACCTTGCAAACAGGAGGACATGATCCTTTCCTCAAGTGTGTGAAAGAAAAAAAGATAGGATTAAAGGTGGAGTCAGCAACTTCTGGGGAACGCTTGTTGTCAAAATCAGTGAATTTCTCCTCACGCTACCTGTCCTTACTGTGTGTCTTTTGAAAAGAATGCAGTGTTAATGCACAGCCTAGGTTCTGTAAATGGGCTTGTTTTTTCAAAATTGCTGACTCCACCTTTAACTTATTAAGCTGCATTTCATACCTAGTTATTCTAAATGGTCGGTTCATCCTTAGACATTGTGGAGGCACAGTATCAAAAGCATCCAAGTGAGAACCAAATGTGTTTCTGCAAGCGTGTTCACGTGTCCCCGCAAGCAAGTGCGGCTATAGCATGTACTGTATGTCTTCATACATGGAGGTCTTCAGTGCTTTGTTCATGTCTGTGTATCTGCTGCAGTCTGTCTGTCATACAGCTTGAGAATCGGGGCCCAGCACATGCTTCTAATCAGGCAATCTCTGTCTCTGCCAGACGACTGTACACTGTCCCCCCCTTCTCTCTTTCTTACTGGTCCTTTTCACTCCCCTACTCTGCAACATTCTCACTCACTGCTCAAGGGGAAATGGCTCACTGGCTCCACACAGTGGTAAAGATGTGCAGTGTCTCGTACAAGCGATCTCTTATTTTATCTTCACATGCAGTGCTTAAATGTACCTAACATTTACTCAAGTTCTTGAGCACAGTTTGAAGGTAGGCCTACTTTTGTCATTAAACTATTTCCATTCAAAACATGTAGTGGAGGTATCCACTCCACAAAAAAATCATAGGTAAATATTGTATTATTTACGCCACAACATTTATTTGTCACCTTTTGATGCAGCAACAACAATGTAACAATTAATTTCTACGGATTGAAGCACCATTTTATGTGACCCAAATCTAAAAATTAATTAGAGAATATATTAAATAATAATAATGATAACAATAACTCATATCTGTGTCCAGGACTTTGTTTTTTCTTCTGTCCTGCCAAACTAATCATCTCGTGACCCCTCCAGATATATCTCCTGACCCTCTGGAGGGGCCTGACCCGCGAGTGGGAACTGCTTGACTATAACTACAGCTAGCCCTCGACCAGCTACATCAACAGCCAAGCACTTTAACTTGTAATGGAGTCAAATGGAACACATTGTGGTATTGCTACTTTTACTTTGATAAAAAACAAACGACTTCCTCCACCACTTCCCATGTGTGATACATTTCTTGCTACTTATTTTCTTTAATTTTGAATTGTGTTCCATCTTTAACTAAACTAAAGTCGGATCACTTTAACGACCAAAACATTTAGGCTTGTTTTTTTTTCCCGATCTCGGAAAAATATGCAAGTAATTATTTTAAGCCACTACGGTTACCACAGAATTACTGCCGAGAAAATTAATGGAAAATTCCTTTCCAGTGCAACAAGTGTGTGAAACATTGAAATATCTACTTATAAAACAAATGTTCTGCTATTTTGATTAAGCGATCCATTTGTAATGATCCTTTATACTTAATGATTTTAGAACTGTAATCTATAACCAATTTGACTCGCTGTAGTCTTCAATCGTTAACAAATTCCCTGATGAATTCCTCTCACTTCCAGCCCCTCATCATCTATTGCTGTGTCCCTCAGGTGAGAATAAGTGACATTTTGAGTGACAGGCTCATTAGGGCTTCATTACATGGCTGCTTGGACAGGAGGAGGAGAAAGGCCCTAGGAGATGAGTGTATAAAGCAGGACTGGCTTGCTGAGCGACCCCATCAGTCCTACACACCCAGGTTCAATAGTGTCTCCTTGGGTGGGGGGGGGGGACACACCTGGGCCAGGTGAGCTTTGCTGCATGAAGAAAGACACTGAGTGTGCATATTGAGTGGAAAAGCTTGGGCGGATTCCTTACATTCAGCCCGGAAGGTAACCTCAAGGCGCTGCACATACAATACACTGACATGCACATACATATATATCAACACACACACACACACACACACACACACACACACACACACACACACACACACTCGCATGCACGCACAACCACATGCACACACACACACACACACACACACACACACACACAACACACACACACACACACACACACACACACACACACACACACACACACACACACACACACACACACACACACACACACACACACACACACACACACACATACACACACACACACTGTCTGCCAAGGGTATTACAAGCAAGTTTAGACTTTTCAACAGGTCTACTCGATGCAAAGAAAACAAAGCAAACAGCGAAATTACTTTTCCCGAGCTTGAATAATGAGAATCAGGAACGAGACACGAGTGGTGACTTGACTTCTTGGCATGAGATGCTTCAGGCTTCTCCTCCTTGAACTGCGCCACACCTCCACAATCCTATCAGTCACATAGACACACGTGAAAAGGCCCAGAGCCCATTGTTGTGCCGTTTGCAACGCCTGGCAACAAGTGTCAGTCAGAGGTCTTGTTTTCTCTGGGAGCAACCCGAGAAAAAGTATCTTGAGCTGCTGCGATGATTAAGGCATTGTGAAACCATTATGTAGTTAAATTAAGTGGGCAAATGGAAACCAGGTTTGCTTGCGTGTTGTTTTTGAAAGATTTGAGAGGAGGCATCGGGTAACAACTCAAGCAAAGAGACCTAGGTTGAATAATTCATATCGTTTTAAGAGTATTAGACGTGAGGGATTTAATTCAGCATCGTAATTACAGTAGTTAGGTAGGCCACTTTAAGCTGATATTAAAATATTTTCCACTGTTTATTTGCAGGGGGCACACAAACGGTTTAAAGGTCCATACTCCATAACAAATTGAAACTGGCTCAGGGTTCAACATAACTTTTTTTTCCTTCTGGCCCGCCGGGCCAGTGGATCTGAGTTTTACTGGCCCCTTGTATATTTTCACTGGCCCTGCACACACTTTTTTTTTCTTCATAATTTAGTGTCAATAATTATAATACCTGTATTAGAAAAATAAAGAAAGATAACCAGATCTAAAGGGAATATCTATACTGTAACAGTATAGATATTCCCTTTAGATTTGGTTATTTTTATTTTAGTTAATTATATGAAATGTTGATATTGCTCATACACATAATATAAAACCAGGCAAACATATTGAATTAGAAGCCTACAACTGAAAGTATGTTGAAAGAGTCGGCCAGTATTTTAAAGTCCAGTAGTTTGATTTTATGATTTTTGATTGTTTTTATTCTTGAATTTGGGCAGTTTAATGAATAGTTCACCTGCAGAAGTCATGTTCAAACATAAAAAAAAAATAAGAGATGAAGGTCTGATCATTCTTTGTGGTGTGGTAGGCTGTTTTTTACTTTCTCTATATGCATTAGGGATGTGAATGTGTCGACCGAATGACCGGTTTTCCACTTGCGCTCAAGTTGACTTTAAAAATAGAATAGAAATACGAAAATCAGGGGGTTATGCCGTTTTTTTAATGGGATATTTCACCGTGTATGTGAGTTCACGTCTGGTCGTGAGCGCGCTGCAGGAGTGTCACTTCTCCATGAAGTGTCAGCTTCACATAAGAGTCCGGTGTGGGACCATTTTTTCAAACTATTGATAAAAAACAATGCAGTGCAAAATATGCAGCATAAGTTAAACGCTCGTCTGAGACTATGACGTTAAATCACCTTAGAAACACACAATGCGTTCGTCCGATCACAGCAGCGTTTCACCGTGTGATCTCGCCAGCGAGTGAGCCGCCGCGCAGATGAACTGTGGTTTGTGGCTAAAATAATAACCGGGGATATTCTCCCCGTTAGCGATTTCAATGGGAAAGACTTCCGCGATTTGATTGAATGTCTCGAGCCTGAAAACACAGTGCCAAACTGCGCGACTATAGGAACTGTACAGTGAGCGGAGTCCCTCCGTTCGTTTCTGTCTACAACCGACACAATCACCGGAGACGCATTCACAGCGTTTAAATAACGCCTCTCATTTGTATTACCATTGGGGCTTGTATGCAAATACTGTAACATTACGGTGGCAGATAAAGGAAAAGCGCAGTTATCACTTTCTGCACCTCAACCTCTGCTGTGGGAAGAAAGAAAGGGGGCAAAGCAAGTCGATTGATTTGTCGACTCGCAGGCGGACGGTAGGCAGCTCTGCCAACGGAGCGAGAGTGCACCCGCTTCTTGCTCCACCTGTCAAAACGCCCACGCATCGGTTGTCCATTAAAAAATATATTTTATATTAGGTTCATTATATTGAGTCTTAAATAAACACTGCTTTCATTACGACTCTCAACGCGCATTTCAATGAACCATGATAGTCTACAAAAAAGGTAGTCTACAAAAAGATACTGAACTGTGATTGGCCAGTCACTGGCCCGGGCGGGACAGTGACTGGCCAATCAACTTGCCCTGCATATGATTTTACTGGCCCCGGGCCATCGGGCTATACGTTATGTCGAACCCTGTGGCTGAAGGGTAATTCTGCTCTGTGTTGCCTCTGTCCACTTCATTATTAGCCCCTTTTAAGCACCATAAATAGCCTACTTCAGCCACGGTGCAAAACACTGATAGTGGATGGTGAAGTGTGTCAAAACACTGGAGATTTTACTGCAGGCAGGTTTGAGCACCTGTCCTAGCCTCCTTTGCACTTCCATAATGGTGATTAATGAAGCAGGTTGAGTCTGTTGGGGTCTTACTGAAACAGGCCTCACCCACAACCCCGTGGTATTGAAATATATCTTAGTGAAGGAAATGTGGCTTCACTGGGACTTACAGCTGCCTCAAGTGTGCAAGAGTGCATCTGTTACTGTAAATGTAGTGTGTGTGTGAGTGGAACAGTTCTGAATTGGAAAGGGGTAGTGAGCATGGAGTGCTAATGTTAAATAACTAGTGTGTGTGTGTGTGTGTGTGTGTGTGTGTGTGTGTGTGTGTGTGTGTGTGTGTGTGTGTGTGTGTGAGTGTGAGTGTGAGTGTGTGAGTGTGTGTGTGTGTGTGTGTGTGTGTGTGTGTGTGTGTGTGTGTGTGTGTGTGTGTGTGTGTGTGTGTGTGTGTGTGTGTGTGTGTGTGTGTGTGTGTGTGTGTGTGTGTGTGTGAATCTTGACTGTGGTATTCCCCTGCACTTTTTCACTATCCTAAAGAAATTTAGGCCACAGTTATGGTGTCACGGGAATGCAAAAAAACCATTTCATACATAGAACAAATAAATACATGTGATTATCTAAACAAAATGGTCCCTGTCATATTTTTTGGGACTCCGTGGGATAAGTGGCAAGCTGAAAAACATGTGATTAAGATCTATAGACTCTGAAGAGCTATAATGTAATATTAAACTATAGAAGAAATATACAATTGATTTAGTTTCTAAATAAATTAGATTTTGTCGAAATTCTTTGCATTGCTGCCTTGTTGACAAAAATCATGCAGACGTAAATTCAATAACAATAGACAGTTTTAGAACACTCAATTTGACAATTTAACTGTATTGGACTATAACATTCTTACTTAGTGTTAAAAGACACTGCTGGGTCTCACTGCAGCAGACCAAGAAAGTCTGTTTCGCCAGACATCTTTCACAACTTCCAAAGGACCTGTACAGTCTATTATGAATATTTGATTGCGTCATGCAGGCTCTGGTATTGCAAGCACATCTTTTTAGCTACCTCCTAACAATGAAATACAGTTCATGAGGATTGTGGAGTGCACTGTTATAATGTATTGGCAAAAAGAGAGCAAATAGTTTGAGGAGAGTTACTTTTTTCATGTTAAAAAATGATCATTTTCATATGGTTTTTATTTTGCTTTACAGCTTTGGTTTCACGACTTGTATGTTTTTTTGTTTTTTTTACTTTATTTATACCGGTAAATCCCATTGAGACCGAAGAGTCTTTTGCAAGGGAGACCTGTTCTCTTTTACACACACATTCATACACCGATTGCAGGCTTACTATGGACATTCACACAAGGCAAGGTTGGTGAAGTGTCTTGCCCAGGGACACAACAACCATGACACAAGTGGCGATCGAACCGCCAACCCTTTGATCATTAGCCGACCCGCTCTACCACCTGAGCCACAGTCGCCCCTAAAACATGGTTGAGATATCTACTTTGAGATTTTCATTCATAACTTGTTTCTTCTTACATTTCTTCTTTCCACTTAGCTTAATTTGACTCCATACAAAGAACCCCATATGTTGCTTGTACCCACAGGGTTGTACCCCATGACCTTGACTCACTCACTTTCAACTAGTCATAGAGAAATCCTATGAAAACCAAATCGGAGGGGTTTTGAATGTATATCTGAAACAGGTCCATCCAAAGAATTAAATGTGAAATGGCTCAAATTGCAGGCCAATAATCATGAAGAAATATGAACATGCACAGAATCTAAACCTCTACTTACAATCTAATCTCTCTCTCTCGGTCTCTTTCTCTCTCTCTCTCTCCCTCTCTCTCTCTCTGTCTCTCTCTCTCTCTCACCACTGCCTCTTATTTAATTTTACCTGGGAATACATATAAACCACCGTGCATTGGTCTTTTACTTTATCCCCCCTTCCTTTGGCTGTAGTGGTTTTTCCCATCCCATACACTCAGATGTGACCCTTTCACCCCTGACTCGGCTGGTGTTTATTGCGCACCGGTTAAAGCACAGCCCCGTTTCCAACAGTCACTGCTGTGGCCGGGAGAGAGAGAGAGAGAGAGAGAGAGAGAGAGAGAGAGAGAGAAGAGGAGCTGGATGGACACGGAGGATGGATGTGAACATTGTCTTTTTGGCTGAAACATAAACTATTATTGACTTCATATATTTTCCCTACTGTCCTTCCTTCCTCTGTTTTGGGAGAGACATGCAGACGCCTCATCTCTTCCCCAACCTCTTCTTTCTGCTCATTACTTTACTGTTCTTTATTTTTCTCTTCGCATGGACTGACTTTTTGGTCAGCCGCCTGTGAACTGCCAGATGTGTGTGTGTGTGTGTGTGTGTGTGTGTGTGTGTGTGTGTGTGTGTGTCTGCGTGTGTCTGCGTGTGTCTGTGTGTGTGTCGCTCTAGCTGTTTTTATAATATGCTACTCATAATGTCTTTATGTGTATCAATTTAGAAGGGAATCGGTTCGTAGACATTCTCACAGTTGTGCCACTCACCCAATGACAAACAGTATAGTCCTCCTGTGAGCGACTGAATGCTCAAAAGAGACTCAAATCAAAGACAGACTTGCAAAACAGAAACATATCAGACACATCAATAAGCTGACATTCCAAACCCCATGGCTGCCGTGTCACTGGATATCATAGCTGGATATATTTGCTGAAATGATAATTATGATAATTGTTGTGTGAACTGTATAGCAGCAGCAGCAGTGGGGTTTGGTAATAGTTGCTCTGCCCACAACAGGAACTTACTTGGATCCCTGCACCATGCTTTGCCAAAAACCACAGAGCTTACACAGCCCCCCGAGGATGACAAGACAAGTGAGAGTGAAGGGGGAAAGGGGGTTGATGGGATATAAAGAATGAGGCGCACTATAGGGTCCCATAAAGACTTCAATATGCCCCGGCACGTTTGATTTTTTAGTGACTGCGGCGTGGGTTTGGCTGCCTCTCAGGGCAATCCAAGAATAATTTCCACGAGGAGAAAGGGTAGATCTATGACTCTACAGATCATCTCAGCGAGTCATATGTATCTCATTGATTCAGACTTTTTTTTTTCTTCTCTGTCCTTTGAGTGTTTCAGTGAAAGGGTTCAGCATGATGGCAGTGACTGACCCAGATATAGAACATCAAGGTTTTAACATTGACCATGACCACTGAAAATATCCTATAAAATATCCATATAATAAAAGAAAAGGGTTTTGGTATAATAACTCAAATAAGACATTTTCAAATGCCTTAGATTTACTTTGAAATTGCAGACATGTACAGTAGATCACTTCTGCAGCCAACATACTGTGTGTTTTTAACATGCATATTGTAGGTTTGCTTGTTTTAAAAAGTTATACAGTAGTTTCTAGAATATATATATCATTGATCCTTTTACTCCACTGGATCTCAGAGCCAAACATTGTACTCATTACTCCACAGCATTTATCTGACAGCTTTCATAAACTAGTCAACCTCTCTTCATACTATATTAAAAATCCATACCCTTCCAGAAAACACGTATCTCAACATTTGGTCAAATGAATGATTGTCTGGTAAGCTGAAGTTTTAAAGTGTTCCTTTATGGGTTGAGGACATTTTCCAACCTCTTAAAAATGAAATAAGCTTTTTAAACCCCTCCCCCACACACACACACACACACACACACACACACACACACACTCCCCCCTGGATTAGCTGTAAAGCTCCTGAAAAGTCTAATTTTGTTGAAACCTGGTTCACACAGAGCAGAGACGCTACACACTCATGCTGATCTCATCCAGGAGATGATGCATTGTTCTAGATGAAACGTATAGTATATAAAGGATTAAAGTTATCTTAGCCATAAACATCTACAGCAGTAAATTGCAACATACACAGTCATTTGATCCAGGTACGTCAGATATAATAGTAAAACACAGCTGGGACTATTTTCTCCAAACTTTTAAGTAAATGTAGCTAATAATTCTAACTTTTTACTACTTACTTCTTACTTTCACCTAATAAATGATGTAAGGCAGAACTTTTAGCTTTGGTACTTATACTTTTGCAAAGAGTCTGAATGCTTCTTCTGAGTGTTCAGAGTTAATAAGATGCATTCATTAGATGTGCTTCTGGATGGATCCTATGAGACTTCTAGGTTTTGCTCTATACGCTAAGCTAACTGCCTTCCAAAAGTATATTAGAATAACTGATGCCAAATAAAAAACACAGTTTAAAGCTGGGGTATATGATTTGGGGAGAAAATAGCAGTTGGGATAGAGATTTGAATCCAAATACCTCAACCACTCCACTTGTTCTCTTTGGTCCCTCCCTGACACGCTCTACACCAACAACGTCGTGCCAAAGTGAATGGACAGTCCCAACAGCCAATAAGAACAGAGAATCGGAGCCTCGCTCTGATTGGTCAAAGTGTACAGCTCATGTTAACTTTGACCAATCAGAAATCATATACCCCAGCTTTAAAGAGGACCTATGATACTTTTCGACTTTTATGACCTATAAACGTTGTTATAATGATTTATAGTCATGTTTAACCATACTAGAGTATCAAATAATTACGTACATGCATTTCGACGTATTCCCTGCTGACCGTCTGGGGTGGCTGTGCAGAGCACTAAAAACTATGGCAGCCGGTCGAGCCGAACTTGTTCAAATTTCCGGGTAGTTTCTGTCACGCTCGTGTAGTTTTCTGTCATGTTTCCATGTATGGTAATGCTGCTCAGGCAAGCTCCGGCTGCATGCCCCCACCTTCCTGAAAATTTCCCGCTGCTGGATGGAAGGTAACCAATCACAACGGAGTGGGGTTTGCAGCAGGGGGGAGGGGCGGAGAAGCTCAAAGCAGTGTGTAGAGAGAGACTGCTGTGCTCGCTAGGGTAAGAGGAAGAGTGTCCCGAAAATCTACATAGTTTTTTGTGATGTGATTCGTGTCAGGTTGCTCTATAGCAGTTTTTAACAAGAAATGAAGACCAGAAAAGTAGTATAATAGGATCTCTTTAAGGACTGTTTTCATGTTGGAAAAAAACACATGACAAAGACACAAATACATTTAAAAAAAAACGTCAAGACGTGTTGAAAGATGTTTGCTGCTGTCCGTGTTCTCACATTGACGCACACTTTGCACACACACACTGTCATTATTAGGAGTTGGATAGAGTTATGTCTCCTCTCTCTCTCTAAATCCCCCCTTCATATCCAGTATCCACTCCGTCTCTGGCTTTTATCTTTTGTTTTTTCCAGAGCTCTCCGTTAGCACTCTGAGCTGTCAGGGAATGATGCTGCACAGCTCTGCCAGGCAGAGGTGAGGACCAGAGAAGTGAGATGAATCTTCTTCCTCTGCATCAACACCTCCATGATATATGTGCTGCTACGTTTCACATCCTTCGTATAGACACTGTTCTACCTCAATACTATTCCCTGGCTGAAATCTTACTGCCACATCCGTTATACTAATTTAAGTTTTCTTAATACACTCAAATGCAGCACCTATAGTATCTACTAGTCAATCTTTATGTTCTGCTATAGTGTTCTGGATGTGTCAGCAGAGTTCAGCGAGTGTCAAAGTTTAAACAAAGCTATTTCACAAAAGAAAGATGACTTACCTGATTCCAAGAACCTTGCCTACTTATGTAGCTATTTTAGGATATTGGTCTGATTCACAGATGCTCACCTGCACACACACACACACACACACACACACACACACACATACACACACACACACACACACACACACACACACACACACACACACACACACACACACACACACACACACACACACACACAGTGATGCTTGTGTCACTTGCTGGCGCATAGTCACAGCTCTCAGGCATGAAAAGTTTAATTCTATTTTCTACATCTAATTTGGGCATTTCAGGCGGGACATGTGCGTAGCCAGTATGTGCACGTTGCCAGGTTTGTGTCAAGATTTCCAGTTATCCCGCGGTGTTAACGGCTGGGCTGTGAATCGTCTCCACGGCAATGATCAAATGGGGCCATGGCTGGTGACGTACACTGGCAGAGTCCATCCAAAAGAAATAAGTGTGTGCGCGTGTGTATTTTGAGGTGTGTTCAAGGTCCTCTGTCCCCTCCCTTTAGCTTTGGTTCCTGAGGAGTGGGCAGCGGTGTGTGAACAGAGGGTCAGTGCCAGTCAGATTCTGCTGACTTCATACCCACCGGAGAGGTCTTTGGTGGGGCAAGCTTTGGCTACTTTTGCTGCTCTTCCAGCCCAGTCCAGCACCCCTGCCTTTTCTCAACCCCACTGGCACAATTTAGAAAGACTGATCCTCACCAGGGCAATGGGAAAAGCTTAATTTAATCATTGTGTGGCCGGCGCTGCCTTCAGGGTACAACAAAGACAGTGTAATGTTCTTGAGACAGGGTGGCCTGCCGGACAATTTAGTGACTGAAAGGTTGCAAGTTCACTCCAAACGAGCCAGGATCCTTTTCTTTCTTTTTTTTCCCCTTTTGGCCTTACAGCGAACTGTAACCAGCCATCTACAGAGAAAAGAAGTGCAAACCACTCAGCAGGAACTTGATTTTTGTGAAAGCAGTTTAACTTAATTGCTGTCACAAGGTTTGCACTTTCACGATAGCCACTCCTCCACCTTATTTTTCCCTACCACACACATCCATATCTGGGAATTGACATCTCGTGATGTTTGCATGAATCTTAATTGTATCAGTGGTCCAGGAACTGCAGCAGCCGTGCAGCGCGGGGCTACACTTGCTGGAGGGCAGGAACTCTATGAACAGGAGGGAAAGCTCCTAATTGGTCCGAATGGGCTGCAATCAGAGCCAATAAGAGATAAGCGCTTGGATTGTTCTCCAGATTGGCAGCGATAGCATTGTGCTGTGTGGCCGTGTTTCTACGATTGCGCTGCTGTTGACCAAACAGAGAACAGGTGTGCAAGCGCTCTCTCTCTCTCTCTCTGCTCAGGTGGCCTTCCTGGCAACCCCGAGCCTCACACACACACACACCCTGAGCAAACACTCTGAACGCTTGGATTGCTCTGCACTATATGTGCTTTTATACTTGGAGGAGAAAAAAAATCCATCTCCGCGTGACACACTTGTTCTAGTGTTATAGATGGGTAATCTACAGTATGGAGGAATGTATTCATAGATGTTGGAACAAAGGCACTCTTTACCTACCCTCCTTCACGCCTAATCAACCTGTATTGACTTTAGTGATAGGGGACTGCGGTGACGGATGTTGGTGGGCTGAGTGCACTCTATTACTGCTTTTCTTTTTATGGATCACAAATGGGCAGCCAGAGAGAATCCTATTTTTCCTCTTTTCCCGTATCTGCTCTGAATGCTAATTACAAACCTCTTCTGACCCCAAAGCCTGTGGAGCCAGTATCACTGTTTCACAAACAATATATACTGTAATTGTTTGGTTCAAATGGCCAATCTTTGTTTTGATTATGAGCCATAAGCGTATAAATATGCCTATAATGCTCTTGGCAAAGCAAACCCCTGACAATATAATGGTTTCCAGACGCCAAAGGACCAAATGGAGGAATGTTAACAAATTCCCATTTAGCATTGTAAACACAGGCAAGAGAAATAGGAAAAAGAATAAGCAGTTATATCATAACAAAAAATTCTTCACTCATTTTCCTTTTATGCTTTACTTTTCTGTTTGCTTCTTCTCAACTAGTCAGTGCTTTTTTGTTGTTTTTTTAGTCATTTTCATGCTCTCTATATTACTTATTGATTTGTGGGCATAAAGATATTGCTCTTGTGTGGAATGTGTGGACACAGCGCAAAAAGGTTACTGTAAAACACCAAATGTGTTGTGCATTCATGTAAGTTAATGGTGGTGCCAGCGATTCTGGAGAACGCTTGTTGTCAAAATCACTTTTTGTCAATATCAGTGAATATCTCCTTACGATCTGCTCCCGGTCCGCACAGTTCTTGCGCTGAAAAAAAGGGGGCCCACTGCAGCTATCGACATGCCAGTTTACAGAGCCTATAGGCTGTGCTGTATTAACACTGGAGTTTTTTTTGTTCAGCACACACACACACACACACAGTTCCTACAAGTAGCTGATTTTGACAAGAAGTGTTTTGGATTGAAATGACTGAGTATGCCTTTAACTGAACCGCTGATGCATGTGCGTGGCAGGCAGCCCTCTGTGCCTGTGCTGTTTACATCTGAGTTTGACTGAGTGAGTGTAACGTTTTCAATAAGAGAGGAAAGGGGTCTGGAGGAAGGGGGATCACATCCTGTGCCGGAGCCCTGCACTGTGTTTTCCAAAAAGCCAGCAGCAGTGATGGGTGTGCTGCTGGTATAATGAGGGGGGGGGTCAGTATCAGAGGGTGAAAGCATTTGGGGATAAGCCACGGCTAATGACGAGGAAGTCCAAGGCGTCTTTGATCTGCTCGGGTCCTTTGGCACGTCGGGGGGGGGAAAGCTGTGTGCTACACCAAGGAGACCCCTAATCTTCTTATAGGGATATGCTTAACATTCCTCTACTTTTTGGGAAACCGAAAAAAGAGCGCCTCCACCGCTCCTCCGTCTGTCCTTTCACATGGTGCAATTCAAAACAGTCTTCAGGCCTGCATCCTATTTCGCTGTTGGTTTTTCGGGAAAACCAGAGAGAGAGAGAGAGAACACAAGGGAAAGAGAGGATTGTGGGTTGGCTTGCTAAGATGGAAGGAAGGCCTCTTTTGGTCACAGTGTGGGATAGTTTCTACTAAGCTGGAACAGGTTTTTTGGTGGGTTTTTCGGGGAAGATTTCCGCATGAATCACTGGCATTGCATTGCTTTAGATACTTCTGCAGAGGAAAATTGTTCTTTTTTTCAAAGTATCTTCATCACTTCAAAATGATTGATTCCTCCCCATGTCCTGCTGGGATTATTGCAGAAAAAACACGTATTTTTCTTTCTGCTGTGCTTGGAAGGTATTTATAGATGTGATATTTACAATTAGACCCAACTGGCTTCTGAGTGACATTAAGCACTATTCTCCGAGGTGTTTTGAGAAAGGACAGGCCTGCCCGTGTCCAAGGCAGGTCCAAAAAGCAGAAATGAGGATGGAAAATATGCAACAGTCTGACTGGCACTGTGACTCACCCAACAACAGAACAACTGAGTTCTCTGCGGGAAATGTTTGCTATGAACACTTTCCCCGCGTTGTTGTTGTCTTGCTTTTTCTCACAAACACAGTTTTTATCACTATCGAGGTTGTTGTTTTCACAGTACATTCATGTCTGCACAGTCAAATGTTTGGGGCTTGGGAAAAAGTGTTGGACCCAGAGTTAGTCCTCTGTCTTGCTTGCTTTTTAGGGCCAGCGCAGCATTAGCCGGCCGAGGCCTGCGTGTCTGCAGGGGCTTAGGCCTGCCTTCATTCCCCCCGTTCTGCAGCCAAACCCTACACTCCTTCAGGGCATGAGCAGAGAGGGAGGGAGGGAGGAATGCACTCCGACCCTCCACCCTCCTCTCCTCTTTCCCTCCAGAGGAGTGAGGGATGGAGAGAGGCCCCTTTATGGAAAGCAACCAAGACCCCGGGCATCAGATCCCTCTGTTTTTCATCCTTCTTCTCTTTACCTCCTCACCCTTTTGCTCTTTTCTTTTTTCTCACCTTTTGTGCAGGGCTTGTTTGCAGTGGTAGAATACACAGTGCGGTGCAGTGGCGAGCCAGGCTGGGGCCCCTGATAAGGGTGCTGCGCTGGGCTGCTGTGAGGGCCATGAGAGCACAAACATTACACCACTGAGTAAACGGACCTTGGGGCCCACTGCTGAGCGCCTTTGTTATTGCGGCTCACATGCAGCCGGGGTCAGAGCAGATAGAGAATGCAGCTCATATGGCTGGCTTATCACTAAATCCAATCCTGGACCTTGTGGTACGGCCTATTCTTGGAACTGGGAGCATGTTAACCCCTCTGGTTGTTGTTTTTTCTTTATTTTTTTTTCTGTGTGGGTCTCTTTTAGGGATTTGATTCAAAGCTATTTATAAGTGCAGTTATGAAATAGCATTTTAGGATCTAGTCTCTGTTCCAGATGACTATCTGTGCTGTTTTGTTTGACTGTGATAAAAGCAGATCAATCATTTATGTTGAATATTTGCCAGCGATATTAATGTTTAAATAAAGAGGAAATGGCTCGACTCAAATCTCTGGTAATCTCGGCGAAACTCTTGTTATCTTGCACCGCTGTGGGAAAAACACATCCATGTCTGTGTTGGGATCAGATAATCTTTGGATGTCCTTGACTTAGTGCCGGATTTTCTCTCTTAAAAGCACAGGAAGTGATAGGAAAACTTTTCTTACAGTCAGTTTAAATGCACTTTCGACGTGTCAGAGAAGTGAACATTTTCTGAGGTAAATTCTCATAGCTGAATAAAGAAACTTCCCTCAGAGGAAAAATAGATCCACACTGTTTAAAGTTAGAAAGCTACCTTAAATGTTATTCATCTACTGTTGTTTTTTACAGCGCTAAGGCCCACAGTTTTATGCTAGTCTTATGTTTTGTTCCAGGTGCTTCAAAATACATTAGTTTTGATTTATGATGATGGAATTATTCAATACTAGGAATAACGTAGTGAAAATGTGTTTAGTATGAACTAACTGCAGGCTCTGGAAATGTAAACAAATCCCCCTCCCCTGAAACTGCATAGTGCACCTTTAAACGTATTCCACCATCATCTAGCAATAGACTCCACTCTGCGTTTGCTATTTATTTCCCTGTGTTTACTGCTTCTTCTCAATATGCCTATCCGACACGCATCTCGGCATCTTCCTTCCGTGTCTGCGGAGGTGGAGGATGTAGGAAGAGAGAGGAGACAGTGAGTTATGGCGGGAAACAGTGACTTAAGCAGTTGTCTAAATACTGTCAGCAGTGTTCCTGGGGCTTTAGAGTGAGATCTCCTGCTTGTTGCTGTGTGTTCTGTCAGAAAGGTGACACACGCTGTAAGGCTCTGGTTCATGTCCTGAAACCCCAGGTCTGGCTCTGCTGCACCATGCCTGATGATGTCACTGCAGGCAGAAGAGAGACAGTTGCTAAAAAAAAAAATGCATTACAAGAACAAGCTGCAAAATAATCCCTTTCAGTTTCTCATCATGTTGTTTGGTGCGCACAAACACGCTTTTGTATCTGCAAATCTTGCCAGCTGATTGGACAAGCATATGATCCCCCCAAAAGGAAGACATCTTGTAGACTACTCTGGTATTCATGAGGCATGTTATTTCTTCTTCCAAATGATGACTTTGCTGGAATTTGCCTTTCAGGACACACATGGCTGCAGCGACCCGAGTCACACAGGCTGTGCGTGCACATGCCAAATACGCTACGCAAGTTACTCTGCTGCCTTTTTACTGGAAGTTCAGAACACTGATCCAAGTTTCTCTGCCCTCATCTACAGACCCCAGCTCGGCGCCTCCATCCAGACTGCTCCGCGGACAGAGCGCTCTCAACTTGGTCAACTCAGGGCACTTAATGAAAACTGATGACAGATCAGTAATTAGAGCTATACACACAGCAGCCATTTATGCTCTTAATCTGTCGTACAGGTGACCTTGGGATCTACGTGTGTGTGTGTGTGTGTGTGTGTGTGTGTGTGTGTGTGTGTGTGTGTGTGTGTGTGTGTGTGTGTGTTTGTGTGTGTGTGTGTGTGTGTGTGTGTGTGTGTGTGTGTGTGTGTGTGTGTGTGTGTGTGTATGTGTGTGTGTGTGTGTGTGTGTGTGTGTTTGTGTGTGCGTGTGTGTGCTCGTGCATGATTGTGCCCTATCAGGGGTGTTTGCATAGTAGGGCTGTTGATGGCATGGCTACCAATATGTGCATTTATTGTCTCATTTTAATAAAAAAAAACTGTATTCCACCTCAAAGGAGAAGTGAGTTGGGATCCTCATACACACTTGTGTTGTGTTATGAAATAGTTGTTTGGTTTTGTTTTGGTCTAACGCACCTCAACTCTAATGCTTGGTTCACCCTCTCACCACTGTCATAATTATATCAGCTGTATGCTACCTATCCAGCACAGAACAGTACTGCACGTATAAAGCAAGTTAGCAACTATAGCGGATGAACACAGTGGGGCATTTATCAGCTGAAGAGCCAGATATTTCCTTCAACAGTTGGTGGAGACCAAAACAGAGATAAAGATGAGGACCACCTGACACATGTTTCCAAATGAAGGCTAATGTTGCTCTGTATTTGCAGGCTGTCTAAACAGACGATTGTTTTTTAACAAATTGGCCACATCAACTTCATGAGGTGATATTATGCGTTCTGTTGATGCAGCTTTGGAGATCAAGACCCATCTTTTTGTACAAATGCTTAACAAGAACAGAAATCCATTGGACAACATTGCCTAAATAGACCCTTATGCAAAGCAGCTACGATCCATGGTCTGTTCTACAAAAAGCTTACCCTCTTACTGCTGCCATGCTATTGCTATTAACACTGCTCCTTCTGTCTAAACATATAAATTCAACCTATTCAGACAGATACTGGGTTCGTCAATGTCATTCTTTCAACATGTTGGAAATAGCAACCAGCAGCAGAGCTCCTGTAGATGAGGCAGGGTAAAAAGGTGGGAACACTTGAAATGTAAATTGTAACACATCGCACATTCGCACTGCAAAAAAAGATTGATTACTTTCGACACTTCAATAGAAGAGTCCAAGGATGGAATTTTCCTTTCAGGTGCCTATGCATGTCTACGTACATTTTCATACCTGCAGGGATATATAGAAGCTGAAAGGCCTATACGTGTCCTGACAAGCAAATGTGAGCCAGATGAAAGGTAATTCAAGACTGTGAATTTATTTAAGCATCGGGGAAGCTTGAGCAACGTAGCTATGCCCTGTAAAAAAAAAATGTAAGGCCTTGGAAAAGTTTTAGTCATCATAAATAACACTTTAACAAGCGATCACATGGGGGTAAAAGATCCAATATGCATTTGCTTGTATAATCTGTCAAAATAATTGTCTCAGCACACAAATTCCAACATGATACAGATAAAGTCAACTAGATACACTTGTTATTGTGTCCTGGTGAGAGCGCAGCGTGAGATGAGCCAAAACGCTCTTAATGATTCGCAAAAACAAGGTCTCAGCCATCTCTTGTTTTTCGCCCCGGACTTCTCCCGGCTCGTTAACATGATTAATGGACAACTGAAAAAGCGAATGAAAATGCAGTCGGATCCAAGCATAGCATTGTGTTTCACCAGCCTTTTAATTTATCATCACTCATTAGGGGGAAAGTCATTCAAGTCTCTTGCTGAGATATTAGCCTGAGGGTAATGGCTGTAACTCTTGAGTGAGAGCAAGTTAAGGGTTTTTGCCTTAATGGGCTTTTCTGCCACCTAGTCGGACAACAATCTCTACTTTCAACCTTCAGGAGGCGCTTTTTTCCACTTTTCTTCTCAAAACACTTCATCCTTGATGCAGCTGTGTGGCTTTATTTCTTGGAATGGGGGTTCTGTCTCTGGGCATGGATGTATACTGTGCGCCCTCTCTCGTCACTTACCGTAGAAAGTCTTACTGGCCCTATCTCCTCCCTCTTGTTGCTCTTCTCTAATGGGGGAATTTCATTTAGCAGGGAAGTGATCCGTTTTGTCTGAGCATAAATTGCAGATAATTGTGCCATTTAGACGCCGGACAAGCGGGGTCGCTAGACGAAAAGTCAAGCCGGGTGAAAGTGGATGCCTGGGAGTGCACGGTTGGCTGAGGCTAAATGCAAGGCTACAAGTGTGTGTGTGTGCATGTGTGTGTATGTCTGTGTACGTGTGTGTGTGTGTGTGTGTGTGTGTTGTGTGTGTGTGTGTGTGTGTGTGTGTGTGTGTGTGTGTGTGTGTGTGTGTGTGTGTGTGTGTGTGTGTGTATGTGTGTGTGTGTGTGTGTGTGTGTGTGCCTGTGTGTGAGTGTGTGAGAGAGACTCCCTCCCAATGTTTGTTCTTCTATTCACAGTAGGTTTAAAAACATGCCGCCGCTGGCCGAGGAGTATACTTTTTTAACGGTATGTAATTGTCCTCTGCAATAACAGCCACCATGTTTGCTCTGGCAGCACACAACATAAAACAGGCTGTGAGAGAGCGAGAGGGGCTCGGGTCCAGTGCTGCTAGCTAGGCCCATGTTTTATTTTCTTACGGTATCTCACTTCACCAGAGACTGCCAAGAACTATGAGGGCATATGGAGTGCATGGAGATATCTGCAAGCAAGGCGTTTCTATATCCAAGCACTTTCCCACTCTCTAACATCCAACCATTTCTCTCACCAATCAGAACGGACAAAAGCAAACACACTTTTTATATATTCTCTTTTTATGTGTGTGAGACAAGTGGCTGGCACACATACCCCCCTGGGGTTAGGTGACGTCCCCACACATGCTCAGTCAGGTGCAGTCGTTTGAGAGGGGTTAAGTTATGCCCCAAGCCAGCGCACAGGAGCTTAGGCTTTTGACTGACAGCTCTTTAATGCATGGGCCCTGGAGCTGGCCCAGGTGTGTGTGTGTGAGAGAGAGGGAGAGAGAGAGAGAGAGATTGAGCTTTAGCACACAGAGCCTTATTAGGAGTGTCTTCTTTAAGCGTCCCACTCCCAGTCAGGCTCATTTGAATGATTTATGACATGAGGCTGTCTGTAGAGAGACACGTCTATTAATCAGATTACAGATTATTCTGTGTGCATTTGGCAGGTTTGTATACACAAGACATAGCCTGGCAACGCCCGCTCACCTACTTGCGCTCAATTTTCATTTCCCTTCAGTAGTCAGTCTGGGTCCACTGTATATTCGTGGGTTTTATCAGCCAAGATGTGTGGCTGTCCAATCAGCGAACAGAGGGAGTAGCTGAAAACAAAGACGTTGAGGTTGTGCGCCAGTTTCAGTTGTAGTTTTTAGCCGGCGCATGACAAACGTCACGACAAAACGTTATGCGATTGGTTGGCATATCCCGAGTGGCACTGGGCAGATCCAATAGTTTTGAACTTCAACAGACAACCGCCTTCAAGTGAGTTAACGTTTGTCAATTGAGCGATACCAGACCTTCTGTACAAATTAAATGAAGTACGATAGTCTGGTAGGACCGGGCTACACGAGACGGAGGAATCAGAAAGACAAACATTATTTAAGGGTACATCTGCTGATATTCCATATTTTTATTGTTGTCAACAAATCCCATAAAACAACCAAAAACGTTGATTTTGGTGGTTTTCCTCAGTTCTTCTTGTTATACATGCTTGAGTTTATTCTACACTTCGTTCAATTCTGCATTATTCTTTACATTGCACTTCATTTTACCACACTGCTCCCTTTACACTTCCCTTATTCTTGCTAGGCCTCAAGGCACTAATATCGCACATCTGTTTTGTGTGTATGCAGACATGACTGTATAACTTTGTTTGAAATATAATACGGGTTACTCCTTTTATTCATTTATTCAGTGCTACTTTTTATATTCTACTTTGTTACTTTGTTCTATTGAATTGCCTATTAATAGTGTGCATTCTATTCTTATCTCAAACCTATGAGGTTTGTACATGTTCTCTGTGTGTGAAGCATGGAGGGGTCTACAACTGCATTTCATTGTTCATCCTGCTTTGTCTGTCTTTGACAGTAAACCTGCACCTTAAAAATTCCCGGCTCAACTTTGATTGTACATGAAGAATTTTACCATTATTATTAGCAATAGTGCATTTTGAGAGAAACAATGGTCAAAAGTACAACAACTACCACTGGAGTTGAGATAAACACACATTTTCTGTGTATCTTTGTCAAAGTCGATCATCTCTGAAATAGACGCCAGAATCATCCTTCTTGTGGAATTGTCAGAATCAGTTAGAGGCCCCTCCAACTCTGTCCTAAGGCTGCATCACCAGATCACTTCCTGTCAGGGCTGGCAACAGGAAATCAATGGAGGCACAGAGGCCTGCATGGACCCAGTTAGTCATCTGCTCAGCCACCCCAGCTGAGTGTGTTTTGGCCTACTGAGAAACATTCCCCGAGAGGCAAACTACATGCCCTCTGTCTCCTCCGCTCACGTCAAACCTTTGTGCGTCCGTGCTGCTGCAGCCATCGCAACCCCCGTGATTTAGCTTTAATTAACAGCCAAGCTAGTTTTCTTATGGACACCTTTGATGCTACATTTTGAGACCAGACATCAATGAAGAGGCTTTAGTCGTTTTATTCTCTCTGTATGCTCCACCAGATCTCTGCTTTGAACAATCCCAATCCGAGCACCGCGGGCTAACATGTGAAGCAACATCTTGGTATGAGGTCAAAGGGCAACCTTTAATTATGGGTTCAATGAAGCACATTTACCTCTTAGCCCCAGAGAGAGAGACATACCCTGCAAGTCGAAGGTGTATTCATCCAGAAAACTAACTGATTAAATCAAAGCCGCGAGCATATGTCCTCACCTGCGGGACTGCAGTTGAGCCAGGAATTTACACCTGTTATATTTTGACTCCTAAACGAACCTAAAAAAATCTTCACTTTCATTACATTTTTACTGACACATCACACTTTGTTGGACAGGAGAATTTGTGATTCTGTTCTGATTTTTTTTAGTACCCAGCTAATCCTTATTATGATCCACCCATAGTGGCTGTTGCTAAATTTTGCGGATGGAAGTCTTGTCCTCACATGCATGCATCAAATTACTGTAAATATTTATGTCCGCCTCTCTTTGAATAGAGAGGCCTATTTTATCGGAAGAGAGGAAAAAGAAGCAGGGGGAGTAGGAGGAGGAGGATCCCTGTAAATTGAGCACTATTTGGACTGTTGCAGTCCTTGGATAATGCTCCATTAATCTCACCCCTCATGTGTGTTTCCCATCACAAAGCATTTTGTCTGGATTCTCATGAGAGAACCCAACAGTTAATCTTTATGGGTTAGCTCCATATGGAGGCAGCAGGGATAGAAAACATTTCAACGTGACGCTTGCTGCCACCCACTCTCCTGCGGTTGATACTGTGTTCTGTTTGTTTGTTAAGTTGGCCAGTACACTCGCTGGACCCTTGTCCTCTTTGCTGTCTGACTCTAGCCATAATGTTTGGATTGTGAGCCTTACTTTGGTGTGGTTTTTGGAGGGTGCTCTGCTCTGAACAACAATGCCACTTTAAAAAGGAAAACAGCTATAGGGAGTCTTACACTGCTGGTTCCGCAAGAATAGCAACAGAAAAAACAAGTAACTGCTGGCCACTTTTTTCCCCCACTAAATTCCTCTCTCCCACTCGACCCAAACAACAAATCCCTCCTGAAAATGTTTGTTTAGTGCTGCAGGTTTTTATTAGCATTAAGCAGCACAGTGGGGTAGCAGATTTGGCAAAAAGTGAGCACGGTAAGCGCGGGGTGCCAAGCAGCTTGTTAGATCATGGTCTGTGCTCTGCAGTGGGTAAAGACAGCAGTTTAGCACAAATGAACAGACTTTTCTTTTCTTTTTTACTTCTCTAGCGCACAGACAAACACTGTGTCAGCGTCTCTTTTACCTGTTGGAAGGGGGTAAGATGTCATACGTGCTCTGCTTGCCAAAAAAGGAAATCACTGTTGTATTTATGTTGGTGAGTAAAACTATTATTACAGGGTATGTTTTAAACGGCAGAAAATGGGGGTAATGAATGAGACTCATACATTCCACAATTCCAGTGGTTTTTTCCCCACTCCTCTTAAAAACAATGAGACATTGTCGCCAGAGAGAAGAAATCCTTATTCAACAGGCTGTTCCTGCTGTCGCTGCATTTTTCCCCTCTTTCCCTCTCATGTCTCTCCTCGGCTCTCTCCATCTTTTTATTTTTTTTGCACTCACTTTTTCCTTGTATTTGTCATGTTATTTATATGAGCTCACCCCCGCTCACGCTGGGCAGCTTCGGAATGGAAGGTTCCCCTGGGGGAGGTAGTGGCAGCAGGTTGAGGAAGGTGTGTGTGTGTGTGTGTGTGTGTGTGTGTGTGTGTGTGTGTGTGTGTGTGTGTGTGTGTGTGTGTGTGTGTGTGTGTGTGTGTGTGTGTGTGTGTGCGTGTGCGTGTGTGTGCGTGCATGTGTGTGTGTGTGTGTGACCCAGCGGCCACCCCTGCACAGAGGGCCCTTTGTGCACGTCCACGGTTTATAACACCTCCACTCTTCTCTACTCTGCTCTCCTTTTACGCCATTCCCTTTCTCTGCAGCCGCTGCCAATTCTGCCCACTGACACTTTCATGTTCACACACACACACACACACACACACACACACACATACAGTATATCTATAAACACACGTCAAGCTGCTATAGCTATATGCGGTTTTTACTGTAGGCAGGGATCCCTCATTCTTTCCAGGGAGGGAAGCGCGTCGTGAACTCTGCGGCTGTAAGCCCAGGGCTCTGGCAGTGGCAGACTGTGATGCAGCCGCAAATTCAAAGCGGGTCCCCCCGGTCTGGAACATCCTGCTGCTGTGTCTCTCGCTCGGATGGGAATAGCACCCAGATGTTAGATGTATCATAATGCTTTGGTGTTTGCAAGTGATGGTATCGATTTTCTCCCTTTCCTTGCTGATATATTCATCCCAGAGGTAACCTAAATGCACCTTCAGTCTCCCCTTCCCCCCCACCAACCAACCATTACTTCCTGCTACTTTTCATACTTCTGTCTTTTTCACTTCAACTCCATGCGAGGGATGCTTTATAAGTGTGAATAGTTCTGACAAAGGGGGTTTACACCATGGAGATATTGTGTTACTGCACTGCACTGAAATGATTACTGAGGCTATTTTTTTCTCTCTCATCTCCCCAGTGAATAGCCTTTGTCTAGGAAGCGATTTTAGCATATAGTGGCTTATACGCTCAGTCTTGCAGGAGCGTGTTGCACCCTTGCCCAAAAATACTCATGCATATATTGTACATAAATACATACAAATACTTCTTCCAAAAAGGTGTGGCTATAAAGAAAAAAGTGATACATATTTCTGGTTGTATCATATTATCAGAAGAGCTGTATCAATACATATTTCATGCCATGCATGTGTGTGGGCTGCCAGCAGGATGACAGTAGGCTCAGTAGGATGAAGTCATTGCATTTTAATTTTTTTTTATGCATCAAAGTTTTTGATTGGAGCCAATCTACAGCACGATACTGCACAGGGTATCGGGTTTTCACCAGTTTAATATTCATTGTTATCACCCATATGTTTTTGTTTTTAAGATAATTTTTTGGGCATTTTCTCTTTATTAGAACCCGGGTCACTTCATATGGGTGAAGTGACACTTTGCCACTTCACCCATATGTTTTTAATAACAATTTAAATTGATGAACACAGAGAATTATCTGCTGAATGTTAAGCTCCCCTTTGCTTTTCGTAACTTTCTAGTGCGTTTCAGCTTGTTGTTCAGCAGTCCAACCCTCAACATTGTTCTTGTTCACTCTCCGTTTCAAGCCGCAACAGAATACCTCCAAAATAAAGTGGAGCATTCAACAGCTACACAGAGATATATTTCCCCAAGGGGTTGGACCAAAACACAGCTATAAGAGAGAACATATTAATTTTGCCATGTGGCCAGAAACATGACTCTAAAATGTGTGATAATGCTGCTTTGTAACTGTTGTATGTGTAATTATTAAGCAACTATTTGCTGACAAAATTAGATGATGTGTCAACTGGATGATTGTATGTAAATGTTGCATTCTTAAGTGGTTTCACTGGCCCCCATCTGGCAAAAAAAGTCAATTATAACAGGTTTGAGTAATTGATAGCTTAAACCCGAAGAAATCGACTTTTGCAAACCAAAAACACATGGTCGTTTTTGTCTAATTCCCTTTCTGCACTAGTCCGTTTCATCACTACAAAATAATCAGTTTAATGTTTTCTCCATATGCAAGTGCTCACGACAATCGGCCCCTTCCACTTTTAATGAATGTAGGTTCCAAATGTGGAATCATTATTTATGCCTTTTCCTGTTTTTACTGAATGTTTCACGTTTGTCTAGCATGCCTGTTAACTTTATATATTTTGTCAACAGCCGAGTGTCAAATGTTTTCAGTTTGAAACAACATTCTTTTGGGACACATAAGGAATGTTGAAGAGAGAGAGGAAGGAGAGAAGCCAGAAAGATTTATGAAGCTCCCCCTAAAAGTCAATATGGGTTTCGAGTTACATCTATGGAGCTGTGGAGATTTATGTTTAATAAGCTTCAGGTGTTGGCTGGCTTGAGTTTGGTATGGGGGGGGGGGGGGGGTGGGCCCCATTTTTAGCTGTCACCCAGCCTTTACCCGACGCTTCAATTTGCACGGCTGCCTTGCGTCTGGCATAACAGAGCTACCTTTGTGCCCACCTATCAAATGGTTTCATATGGTCGTCCGCCACCCCCCGTATGACAACACACACACGGCCTGTCAGGGGTGAGCAAAGACAAATGGAAACGCTAATACAGGACTAATAAGCAAAGGAGGGGAGAGGAATGTGCGGCAGAGGTCAGAGGGGAGATTGACAGCAGGTATTAACAGCGCCGCCCCCCCTCCCCCCACCTCACTCAGTCTCCATACATCTTTCGCTTTCTGCTGTGTGTTTATGTAAGTGACAAGCACTTTGCGCTGCAAGGAGAGCGAAACAAAGGTCAGTCTGTATGTAGAAGGTGTGCCCCCCCTCCACCATCACCAGCCTGTAGCTTTAGAGACAGAAAGGACAGAGCAGAAAGGATCTCAAGAGTATCCTGGTGTGTGTGTGTGTGTGTCTGTGTGTGTGTGTGTGTGTGTGTGTGTGTGTGTGTGTGTGTGTGTGTGTGTGTCTGTGTGTGTGTGTGTGTGATGGTGGCGTCAGCGGTGAGTGTTTGGCACCTAAGCAAAGATGCTTTACCCAGACTAGTCTTCCGTCTCCACCCACATCTGTCTGGTCTTGCCCTCTCAGACCCCCCACGCCCCTCTACTCTTCCCCCAGCCACTCGTAGATCCTACCTGTCATCTATACGCACCCTGTAAATCATCACAACAACATTCTTCCTGACACTTGAAAGTGTCTCGACAAGACGGACAAAAAAAAATGCATCGGTGGCACTTCTGTGTACGGCTGAATGGGAAATGGAAACGTGAAATTCAATAGCAGAGAATGCTCTTGCCCATGACTCAACAGCCTGCCACCCTGCCTGATTTATTTTTCAATTGTGTTCCCCAAAAAAGAGCAGTGCTGTAGTGAGACAGAAACTCTCTCACTTGTAAGCAACACGTCCCTCCTTTTCTTTTTGCCACACGGCACATTGTCATTTGTTTTGTGTTGTTCAATTGAAGCCATTGTGAGGACTGAATTGGACCACCCACCGCAACAGGTCATTAAGTTTGCAAAGCTGAAAATGAGTCCAGTTTAAAGCAGTCTCTATGGTGAAGAAGTACATTGAAGAAAATAACTTAATTGCATCCCCCCTAAGTGCTGCACCCTGGGTAGCAGCAGCTTCTCTCCTGCTCTGTATTTCAATAGAAGCAAAATAAACTATTGTTTGTCCCAGAAAAAAAGTAGATCAATTACCTTGCTTTACAAAATATACACTCACTTACAGTATAGGTTTTCATAGCCACATGTTTTCATGGAGATGGAACAATGGTATGCTATGTGGGTATTGTTTGGCAGCAGGGGTGGGTTAAGGTGGGTTGGGGGAAGTGATAATTGCAGGTTTTGTATACACAAGGTCAAACAGAACAGGGCTGAATAGAATAGACCTGTTGATGCCATTGGTTCATCCTGTGGTGGTGTTATTGTATGTTGCGTAAAATGGCACAAGTGGCTCTTATTCAGCAGGCACACGCTGGAGGGCCCTGCTTTTCTCCTCGCAACAATGGCACACAATTCCCTGGGCAGTTCTCAGGTGGATCGCCTTACCCATAATGCCTCAGAGTGGCTCTCACCTGAGGACTGGCCCAGCAGTTTAAAATCTGCTCCTGTCACATGGGAAAGGTTACAGTTACTTAAATAGACCCAGGGAAAACAAGAATACACACATTCACCTAAGAGTGACTTCACACTGCTTTGGTTAATTGGTGTTTTAGGCTGCGATCACAACTTGGAAAATCCCATTCTACAGAACGTGCTTACACATGCTTGCAATTATGAGGCATTAGCAGTGACACATGTTCAGTGCATGGAGGCAGTGCATTCAGCTGTGTCAAGGTAGAACTGTGTACACTATAGTGTCACCCAAGCTGCTGCTGTTGTATGACTTTCTTTTACACTCTCTAAAAACCAATAGCAGGCTTTCCCTCCCGGCTAACTGTCCACGTGCTCACTGTGCCCCGGACTCTCGGATTCCTGAAGAAGATTGAAACGCGACTCTTTTCCCAAGACAACAGGGTCAACCCAACACTACACACTCAGCTGCTCACACAGACATACACTTGTTATCAAGTTACGCCATTGGTTTCTGCAGTATATGGGAAACGCACAAAATTCGCCCGGTATGTGTCCTTTTTTCACCTGGTGGCAGTAGAATATGTTCCACGCAAGAATCGCTGAATCAACCCAGCCAATTGTTTGGACATCTGACAGTCAAGCGTGCCCATTCAAGCACTTGGCCTTCCCCTCACATTTATTGGTTTGACATCAGGGCCTGGCAATTAACGTGAACTTATACACTCCACACATCAGAAACATAATTTGAAGGGTTTTTTATTAGGCCGTTCTGTCTATTTTGGCTTGAACCACAATTTTTTTTTTTTTTTTACAGCACAGAGATGTCTTCATCATGCTCAGACCAAGATAATTATCAACAGATCCACGCCGTGCTAAATTGTTAAGAGTCTCTGCCAGCAAAGGATTTACTGCCCCACTCTGGCTCCAGACGCAGAGATGTAAAGAAAGTAAAAGAATAAGAAGAAAAACAATATGTCACTGTGGAGTATGTTTCAAGTCAATTATCAAATAGTAGTCTGGCAATAATCATATTATATTGTTCTATTTTACAAGAATTATTTTAATTTTATTGTTTTACTCTGTTTTCTATTCGAGCCTATTTTCCTACATCCAGTCTCATATTTGGCCTTCAGGACTCATTTCTCAATAAAATGTTAGGTGAGGTAGCCTACTTTCAATTCCTAACTTTCTTTGGCTTGAAATGAAAAGAATGGATTTCAATGAAAGTGACACAACTGGACACAACTTTTGAAATGAGTAATAGTAATCAGGAAGTGTTAAGCATGGTAAAAGAGAGAACAGGGCTGGAATTAAAAAGAAAACCAATATTAAAAAATTAAAAAACTCTATAGCCTATAGCGTCTAGGGACAATTAAACAATCTTGAATAAGGCTTATTTTTGCTTCCTTGCAGAAAGTTACATGAGAGGATATATAACACGCTGATGTATGTCCATTAAATATGAATCTATAACCATGAGATTGATAGCTTAGCTTAGCTTAGTTTAGCAAAAAAAAATGGAATCGGGGGTAATTCCAGTATTTACCATGTCTTCATTTAACTGAATGCTGTGCAGTCTATATTCACATTTAATGATTTGGTTTTCTCTACTTCTTCATTTAATTTATTCATTTTTAAAGGTTAGCACACATTACAGTAATCACCGTTTCTGTAATGTGTCAGTGTAAGCCAGCTGGCTAATTTTGGACTGTATCGTCCATTGGCAGGATGTTTTAAAATATATAAAATAATCATATTTACAGAGCAAGTATGTATCTCCGGCTGTTCATACAACTTGCTTTATGGCCCTAGAGTGAGGGGCCTTTTTGATTCAGGCCCCTCTGCTGTGGTGGAACTTCCTGCCTGGACTGACACACGCTCAAGTACACTTGAAAGTGATTGCACAAATATCCTGCTTCTAAAACAACCCCAATTCATAACTGCATTCATACACATGCTAGCAATTATGGGACATCAGCAGCACACTTTCAGCGTACAGAGGCAGCAGCATTCAACAGTGTCATGGGGAAACTGTACACGGTCACACCAGCTGCCTCTGCTGTCAAGTTGCTGCTTTTCTTTCTCGGACAACCAGGTATAAGACTCTTGAAACAAAAACAAATAGAGGTAGTCATAGATGATGTGGAGGGGAAGGACTGTGATGTACACGCACATTCATGTGAAATGTACAATCAAAATGATGTTTTAATATACAGCCGAAATTAAAAAGGTTCAGTATGTGAAATTGGATACATCTGGTAAAACCCACTAATGGAAGGAGAGGGATCATGGTATTACAGTGCAGATACCCCAGCATGTGGACCAGTTTAAAGAAGACAAGGGGATTTGCCTTAAAGTCCTACACACGTCCAACAGAGCTGATTTACTAGCAGTCTGAACTGGCATACAAATAAAAAAAAAAACCTGTGTGATTATCCAAATCTCTGCTGATAACTTTGTGCCTGACTGAATGCAACAAAGGCAAGTGTGTGTATGGGCTTTCTGTAAAATGATGTCACTTTGAGAGGCTAAAGCTGTATGATTGAAGTTTTCAGCAGAATTCAAATGTGGTTTCAAAACAAAAAATGACAGACTATATATTCTGTTTTTTTCTTTTCATTTTGACTTTATAAGTAAAAATAATCGCCCTGCACTTAAACAAAATGTGAAGCTACAGATGCAATCTGTTATCATTATGTGTATAGCATCCCAAAAGTCTGCCCTGTCAGTAGAGGTGAAATGAAAGTTATGTAGTGGACTACGCTTAGGGGATTTTGAAGTGAATAATTAAATGTTGTAAATGGTGTGCACTTGTATAGAAAAATGAGTCTTGCACGTGTTTCAAAGACAACCAAAACATGGAGAGGGAAAAGAGATATTGGAGCATGTCAGCAAGATTGACTATTTGTAAACTTTTTGGAACTTTCCAGACACTTTTGCACTTGATCAATCTGGACAAGCGTGGATATTTGGACTGATACTGGATTCTGCCTGGAGTCTGTTTCAGCACTCACATTCACCTCATCACTGACTCCCTCAGCACAGAGCATCTCATTCACCTTTGAACTCCAAAGAACCCCCCTCCACAACTGTTGGAGAACAGTCTACAACCAGGTGCAAATCTTTCCTTACTTCCATCTTTAATTGCGACATTATGGCTATCCGTGTAAAGGTTTATTGTCTAGTTACTGAATTGGGAATGTGTAAGTTTAAGTACTTTTTTATTATTATATATAGCCTATATATACATTATATATACACGTATATTTCCAAAAAATTGAAAACTCAATAAACACAATGTTCAAAAGAAAAAGTTGGTTGTCTCCTTGAATCCAGCCAGAGAGGAGAAGGAAGGGAACTCCACAAATGGTAGAGATGGAAGACCGGGGGAGGCCGGGATTCAAGCACACGGAAGATTAAATAAGCAGGAAAATAGATGAGATGAGACGAGATAGAAGTCAAGTGAAGGAGGATGGAAACCAGGGGGACAGTGCATTAGTCACCGGGGTAACTTTAGCTCCCTTCGTGGCTAAGCAGCGGGGAGCGATTCCTCATCAGTGATTTGGCACTATACGAGCCAGACTTGCCATTTGTCCATCCCCCTTCCTTTATGTATCCATCTGTGTCTATTTTTCTACGAGGTCCCACTCAGCCCAATAGGTCAGTGCAGGGTGAATGATTGTCATGCCTGAAGTGGACTCAATGTGGGGTTGGGTTGAAAATGAATTGAGATTGATGATCATGGGTTTGATTGATGTCACCATAAAGCCTCTTCTTTTGCTCAGTAGCAGCCTGTACATGTTCTCATTGCTGTTGAAAATGCTTATTAATACAAGTTCAAGGTGCACTGTGTAATAACATGTAGGGGAGAACGGGGGAATCTGAGGCATCGGGTAATGTGAGCAACCCCCTGTATCTAGGCAACGGAAAACATTTGTGGTCATGTGAGATATATGTTTTCAAGCCCCTCTCATTTCCCCATGGCCCTGAAAGAGAGGACCTCATGGTGCTGTGGTAAGCATGTTTTTTCACCAAAATAGGTATTTTGCATGTAAAAGTAAATTTTCTGTTGTGCCAAAGCAAATGTTGTGCCAAAGCAAATGTATTCACGTAGAAACACTTCTATCATACGTGTTGATGAACTACCAACATATGAAACCATGTGATGCTGATAACTGAAGATTAGCCTGAAATGCTAAGAGAAGTAGTTTTTTCTCAAATTGTGGTAGTGGGGGAAAGTGAGCCAAATGCTGTTGGGGAAAGTGAGCCACTGTCTCACTTTCCCCCACCATAAGGCACAAGTTAAGTATAGTCTTAAACATATTTTAATGTAATATTACATGACATATGTTTTATTTTAATGTCATACACATTGTAGAAAAGCCATCATGCCAAGGAAATACACCAGGAAGATGACTTGGGGCAACCACACGGAAAGAGCACCTTCTCATCTTTCCCTGTAACCTTCAGGGCTGGAATGTAGAGTAGGCCTAGTTGTAGAGTATGACAGACTGATGTTATAATCCAGTTGGGTCTTCTCTTGTGTTCTGAGTCCCAGGCTGTTCTCGCTGGTTCTGATTTGCCTATGCTTTGACCCCCAGACACTAGCTGGCTCTAAGGGTCCTGTGTTCTGACCCCCAGACTGTGTTCTAATCTAACTGGTTCTATCTTTCATTTGAATATTATTAAAACCTTTTGAATTATAATATGTTGTATTTGATTGTGTATTTTGCTCAGATTACCCCGTTCTCCCCTATTTTGTTAGCATCTAGTGGTAAAAGTTCTATATTGCAATGCTCCGTCTCTACCCCTCCTGTTCTGAGATTTTACAGCTACGGTGGCCTTCAAGGACAAGATTATTACTGAAGATGGCATCATCCATCACTGCTTCAAGTCTTTCCACAATCTCAAGTGATGAGGTGACGATCTATCTAATTATTCATTCTATAGTACTTCTTCTTTGTCTGCCAAAAGGTGCATTTCCAGCAGACACCCGGTATATATAGAAAGACGTAAGGCAGAAAAGTTTGACCGTTCTGTGCTACATGGCAGTGTAACATTGCGGCTTCTGTGGAAGGCGCACTGCTCCTATGTACATATAAAAAGCAACTTAAAGGTCAGCAAGTCCAGAGCAAGCATGTTGATATTATAATTGACCATCAAAACAAATACACCCCTTCTAGACATGCCTTACCTTGGCAACAGTACTCACTAACTGCCTGTCCAATGGCATTGTTGGTAATAACAACAACACAAACTTTGCCTGTGGCTGATTGGTTGACAAAGTGTTAAACAGTCTCTACCTTTGTGTGCTCACCCATTTACGGAGCCTGGGCTGCGTATCAACACAGACTTTTGTTCAGCGCACACAAAGTACAGACAGTAAATGGACAGTGAGGAGTATTCACTTTTTCCACAAAAATATTTTTGGATTACCCCATCTTTGATATCAAGAGTTACATTGTCATAGTAGAATTGATTTTACTGCTGTCTATATGTACCAAAAAGTTTCAGAAATCGTCTCTGCTTGCATTGAATAATCCCGCCAAGATAAGGAGAAATATCACGTTAATTTACATGGAATGAATGAAAAGCAAAATAGGTTATCATAACATATGGAATGATCTGAAAGATGATCTGTGGCAGGTTAAATGGGCCAAAATCCCCACACGACGTTCAGCTGAATCAGCCTTTCCCTGGTGGGTCCTGCATTGTACTGTTTGTGTATTGATATACTGTTACTGTTATGTCTGCAGACTGGGCCTGCTGGGGTTTCTCTCATCTTCTGTCACAGTGAGGATTTGCAGTTGAGCGAGTGTAACAAATGTTTGTGTGTGCTGTCTTTGTGCTGTAAATTGTGTACGTTTTGAGGTGCTTGGGACGTGACCTCATTAAGTAAAGGACATATAAAAAATCGAAGTGTCCATCTTTTTCTGTTTATCACTCACTCTCTGACGCGTTAAACCTCTTTTCCTTTCGCCCGATGCTCCTCGTCACTGTCTGTCACAATTTCAGAGTGCTAGATTGGTGTGAATTGTGTTTCTTTGACTGGAAACTCACTGTTGCTGTACGTGTGTGGATGCATGTGCTTATACAGTATTAGAGAGTGTGTGTGTGTGTGTGTGTGTGTGTGTGTGTGTGTGTGTGTGTGTGTGTATCCTTGTGTTTTGTGTGGAGCTTTTCCCCTATGACTCCATAGTCTAGAATAGCTGTCATCACCCGGCCATAAAGGAGACGCCTGTTGTCGCCATGTGACGCTAACAGACCCACAAAGGTGATTAACTCGGGTCAGCTTGCACACAAACCAACACAATATCACACACACTGGCGTCACGCCCTGACGTTGTCTCCCTCTTTATTTTGCCAAACATATAGAGTCCGATTGCTTCTAGGTTTTGGGAACTGGCTATATAAGTCATGTGTGTACACAAGGTTGCAGCGGCAGTAATTTGATTCCACTGATAGTGAATAACTTTTCGCTAAATTGTTGTTTTTTCATCTCCTCAATATGTTTGTGTTACTCTCATGGCGCAATATGAAGTATGTGAAGACAGATGGAAAAAATAAACTTTCTTTGAAGTGGGTGCAGTAATAGCATTGCAGCAGGGAGGTAGTTATGTCATAGTGTATTATTTAATGTAACATTGCAGTACATTGTGTGGTGGGTCTGATATATTGTCAAGTTGGCTTGTGAGAAACAGTATCCCTGTCACATGCTATTATGTTAAATTTTAAAAAGGCCAACCTAAAATGTGAAACAATGTCACAGTGTGATATAGTGGCTAGTTGTGAGCATACAAACAGTGTCCACAACAACACTACCTTGATGTAATCGCATTTGGAAAAGAAGGTCTTGGTTTTCGCTTTAACCTGATTAACAGGGCCTGATGAACTGGGATGTACAGTTAAATTTGAATCACACCAAATGAGTTGTTCATACAAAAGTGATAGTAAATAGTACATTTCTCATTTTGGAAGTGGTTACCTTCTATTTTGAACTATTTCTATTTTTTTCATTCCATAGAAGTAAATGTAAAATAATACTGTAATCTGTTAAACTCAGTGGAAAATCCTGGCTAAACTAAATTGTATCTGTAAAGACCTTTTGGGGTTGAGTTTCTTTTTATTAATTTTTTCAATTCTCTGAGTGCGTAAAAAAAGCATTTTTGGCTAACAGCAAAAATCAAAGGGAAATGTTCAGGTATGAATTTGGCATTTTGGAAATACAGTCATTAGGTTTTTTGACAACAATGTGGGTAAGAAGTGTGTATGGACTGTGAAGAGATAGTACAGTGACTTCAATACAATGACAATTCTCCCGCCAATTCATCCAAGCCTCCCTCCTCTACACCCAACACTTTGAATCAGTGGGAAAGGGAAAGTATTGCTCTTCTCTTGTTGAGTGTCTGCTGGCGTGGCTGCATGTGTAGTCTTGTAGGATGACTTCATGCCATCACTGGGTGTTCTCATTATGCATGGGTGCCCGTGAGCCTGGTGAGCTTTTCACATTGTCTCCGCTCGAGGACTTTTCTGGCAGGTCCCAAACAGCAGAGAGAGAGAGAGAGAGAGAGAGAGAGAGAGAGAGAGAGAGAGAGAGGCAGGGTGTTTAGCTCCCAGCAAGGCACCCTAGCCGCAGGGCAGAAATTAAAGATAATAAATAAACTTCTTGGAGGAGCTTCACTTAACTTGATCTTTTTTTAGCATTGCGCATGCCTGGCAGGGTTATTATCCCCGCCCTGCAGAGGATGTGTGCACAAACTATTCAGTGTTAATCTTTTCTGTTTGTCCTCTTACAAGTTGGAACACCTCAGTCAGCTTTGTGTATGTCTTTTGCTTTCGCTAATGGGGTTCTTCCAAGGAGTTTCCCCCCCAGATGCAGCAGTGAGCAGGTGTGGAGCTGAATACCTCACACTGAGTCCTTGTCTAATCCTCTCCTCTCCACCCAGAGGGCTGAAGAAGCAATTTCATTGTGACAAATAAATCCTCTAGTTTTGAAACACCTTCGTCTTTGAGCTGAGGGTGGTAAAAAAAACTTCTGACTCGTGCTCAAATCTAGGCCATAGGTTGCTCCTGTTATTAGTTTTACAGCAATGAGGAGAATATGCAGCTTCTTGCTACATTTTAGTTTTGTGGCAGTTTTTTTTATTACTGCTGCTGTTACCGATGGGAAGGGGAGCCACCATGTGCCTACTTGTTAAAAAAACAATATGGAAGCTATGAGGTAATATAATATGAGAGTAAAAAGCAATAAAGCTATACATCAAAGCAAGCATTTCTTGTAACTTTAACAAATACACCTGTCATGAAATGACTTCAAAAGCATATGCAGGCTGCAGCTGGGTAAAAGTGCATTCAACTCTGTTTTTCAGTGACAGCTCATCTCAGCCTTGGAATGATGACAGATATTGGACGAAAAGCAAAAATGTGCAACTACTTCACTTTAGTCATGGAACAGTGATGGCTTTTTTTTGTTTAACTCAATTTCGAACTTCAAAATATTTTTAGCATTGCTGCTTACATTTTTTTTTGTTATCAAATACATGTGCAGGAACTTGAAACTTTCTTAATAGAGTTATTGCAACCTAATAAACATGTCTTTGCCTTATTTAATGTTGTCAAAGTCACAGAATGCAACAGTATGGTGTTTGTGCATTTAAAGACACCCTGATAATAATAGACACTGGACAGTTGGCTGCGAAACAGTACCCTTTTAAATCTAAGATATGATGTTAATTATATCACGTGCTCTTTTTAATGCACATTTCAAAATAGTGTTCTTTTGTTGGGTTGTACTTTCTTGCTCATGAATGCAACAGGTTTACTTTTCAGTTCAACTCAATGTTACCATGGCAGAAACAGCAGGGAAATATTGACTCTTAAGGATTATGAAGTTATGAAGTAGCTGTTATACCGTATAGTGTACACGATCTGGGAACTGGTTCCAATCTCACAGTAATCGCTCCAGTTGAAATTCACCTGCCACCTGTGTCTATAAGGCCGGCAGCAGGCAGTAACTCTTGCTGGATTATAACGTTCAGGTGAGAAGACGATGGGATCTTCCATCCCCTCCCCTCCTCACACAGCGAGCTGCCAAGCACTCAATAAAGCAGCCTGGCCTTCCCTGACTACACCCCCGGGTGAGAGTGATCTACTGTGCAGGCTAGTAAAAATGCTTTTCTCTCCCTCATCTCTACTTTTCTCCCTCTCCATCCCTCACCTCCTTCTTGTCTGTTATTATCATCAGCCAGGTACCTCTGAGTCATGCGGAGGGACACACCATCATTAAGAGCACTAAGCGTTAAGTGTGTGTGTGGATGTGGACGTGGCCTGCATGGCTCTAAGTACCTTTTGGCTACTGTTCTGCCGGCAATCTGTCCGCCTATAGCATGTGCAAGCCTTATTATATTTCTCTCTGTAACATGAAACAGCAGTTGAATATTAAAGGTGCAGTCAGCGATTCTGGAGAATGCTTGTTGCCAAAATCACTGTTTGCCAAAATCAGTGAATATCTCCTCACGATCTGCTACCTGTCCGTACTGTGTGTGCGCTGATAAAATCTAAATCTGGTGGCTATACACAGTCTAGGCTCTGTAATCTGGTATGTAAACAAAGTGGGCCATAGCTAGCAACATGCCCATTTAAAGAGCCTAGGCTGTGTAGTAACACTGGATTTTTTCCCCGAGTGCACACATAGTACAGACAGGTAGCGGATCGTAAGGAGATATGCACTGATTGTGACAAAAAGTGATTTTGACAACAGGTGTTCTCCAGAATCGCTGACTCCACCTTTAAACAAGGTTCTGTACTGATACTCACCACTGCAGTCCAGGACGCTGCAGCACTACTGAAACTCCCCATTTAGCAACACATCCATCACTGTGCTGCAAAGCCACAGACTCAAATGGTTCTGGGCTGTCTTCTCTAAAGAGCTGTTTCCCTCTGCTTTGCCTCGTTGGCTACGTACGTAAGCTGCTCATCTGATCACCTGTTTTCTACTCTCACACGGCAGCATCTTGACAGGGATCAATTGTCACAGGACACTGCTGATTTACAGAGATATTATACATTGTAACTCGCACAGTGCTGGGAAAAGGAGCTTTCTGACCTTAATCCCCGCCAGAAAGGAAGGCTTTAAATTATCGGTTTACAAAAATGAGACAACATAGAACCCAATAGGACAGTACGAAACAATGGGGAAAATATGTAGGCCTGCACTCAACCCTGACTAAACCGCTCACAGAAAGTACCGTATGAGCAATGATCCACACTCATAAGACTACACTGTTATCAATTAGTGCAGCTGGTTTGGAGCACCTAGACAACACATGTGGGCATAAATCACACATGTCCTGTATGTATGAGAGCGTGCGTGTGTTTTGTGGGATCAGTAAAAGTTCTGTTAAACCAACCTCCATGTGGATAGGCTCTATAGCTCTTGGTCTACCAAAGGCCCTCGAGGCAGAGAGTGCTGTTTGTCAAATGAGAGACTTCCACTGTGGGTTAACTGGAAACATCAGGGCTGTGGTCAGGGCTACAAGAGGCACAGAGACGCTGCCTTCTGGGGGGAGACAAAACAAAAAACATGTCCCGAGAGTGAAAGGGCATTCACTGAAGCCAGCACTGGAAGAGCATAGACGTGCAGGTTAAACAGGAATGACTTAAGGGCGGTTGAAGTCATGAAGTGAATCTAGCTTTTTTTTCTTCCAATCAGGTCATCGTTGGTTTAGCTTAACACCATCCAGCAGTCCCTACTTTATTTAAGACTATAGATCAAGTTACCGTGAACACAAGCATCTTGACCTCTTCATCTTCATCTATCAAATAACTTTTTCATCATCTTCCTCTGTCCCCTCCCACATGGCTAGAAGCCTAGTTTCTGTGATCTTACTCTCACACTAGGGCACTGAAAAGTCAAGTTCACTTTAAAAAACACAAGCTGGGACACTCTGAAACATGTCATTGTGTGTTTGTGTGTCACCGAGCGCAGAGATGTTTGCCTTAGGCCTGAACAGACACAATGCCAAGGAATGCAAAGTGAGGCCACACCATGACACACACTACTGTCTTCCTCTGCCAGCCCCGGGCAGTGTGTGCACACAAACACCTTGTAAACACCTTGTTATAGGTTATGGGTTGCATTGGCTAATAGTGCAGGTGCATTTTGGTAGCGGAATTTGAGTATAGTGTTTGTGTGACGTGTGTTTAATCTCACAGCAGAATGTAATGGGCACAGAGAGTCAAGGGAAAAACCCCAAAAGTTGACTAAGTGAATAACTATAGAAGATATACAATCCTCACTTTACTGCAGCCCCCTTTATGAAGACAGATTGAGAAAAACAAAGACACCTAAACATGGGACAGAATTCTTTGTGCAGTCTCCTTCGTACACTGTAGACAAATGTTCAAACATAAAATGTTTATATGGAATCGTCTTTCGATATGTATTTGCTCAGTATCAAGTAGTTTAGTAACAGTTAGTAACATTGCTTAACTGCTTTTATGTGCTATCGTGTCCTCATAGCACTTTATAAAGAGGCATATTTAGGGATGTATTGGAGATGCTCGACAAATACTATAATGATAATTAAAAACTTGTGTATGCAGAAGTGATGCTCTGTAACAGGAACATCTTAGTGTCTTTTCTCTCCCCTTTTCTCTCTCTCTCTCAGTTTACTATATAAACCCAAAACAATTGAATTAATGAAGTAATCTTGCCGTGTCAGCACCGTCACATTTGTCTTTGTAATCTAAGCCATTTTAATGTGACAACACTGAGCTTGATTGTTCTACAGCATCCAATTTAGAAGATATATAGTACAACCATTCTTTCCTTCTCTTTCTGCAGCTACATATCAATGTGCCACAGACACAGCCAGCGCTGAACAGGTGTTCCTGCTCATGCCTGTGAGATCATGGCCTGAAAGAGAGAGAGAGAGAGAGAGAGAGAGAGAGAGAGAGAGAGAGAGAGAGAGAGAGAGAGAGAGAGAGAGAGAGAGAGAGAGAGTGAGAGAGAGAGAGGGAGAGAGATTACAGCATTGAGTAGTGAAGAAGGTGTCTTTCCTCCACGCTCCTCTTAGCCATCCTTCATCCCTCGCTTTCTCCATCTGGAGTTCTATCTGTTACCAATCTACTATCCATTACCACTTCATCCATCAGCGATAAGGCCAAACAGTGTCTGTCTTCTCCCTTGTAATGCAAACCTATAGCAATACCTGACATCCTCGCTGCGCACACACAGAAACACACACACACACACACACACACACACACACACACACACACACACCTACACCTACACATACACACAATGGCATGTGCACAGACAGGACAAAAGAGGGGCTTGTACAAAAATGTCCTTATATTTTTTATTTTTCATGAATTTTACCTGAATGTTTTCCATTTCGACCACAATTTAATGCAGAAAAGGCAGAAATTGGTCCATAAAATTCAACCAAATTGCAGGAAATTACATGTTTGACACTCAAAATGCTCTGTGGGAGAACACCCAAGTTTAATTCCCATTAAATGGTTCTCCACAAAATGTGGAAAATACAAGTCAAAAGGAGGAATGGCACATCAATCAAGACGATGTCAAAAGTGCTCCTGTTAAAAATACTGTATACCACTTTATACTTTCTAATTGAAAATACAATTATGAACCTTCTCTTCTTTTGCTTGAACCCCTGCCCCACAAAATATCTGCACGGCCCTGCACACACACAAACACACACGCACACACACACACACACACACACACACACACACACACACACACACACACACACACACACACACA